>NC_141553.1:1797500-2397500 GCF_021556685.1 Rattus norvegicus | reverse complement strand
TTCAAGCTCTTCCAGTTCTTTCTCTGATTCCTTCAACGGGGGTCCTATTCTCAGTTCAGTGGTTTGCTGCTGGCATTCGCCTCTGTATTTGCTGTATTCTGGCTGTGTCTCTCAGGAGCGATCTACATCTGGCTCCTGTAAGTCTGCAATTCTTTGCTTCATCCATCTTGTCTAATTGGGTGGCTGTATATGTATGGGCCACATGTGCGGCAGGCTCTGAATGGGTGTTCCTTCAGTCTCTGTTTTAATCTTTGCCTCTCCCTTCCTGCCAAGTGTATTCTTTTTCCTCATTTAAAGAAGGAGTGAAGCATTCACATTTTGATCATCCGTCTTGAGTTTCGTTTGTTCTAGGGATCTAGGGTAATTCAAGCATTTGGGCTAATAGCCACTTATCAATGAGTGCATACCATGTATGTCTTTCTGTGATTGGGGTAGCTCACTCAGGATGATATTTTCCAGTTCCAACCATTTGCCTACAAATTTCATAAACTCGTTGTTTTTGATAGCTGAGTAATATTCCATTGTGTAGATGTACCACATTTTCTGTATCCATTCCTCTGTTGAAGGGCATCTGGGTTCTTTCCATTTTCTGGCTATTATAAATAAGGCTGCGATGAACATAGTGGAGCACGTGTCTCTTTTATATGTTGAGGCATCTTTTGGGTATATGCCCAAGAGAGGTATAGCTGGATCCTCAGGCAGTTCAATGTCCAATTTTCTGAAAAACTCCAGACTGATTTCCAGAATGGTTTTACCAGTCTGCAATCCCACCAACAATGGAGGAGTGTTCCTCTTTCTCCACATCCTCGCCAGCATCTGCTGTCACCTGAGTTTTTGATCTTAGCCATTCTCACTGGTGTGAGGTGAAATCTCAGGGTTGTTTTGATTTGCATTTCCCTTATGACTAAAGATTTTGAACATTTCTTTAGGTGTTTCTCAGCCATTTGGCATTCCTCAGCTGTGAATTCTTTGTTTAGCTCTGAACCCCATTTTTTAATAGGGTTATTTGTTTCCCTGCGGTCTAACTTCTTGAGTTCTTTGTATATTTTGGATATAAGGCCTCTATCTGTTGTAGGATTGGTAAAGATCTTTTCCCAATCTGTTGGTTGCCGTTTTGTCCTAACCACAGTGTCCTTTGCCTTACAGAAGCTTTGCAGTTTTATGAGATCCCATTTGTCGATTCTTGATCTTAGAGCATAAGCCATTGGTGTTTTGTTCAGGAAATTTTTTCCAGTGCCCATGTGTTCCAGATGCTTCCCTAGTTCTTCTTCTATTAGTTTGAGTGTGTCTGGTTTGATGTGGAGGTCCTTGATCCACTTGGACTTAAGCTTTGTACAGGGTGATAAGCATGGATCGATCTGCATTCTTCTACATGTTGACCTCCAGTTGAACCAGCACCATTTGCTGAAAATGTTATCTTTTTTCCATTGGATGGTTTTGGCTCCTTTGTTAAAATCAAGTGACCATAGGTGTGTGGGTTCATTTCTGGGTCTTCAATTCAATTCCATTGGTCTATCTGTCTGTCTCTGTACCAATACCATGCAGTTTTTATCAATATTGCTCTGTAATACTGCTTGAGTTCAGGGATAGTGATTCCCCCTGAAGTCCTTTTGTTGTTGAGGATAGCTTTAGCTATCCTGGGTTTTTTGTTATTCCAGATGAATTTGCAAATTGTTCTGTCTAACTCTTTGAAGAATTGGATTGGTATTTTGATGGGGATTTCATTGAATCTGTAGATTGCTTTTGGTAAAATGGCCATTTTTACTATATTAATCCTGCCAATCCATGAGCATGGGAGATCTTTCCATCTTCTGAGGTCTTCTTCAATTTCTTTCCTCAGTGTCTTGAAGTTCTTATTGTACAGATCTTTTACTTGCTTGGTTAAAGTCACACCGAGGTACTTTATATTATTTGGGTCTATTATGAAGGGTGTCCTTTCCCTAAATTCTTTCTCGGCTTGTTTCTCTTTTGTATAGAGGAAGGCAACTGATTTATTTGAGTTAATTTTATACCCAGCCACTTTGCTGAAGTTGTTAATCAGCTTTAGTAGTTCTCTGGTGGAACTTTTGGGATCACTTAAATATACTATCATATCATCTGCAAATAGTGATATTTTGACCTCTTCTTTTCCGATCTGTATCCCCTTGATCTCCTTTTGTTGTCTGATTGCTCCTGCTAGAACTTCAAGAAGTATATTGAATAAGTAGGGAGAGAGTGGGCAGCCTTGTCTAGTCCCTGATTTTAGTGGGATTGCTTCAAGTTTCTCTCCATTTAGTTTAATGTTAGCAACTGGTTTGCTGTATATGGCTTTTACTATGTTTAGGTATGGGCCTTGAATTCCTATTCTTTCCAGGACTTTTATCATGAAGGGGTGTTGAATTTTGTCAAATGCTTTCTCAGCATCTAATGAAATGATCATGTGGTTCTGTTCTTTCAGTTTGTTTATATAATGGATCACGTTGATGGTTTTCCGTATATTAAACCATCCCTGCATGCCTGGGATGAAGCCTACTTGATCATGGTGGATGATTGTTTTGATGTGCTCTTGAATTCGGTTTGCCAGAATTTTATTGAGTATTTTTGCGTCGATATTCATAAGGGAAATTGGTCTGAAGTTCTCTTTCTTTGTTGTGTCTTTGTGTGGTTTAGGTATAAGAGTAATTGTGGCTTCGTAGAAGGTATTCGGTAGTGATCCATCTGTTTCAATTTTGTGGAATAGTTTGGATAATATTGGTATGAGGTCTTCTATGAAGGTTTGATAGAATTCTGCACTAAACCCGTCTGGACCTGGGCTCTTTTTGGTTGGGAGACCTTTAATGACTGCTTCTATTTCCTTAGGAGTTATGGGGTTGTTTAACTGGTTTATCTGTTCCTGATTTAACTTCGATACCTGGTAACTGTCTAGGAAATTGTCCATTTCCTGAAGATTTTCAAGTTTTGTTGAATATAGGTTTTTATAGTAAGATCTGATGATTTTTTGAATTTCCTCTGAATCTGTAGTTATGTCTCCCTTTTCATTTCTGATTTTGTTAATTTGGACGCACTCTCTGTGTCCTCTCGTTAGTCTGGCTAAGGGTTTATCTATCTTGTTGATTTTCTCAAAGAACCAACTTTTGGTTCTGTTGATTCTTTCTATGGTCCTTTTTGTTTCTACTTGGTTGATTTCAGCTCTGAGTTTGATTATTTCCTGCCTTCTATTCCTCCTGGGTGTATTTGCTTCTTTTTGTTCTAAGGCTTTTAGGTGTGCTGTCAAGCTGCTGACATATGCTCTTTCCTGTTTCTTTCTGCAGGCACTCAGCGCTATGAGTTTTCCTCTTAGCACAGCTTTCATTGTGTCCCATAAGTTTGGGTATGTTGTACCTTCATTTTCATTAAATTCTAAAAAGTTTTTAATTTCTTTCTTTATTTCTTCCTTGACCAGGTTATCATTGAGTAGAGCATTGTTCAATTTCCACGTATATGTGGGCTTTCTTCCCTTATTGTTATTGAAGACCAGTTTTAGGCCGTGGTGGTCCGATAGCACGCATGGGATTATTTCTATCTTTCTGTACCTGTTGAGGCCCGTTTTTTGACCAATTATATGGTCAATTTTGGAGAAAGTACCATGAGGAGCTGAGAAGAAGGTATATCCTTTTGCTTTAGGATAGAATGTTCTATAAATATCCGTTAAGTCCATTTGGCTCATGACTTCTCTTAGTCTGTCTACATCTCTGTTTAATTTCTGTTTCCATGATCTGTCCATTGATGAGAGTGGGGTGTTGAAATCTCCCACTATTATTGTGTGAGGTGCAATGTGTGTTTTGAGCTTTAGTAAGGTTTCTTTTACGTATGTAGGTGCCCTTGTATTTGGGGCATAGATATTTAGGATTGAGAGTTCATCTTGGTGGATTTTTCCTTTGATGAATATGAAGTGTCCTTCCTTATGTTTTTTGATGACATTTAGTTGGAAATTGATTTTATTTGATATTAGAATGGCTACTCCAGCTTGCTTCTTCTGACCATTTGCTTGGAAAGTTGTTTTCCAGCCTTTCACTCTGAGGTAGTGTCTGTCTTTGTCTCTGAGGTGTGTTTCCTGTAGGCAGCAGAATGCAGGGTCCTCGTTGCGTATCCAGTTTGTTAATCTATGTCTTTTTATTGGGGAGTTGAGGCCATTGATGTTGAGAGATATTAAGGAATAGTGATTATTGCTTCCCGTTATATTCATATTTGGATGTGAGGTTATGTTTGTGTGCTTTCATTCTCTTTGTTTTGTTGCCAAGACGATTAGTTTCTTGCTTCTTCTAGGTTATAGCTTGCCTCCTTATGTTGGGCTTTACCATTTATTATCTTTTGTAGTGCTGGATTTGTAGAAAGATATTGTGTAAATTTGGTTTTGTCATGGAATATCTTGGTTTCTCCATCAATGTTAATTGAGAGTTTTGCAGGATACAGTAACCTGGGCTGGCATTTGTGTTCTCTTAGGGTCTGTATGACATCAGTCCAGGATCTTCTGGCCTTCATAGTTTCTGGCGAGAAGTCTGGTGTGATTCTGATAGGTCTGCCTTTATATGTTACTTGACCTTTTTCCCTTACTGCTTTTAATATTCTTTCTTTATTTTGTGCGTTTGGTGTTTTGACAATTATGTGACGGGAGGTGTTTCTTTTCTGGTCCAATCTATTTGGAGTTCTGTAGGCTTCTTGTATGTCTATGGGTATCTCTATTTTTAGGTTAGGGAAGTTTTCTTCTATGATTTTGTTGAAGATATTTACTGGTCCTTTGAGCTGGGAGTCTTCACTCTCTTCTATACCTATTATCCTTAGGTTTGATCTTCTCATTGAGTCCTGGATTTCCTGTATGTTTTGGACCAGTAGCTTTTTCCCCTTTACATTATCTTTGACAGTTGAGTCAATGATTTCTATGGAATCTTCTGCTCCTGAGATTCTCTCTTCCATCTCTTGTATTCTGTTGTTGAAGCTTGTATCTACAGCTCCTTGTCTCTTCTTTTGGTTTTCTATATCCAGGGTTGTTTCCATGTGTTCTTTCTTGATTGCTTCTATTTCCATTTTTAATTCCTTCAACTGTTTGATTGTGTTTTCCTGGAATTCTTTCAGGGATTTTTGTGACTCCTCTCTATGGGCTTCTACTTGTTTATTTATAATTTCCTGGAATTCTTTCAGGGATTTTTGCGATTCCTCTCTGTAGGCTTCTACTTGTTCTCTAAGGGAGTTCTTCACGTCTTTCTTGAAGTCCTCCAGCATCATGATCAAATATGATTTTGAATCTAGATCTTGCTTTTCTGGTGTGTTTGGATATTCCATGTTTGTTTTGGTGGGAGAATTGGGCTCCGATGATGCCATGTAGTCTTGGTTTCTGTTGCTTGGGTTCCTGCGCTTGCCTCTCACCATCAGATTATCTCTAGTGTTACTTTGTTCTGCTATTTCTTACAGTGGCTAGACTGTCCTATAAGCCTGTGTGTCAGGAGTGCTGTAGACCTGTTTTCCTCTCTTTCAGTCAGTTATGGGGACAGAGTGTTCTGCTTTCGGGCGTGTAGTTTTTCCTCTCTACAGGTCTTCAGCTGTTCCTGTGGGCCTGTGTCTTGAGTTCACCAGGCAGGTCACTTGCAGCAGAAAAGTTGGTCTTATCTGTGGTCCTGAGGCTCAAGTTTGCTCGCGGGGTGCTGCCCTCGGGCTCTCTGTGGCGGCAGCAACCAGGAAGATATGCGCCGCCCCTTCCGGGAGCTTCAGTGCATCAGGGTTCCAGATGGCCTTTGGTGTTTTCCTCTGGCGTCCGAGATGTGTGTGCAGAGAGCAGTCTCTTCCGGTTTCCCAGGCTTGTTTGCCTCTCTGAAGGTTTAGCTCTCCCTCCCATGGGATTTGGGTGCAGAGAACTGTTTATCCGGTCTGTTTCCTTCAGGTTCCAGCGGTTTCTCAGGCAGGGGTCCTGCTGCTCCTGGGCCCTTCCCCACGGGAGCCCAGAGGCCTTATTCAGTTTCCTCGTGGGCCAGGGATGTGGGCAGGGGTGGGCAGTGTTGGTGGTCTCTTCCGCTCTGCAGCCTCAGGAGTGCCCACCTGACCAGGCGGTTGGGTCTCTCACTCGAGAACTTTTGTAATTAAAAAAAAACCAATGCTTGGAAAAGTCATAGAATCTATTCCCCTAGAAAAGTAGAAAAAACTAGCAAGGATGACATTGCATGGCATTATGACTCCAGAGCAGGAGGAGAGAGCAAGATTAGGAGGAAGAAGGAGAAGGAAAGACAAGTAGAATAATTTAGAAATTAAAAGGGAATTTTGAAATTAAGGGTTTTTGTTTGTTTTTGGAGGATTTCTGGAGAGAGGATATTTGAAGAGGTTTTAGAGAAGAAGAATGTAGAAATAAAGATGAAAATAACTTTTCAAAGTGTCCCTTTTTCTTCCTCTCTATTTCACTCAAAGTCAGTAAATTACTGCAGAGAAAAGGACAGGATACTTTACTTAGCAGAAAGGGCTAGCTGCTTTACAGTGAAACAGGGACCCAGGAAGAAACCCTTGTGGAGGGCTAGTGTTTCAGCAGGGAATCAAATCCTGCAAAAGCTGGAGATTAGGGCAGTGCGGGAGGGTGGTGTTGGTGCCTCAGCTCCTCCAAGTGATGCATGGTTTTTCCTGTTGACACAAATCCAGTGTCTGCTCTGTGTTAACACACCCCAGGTGAGTGCAGGCCCTTAATAACATATCAGAGAGAGGTTCTGTTGATCCTCACTGAGGAGTGGGGATGGGGATAGTTCTCTCTTCCACCTTCTTTCTGTCCTGGTTCCAGATAGGTGGAAGGTGGTCCTAATCGGTGCTGAGAAGTCAGATCCACTCACCAGAGAAACCGCTGTCCTGCTGCCACTCTGCTGTGTGTGCACCCATGCAAAACCTTTAATGAATTTGCAAAAATCAAAGTAACCCCACAGTTTTAGCATCAAGATATTGAATGTAGAGTTTAATCCTCCACTAATATTGACACAGTCCAAAATGGTCTTGACTGGTTTATTTTCTCTGCCAGTCAGGCAAACAGGTCAGGAAAAATCTCAAGAGCAAGTGCCAGCTGCAGAGAAAACTCCAACATTGCATAGAATTCGCAGTTGAAGAAAGCCGTTTATTGTGGCTCATGAACCACATGTAGGAGAAACAGGAGAAAGTGTCTCTGGGTCTGCAGATCTTTCTGTCCTCAGTCCCAAGTCCTCCTCACCAATAGTCAATCAACAGTCAAGGGAACTGAAGGGCAGGGAGGGTATAGCTAAAAGGTCAGACTCTTGTCAGGTTGGCCTGGGGTGGAGAGGCTCTGGGTTCATTCCTGGGGATAGTGTCTTGCCCCAAGCCATCCTTCTGAGGACTCCTTCTCCCCTTTCACTCTGCTATAGCCAGACTCCTTTCTGTGCCTACACTACTCCTGACCATTAGCATATAGGAAGGGGTGTGTGGGCAGGTGAGGGCTGATGGGGATGTGGTCACACCACTCTTTTTCCCATAAGTGTCATAAAGAGATATTTGGAACAAAACCCGGTGGTTTTTTTTTTTCTGGTTTGGTTTGTGTTTTTGTTGTTGTTTGTGTGTTTGTGTGTTGTGTGTGAAATTACTTTGTGGTGGTGGGGAGTGAGGGTGTGTGCATGCATTCCACCAAGTGCTTGTGACAGCCTCAGAAGACATTTCAAGAGACTGGCTTCTTCCTTCCTGTGGATCCCTGGGATCACACACAGGTCCTCAGGTGTGGCAGCAATGCCTCTCTTGATGGCCCTCTGTATTGTTTTTATAATTTTATGTGTATGGCTCCCCTTCAGAGATCACCAGTCGGGGGCCGAGAATCACTGTCAACCTTTCTAGGTGACAAGACTTAATGTGCAGAAGGAGAAGCTCCTGTACCTCAGAAGAGCGTCATCCATGGGGCCCCAAGAGAACCTAACAGGTGGCAATAACTGTGCAACTGCATGGGAATCATTAAGAGACAGTCAATAAGAAACATCAAGGTTAACACAAATGAAAATGTGTAAGGAACAAGCAGCTGAAAGCTTTGTAAATGAAGCCACCATCTTTCTGATAAATTAAAAGAGAAATAGAAGAAGACCCACTGCCACATGTAGGCTGACCAATTCTGCTGTCATCCAGGTTCAGATCCAGCACGTCGAGTCAGTCCACCCCAACAACTAGTCCATCTGTGAGCTGCCAGGTCAGGGGGAGGAGCCATGGCTGCAGAACCAGATCAGGAGCAGATCCTGAAGCATGGCTGTGACTGAAGCTGCCTCCCCCCTGCAGCCTGCAGTGCTGGAGCCCAAGATAGTCATGGAGGCTTCTTGAGGTGAGGGCTGGAGAGGAGTCTGCAGAGACCGAGTGTCTCTGGAAACACTAGAGAAGGGAATGTCCAGGGAAAGACGACTTTGCACAGCGAAGTCACAAAATTGGAAGGAGAGATGAAGGAACAGAGCTGGGTGTCCAGGGTGGAAAGAAAAAACTAAGGACTGAGATGCTCTGGTCCATGGTGAGCCAGAAACTAAACTTGCCTGCAGCTGAGCTGCTGACTACAAAGGCCTTGGTCTCAGGAGCCAGGCAGGGTCTTCTGGTCCAGTAAGAAAATCTGCTCTGCACACTTGGCCCTCTTTATCTCCAGCTCCCAGTACTCAGGCTCCTCCTGCCATATCCAGGAAGCCCTGGGTTCCTAATCTCTATCCCTGTGGAAGCTCACGAAATGGTTGTTGTACCCCAAGCCTTCCAAGGACCAGGGCTCCTCCAGGACAGGGCAATGAGGACATACCACAGTGAGTGTGATCCTGTGGAGTGTAGGGGTGAGGCCCAGACCTCCTCCAGGGACTCCAAGGGAATGCAAGGGTCTGAAGGGGAATACTGCACATGACTGGGGACACAGGTAGAAAAGTGTCAGGTGCTATGGTCAGAAATGCAGGGGCATGGCTTCCCCAGTAGCCACTCCCCCTCTTCTCTGCAGAGGCCATTTTCCTCCCCCTCTCTGCTTGTACTCACAGGTGCTATACTGGATAGGGACCAGGGAAGCCACCAGGAAGGCAGATCTTGAGATGTAGGGCAGGGTTGATTCCTGGGGATCTGTGCAGACTTTATAACCCATGCCCGTAGACAAGCTGGCTGCTTTGTCAGGATCTCCCTATCCAATGCGGGTCATTATAGCCAACTTGTCATCAGTGCCAGTGCAGAAGGACTTCACCGAGGGTGGGGATGGGGCATGAGACTAGGGAGATGGGAAAGAGCTTGCTATGTCTACTCCATCCCAGACCTCAACAGCAGACTTGTCCAGACCCTGTGATGCTGGAGAGAGCACTGGCAAGTCGCCCTCTCCCCACACCTTCCCTAATCTGGAATTGAGAAGAGACCTACAGGAAAATCTTATTTCTTCATCTCCTTCCTCCTTCCTCTTCTTCTTTCCCTTCCTATCATAAGACCCCAAACTCTGGATTTTAAAGTTAATTACATTACTGTATGAGCATGTGCCCATGTACATACATGCATTTGTGTATGCGTGTGTGTATGTGAGTGTATGTGCGTGTCTGTCTGTCTGTCTTTTTGCATGTGTTCCCAGCCATCATCTGACTGCAGCACAGATGTGGATTTCAGAGGGAAATTGCCAAACCTGGTTCTCTCATTCACCTGGTTTGATCTCTGGGATAGCATTGGTGACAAGTGCTTTCTAAACTAAGCCACTAAACTTGTCTTCCAGCTCCATATATGTTTTCCTCTAGAGCTGTAGGAGTTTTCCTTCAACCACCTGAGAGCAAGATCTATGTTTATCAAGGACACTTTCTTTTAATGTATGGTTTAATTAGTCAATCACACTAAAAATGACTGGTGGTTGAAGCAATTGTAACGTGATCTCGGGTTACATGAGTTCTCATGATTGGAGGTGAGAGTCATTCTTGCCCACCCAAATTGTCCAGCCCTGCAGAATGGTGGCATGCCTGCCCAACTCAGCACCAGGCATCCCACCCCTAGCTCAACTCACTGACCAAGGGAACATTTGCAGAAGCTCCAGAGCCTTCAGCACTTTCTATCTTAGAATAACAAACCATAAAGTTAAAGGAAGAAGCAGGGGAGGTTAAAAAGCTTAGTGGGAAACCTGGTGACCAACCAATGAGCTCTTGAATATTTGTATGCTAATTTCTCAGCAGTCACTGTGATTGGCCTACACCATCTCACATATTCTAATGAGATTGACAAAGCAAGCTTGCTGGAGTCATGTCAGTCACTAAACAGTCAGTCATAGACAGAACTTGGTGCAGCACAAGGCAAATGATCTGCAGGGATTCCTGGGACCTATTTTCTAGAGCTTTTCTAGAGCAAGTTAAAAGATGTAATGTTCACGATGACCACAGCTTCTTCTTCTTGGCAAGCAGATCTGGGGTCAATATCAGGTGGGAAAACCAGGAAAGCACAGTTTGGGGAGGAGAGAGGTCAAAGTCCCATGCAGCCAAGTTCTCAATGACTTTTTCCTAGTGGAGGTCAGCATTTCTTTTCTGAAATCTCCATTGACTAGCAGGACTCAGCTCTCATACCCTTGCCTTTTCTTGTCCTGGAGATCTGAGCCTCATGCAGTACCCTCACTTCCTATACAGAAGACATCATGGGCACCCTGAGTAACATGGGTGGTCCTCTAAGGCCAATCATGCAGGGTCCCTCATACCTCCTGTCTATTTTGAAAATGAAGTCTGTAGTTTTCAATTGCAAAGTGCTCTGTGAAAGTCCTTGTGGGGAGGTCTATGCAATGGATGTGATACTGAGTGATCATGGTAGACTCCATTGTCCCTCTGGTAAAGCAGACACCTGTTCTTTCCTTCCTTCCTTCCTTCCTTCCTTCCTTCCTTCCTTCCTTCCTTCCTCCCTTCCTTCCTTCCTTCCTCCCTCCCTTCCTCCCTTCCCTGTACTCTGCCTTGGCTTTAAGAACTGCCTTCTCAATGGATGGAACTGGAAAATATCATCCTGAGTGAGGTAACCCAATCACAGAATAACACACATGGTGTGCACTCATTGATAAGTGGATATTACCCCAAATGCTCAAATCACCCTAGATGTACAGAACACATGAAACTGAAGAAGGATGACCAAAATTCAAATGCTTCACTCCTTCTTTAAAAGGGGAACAAGAATACCCTTGGGAGGGAATAGGGAAGCAAAGTGTAGAACAGAGGCTGAAGGAACAGCCATTCAGATCCTGCCCCACATGTGGCCCAAACAAATACAGCCACGAAACTGTATAAGATGGATGAAGCAAGGAAGTGCAGGCTGAGAGGAACCAGATGTGCATCTCTCCTGAGGGACACAGCCAGAATATGGCAAATACATAGGCGAATGCCAGCAGTAAACCACTGAACTGAGAACAGGACCCCCATTGAAGGATTCAGAGAAAGGACTGAAAGAGCTTGAAGGGGCTTGAGACCCCATATGAACAACAATGCCAACCAACCAGAGCTTCCAGGGACTAAGCCACTACCCAAAGACTATACATGGACTGACCCTGGGCTCCAACCTCATAGGTAGCAATGAATAGCCTAGTAAGGGAACCAGTTGAAGGGGAAGCCCTTGGTCCTTCTAAGACTGAACCCCCAGTGATCGGGATTGTTGGAGGGAGGGCAGTAATGGGCGGAGGATGTGGAGGGGAACACCCATGTAGAAGGGAGGTCGAGGGGTTACGGGATGGCATGGAAACCAGAAAAATGAATATAATTTGAAATGTAAATAAGAAATACCCAATTTAATAAAGCTGGGGAAAAAAAGAATTAATATGAGCCAGGCATGATGGTACATCACCATAATCCAGCATTCAGGAGCCAAAGGCAAGTAGACCTCTGTGAGTTCCAGGACACCCAGGGCTCTGTATGACAAAGAAATCCTGTCTCACAAAACCAAAGGGGGAAAAGAATTAATTGATTTAGGAACAGTGGTTTGTGCCTGCAATTCCAGTGGTTCGGAGGTTGAGGATGGAGGAGTGTAGGAAGTCCAGGGCACAAAGCATGTTCTAGGTGATGTAATGCTATACTTGGATCCTTATGTCATAAGTCTCCAAAGAAACTGTGGTGGTATTATATTTCTTTTCCTTAAAAAAAAATCTGCCTTCTCGGTGAAGCAAGGGATGCTTTCCTAAGTTTTGATTTTTCTTTCTGCCCTTTGGATATTTCTCCCTGCAGGCTGAGACATCTTTAGTCCTCTTCCAGTCCTAGGCTTCGGGAGACTGCAGCCATTGTGGTTGGCACAGGAGTGTTGGGAACTGCAGCCCTCTGGCTGTGCTGGATAGGTAGCCCTCTTAGCTTGTCTTCTACATCTACGGGAGATAAAGAATGGAGAGGGGCTTGCGGAAGACAGTGTGTAATGGTGGTGAAGGGTCTGTGGTGTGGAAAAGTTGAGCTCAAGATGAATTCTCAGGCATTTTGTCACTGCCTTAGAAATGAGTCCTTACAAGAGAAAGAGAGGGCACCCAGGCCTCTTGTTATTGTTCTTGTTATTTTCAAATATATATTTTGTTTTTTTTTAAGAATTATTTTATTTGTACGTCTTGCACATAATAATTAACAAACAGGAGCGCAGCTGATTTACCATCTGCCAGGTTGTAAGTGTTGACTGTCCGGGCTGATGTAGCAGCAGCAGCAGCAGCAGCAGTGACCTTTCAAGGGGCAAGGAGCTGTCAGCTTGCAATGCCTGTAGCAGTGTCAGGAGCAGCAGCAAGGGCACAGGGACTCAGCAGCAGTGTGGCAGCAGCAGCCAGCTGGACCCTGGTCCCCAAAGAAGCAGCTAGCCAGAGTCTTGGAAATGAGGCATCACCGGCCCCACCCTGCCTCCTGGCCTGCTCTGCTGCCCCGTTTGCACGGGGTGGGTGGGTGGGGCAGCTGTTGTTCCAGCTCAGTCCCTAGGCTGGGGTGGAGTCATGGCCACCACTAAGGTGACTGTGGAAAATGGGTTATCCTAGCTCCTGCCTCTGCATGCTACCAATGCCCAGTCCCAAGCTCCACAGAGAAAGCACCTAAGAAAGTGTCATGAATATCAATAAAGAAGTGCCACAGTTTACTTCTGTCCTTGGGTTTGTCTTGAAGTATAAAGTGAGTACTCTACCATCACCTTAGGCATTCAGAAAATGCTTCAGTTTTGTGTCGCTATTACTGGATTAGTACTCCTTTTCCTGCTCTGTGTAACTGAGCATTTTCAACAGGACAGGAGAGTTCAGCCTTGTTAGTGCACAAGAGAAACTAAGACTACGGAAGAACTCACATTACCAAGGATTTGTTTTTCGATCCTGACATTCTTAGAATCAGATCTGATGATAGGAACGAATAGTTAGGGTGCTGTAAGTGGGGCCATTATATGCACACCGCAGCTACCAGGGTAGGAGACTCCTTTCGGACCCCAAGTCACAGTCAGATTTCCACTGTGTGGGAGCCCCCAGGAGCCCAAGGACATGCCTGCCCTTCCATCCTTCCCTAGAAATCCTCTCAAGTGAAAGTGAAAGAGGGTCCTGGGTCTTGAGTCCCCCCAGGTCCCTAAAGGTGGGGAAGAACCTCAGACATGGGTCATGAGGCCCCTCAGTCCCTTACCTAGTGAAGCAGAGAGGTCTTGGCCCTGGCTCTGGTTTTAGTAACTAAGCAGGGACCTCAGGTTCACTCCTGAGGTCTGCTCTTCATCTTTTCCACTCTGTGTCTCTTGCTCCCAATACTCTGGACCCTTGTGCTCCACCAGCAGCGTGAGAGGCTCCATCCTCAGACTTCCTGCATCACAGTCATCACTGTGGACACAGTGGGCACAGGAACTATGTGTCACTGGTGATGGGGTAGTGACAAAATACCAAAATAAGTGAGAGCCTGAGAGCAGTGCAAGGTGTAACTCCCACCTCTTCCAGAACCCACAGGCAGGAGTGCATTCTGGGAGTGGGGGTAGGTGCAGAGCTCAGGACTCCACCAGAGGGTGTGGGGCTCATGGGCAACATGGGGAAGCAGCTACCCTGGTTCTACTCTACCACCCCTACACCACAGCCCCAGCACACCCCACCCCATCCTCAGCACACCCTCTCTCAGACTCTCCCCTCTTCAGTCCAGATATCACATTGACCTCTCTGTTCCCTGTCCAGGCCACGGCTGCCATCAGCTACAGGAGAAATATTCAGGTCTCCATCAGGCAGATCAGAGAGACAGCACACCTTTGATTAGGGCAGCTCTGTGCAGACTTCTCAACCAGTGCACCCAGCAACCCTTGTTATTTTCTTAGGATCTCACTATACAGTGCAGAACCTGGTTCGTTCCTTCTACTGTGTGGTGCTCCGGGATAGAACTAGGGTGGTCAGTGGTGGTGGAAAGTGCTGTCCCCACTGCTTTACTGAACTTGTCCTCCAAGCTCCAGAGGTGTTTTTCTTTAGAACAGGAGTCCTCCTTCAAGCACCAGAGACCAAGTTCTAGATTTGCCTAGAACACATTCTTTTTTTAAAAATTTATTTACTTATTTTATATGAGTACACTGTAGCTGTCTTCAGACACACCAGAAGAGGGCATCAGATCTTATTACACATGATTTTAGCCACCATATTGTTGCTGGGAATTGAACTCAGGACCTCTGGAAGAGCAGTCAGTGCTCTTAACCACTGAGCCATCTCTCCAGCGCCCCCGGGACACATTTTTATAACATAAAATTAAATTAGTTAATCACACTAAAAATGACTCAGTTAGTTGAGGGCATTCTAAGATGATCTAGAGTGAAATGGGTTCCCATGACTGGAGGTCAGGGTTGTTCTTGCCCTCCAAGATTGGCCTTCTCTAGAGAATGGTGGCTTGCTTGGCCAACTCAGATCTAACTGAGCTCAGTGTGCAACATAAAATTGTAAGAAAACCCTGAGATTCAAGCAATTTCTCTCTTAGTATAATGACAAAATATGAGGAAGTGAAATTGTTCTCTGAAGAGGAGGTTCGAAAAAAAAAAAAAAGCTATGTGACTGGTCTCTCCCCGCCTCCATTTCCTAATAATGTGGCCAATATCACCACTTGTCAAGGGTAACATTAGTCACCAAGCCATGTTATTGGCTGAACACTGCACTTCATCCAATGTAAAGGAAGTGATCTGCAAGAAAGCCAGGGTCCTGTAATCTGTTCTAGAGCAGGTTGGAAGGATCTAGTGTTCACCATGAACCAGAACCTCTTCTTCTTGGTAAGTAGACCTGGGGTCTACATCAGGTGGGAAAGCCCAGCCGGTAAAGGACAGTTTGGAGTGGAGACAGGTCAAAGTCCCATGCAGCACAGTTGTCAAGTGAAGTTTTCCTAGTGGAGGTCAGCATTTCTTTTCTGCAATCTCCCTTGACTAGCAGGGCTCAGCTCTCATACCCTTGCCTTTTCTTGTCCTGGAGATATGAGCCTCCTTGCAGGACCTTCACTTCCTATACAGAAGACACCATGGGCACCCTTAGTAACATGGGTGATTCTCTAAGGCCACTCATGCAGGGTCCCTCATACCTTCTGTCTATTTTACAAACCTGGTCTTTACTTTTCAATGGTAAAGTGCCTTATGAAAGTCCTTGTGGGGAGGTCCAGGCAATGGATATGATATCGAATGATCATGGTGGCCTCCACTGTCCCTCTGACAAAGCAGACGCCTGCTCCTTCCTTCCTTCCCTGGACTCTGCCTTGGCTTGAGAACTTCCTTCTTTGTGAAGCAAGGGATGCTTTCCTAACTCTTGATTTTTTTTTCTGCCCTTAGGATATTTCTCCCTTCAGGCTGAGACTTCTTTGGTCTTTTTCCAGTCGTAGACCTTGGGAGACTGCAGTCATTGTGGTTGTGACAGGAGTGTTGGGAGCTGCAGCCCTCTGTTTGTTCTGGGTAGGTTGCCATCTTAGCTTTTCTTCAACATCTAAGGGTGACAAAAGAAAGGAAGAGGGGCGCACTGTGGTCAGTGTGTGAAGGGTATGTAGGGTGGAAAAGATGACTTCAAGATGATTTTTCATCATTTTGTCACTGTAAGTCTTACAAAAGATACCTTACAAGACTAAGAGAGGCTGCCCAGGCCACTCTTCTTTTCATTTTCAAATATATATTTTCGTTTTTTAAGATTAATTTATGTGTCCGTGTTGCATGTAACAATTCACAAACAGGCACACAGCAGCATTTGCCATCTCCCAAATCTGTAAGTGTTGTCACTCTAGAAGTGGCTATAAAAGGAGCAGCCAGCTGGGAAGGGCCTGGGCAGAACCAATTAGCAGTGCTGGTAGCAGGGGCAGCTGAGGAGCAGCAGGAGGGGGACACAGTAGCCAGAGGGACCCCTGCATCAGAACCACTGCTTTCCCTGAGCTGCCTCCTGGAGAGGCAGGATGTTGGCTCCAAGTGTGGGCTGGGGTGGAGTCCAGCCCACCTGCCTGTGGAGAGAGGCACTTCCTCTGTCCTTCCCCTTCCTGCTATCATTGCTCAATCCACAGCTCCACAGGGAAAGCACCTAAGAAAGTGTCATGAATATCGATAAGAAGTGCCACAGTTTACTTCTGTCCTTGGGTTTGTCTGGAATTATAAAGTGACTAATCTACCTTCACCTTAGGCATTCAGTGAATGCTTCAGTTTGGAGTTGCTATTACTGGATCAGTAGTCCTTTCCCTGCTCTGTGTAACTGAGCAGTTTCAGACAGGACAGGAGAGCTCAGCCTAGTTAGTGCACAAGAGCAAACTATGACTACAGAAGACCTCACATTACCAAGGATTTGTTTTGGGATCCTGACATTCTTAGAATCAGATCTGATGGTAGGAATGAATAGTTAGGGTGCTGTAAGTGGGGCCATTGTATGCACACCGCAGGTACCCGGTTAGAAGACTCCTTTTGGGCCCCAAGTCACAGTCAGATTTCCACTGTGTGGGAGTCCCCAGGAGCCCGAGGACATGCCTGCCCAGCCATCCTTCCCTAGAAATCCTCTCAACTGAATGTGAAAAGGGTCCCAGCCCCAGAGTCCCCCCAGGTCCTTAAAGGTGGGGAAGAACCTCAGACATGGGTCATGAGGCCCCTCAGTCCCTTACCTAGTGAAGCAGAGAGGTCCTGGCCCTGGCTCTGGTTGTAGTAACTCAGCAGGGACCTCAGGTTCACTCCTGAGGTCTGCTCTTCACCTTTTCCACTCTGTGTCTCTTGCTCCCAATACTCTGGACCCTTGTGCTCCACCAGCAGCGTGAGAGGCTCCATCCTCAGACTTCCTGCATCACAGTCATCACTGTGGACACAGTGGGCACAGGAACTATGTGTCACTGGTGATGGGGTAGTGACAAAATACCAAAATAAGTGAGAGCCTGAGAGCAATGCAAGGTGCAACTCCAACCTCCTCCAGAACCCACAGGCAGGAGTGCATTCTGGGAGTGGGGATAGGTGCAGAGCTCAGGACTCCATCAGAGGGTCTGGGGCTCATGGGCAACATGGGGAAGCACCTACCCTGGTGCTACTCTCCCACCCCTACACCACAGCCCCAGCACACCCCACCCCATCCTCAGCACACCCCCTCAGACTCTCCCCTCTTCAGGCCAGATACCACATTGACCTCTCTGGTCAGGTTCCAGGCCAGGGCTGCCCTCAGCAGCAGGAGAAGCCTTCAGGGTTCCATCAGGCAGATCACAGATTCAAGGCACCTTTGATTAGGGCAGCTCTGTGCAGACCTCTCAACCAGTGCACCCAGCAATACTGGTTATTTTCTTAGGATCTCTCTATCCAGTGCAGAACCTGGTTCTTTCCTTCCACTGTGTGGTTCTGAGGGTTAGAACTAGGGTGGTCAGTGGTGGTGGAAAGTGCTGTCCCCACTGCTTTACTGAATTGTCCTCCAAGCTCCAGAGGTGTTTTTCTTTAGAACAGGAGTTCTCCTTCAAGTACCAGAGACCACGTTCTAGGTTTATCTAGAATATATTCTTTTTTTAAATTTTATTTATTTATTTTATATGAGTACACTGTAGCTGTCTTCAGACACACCAGAAGAGGGCATCAGATCTTATTACAGATGGTTGTGAGCCACCATGTGGTTGCTGGGAATTGAACTCAGGACCTCTGGAAGAGCAGTCAGTGCTCTTAAACCCTGAGCCATCTTTCCAGCCCCCCCTTGGACACACTCTTATGAGATAAAATTTAATTAGTTAATCACACTAAAAAGGATTCTGGTCTCTGCTCCCAGACCCGGTGAGAGAGAGACCCAACCGCCTGGTCAGGTGGGCACTCCTGAGGCTGCAGAGCGGAAGAGACCACCAACACTGCTCACCCCTGCCCACATCCCTGGCCCAAGAGGAAACTGTATAAGGCCTCTGGCCTCCCGTGGGGGAGGGCCCAGGAGCGGCAGGACCCCTGCCAGAGACACCGCCGGACCCTGAAGGAAACAGACCGGATAAACAGTTCTCTGCACCCAAATCCCGTGGGAGGGAGAGCTAAACCTTCAGAGAGGCAGACAGGCCTGGGAAACCAGAAGAGACTGCTCCCTGCACACACATCTCGGACGCCAGAGGAAAAAGCCAAAGACCATCTGGAACCCTGGTGCACTGAAGCTCCCGGAAGGGGCGGCACAGGTCTTCCTGGTTGCTGCCGCTGCAGAGAGCCCCTGGGCAGCACCCCACGAGCGAACTTGAGCCTCGGGACCACAGATAAGACCAAATTTTCTGCTGCAAGAAAGCTGCCTGGTGAGCTTGGGACACACGGAAGCAGAATTTCTCTAGAACCGGGCACGTTCTGTGTTTACCGGAAGTCCCACACCCGCGGATCCCGGCCCGCAGCAGCTCTCTGCTCCCAGACCCGGTGAGAGAGAGACCCAACCGCCTGGTCAGGTGGGCACTCCTGAGGCTGCAGAGCGGAAGAGACCACCAACACTGCTCACCCTGCCCACATCCCTGGCCCAAGAGGAAACTGTATAAGGCCTCTGGCCTCCCGTGGGGGAGGGCCCAGGAGCGGCAGGACCCCTGCCAGAGACACCGCCGGACCCTGAAGGAAACAGACCTGATAAACAGTTCTCTGCACCCAAATCCCGTGGGAGGGAGAGCTAAACCTTCAGAGAGGCAGACAAGCCTGGGAAACCAGAAGAGACTGCTCCCTGCACACACATCTCGGACGCCAGAGGAAAAAGCCAAAGACCATCTGGAACCCTGGTGCACTGAAGCTCCCGGAAGGGGCGGCACAGGTCTTCCTTGTTGCTGCCGCTGCAGAGAGCCCCTGGACAGCACCCCACGAGCAAACCTGAGCCTCGGGACCACAGGTAAGACCAAATTTTCTGCTGCAAGAAAGCTGCCTGGTGAACTCAAGACACAGGCCCACAGGAACAGCTGAAGACCTGTAGACAGGAAAAACTACACGCCCGAAAGCAGAACACTCTGTCCCCATAACTGACTGAAAGAGAGGAAAACAGGTCTACAGCACTCCTGACACACAGGCTTATAGGACAGTCTAGCCACTGTCAGAAATAGCAGAACAAAGTAACACTAGAGATAATCTGATGGCGAGAGGCAAGCGCAGGAACCCAAGCAACAGAAACCAAGACTACATGCCATCATCGGAGCCCAATTCTCCCACCAAAACAAACATGGAATATCCAAACACACCAGAAAAGCAAGATCTAGTTTCAAAATCATATTTGATCATGATGCTGGAGGACTTCAGGAAAGACCTGAACACACTTAGGGAAGCACAGGAAAACATTAATAAACAAGTAAAAGCCTACAGAGAGGAATCGCAAAAATCCCTGAAAGAATTCCAGGAAAACACAATCAAACAGTTGAAGGAATTAAAAATGGAAATAGAAGCAATCAAGAAAGAACACATGGAAACAACCCTGGATATAGAAAACCAAAAGAAGAGACAAGGAGCTGTAGATACAAGCTTCACCAACAGAATACAAGAGATGGAAGAGAGAATCTCAGGAGCAGAAGATTCCATAGAAATCATTGACTCAACTGTCAAAGATAATGTAAAGCGGAAAAAGCTACTGGTCCAAAACATACAGGAAATCCAGGACTCAATGAGAAGATCAAACCTAAGGATAATAGGTATAGAAGAGAGTGAAGACTCCCAGCTCAAAGGACCAGTAAATATCTTCAACAAAATCATAGAAGAAAACTTCCCTAACCTAAAAAAAGAGATACCCATAGACATACAGGAAGCCTACAGAACTCCAAATAGATTGGACCAGAAAAGAAACACCTCCCGTCACATAATTGTCAAAACACCAAACGCACAAAATAAAGAAAGAATATTAAAAGCAGTAAGGGAAAAAGGTCAAGTAACATATAAAGGGAGACCTATCAGAATCACACCAGACTTCTCGCCAGAAACTATGAAGGCCAGAAGATCCTGGACTGATGTTATACAGACCCTAAGAGAACACAAATGCCAGCCCAGATTACTGTATCCAGCAAAACTCTCAATTAACATTGATGGAGAAACCAAGATATTCCATGACAAAACCAAATTTACACAATATCTTTCTACAAATCCAGCACTACAAAGGATAATAAATGGTAAAGCCCAACATAAGGAGGCAAGCTATAACCTAGAAGAAGCAAGAAACTAATCGTCTTGGCAACAAAACAAAGAGAATGAAAGCACACAAACATAACCTCACATCAAATATGAATATAACGGGAAGCAATAATCACTATTCCTTAATATCTCTCAATATCAATGGCCTCAACTCCCCAATAAAAAGACATAGATTAACAAACTGGATACGCAACGAGGACCCTGCATTCTGCTGCCTACAGGAAACACACCTCAGAGACAAAGACAGACACTACCTCAGAGTGAAAGGCTGGAAAACAACTTTCCAAGCAAATGGTCAGAAGAAGCAAGCTGGAGTAGCCATTCTAATATCAAATAAAATCAATTTCCAACTAAAAGTCATCAAAAAAGATAAGGAAGGACACTTCATATTCATCAAAGGAAAAATCAACCAAGATGAACTCTCAATCCTAAATATCTATGCCCCAAATACAAGGGCACCTACATACGTAAAAGAAACCTTACTAAAGCTCAAAACACACATTGCACCTCACACAATAATAGTGGGAGATTTCAACACCCCACTCTCATCAATGGACAGATCATGGAAACAGAAATTAAACAGTGATGTAGACAGACTAAGAGAAGTCATGAGCCAAATGGACTTAACGGATATTTATAGAACATTCTATCCTAAAGCAAAAGGATATACCTTCTTCTCAGCTCCTCATGGTACTTTCTCCAAAATTGACCATATAATTGGTCAAAAAACGGGCCTCAACAGGTACAGAAAGATAGAAATAATCCCATGCGTGCTATCGGACCACCACGGCCTAAAACTGGTCTTCAATAACAATAAGGGAAGAATGCCCACATATACGTGGAAATTGAACAATGCTCTACTCAATGATAACATGGTCAAGGAAGAAATAAAGAAAGAAATTAAAAACTTTTTAGAATTTAATGAAAATGAAGATACAACATACTCAAACTTATGGGACACAATGAAAGCTGTGCTAAGAGGAAAACTCATAGCGCTGAGTGCCTGCAGAAAGAAACAGGAAAGAGCATATGTCAGCAGCTTGACAGCACACCTAAAAGCTCTAGAACAAAAAGAAGCAAATACACCCAGGAGGAGTAGAAGGCAGGAAATAATCAAACTCAGAGCTGAAATCAACCAAGTAGAAACAAAAAGGACCATAGAAAGAATCAACAGAACCAAAAGTTGGTTCTTTGAGAAAATCAACAAGATAGATAAACCCTTAGCCAGACTAACGAGAGGACACAGAGAGTGTGTCCAAATTAACAAAATCAGAAATGAAAAGGGAGACATAACTACAGATTCGGAGGAAATTCAAAAAATCATCAGATCTTACTATAAAAACCTATATTCAACAAAACTTGAAAATCTTCAGGAAATGGACAATTTCCTAGACAGATACCAGGTATCGAAGTTAAATCAGGAACAGATAAACCAGTTAAACAACCCCATAACTCCTAAGGAAATAGAAGCAGTCATTAAAGGTCTCCCAACCAAAAAGAGCCCAGGTCCAGACGGGTTTAGTGCAGAATTCTATCAGACCTTAATAAAAGACCTCATACCAATATTATCCAAACTATTCCACAAAATTGAAACAGATGGAGCACTACCGAATTCCTTCTACGAAGCCACAATTACTCTTATACCTAAACCACACAAAGACACAACAAAGAAAGAGAACTTCAGACCAATTTCCCTTATGAATATCGACGCAAAAATACTCAATAAAATTCTGGCAAACCGAATTCAAGAGCACATCAAAACAATCATCCACCATGATCAAGTAGGCTTCATCCCAGGCATGCAGGGATGGTTTAATATACGGAAAACCATCAACGTGATCCATTATATAAACAAACTGAAAGAACAGAACCACATGATCATTTCATTAGATGCTGAGAAAGCATTTGACAAAATTCAACACCCCTTCATGATAAAAGTCCTGGAAAGAATAGGAATTCAAGGCCCATACCTAAACATAGTAAAAGCCATATACAGCAAACCAGTTGCTAACATTAAACTAAATGGAGAGAAACTTGAAGCAATCCCACTAAAATCAGGGACTAGACAAGGCTGCCCACTCTCTCCCTACTTATTCAATATAGTTCTTGAAGTTCTAGCCAGAGCAATCAGACAACAAAAGGAGATCAAAGGGATACAGATCGGAAAAGAAGAGGTCAAAATATCACTATTTGCAGATGACATGATAGTATATTTAAGTGATCCCAAAAGTTCCACCAGAGAACTACTAAAGCTGATAAACAACTTCAGCAAAGTGGCTGGGTATAAAATTAACTCAAATAAATCAGTTGCCTTCCTCTATACAAAAGAGAAACAAGCCGAGAAAGAAATTAGGGAAACGACACCCTTCATAATAGACCCAAATAATATAAAGTACCTCGGTGTGACTTTAACCAAGCAAGTAAAAGATCTGTACAATAAGAACTTCAAGACACTGAGGAAAGAAATTGAAGAAGACCTCAGAAGATGGAAAGATCTCCCATGCTCATGGATTGGCAGGATTAATATGGTAAAAATGGCCATTTTACCAAAAGCAATCTACAGATTCAATGCAATCCCCATCAAAATACCAATCCAATTCTTCAAAGAGTTAGACAGAACAATTTGCAAATTCATCTGGAATAACAAAAAACCCAGGATAGCTAAAGCTATCCTCAACAATAAAAGGACTTCAGGGGGAATCACTATCCCTGAACTCAAGCAGTATTACAGAGCAATAGTGATAAAAACTGCATGGTATTGGTACAGAGACAGACAGATAGACCAATGGAATAGAATTGAAGACCCAGAAATGAACCCACACACCTATGGTCACTTGATTTTTGACAAAGGAGCCAAAACCATCCAATGGAAAAAAGATAGCATTTTCAGCAAATGGTGCTGGTTCAACTGGAGGGCAACATGTAGAAGAATGCAGATCGATCCATGCTTATCACCCTGTACAAAGCTTAAGTCCAAGTGGATCAAGGACCTCCACATCAAACCAGACACACTCAAACTAATAGAAGAAAAACTAGGGAAGCATCTGGAACACATGGGCACTGGAAAAAATTTCCTGAACAAAACACCAATGGCTTATGCTCTAAGATCAAGAATCGACAAATGGGATCTCATAAAACTGCAAAGCTTCTGTAAGGCAAAGGACACTGTGGTTAGGACAAAACGGCAACCAACAGATTGGGAAAAGATCTTTACCAATCCTACAACAGATAGAGGCCTTATTTCCAAAATATACAAAGAACTCAAGAAGTTAGACCGCAGGGAAACAAATAACCCTATTAAAAAATGGGGTTCAGAGCTAAACAAAGAATTCACAGCTGAGGAATGCCGAATGGCTGAGAAACACCTAAAGAAATGTTCAACATCTTTAGTCATAAGGGAAATGCAAATCAAAACAACCCTGAGATTTCACCTCACACCAGTGCGATTGGCTAAGATCAAAAACTCAGGTGACAGCAGATGCTGGCGAGGATGTGGAGAAAGAGGAACACTCCTCCATTGTTGGTGGGATTGCAGACTGGTAAAACCATTCTGGAAATCAGTCTGGAGGTTCCTCAGAAAATTGGACATTGAACTGCCTGAGGATCCAGCTATACCTCTCTTGGGCATATACCCAAAAGATGCCTCAACATATAAAAGAGACACGTGCTCCACTATGTTCATCGCAGCCTTATTTATAATAGCCAGAAAATGGAAAGAACCCAGATGCCCTTCAACAGAGGAATGGATACAGAAAATGTGGTACATCTACACAATGGAATATTACTCAGCTATCAAAAACAACGAGTTTATGAAATTCGTAGGCAAATGGTTGGAACTGGAAAATATCATCCTGAGTGAGCTAACCCAATCACAGAAAGACATACATGGTATGCACTCATTGATAAGTGGCTATTAGCCCAAATGCTTGAATTACCCTAGATCCCTAGAACAAACGAAACTCAAGACGGATGATCAAAATGTGAATGCTTCACTCCTTCTTTAAATGAGGAAAAAGAATACCCTTGGCAGGGAAGGGAGAGGCAAAGATTAAAACAGAGACTGAAGGAACACCCATTCAGAGCCTGCCCCACATGTGGCCCATACATATATAGCCACCCAATTAGACAAGATGGATGAAGCAAAGAAGTGCAGACCGACAGGAGCCGGATGTAGATCGCTCCTGAGAGACACAGCCAGAATACAGCAAATATAGAGGCGAATGCCAGCAGCAAACCACTGAACTGAGAATAGGTCCCCTATTGAAGGAATCAGAGAAAGAACTGGAAGAGCTTGAAGGGGCTCGAGACCCCAAAAGTACAACAATGCCAAGCAACCAGAGCTTCCAGGGACTAAGCAACTACCTAAAGACTATACATGGACTGACCCTGGACTCTGACCCCATAGGTAGCAATGAATATCCTAGTAAGAGCACCAGTTGAAGGGGAAGCCCTGGGTCCTGCTAAGACTGAACCCCCAGTGAACTAGTCTATGGGGGGAGGGCGGCAATGGGGGGAGGGTTGGGAGGGGGACACCCATAAGGAAGGGGAGGGGGGAGGAGGATGTTTGCCCGGAAACCGGGAAAGGGAATAACACTCGAAATGTATATAAGAAATACTCAAGTTAATTAAAAAAAATGATTCTGGTGGTTGAGGGAATTCTAAGATGATCTAGAGTGAAATGGGTTCCCATGACTGTAGGTCAGGGTTGTTCTTACCCTCCAAGATTTGCCTTCCGTAGAGAATGGTGGCTGCTTGGTCAACTCAGATCCAACTGGGCTCAGTGGGCAACGGAAAAAATGTAAGAAGACCCTGAGATTCGAGCAATTTCTCTCTTAGTGTAATGACAAAATATGAGGAAGTCCAATTGTTCTGTGGAGAGGAGGTTCAAAAAGAGAAAGACTGTGTGACTGGTGTCTCCCGCCTCCATTTCCTAATAATGTGGCCAATATCACCACTTGTCAGGGGTAACATTAGTCACCAAACCATATTATAGGCTGAACACTGCACTTCATCCAATGTAAAGGAAGTGATCTGCAAGGAAACCAGGGTCCTGTAATCTGTTCTAGAGCAGGTTGGAAGGATCTAGTGTTCACCATGAACCAGAACCTCTTCTTCTTGGTAAGCAGACCTGGGGTCTATATGAGGTGGGAAAGTCCAGCCCATAAAAGTCAGTTTTGGGTGGAGACAGGTCAAAGTCCCATGCAGCACAGTTGTCAAGTGAAGTTTTCCTAGTGGAGGTCAGCATTTCTTTTCTGCAATCTCCCTTGACTAGCAGGGCTCAGCTCTCATACCCTTGCCTTTTCTTGTCCTGGAACCCTGAGCCTCCTTGCAGGACCATCACTTCCTATACAGAAGACACCATGGGCACCCTTAGTAACATGGGTGATTCTCTAATGTCAGTCTGCAGGGTCCCTCATACCTCCTGTCTATTTTACAAACCTGGTCTTTAGTTTTCAAGTGTAAAGAGCTGTATGAAAGTCCTTGTAGGGAGGTCCAGGCAATGGATATGATACTGAGTGATCATTGTGGCCTCCACTGTCCCTCTGACAAAGCAGACGCCTGCTCCTTCCTTCCTTCCCTGGACTCTGCATTGTCTTTAAGAACTTCCTTCTCTATGAAGCAAGGGATGCTTTCCTAACTCTTGATTTTTTTTTTCTGCCCTTAGGATATTTCTCCCTTCAGGCTGAGACTTCTTTGGTCTTTTTCCAGTCGTAGACCTTGGGAGACTGCAGTCATTTTGGTTGTGACAGGAGCGTGGGGATCTGCAGCCCTCTGTTTGTTCTGGGTAGGTAGCCCTCTTAGCTTTCCTTCAACATCTAAGGGAGACAAAAGAAAGGAAGAGGGGCGCACTGTGGACAGTGTGTGAAGGGTATGTAGGGTGGAAAAGATGACTTCAAGATGATTTTTCATCATTTTGTCACTGTAAGTCTTACAAAAGATACCTTACAAGACTAAGAGAGGCTGCCCAGGCCATTCTTCTTTTCATTTAAAAATATATATTTTCGTTTTTTAAGATTAATTTTATGTGTCCGTGTTGCATGTAATAATTCAAAAACAGGCACAGAGCAGCAATTGTGATCTTCCAAATTGGTAAGTGTTGTTCCTCTGGAAGCTGCTGTATAAGCAGCAGCCATCACTTATGGGGCAAGGCAGAACCAATTTGCAGTGATCTTAGATGGGGCAGCTGGGCAGTGGCAGGAAGGGGACTCAGTAGCCACCAGGACTCCTGCATCAGAACCACTGCTTGCCCTGAGGTGCCTCTGGGTGAGGCAGGATGTTGGGTCCAAGTGTGGGCTGGGGTGGAGTGCTGCCCACCTGGCTGTGGAGAGAGGCACTTCCTCTGTCCTTCCCCTTCCTGCTATCATTGCTCAATCCCCAGCTCTGCAGTGAAAGCACCTAAGAAATGGTCTTAAATATCGATAAAGAAGTGCCACAGTTTTCTTCTGTCCTTGGGTTTGTCTGAAACAATAAAGTGACTAATGTAGCATCGCCATAGGCAGTCAGTGAATGCTTCAGTTTGCAGTCACTAGTACTGGATTGGTCTGTGGTATTCACTTCTTTCCCAGCTCTGTGTTACTGAGCAGTTTCAGACAGGACATGGGAGAAGCTCACCCTTGTTAGTTGGCCAGAGGAGACTAAGACTACAGAAGAACTCACAGTATCAGAGCTTTGTTTTCTGATCCTGACATTTTTAGTTTCAGATCTCATAATAGGAGGAATTGTTAATGAACTTTTTATGAGGGAGTTGTCGAATTAATTCTTCTGTTGCATTTCTTTAATTGTATACTTTTAGAAATTCCAGATAGGTTGTGGTTGTTCAGGCTTGGTCTCATTCTCTTTGGAACAGGCTGGCTTTGAACTCTGATTCTCCTGCCTTAGTCTTCCAAGTGTTAAAAGCATAGGTGTGTGAGTAGGCTGAAGTGGGGTTCAAGATGGAGTGTACTTGGTACAGACTTTATATCTAATGACGCACTCATAGAAAGTCAGTGGAAATGAGGAAGGAAGCAGAGTCTGGTTCGCAGGTCTGTGACCTCAGCTACTTTGCTGTAAGACGTCAGAGGATGGAGATGTCAAAGGCAGTGTGTGAAACTTTATGACACCTTAATCTCACAATAGTAAACAGGTCTGGGAATACAGCTCAGTGGTAGAGCACTGCCTCCTGGAAAGAAGAACTCAGTTTAATTCTAGTGCTCCTACTACCAAAAAATGTTGGGAATACGGAAAGTTAAACAATATACCCTTTGTGATAAAGTGTGTAGAATTACAAGAAAATTCAATATAAGACTTGAAGCTAGGAAGTTCACACAACAGTAGTTTTGGGGTCTGGGTCTCTTTCTGTACCCTGGAACTTAAATGCTGGCTGGCATTTGTGGTGTTCTTCATGCAACTTCCTAACTGCTAGGAGGGCAGGCGTGACCCCACTAAGCTTGGGTAGAAATTAATGGTACATTCTTAGTGTTTTTTTTCTCATAAATTAGCAGGCTCTGCTTGAGAAGCAGTATTGTCCTTCCCTGGGAGGTGGGAGGAATCAGTAATCAGCGCTAAGGTCCTACAGGTGTTTTTAAACTATTCACTTAATTCTCACAGACAGCAAGCTGGAGGATGTCCTTGGTGGCATTCGGTTGGTAGTGATTATCAGATGCTTCTGTTTGCTAGGCACTAGGGATGTGGTGCTGTGACCCTGGAGTTCACTGTGGGATGAAGGGGCCCAAGAGCAGCGGGCACTTTGTTCAGTAGCTTGTCCCAGGTACACAGATACTAAGAATTGGATTAAAAGTTAAGGTCATCTAAGAAGAAGGAAGACTGAAATGTGGATGCTTCAGTGCTGCTCAGAAGGAGAACAAAATACTCATGGGAGGAAATAGAGGGACAAAGAGTGGAGCAGGGATTGAAGGAAAAGTCACCCAGATCTGCCACTCTTGGGCATCCCTCCCTTAAGCAGCCACATAAACCAGTCACTATTGCTGATGCCAAAAAGTGCTGGCTGACAGGAGCCTGAAGTAGATTTCTCCTGAGAGGTTCTGCCAGAGCCTTATTGATACAGATGAGGATGCTTGCAGCTAACCATGTCACTGAGCATTGGGAACCCAATGAAAGAGTTAGAGAAAGGATTGAAGGAGGTGAAGGGATTTGTATCCGCATAGGAGGAACAACAATATCAACCAAACAGATCCCTCCAGAGCTCCCAGGGACTAAACCACCAACCTACAAGTAGATATGGAGGGTCTCATGGCCCAAGACTCTTCTGTAGCAAAGGATGCCACTGTCTGTCATCATTAGGAGGAGAAGTCCCTGTTCCTGTGAAGAAAAACCCCAGGATGTTGATGTGGGAGTGGGTGGGTGGGACTGGGAGCACCTCATAGAGGCAGGGGGAGAGGGAGGAGAGTGAGAGGGGCAGGATATGGGTTAACATTTGAAATGTGAATACATGAAATATCCAATAAAAATTTTAAGATAAAAATCTGAACTAGTGCTGGCTACAGTCCAGTCTGCAGTCTCCCTCCTCATTGATTTTGTAAACCATGGTTTTTCTCCGTTCCATTTTCCTGCCTCTGAATGTCTTTTGTGTTTCCAGCCATATGCCCCCTGTGGCTGCTGTCCAGAATCCCCAGAACCCAGTAAATTCAAAACTCTAGAGGCTTGCAATTTATCAGTCAGATTTACATCAGTAATTACTCAACCGAAAATGATCACTCAAAGACCACAAATCTCATTTGACAGAAACACCAGCTGCACTCCTGGATGGGGCAAATGTGCTGTATTATTCTATTCTTCTTCTGTGATATTCATAGTCACCTGTGGCTACTTCAAGTCAAGTGGATCCTTCTTCCCCATCTTCTCTCATCCCTGTGTCTTCTCTGTCTCTCTGACCCATCTCTAAAACTATCAGCCCGCCTTCCTTTCCCACTGCCCAATCTCAGGTTGTAGCCTCATCTTTTGCCCACCCTCACCAGCATGTAGAGAGCAATCCACATAAGAGTATATTTATTTTATGTGTATGAGTGTACTGTGTTTCGGTGCACTAGAGGAGGGCCTAGGATCGCATTACTCATGGTCGTGAGCCATGATGTCAGTGCTGGGAATTGAAGTGAGTACCTCTGCAAGAGCAGACAGTGCTGTGATCCTCTGAGCCATCTCTCCAGCCTGCGTAACTCACTCTAGATAATTCCTTCAGGTGTGCAGTCAGGCTACTTCCCTAGGTACTCTGGATACTGTCATGTGCAAGATCAATTCTGACCAGCACAGTGTACATTTAACGTTGGCCTGAATAAATAATTTCTTCAATCCTGCTGGATTTTCTGAAGGTCAATTTATGCCTTTCCATGTGGCTAGACTCCTTGTCCCTGGCTGAACATGTTTCAGTGTCAGCTTCTCTGTCACCTCCTCCTGCTTTCTTGGTGAGCCTGTTGACGCTCTCATGGTTATAGGCAACACCTCCATCCATCTCCTATCTTTATTTTTTTTTCTATCCACGGCTTTGTAGAAAAATCCTTCAATGACCAGAAAACACAGTAGGATAATTGGGGTCATTGTGGTAGAAACAGGAAATGTTCATGGTTTACAATACTGAAATTTCTTCCTGATTTTTCAGGGAAGAAATAGAACCCAGGATCATCCCATGAGTTCAAACCACTGAGGCTGCAAGAAGAGGGTCCAAGCCAAGGGCACAGCATACCCTGCTGATGAGAACAGAGCCTATATATTCCCCACAGATTCCCCCTGGAGATATGGACAAAACCATGAGAGGCTGTACATGGCCGCTGAGTGAATGCAAAACTCTGTCAGGGGTGATCAAGCAGTGGGGGTAGGGGGATAGGGTTTGGTCTCAAAACAGGGTTTTTCTCATTGGCTGTCCTGGAACTCCCTGGGTGAATCAGGGTGGCCTCAAATTCAGAGCCACCCGCCTGTGCATCCTGAGTGCCAGGATTAAACATGTGTGCCAAGATGCCCGGCAAGGGAACCCTCATTTTTATCAGAGACATGGTCCTTTTCCTATACTCCATGTCCATAAAATAAAGAATAAATTCTGAAAACATCTGAATGTGCTGGCAGTTCTGATTTTGTGTGTGTTGTGGGGCGTGTTGGACAATAAGAAATAACAGAAGGGAAGCAAATAGAAGGACTGGAGGGCGGAGAGTAGGACACAGAGTGGTGGGCAGGAGAGTGGAGGGAGCAGAGTGGAGGGAATGAGAGTGGAGGGAATGAGAGTGGAGGGAATGAGAGAGGAGGGGAACAGATTGAGTGGGGCAGAGTGGAGGGGGCAGAGTGGAGGGAATGAGAGTGGAGGGGAACAGATTGAGTGGAGCAGAGTGGAGGGGGCAGAGTGGAGGGGGCAGAGTGGAGGGGGCAGAGTGGAGGGGGCAGAGTGGTGGGAATGAGAGTGGAGGGGAACAGATTGAGTGGGGCAGAGTGGAGGGGGCAGAGTGGAGGGGGCAGAGTGGAGGGAATGAGAGTGGAGGGGAACAGATTGAGTGGGGCAGAGTGGAGGGGGCAGAGTGGAGGGGGCAGAGTGGAGGGAATGAGAGTGGAGGGGAACAGATTGAGTGGGGCAGAGTGGAGGGAGCAGAGTGGAGGGGGCAGAGTGGAGGGGGCAGAGTGGAGGGGGCAGAGTGGAGGGAATGATAGTGGAGGGGAACAGATTTGAGTGGGGCAGAGTGGAGGGAGCAGAGTGGAGGGGGCAGATTGGTGGGGGCAGAGTGGAGGGAATGATAGAGGAGGGGAACAGGTTGAGTGGGGCAGAGTGGAGGAGGCAGATTGGAGGGGGCAGAGTGGAGGGAATGAGAGAGGAGGGGAACAGGTTGAGTGGGGCAGAGTGGAGGGAGCAGAGTGGAGGGAATGAGAGAGGAGGGGAACAGGTTGAGTGGGGCAGAGTGGAGGGGGCAGAGTGGAGGGGGCAGAGTGGAGGGGGCAGATTGGAGGGGGCAGAGTGGAGGGAATGATAGTGGAGAGGAACAGATTTTAGTGGGGCAGAGTGGAGGGAGCAGAGTGGAGGGGGCAGATTGGAGGGGGCAGAGTGGAGGGAATGATAGAGGAGGGGAACAGGTTGAGTGGGGCAGAGTGGAGGGGGCAGAGTGGAGGGAATGAGAGAGGAGGGGAACAGGTTGAGTGGGGCAGAGTGGAGGGAGCAGAGTGGAGGGAATGAGAGAGGAGGGGAACAGGTTTAGTGGGGCAGAGTGGAGGGGGCAGAGTGGAGGGGGCAGAGTGGAGGGGGCAGAGTGGAGAGGAACAGGTTGAGTGGGGCAGAGTGGAGGGGGCAGAGTGGAGGGAATGAGAGTGGAGGGAATGAGAGTGGAGGGGGCAGAGTGGAGGGAATGAGAGAGGAGGGGAACAGGTTGAGTGGGGCAGAGTGGAGGGAGCAGAGTGGAGGGGGCAGAGTGGAGGGAATGAGAGAGGAGGGGAACAGGTTGAGTGGGGCAGAGTGGAGGGGGTACAGTGTGGGGACAGAGTGAACGGGAGCAGAGTGACCAGTAGAAGTGTGGGTGAGTCATCCCCAAACCTTTTGTTCCCTTCCTAGTCTGAATCTTCCACTTTGTCCTTTCTATACTTTTTCCTCCTGCCTTCCTCTCATAAGGATACAATTCAGTGTCCTGGTTTTTCATCCTGTATCTTTCCTGGTGATCCCCTTACTCCCCTGTATTTACCAAGTTTTCAGAGCTGCTCCCAGTAACCTGGAAATCCTCCAAAGCAGCTGAGCTCCTGAAGCTTTGTGCTTCCCAGCTGCCTGGGATCCCAGCACCAAGAGCTACCTGCATTGCAGTTAAACAGGGACATCATGAAAAACACGTGTGGAGTGCTGGAGTTTAAGCAGGGAATCAAGGCATTTCTCAATTCCCCTCACCAGACTGACTTCCATGCCCCACACTACTCTTGCCTGTTAGAATAGATGGGTGGGGGTGATGGGTGATGGGTGGGCAGGGTGTGGTCCCACCTCCTAGCCAGGGACACTCTCTCTGTGGTCATTACTGTCAGAACATAATAGGTGGACCAAAAGCTGGAGGTGGGTTGTGTTGTCTGAGCCCCCCAAAAGGACACACAGTTTCTCTTCTTGACAAAAACCCAGTCTCTGATGTGAGTCTTGTCCTGGGCTGTGCAGGTGCTTAACAGATACATTGGAGAGAGGCTCTGTTGATCCACATAGAGGAGAGTGGATCCATTAACCGCTCTTTTTATCCTTTTTTCTGTTCTGGTTCCAGATAGGTAGGAGGTGACTTAAATCAGCATGTCACATCCACTCACTACACAAACCACTGTCCTGCTGCCACTGTGCTGTGTGTCCACCCTCACAAAGCTTTTACGAAATTTACAAAGCAAAAAAAGGTCATCACAGTTTTAGAATCAGGATATTGACTCTGGAGTTTAAAGCTCACCTAATAGTGACAGAATCTAAAAAAGTCTTTTCAGGAATATTTTCTCTGCCAGTGAGAAGAACTGATGAGGAAAAATCTCAAGGGTAACCCAAGAGCAGCAGAGAAATCTCCAGTGGACAAACAGACAGAATTACCAATTGAAGAAAACTGCTTATTGTGGGGAGGAAACACATGTAGGGTATAGTTGGGGAAGTCCCTTTGGGCCTGCAGATCTTTGTGTACTCAGTCCCAAGTCCTCCTCGCCAATTGTCAACCAACAGTCAAGGTAACTGAAGGTCAGGGAGGGTATGGCTAACAGGGCAGACTGTTGTCAGGTTGTCCTGGGGTGGAGAGGCTGTGGGCTCATTCCTGGGGATAGCATCTTGCCACAAGCCATCCTTCTGAGGACTCCTTTGCCCTTTTCACTCAGCTACAACCAGATTCCTTTCTGTGCCCACACTACTGAGTACTGTGAGTACAGTGGATGGGGTGGGGTGGGTTGGTAGGTATGGGCTGATAGGGATGTGGTCATACCACTTTAATCCCATAATAGTCATAAAAGCACATTTGGAGTAAAACCTGCTGGTTTTTGTCTGCTTGCTTGCTAGTGCTGTTTTGTTGTTGTTTATGTGTTTGTGTGTAAAAACACTAGTTTATACTGGGGGTGCGTGTGTACATTCCACCAAGTGCTTGTGACAGCCTCAGAAGGAATTTCAAGAAGCCCACTTCTTCCTTCCTGTGGATCCCTGGGATCAAACCCAGGTTCTCAGGTGCAATAGCAGTGCCTCTCTTGATGGCCCTCAGCATAGTTTTCATTATCTTATGTATATGGCTCCCTTGGAGAGATCACCAGTCAGGGGCTGAGGAACACTGTAACTCTTCAAGAAGACAAGACTGAGTGTGCAGAAGAGGAATAAGTACCTGTACCTCAGAAGGGGGCCCATCCAGGGGGCCACTAGAGAACCTAAGAGATGGTAAAGATAAGGAAAATAAGTCAGGGGTACTAACTGTAGATCCATGTGGAAAACATTAGAGACAAGTTAATAAGAAAAATTTACATCAAGATTAACACAAATCAATATGAAATTAAATATAACGTTAGAAGAGTAAATGCAGTTGTACAAATGGTCAGATCCTGTACGAGAGTGCTGTAGTGGGGTAAGGAAACTGTCACTAGCAACTTGTCTGCATCAGACTCATACATAAGGATGAAGTACACAGAAGTCTGTAAAGGAACCATCGTTTCTTTGACAAATAAAAAGAGGAATAGAGGAAGATCAGACAGGGCAGTGAGCTGACTAATTGAGCTGTCATCCGCGCCCAGATCCAGTGCTTCAACTCGGTCCACCCCAAAATCTCCTCCATCTGTGAGCTGCTAGATCAGGGGGAGGAGCCATGGCTGCAGAACCAGATCCAGGAGCAGATCCTGAAACATGGCTGTCACTGAAGCCATCTCCTGCCTGCAGTCGGTGGCGCAGCTCTGTGGAACCTGAGAGACCCATGGTGAGAGCAGAGGAGTCTGCAGAGCCCGAAGTGTTCCTGGAAATCCTCGCGAAGGGCAGGTCCACGGAATGAAGCTTTTAAACTGTCAACTCTCATAATTGGAAGGAAAGAGAAGGAACAGAGCTGGGCGTCCAGGGGAGAAAGCAAAAGCAAATGATGGACTGACAGGCTTTGGTCCATGTTGAGCTGGAAACCGTGTGGAGTCCAAAATGCGTGCTCCTGACTCATAAAGGACTGGTTGTAGTAGCCAAGCAGGGTCTTCAGGTTCACTGGAAAGTCAGATCCTCATTCTCTGCTCTCCACAGCTTCAGCTCCCAGTCCTCTGGCCCCTCCTGCTCCTGGAAGGATGGAGGACTGAGTGTTGTCAGGGCTGCACTTTCAGATTCCCTAGGTGATGTGGAAGCAGTGCAGCTGCCCCTCATCCAAGTAGCCAACTTCGAGTAACCTATTTTCCTACAGGCTGGTAGGCACATGGCTGCAAGGAAACACCACAGCAAGTGTGAACCTGGTACCTTAAGCTGAGAGATCACAACCTCCTCCCAGGACTCAGTAGAGGTTCCCTGGCGACCAGGAGGGGAGCAGGAGGCAGGGCCTGCCATTCCTTTGGAGACTGGCAGAGGGTCTGGTGGGCATTGCAGGGACTAGGCTTCCCAGGTGCCACTCCCTGCAGAGTCTGATTCTCTCCTGACCCTGCACTCACCAGAGCATTTGTGTGTAGGGAACCAGGGCGGCAACCAGCAAAGGGAGGAACAGGGGGGCACCCTCATGCAAATCTACAGATTCAGGGCAAGGTTGATTTCTGCAGATCAGTGTGGACTTACAACCAGTGCCCTCAGGGTCCCATGGAAGTCCTGAATACCTGCTGCTGAGGGCGACCCTGTGGTGAATGCCAGAACCTGCCTGGAAGTGCAAAGTGCCAGCTGCTGACTATAAAGGCCAAGGTAGGGATGACTGCAAGGCTCTTAGCAGAGAATGAGAGACATGGAAGGCTGCTGTGACAACCTCTCCCTTATCACCCCCTCAAAAAAAAAAGAGAGAGAGAAAAGGAAAAAGAATGTGGACGGGAAGCCATTGAAAAAAAGTTTAAAAACAATGTGACAAGAATACTGACATATATTTCTACCCATTGGATGTCTTCTGTCAGCTGTGGGGTGAGGAAGGAACCATCTTTAAGGGGGATGGCCACTGGGAGTTTCACCGTGCTCCAGTGCAGCGTATTTGGGCAACACAGTTAGATTAGGCATTGTTTTCTTTTTGTTTTCTGGGAGGTCATAAAGGTTGTGGGACGTCAACTGGGAGGACTGGGAAGTGATTGCGATTGGGGCGCATCATGTGAAATTTCCAAATAATCAATAAATACAGTAAGTTAGAGAAAGAGAGAAGTAAAGTCCCCCTGCATCACTTTTTATAAGATTGCATCCCGAATATCTTTCCAAAGCTGTGAGTTTGTGGGCAGAGCATCTGGAAGCTTGCTTTGATGTGGAACAAGGACAGCTGAGGTACTGGACCTTGGAATTAGCTTTTGCTAAGTGGAAGAACTGAATGCCACAGACAATGGCGCGGCCAACTGAACTAACATGCAAGTCCCAGACCCAGTCAGGTGATCAGCTCTGTACAAGGTTCCCCTGTTCACAGCATCCTCATAGGGCAGTTTGGGAGGCACTGATTGCAGATCATTGCTCTCTGCATCTCTGTTGTTGGAGACATTTAGGATGTGGGTGCAGACTCTGATTTCTTCCACAGGGCAAGGGAATCCATCGCCATCCCTGACAGCTGAGACAGGAGGAGTAACTCATGTTCCCTGTAGATAAGGAGGGTTTTTCTGGTTAGATCTCTACAGTCAGAGGCAGAAGCAGCAGGCTTCTGGTGGGTGTTATTTCCCCATGTAACCTTAATGAGGGTAGCACACACCTTACTCTGGTGGGACTGTGCTCCACCCAAGGGAACCAATTGAGCCTGGGGACATCCTGCCATGCAAATGTATTGCAAATCTAACCCAGTTTACTCAAGCATTCAATTTCTCATACCCAATTTGTGTGTGTGTGTGTGTGTGTGTGTGTTTGTTTGTGTGTCTGTATGTGTGTATGTGTGTTTGTGTGTTTGTGTGTGTGTTTGTGTGTATGTGTATGTGTGTGTGTTTGTGTTTGTGTGTATGTGTATGTGTTCGTTTGTGTGTGTGTGTGTGTGTGTGTGTGGGGGGGGGTTGTGGGTGTGTGATTGCTTGTTTCCTTTTGTTTTGTTTTTAGAGACAGAGTTTTTCTGTGTAGCTCTGGATCTTGTGGAATTTGCTCTGTAGACCAGGTTGGCCTCAAACTTAGAAACCTACCTGCCTCAGCCTCCCAATTGCTCAGATTAAAAGTATGTGCCCCCAGTGTCTGCCATAAGTAGATGTTTTTTGAAATTCATTTGTTTATTTGCTTACCTATTCACGTAATGTATGTGAGTACTCTGTCTCTCTCTTCAGACATGCCAGACGATGGCACTACACATGGTTGTGAACCAATATGTGGTTGCTGGGAATTGAACTCAGGACCTCGTGAAGAGTAGTCAGTGCTCTTAACCACTGAGCCAACTTTCCAGCCTGCATAATCAGTATTGTATATACCCAATTTTTAACATTGTTTTATGTGTGACACACTTGAAGTTTGTTTTCTGTTACTTTCTTCAGGTTTAGTTTTGACAACATAAACAGAGAGTACACCCGGGAGATGTAACTGGTCTCTCTGCAACTTTGTCTCTGTAAGTCAACCACTTTTTTACTTAGTGTGAGTAGAGATGTAGCTCTGAACACATTAAAACGTTGGATCACTTATAAGGTGATAAATTATGTTATGTGTTAACTACAGCTTACAATAATATAGTAACCTTTATAAGATTAAAATTTCATTACTTATACCTATTACGTTTGAGATTTACAAAGTATAATGTTTGAATTGAGGAGTCATCAGTATCAGGATAAAAAAGTTCTTTTGAGGCAGGGTCTCTCTATTATGTAGTCCTCACTTTCCTGGCACTTGCTGTGCAGACCAAGCTAGGCCAGAAGTCACTGAGATCTGCTTGTCGGTTTCCCAAGTGCTGGGATTAAAGATGAAGGGCTACATTGCCAAGAGGAGACTCTTCTGGATTCTTCCCCAGGGAAAGTGGAGATTTTTGGACAGGAGTGGCTGACTCACTGCTCAGGCCAACCTCCCCACTCTTGCTAACTTGCATAGTGTGAGAGACTTAGCTGGGGCTCTCAGAGGTTCCCAGTGCATAGCCTCCTTCTTCCTTGAGCCTGTTGCTACCTTGTCCACTTAGTTTATTCTGGATACTTAACCTGACAGTTCTGGAAGGCACCTGTTTCTCTTTCATAAGGCCATCCGGTGTTCTCATCTGGATTTCTCTTGTCCTCCACTTTGCTGGGTTGGTGGCCTCTCAGGCTCAAAGAACCACTCACATCCCTCACCAAGGCAGGCTGCCTGGGTGCCTGCATGACTGGACCCTTAAGCACTCACTTCCACCACAGGACAAGGGTCTTGGGCTTTGTTGAGGTCCTCTAGGCTAGTGTTCCACAGGCCAGAGCCCTGTCCACCAACTACCTCTGATTCTAGTCTCTGAGGTAGGCTCAGTGAAGGAGCCTGGAGACTGCTTGCTGTGAGGACCAGCCCTGAGGGAGGAACCAATTGGGATCAAGTTTAATTAATCCAGACAAGTGCCTCAGATTTCTTTTGTCCCCTGCTCTTGGGATTTCACTCCAGATGCAGGTTTATCTCTGATAAATATTTTAAGAAGCAGCCACTTGTTGGTCCCCTCACATACATCAGCAGACACTGGGCAGACAGGCTCCTTCTACAGACTGGAAATTCCTCCCCTCTGTGCTAATAGACAAATATCTAATGCACAAAATACCAGCAAACACAGACCCCTGTGTCCCGAGCACCTCCTCCTTTCTGCTCACTGTAGAACAAAGCAGTGCCTGAGGCAGATGAACAGCTCAATTCCACCTGGACACTCTATTCTGGAGTCCAGGAGGAGAAAGAGAAACAAAACAAAACAAAAAAACAGAAGAGAATCTTCTAGATCCGTTTAGAGAAAGTTAACACCTTTTGCAAATTTCAGTAAAAACGAAATAGAGAAGTTGAAATGGGGAAACGTCAGGAGGTTGGGAAGGGGAGACTGAAAGACAGAAAATCATGGAGAGAAGAGGAGGGATGGCTCAGTGGTTAAGAACAAACTTCTCTTTCTTGCAGACAGAGCTGGAAGCCCAGGATCATGGCTAATTCCAGTTCCTTGGAATCCAAGATCTTTAGCTTTTATGGTCACCTAGTCTTGAGTGCACACACAATTAGACATTACAAAAACAATTTAAGCAGAAATGTGTATTATAGGCAGACTTCACCTCATAGGGTAGACACAAGAATTTTTCCTGAGAGCCTGTTTGGAAGTTCTAGCAGGGGACATCGACTGTCTTACTTATATTCATGGAGAGCCATAGTTTTCCTCTGAGCCTGCAGTGTGGGTTAAATGCACGATTCTGGAGAGGTGAGGAAGGTAGGGGACATCCTTAGAGCTAGTTAGATCAGCAGAGTCAATCGACCCTGGTGATCAATGTGTAGACAGATATTGCAGCCAGCTTGTCCTCACAGTTACAAAATTCTTCCTTCCTTCCTTCCTTCCTTCCTTCCTTCCTTCCTTCCTTCCTTCTTTCCTTCCTTCCTTCCTTCCTCACTCCCTCCCTTCCTTTCTCTCTTTCCCTTCCTTCCCCCTCCCTTTGCTCTTCTTTCCTTCCCATACTTCCTCCTTTTCCTCTTCCTCCCTCACCCAAAGTGACTAATGGATGAAAGATTTTCTTATGGCTCTAGAGGCAAGAGGGAGGCATAACCTCCAGAACCCAGAGTGCAAAGTTGAGAGCTCAAATCTTCAGTCACCAATGAACACTAAGGACAGAGCAGACTGGAAGTGGCTCAAGGCTATGAACTCTCAAAGCTTGCCCACAGTGGCTTACTTCTTAAGGAAGGCTGAAATCTAAAAGTCCTGACTCCCAGTACTACCAACTAGGGGCCAAGTGTTCAAATGCTTGAGCCTAGGGAATGCATTTCTAGATCACTAGACAATCATGCTGCTATCGAAGCAATAGACTCATCCCTCCTGAATGGTTGGTATTACACTAGTGGACAGATCCAAGAGTGGACAGGTCTGAGGTCTGAGGGCAGGGCTTGGGTTGGGCAGTACAGACCTGTGGGTTCACTTCGTGCTGTCTTCTTCATTGTCAGATGGTTTCCAAGCCCTCACCGTCCTGTTGAGAGCAGGTGCCTAGAGAATGCCATAAAAGTCTCTGTGATTGCAAGTTACAAAGTCTAGGAGTTTATACAAGTGCTTTTGGCTCACCCTAACCTGAGGATGGGAAACATGGTGCCCAGCGCCCTCATTCTCCACTTGGTTGCCTTGCCAGGCCAGAGCCAGATCTCTTCTACTTGCCTGAGTGCTTCCACCTCGAGTACAATGAACTAAACCTCTGAAACTGTCATCAAGCCCCAGTAAAATGGTTTCTGTTGTTGTTGTCATTGTCATTGTCGTTTATGCTGCTGCTGCAATAGTCCCAGTGTCTCTTCACAGCAAGAGTACAATAACTAAGACACAGGGTGAACTTTTAAGAAAATGTATTATTGTAAAGTCTATTTAGTGACAAACTGGGAAACTTGTATCTTCTTTCCTTCTATCGAAGGTATAAAGTTGCTTTATCGAACTAAAGCTTTACAAAAAGAAGATCTCAGCTGGAGAGAAGGCTCAGAGCTTAAGAGCACTGTCTGCTCTTCCAGAGGTCATGAGTTCAATTCCCAGCAACCACATGTTGGCTCACAACCATCTATAATGAGATCTTGTGCCCTCCTGGCGCTCTCGTGCACATGCAGTTGGAACATTGTATACATAATAAATAAATAAAAAAATCTCTAAAAATCCGTCTGACTCACAGCATGCTGTAGTAACTTTTTATTTAGAGTGAGTATTCATAGATTTGCAGTTCTGCCCTTTCCTGGCATGAGATTAATCCCATCCTCTTAGGTGCTCACTGCTTTTCCTTGACAGAGATGAGCTGGAGGTATGGTCATGTCTGGGATTAGCTAATGGGCATATTGCACACATTCTGTAATATCCTCTCATTCTCTCTCAATCTCTCTCTCTTTGTGTCTCTCTCTCTCTCTCTCTCTGTCTCTCCCCCCCCCCCCTCAGTGAAGGTTGGCCCTGGGAAATTCAGATGCTTTGTCAGAGCAGTTTCAAAAGTGACCTAGGTAAATAGGGACAGAGGGCTCCTGGGTACAGACAGCAGGAACCTGAGTCCTTTCCAGCTGCCATATGAGGAAGCCATATGTCATGTGACTCCAGCTCTAGTGAAGCCTTGAGAACACACAGGAACATGAAAACTAAACTGTGACCTGGGTGAGGTCCTGAGCCAGGGTCACCAAGCACTCCTGCTGTCACACACTGTGGGAAGTGTCAGCTTGGAGTCTCCAGAGGCTGAGCTTGGCTGCTATGCTCCAGTGCAGCAGATTCCTGAGAAGTGCAGGTCTCCAACCATCTTCCTGGGGAAGCCAGAGAACTGTGGGCTGAAGCTACAATGCTCAAAGATGAGGAAATATCCTATCAGGCCTTTCTATCTGCCCTAAGCTGTTATAGGGCAGGCCTCTTAGCTTTTTATTTCAATTTTAAATATTCGAAGTAAAGTGTTGTTCACCAGGGAGGGGTTGGGCAAACCCAGGGCTGGGGACTCTGCAGGTTCCCACTTTCACTTCAGATTGTAACCTGTTTCATGTCCTTCTGCCTGGATACTGGTGATTGTCCCACAGGTTTCATCCTTATTAGGTCACAACAGCCTGGGGAACCAACCAGCTTCTCTTAAGGCACTGGTTCCAACTAGTTTCCAGTTTCCCAGAACCCAGATGGGGGAGAGGGGTCAGGGTAGCTGCTCCTGCTGCTGGCTGCCTCCCTGGCCCCAAGGCAGACCCAGGCAGGTGAGTGCGGGGTGGGAGGGGAATGGCCTCTGTGGGGTGGGTTGGGTCCTCACCAGGAAACAGGGATCACAGTGTCACACACCAGACCCCCTGCCTCTTCCCCACGTGCAACCCAAGCCTTGTGACCTGCTCCCCTCCAGGCTGGGCACCCACAGGGGGTCCCAGGTGGAGGTGGGGTCTCAAGGTGCGCCTCTCCCAGGCTCACACTCGCTGCCCTATTTCTCTACAGCAGAGTTCCATCCAGTCTCTGGGAGCCCTGATTCATTACTGTGGGGTACATGGATGGCACACAGTTAAATCGCTTGGATAGCGACCCGGAGAATCCCAGGATGGAGCCAGGGATGGGGTTGATGGCCGGCCAGGGTCAGAGTATTTGGATCCCGAGAAGCAGAGAGCAATGGCTGTGGACCAGAATTACCTGATGAATTTGAGGACAGCCCTGCACTACTACAACCAGAGGAACCAGAGAAGCAGTGAGCCAAGGCTGAGGACTAGAATTACCCTGAGAACTTGTGGACAGCCCTGCAGTACTACAACCAGAGCAAGGGCGGTGGCCGCTCCCTTTCACTTTGCACTGGAGTAATAGGACCTATGTGCCCTGTCTGAGTTTGTCCCAAACCTGAGGGACACAAGGGGACCCAAGACCTGGGACCCACTTTCACTTTAAGTGAAGGGATTCCTAGGTCTGGGCTAACCCAGGAGTCCCTAGGGCTCTCACACTCTCCACAGCTTGAATGGCTGTGACTTGAGGTCTGACCAGAGCTTCCTCTGAGGGTAATGGCAGCTCGCCTATGACTGTAATAGCTTACATCGCCCTGAAGGAAAACCTGAAAGTATGGACCGCGATGAACACGGCTGGACTGATTACAGGACACAAGTGGGAGCAGGCTGGTGCTGCAGAACTTTACAAGGCCTACCTGGAGGGCTAGCTCCTGGGGTGGATGAGCACTTACAGGGAGCACTGGAAGGAGAAGCTGCTGTGCACAGGTAAAGGGGACCAGGGATTCTCCAATCTCTGCCCTTGGGCTGGGGCTCAGTCCTGGGGAACAAGAAGCCCTCAGCTGTGGTGTTGCTGCTGACTCCTCCTGTTTTGCTCTTTGGAAATGTTACTTCCTTGGTCTTTAATTTCTTCAGTCCTTTGTGAAGTGGGGGCTTTATTCCCTTGTGTGCAGTGCAGCTGGTGCAGAATTTCTCCTGCTCTGGCCTCTGTTCCCTCTGCTGGTCCTGTCCTTTTCTGTGTCGAGAATTTATGACCATGCTGACACAGGACCTCATGAACTCCTGTGCACTGCTATTCTAGCTCAAGTCCTTCCCCACTCCATTACTAAATGGTGTCCCCTAGGTTTTCTGTGGGAAGTTTTTCAATTTTTAAGCTAAGGTCTTGAGTGATTTCAACTTTAATTTTGAACAAAGTGAGAGGTGAAAATCTAAATTCATTTCTTCAGAACAACTATCATGAAATTATATCTAGTATGGGATATTTCCCCCCATATCTTATCTTGTATGCTCTGTGGAATATTGAGAATGCATATCGTTGATAGTTCTTGTCCAAAATCTCTACCCATGGCTTTGATTTTCCTGTCGTTTTTATGCCAATTCCACCTTGTTCCCATCACTACAACTCTGCCTTCCCTGTGAGGCTGAGACTGAAACCCCTCCAGTCTGATTCCTTAGACTACGTGGCTCTGTGTAGTCTTTTGTAGTATTTTCTAAATCTATCAAATGAATGAGAATCATAAATTAGTTCATTAAGTCTGCAGGGTTCTTTAGTAGAATGGCCATTTTTATAACATTAACTGCCAGTTTTTTTGGGGGGGGCCCAATTTATCAGATACAATTTACAACCTAACAGTATAAAGCCCAATACACCTCCCTCCCTTAAAAGCATTTGAAACAAACTGTGAAGGTCCAGCGGGGAATCTTAACCTGACCTGCCATGTTGTCCTCTAACTCTGCCAGTCTTGAAGCAAGGGCTTTAGCTCCACCTTCAGACATCCTCCTGACTGATTTCCTGTCACAGTACCTTAACGTCAGCAAGGTAGACTTCTGTCCTTTCCTTGGTTTGATGGATCCCTGACCTCTTAATTCTTTCAGAGATATTTTCAATGGCATGTTTTCCCTCATGTCCTCCTCTGAGAAAACACTGTTGTGTAAGGGAAGGCTACGTGTTTTTACATTGATTTTGTGTCCTTAAACAATAGGATTTTCTTAGGTCCAGGATTTTCCCGTGATTCACCTGGGTCTATAAGTAAAGGATCCTCCTGTTTGGAACAATAGTTAATATGACTTCTTCCTGTCCTATACTGATCCCTTTTAAACCTCTCTTTTGCTTAAGACTGAAACAAGTGTAATTTCCCTCCTTGTGTTTGGCTTTTCCATCTATTATCCTTTGTAGGGCTGAGTTTGTAGAAAGATATAGGTAACTTTAGTTTTGTCATAGAATATCTTGGTTTCTCCATCTATGTTAATTGAGAGTTTTGCTGGATACAGTAGCCTGGGCTGGCATTTGTGTTCTCTTAGGGTCAGTATGACATGTGTCCAGGAACTTTTGGCTGTCATAGTCTCTGGTGAGAAATCTGGTGTAATTCTGATAGGTCTGCCTTTATATGTTACTTGACATTTTTCCCTTACTGCTCTTAATATTCTTTCTTTGTTTAGTGCATGTGGCATTGTGACTATTTTGTTATGGGAGGAATTTCTCTTCTGGGCCAAATTGGAGTTCTGTAGGCTTTTCCTCTGTTTATGGGCATCACGTTCTATGGGTTTGGGAAGTTTTCTTCTTTAATTTGGTTGAATATAGTTATGTGCTCTTTAAGTTGGGAGTCTTCTCACTCTTCTATACCTATTATTCTTAGGTTTGATATTCTCACTGTGTCCTGTTTATCCTGTATGTTTTGGGTTAGGAGTCTTTCCATTTTGCATTATCTTTGATGATTGTGTCTATGTTTTCTATGGTATCTTTTGCTCCTGAGATTCTCTCTTCTATCTCTTGTATCCTGTTGATGATGCTCGAATCTATGACTCCTGACCACTTCTCATGTTTCCTATCTCCAGGGTTCTCTCACTTTGGGCTTTCTTTATTGTTTCTATTTCCATTTTTATCTCCTGCGTGATTTTGTTCAATTTCTTCTCCTGTTTGGTTGTTTTCCTGCAATTCTTTAAGGGTTTTTTGTGTTTCCTCTTTAAGGGCTTGTACTTGTTTACTTGTGTTGTCCTGTAATCCCTTAAGTGTATTATTTGTGTCCTTCGGAAAGTCCTCCATCATCATGATAAAATATGATTTTCACATCTTGCCTTTCTGGTGTGTTTGGATATCCAGTGTTTCTTTGGTGAGGGAACTGGGCTCTGAGGATGCCAAGAAGTCTTGGTTTCTGTTGCTTGGGTTCCTGCACTTGCCTCTCACCATCAGGCTGTCTCTGGTGTTAGCTTGTCTTGCTGTTTCTGATGGTGGCGCTTGACCCTCCTGTAGGCCTGTGTGTCAGCACTCCTGTAGACCTGTTTTCCTGTTTTCTTTCAGCCATATAGTCACTCCTGGCAGCTGGTTTTCAGCTCTCAGCGAGGGCAGCAACCTTAAGACTCATGCCCATCTCTGGTCCTAGGTCCCTGTGCACAGGGGTCACAGATGACACAAGGCGTTTTCCTCTTGGATCAGTAATATGGGCAGAGAGTAGTCTCCTCTGGTTTTTCAGGAGTACCTGCACTTCTAAGGGTCCAGCTCCCCACCCTCCCCACCCCCAACCCCCCTGGAATTGGAGTGCAGGGAGCTGTTTGACCACTTCAGTTCAGTTCTTGATGCACACTAGAACCACAGGTACTGGCAGCTTACTGCTCCTATATTCCTGTATCCAGAGGCACTTAGCAGTTTCCTCTTGGGCCAGGGATGTTGGCAAATGTAGGCAGAAGTGGAAGTCTGTCCTGTAGTCTCAGGATTGTCCCCACTTCTGGGTGCTCAGCTCTATTTCCCTAGGGTTTGGGAATGGGTAGTTTTGGCATTGGGCCGTCAATGGTCTTAATCTCAGAGCCATCATTCCAGGATGTCTAGTCTTAATGAGAACATATGTAAACATTCTCGGTTTTAAGCTTCTTATTCAATGTATAATTTGAATATATATTTGAGCTTTTAGAGAACTTTTTTTTTATATTAACTTGAGTATTTCTTATATACATTTCGAGTGTTATTCCCTTTCCCGGTTTCCGGGCAAACATCCCCCTCCCCCGTCCCCTTCCTTATGGGTATTCCCCTTCCAGCCCTCCCCCCACTGCCACCCTCCCCCCAACAGTCTAGTTCACTGGGGGTTCAGTCTTAGCAGGACCCAGGGCTTCCCCTTCCACTGGTGCTCTTACTAGGATATTCATTGCTACCTATGAGGTCAGAGTCCAGGGTCAGTCCATGTATAGTCTTTAGGTAGTGGCTTAGTCCCTGTAAGCTCTGGTTGCTTGGCATTGTTGTACATATGGGGTCTTGAGCCCCTTCAAGCTCTTCCAGTTCTTTCTCTGATTCCTTCAACGGGGGTCCTATTCTCAGTTCAGTGGTTTGCTGCTGGCATTCGCCTCTGTATTTGCTGTATTCTGGCTATGTCTCTCAGGAGCGATCTACATCCGGCTCCTGTCAGTCTGCACTTCTTTGCTTCATCCATCTTGTCTAATTGGGTGGCTGTATATGTATGGGCCACATGTGCGGCAGGCTCTGAATGGGTGTTCCTTCAGTCTCTGTTTTAATCTTTGCCTCTCCCTTCCCTGCCAAGTGTATTCTTTTTCCTCATTTAAAGAAGGAGTGAAGCATTCACATTTTGATCATCCGTCTTGAGTTTCGTTTGTTCTAGGGATCTAGGGTAATTCAAGCATTTGGGCTAATAGCCACTTATCAATGAGTGCATACCATGTATGTCTTTCTGTGATTGGGTTAGCTCACTCAGGATGATATTTTCCAGTTCCAACCATTTGCCTACAAATTTCATAAACTCATTGTTTTTGATAGCTGAGTAATATTCCATTGTGTAGATGTACCACATTTTCTGTATCCATTCCTCTGTTGAAGGGCATCTGGGTTCTTTCCAGTTTCTGGCTATTATAAATAAGGCTGCGATGAACATAGTGGAGCACGTGTCTCTTTTATATGTTGAGGCATCTTTTGGGTATATGCCCAAGAGAGGTATAGCTGGATCCTCAGGCAGTTCAATGTCCAATTTTCTGAGGAACCTCCAGACTAATTTCCAGAATGGTTTTACCAGTCTGCAATCCCACCAACAATGGAGGAGTGTTCCTCTTTCTCCACATCCTCGCCAGCATCTGCTGTCACCTGAGTTTTTGATCTTAGCCATTCTCACTGGTGTGAGGTGAAATCTCAGGGTTGTTTTGATTTGCATTTCCCTTATGACTAAAGATGTTGAACATTTCTTTAGGTGTTTCTCAGCCATTTGGCATTCCTCAGCTGTGAATTCTTTGTTTAGCTCTGAACCCCATTTTTAATAGGGTTATTTGTTTCCCTGCGGTCTAACTTCTTGAGTTCTTTGTATATTTTCGATATAAGGCCTCTATCTGTTGTAGGATTGGTAAAGATCTTTTCCCAATCTGTTGGTTGCCGTTTTGTCCTAACCACAGTGTCCTTTGCCTTACAGAAGCTTTGCAGTTTTATGAGATCCCATTTGTCGATTCTTGATCTTAGAGCATAAGCCATTGGTGTTTTGTTCAGGAAATTTTTTCCAGTGCCCATGTGTTCCAGATGCTTCCCTAGTTTTTCTTCTATTAGTTTGAGTGTGTCTGGTTTGATGTGGAGGTATTTGATCCACTTGGACTTAAGCTTTGTACAGGGTGATAAGCATGGATCGATCTGCATTCTTCTACATGTTGACGTCCAGTTGAACCAGCACCATTTGCTGAAAATGTTATCTTTTTTCCATTGGATGGTTTTGGCTCCTTTGTCAAAAATCAAGTGACCATAGGTGTGTGGGTTCTTTTCTGGGTCTTTAATTCTATTCCATTGGTCTATCTGTCTGTCTCTGTACCAATACCATGCAGTTTTTATCACTATTGCTCTGTAATACTGCTTGAGTTCAGGGATAGTGATTCCCCCTGAAGTCCTTTTGTTGTTGAGGATAGCTTTAGCTATCCTGGGTTTTTTGTTATTCCAGATGAATTTGCAAATTGTTCTGTCTAACTCTTTGAAGAATTGGATTGGTATTTTGATGGGGATTGCATTGAATCTGTAGATTGCTTTTGGTAAAATGGCCATTTTTACTATATTAATCCTGCCAATCCATGAGCATGGGAGATCTTTCCATCTTCTGAGGTCTTCTTCAATTTCTTTCCTCAGTGTCTTGAAGTTCTTATTGTACAGATCTTTTACTTGCTTGGTTAAAGTCACACCGAGGTACTTTATATTATTTGGGTCTATTATGAAGGGTGTCGTTTCCCTAATTTCTTTCTCGGCTTGTTTCTCTTTTGTATAGAGGAAGGCAACTGATTTATTTGAGTTAATTTTATACCCAGCCACTTTGCTGAAGTTGTTTATCAGCTTTAGTAGTTCTCTGGTGGAACTTTTGGGATCACTTAAATATACTATCATATCATCTGCAAATAGTGATATTTTGACCTCTTCTTTTCCGATCTGTATCCCCTTGATCTCCTTTTGTTGTCTGATTGCTCTGGCTAGAACTTCAAGAACTATATTGAATAAGTAGGGAGAGAGTGGGCAGCCTTGTCTAGTCCCTGATTTTAGTGGGATTGCTTCAAGTTTCTCTCCATTTAGTTTAATGTTAGCAACTGGTTTGCTGTATATGGCTTTTACTATGTTTAGGTATGGGCCTTGAATTCCTATTCTTTCCAGGACTTTTATCATGAAGGGGTGTTGAATTTTGTCAAATGCTTTCTCAGCATCTAATGAAATGATCATGTGGTTCTGTTCTTACAGTTTGTTTATATAATGGATCACGTTGATGGTTTTCCGTATATTAAACCATCCCTGCATGCCTGGGATGAAGCCTACTTGATCATGGTGGATGATTGTTTTGATGTGCTCTTGAATTCGGTTTGCCAGAATTTTATTGAGTATTTTTGCGTCGATATTCATAAGGGAAATTGGTCTGAAGTTCTCTTTCTTTGTTGTGTCTTTGTGTGGTTTAGGTATAAGAGTAATTGTGGCTTCGTAGAAGGTATTCGGTAGTGCTCCATCTGTTTCAATTTTGTGGAATAGTTTGCATAGTATTGGTATGAGGTCTTCTATGAAGGTCTGATAGAATTCTGCACTAAACCCGTCTGGACCTGGGCTCTTTTTGGTTGGGAGACCTTTAATGACTGCTTCTATTTCCTTAGGAGTTATGGGGTTGTTTAACTGGTTTATCTGTTCCTGATTTAACTTCGATACCTGGTATCTGTCTAGGAAATTGTCCATTTCCTGAAGATTTTCAAGTTTTGTTGAATATAGGTTTTTATAGTAAGATCTGATGATTTTTTGAATTTCCTCTGAATCTGTAGTTATGTCTCCCTTTTCATTTCTGATTTTGTTAATTTGGACGCACTCTCTGTGTCCTCTCGTTAGTCTGGCTAAGGGTTTATCTATCTTGTTGATTTTCTCAAAGAACCAACTTTTGGTTCTGTTGATTCTTTCTATGGTCCTTTTTGTTTCGACTTGGTTGATTTCAGCTCTGAGTTTGATTATTTCCTGCCTTCTACTCCTCCTGGGTGTATTTGCTTCTTTTTGTTCTAGAGCTTTTAGGTGTGCTGTCAAGCTGCTGACATATGCTCTTTCCTGTTTCTTTCTGCAGGCACTCAGCGCTATGAGTTTTCCTCTTAGCACAGCTTTCATTGTGTCCCATAAGTTTGGGTATGTTGTACCTTCATTTTCATTAAATTCTAAAAAGTTTTTAATTTCTTTCTTTATTTCTTCCTTGACCAGGTTATCATTGAGTAGAGCATTGTTCAATTTCCACGTATATGTGGGCATTCTTCCCTTATTGTTATTGAAGACCAGTTTTAGGCCATGGTGGTCCGATAGCACGCATGGGATTATTTCTATCTTTCTGTACCTGTTGAGGCCTGTTTTTTGACCAATTACATGGTCAATTTTGGAGAAAGTACCATGAGGAGCTGAGAAGAAGGTATATCCTTTTGCTTTAGGATAGAATGTTCTATAAATATCCGTTAAGTCCATTTGGCTCATGACTTCTCTTAGTCTGTCTACATCACTGTTTAATTTCTGTTTCCATGATCTGTCCATTGATGAGAGTGGGGTGTTGAAATCTCCCACTATTATTGTGTGAGGTGCAATGTGTGTTTTGAGCTTTAGTAAGGTTTCTTTTACGTATGTAGGTGCCCTTGTATTTGGGGCATAGATATTTAGGATTGAGAGTTCATCTTGGTGGATTTTTCCTTTGATGAATATGAAGTGTCCTTCCTTATCTTTTTTGATGACTTTTAGTTGAAAATTGATTTTATTTGATATTAGAATGGCTACTCCAGCTTGCTTCTTCTGACCATTTGCTTGGAAAGTTGTTTTCCAGCCTTTCACTCTGAGGTAGTGTCTGTCTTTGTCTCTGAGGTGTGTTTCCTGTAGGCAGCAGAATGCAGGGTCCTCGTTGCGTATCCAGTTTGTTAATCTATTTCTTTTTATTGGGGAGTTGAGGCCATTGATGTTGAGAGATATTAAGGAATAGTGATTATTGCTTCCCGTTATATTCATATTTGGATGTTAGGTTATGTTTGTGTGCTTTCCTTCTCTTTGTTTTGTTGCCAAGATGATTAGTTTCTTGCTTCTTCTAGGGTATAGCTTGCCTCCTTATGTTGGGCTTTACCATTTATTATCCTTTGTAGTGCTGGATTTGTAGAAAGATATTGTGTAAATTTGGTTTTGTCATGGAATATCTTGGTTTCTCCATCTATGTTAATTGAGACTTTTGCAGGATACAGTAACCTGGGCTGGCATTTGTGTTCTCTTAGGGTCTGTATGACATCAGTCCAGGATCTTCTGGCCTTCATAGTTTCTGGCTAGAAGTCTGGTGTGATTCTGATAGGTCTGCCTTTATATGTTACTTGACCTTTTTCCCTTACTGCTTTTAATATTCTTTCTTCATTTTGTGCGTTTGGTGTTTTGACAATTATGTGACGGTAGGTGTTTCTTTTCTGGTCCAATCTATTTGGAGTTCTGTAGGCTTCTTGTATGTCTATGGGTATCTCTATTTTTAGGTTAGGGAAGTTTTCTTCTATGATTTTGTTGAAGATATTTACTGGTCCTTTGAGCTGGGAGTCTTCACTCTCTTCTATACCTATTATCCTTAGGTTTGATCTTCTCATTGAGTCCTGGATTTCCTGTATGTTTTGGACCAGTAGCTTTTTCCCCTTTACATTATCTTTGACAGTTGAGTAAATGATTTCTATGGAATCTTCTGCTCCTGAGATTCTCTCTTCCATCTCTTGTATTCTGTTGGTGAAGCTTGTATCTACAGCTCCTTGTCTCTTCTTTTGGTTTTCTATATCCAGGGTTGTTTCCATGTGTTCTTTCTTGATTGCTTCTATTTCCATTTTTAATTCCTTCAACTGTTTGATTGTGTTTTCCTGGAATTCTTTCAGGGATTTTTGTGACTCCTCTCTATGGGCTTCTACTTGTTTATTTATGATTTCCTGGAATTCTTTCAGGGATTTGTGCGATTCCTCTCTGTAGGCTTCTACTTGTTCTCTAAGGGAGTTCTTCACGTCTTTCTTGAAGTCCTCCAGCATCATGATCAAATATGATTTTGAAACTAGATCTTGCTTTTCTGGTGTGTTTGGATGTTCCATGTTTGTTTTGGTGGGAGAATTGGGCTCCGATGATGCCATGTAGTCTTGGTTTCTGTTGCTTGGGTTCCTGCGCTTGCTTCACCATCAGATTATCTCTAGTGTTACTTTTTTCTGCTATTTCTGACAGTGGCTAGACTGTCCTATAAGCCTGTGTGTCAGGAGTGCTGTAGACCTGTTTTCCTCTCTTTCAGTCAGTTATGGGGACACAGTGTTCTGCTTTCGGGCATGTAGTTTTTCCTCTCTACAGGTCTTCAGCTGTTCCAGTGGGCCTGTGTCTTGAGTTCACCAGGCAGGTCACTTGCAGCAGAAAAGTTGGTCTTACCTGTGGTCTTGAGGCTCAAGTTCACTCGCGGGGTGCTGCCCTCGGGCTCTCTGTGGTGTGACAGAGAAGCTGACACTGAAACATGTTCAGTCAGGGACAAGGAGTCCAGCCACATGGAAAGGCATAAATTGACCTTCAGAAAATCCAGCAGGATTGAAGAAATTATTTATTCAGGTCAACGTTAAATGTAGACTGTTCTGGTCAGAATTGATCTTGCTCATGACAGTATCCAGAGTACCTAGGGACGTAGGCTGACTGCACACCTGAAGGAATTATCTAGAGTGAGTTACGCAGGCTGGAGAGATGGCTCAGAGGATCACAGCACTGTCTGCTCTTGCAGAGGTTCTCACTTCAATTCCCAGCACTGACATCATGGCTCACGACCATGAGTAATGCGATCCTAGGCCATCCTCTGGTGCACCGAAACACAGTACACTCATACACATAAAATAAATATACTCTTATGTGGATTGCTCTCTACATGCTGCTGACGGTGGGCAAAAGATGAGGCTACAACCTGAGATTGGGCAGTGGGAAAGGAAGGCGGGCTGACAGTTTTAGAGATGGGACAGAGAGACAGAGAAGACACAGGGTTGAGAGAAGATGGGGAAGAAGGATCCACTTGACTTGAAGTAGCCACAGGTGACTATGAATATCACAGAAGAATAGAATAATACAGCACATTTGCCCCATCCAGGAGTGCAGCTGGTGTTTCTGTCAAATGAGTTTTGTGATCTTTGAGTGATCATTTTAGGTTGAGTAATTACTGATGTAAATCTGACTGGTAAATTGCAAGCCTCTAGAGTTTTGAATTTACTGGGTTCTGGGGATTCTGGACAGCAGCCACAGGGGGCATATGGCTGGAAACATAAAAGACATTCAGAGGCAGGAAAATGGAAGGGAGAAAAACCATGGTTTACAAAATCAATGAGGAGGGAGACTGCAGACTGGACTATAGCCAGCACTAGTTCAGATTTTTATCTTAAAATTTTTATTGGATATTTCATGTATTCACATTTCAAATGTTAACCCATATCCTGCCCCTCTCACTCTCCTCCCTCTCCCCCTGCCTCTATGAGGTGCTCCCAGTCCCACGCACCCACTCCCACATCAACATCCTGGGGTTTTTCTTCACAGGAACCAGGACTTCTCCTAATGATGACAGACAGTGCCATCCTTTGCTACAGAAGAGTCTTGGGCCATGAGACCCTCCATATCTACTTGTAGGTTGGTGGTTTAGTCCCTGGGAGTTCTGGAGGGATCTGTTTGGTTGATATTGTTGTTCCTCCTATGCGGATACAAATCCCTTCAGCTCCTTCAATCCTTTCTCTAACTCTTCCATTGGGTTCCCTATGCTCAGTGACATGGTTAGCTGCGAGCATCCTCATCTGTATCAATAAGGCTCTGGCAGAACCTCTCAGGAGAAATCTACTTCAGGCTCCTGTCAGCCAGCACTTTTTGGCATCAGCAATAGTGACTGGTTTATGTGGCTGCTTAAGGGAGGGATGCCCAGGAGCGGCAGATCTGGGTGACTTTTCCTTCAATCCCTGCTCCACTCTTTGTCCCTCTATTTCCTCCCATGAGTAATTTGTTCTCCTTTTGAGCAGCACTGAAGCATCCACATTTCAGTCGTCCTTCTTCTTAGATGACCTTAATTTTTAATCCAATTCTTAGTATCTGTGTACCTGGGACAAGCTACTGAACAAAGTGCCCGCTGCTCTTGGGCCCCTTCATCCCACAGTGAACTCCAGGGTCACAGCACCACATCCCTAGTGCCTAGCACACAGGAGCCTCCGATAACCACTGCCAACCGAATGCCACCAAGGACATCCTCCAGCTTGCTGGCTGTGAGAATTAAGTGAATAGTTTAAAAACACCTGTAGGACCATGGCATCTACTGCTATCTACTCCAGCCTCCCAGGGAAGGACAATACTGCTTCTCAAGCAGAGCCTGCTAATTTATGAGAAAAAAAACACTAAGAATGTACCATTAATTTCTACTGTGGCTTAGTGGGGTCACGCCTGCCCTCCTAGCAGTTAGGAAGCTGCATGAAGAACACCACAAATGCCAGCCAGCATTTCAGTTCCAGGATACAGAAAGAGACCCAGACCCCAAAACTACTGTTGTGTGAACTTCCTAGCTTCAAGTCTTATATTGAATTTTCATGTAATTCTATACCCTTTATCACAAAGGGTATATTGTTTAACTTTCTGTATTCCCAACATTTTTTGGTAGGAGGAGCACTAGAATTAAACTGAGTTCTTCTTTCCAGGAGGCAGTGCTCTACCACTGAGCTGTATTCCCAGAACTGCTTACTATTGTGAGATTAAGGTGTCTTAAAGTTTCACACACTGCCTTTGACATCTCCATCCTCTGACGTCTTACAGCAAAGTAGCTGAGGTCACAGCCCTGCGAACCAGACTCTGCTTCCTTCCTCATTTCCACTGACTTTCTATGAGTGCGTCATTAGATATAAGGTCTGTACCAAGTACACTCCATCTTGAACCCCACTTCAGCCTACTCACACACCTATGCTTTTAACACTTGGAAGACTAAGGCAGGAGAATCAGAGTTCAAAGCCAGCCTGTTCCAAAGAGAATGAGACCAAGCCTGAACTACAAGAACCTATCTGGAATTTCTAAAAGTATACAATTAAAGAAATGCAACAGAAGAAATAATTCGACAACTCCCGTATAAAAAGTTCATTAACAATTCCTCCTATTATGAGATCTGAAACTAAAAATGTCAGGATCAGAAAACAAAGCTCTGATACTGTGAGATCTTCTGTAGTCTTAGTCTCCTCTGGCCAACTAACAAGGGTGAGCTTCTCCCATGTCCTGTCTGAAACTGCTCAGTGACACAGAGCTGGGAAAGAAGTGAATACCACAGACCAATCCAGTACTAGTGACTGCAAACTGAAGCATTCACTGACTGCCTATGGCGATGCTACATTAGTCACTTTATTCTTTCAGACAAACGCAAGGACAGAAGAAAACTGTGGCACTTCTTTATCGATGTTTAAGACCATTTCTTAGGTGCTTTCGCTGCAGAGCTGGGGATTGAGCAATGATAGCAGGAAGGGGAAGGACAGAGGAAGTGCCTCTCTCCACAGCCAGGTGGGCAGGACTCCACCCCAGCCCACACTTGGACCCAACATCCTGCCTCACCCAGAGGCACCTCAGGGCAAGCAGTGGTTCTGATGCAGGAGTCCTGGTGGCTACTGAGTCCCCTTCCTGCCACTGCCCAGCTGCCCCATCTAAGATCACTGCAAATTGGTTCTGCCTTGCCCCATAAGTGATGGCTGCTGCTTATACAGCAGCTTCCAGAGGAACAACACTTACCAATTTGGAAGATCACAATTGCTGCTCTGTGCCTGTTTTTGAATTATTACATGCAACACGGACACATAAAATTAATCTTAAAAAACGAAAATATATATTTGAAAATGAAAAGAAGAATGGCCTGGGCAGCCTCTCTTAGTCTTGTAAGGTATCTTTTGTAAGACTTACAGTGACAAAATGATGAAAAATCATGTTGAAGTCATCTTTTCCACCCTACATACCCTTCACACACTGTCCACAGTGCGCCCCTCTTCCTTTCTTTTGTCTCCCTTAGATGTTGAAGAAAAGCTAAGAGGGCTACCTACCCAGAACAAACAGAGGGCTGCAGATCCCCACGCTCCTGTCACAAACACAATGACTGCAGTCTCCCAAGGTCTACGACTGGAAAAAGACCAAAGAAGTCTCAGCCTGAAGGGAGAAATATCCTAAGGGCAGAAAAAAAAAATCAAGAGTTAGGAAAGCGTCCCTTGCTTCATAGAGAAGGAAGTTCTTAAAGACAAGGCAGAGTCCAGGGAAGGAAGGAAGGAGCAGGCGTCTGCTTTGTCAGCGGGACAGTGGAGGCCACCATGATCACTCAGTATCATATCCATTGCCTGGACCTCCCCACAAGGACTTTCATACAGCTCTTTACAATTGAAAACTAAAGACCAGGTTTGTAAAATAGACAGGAGGTATGAGGGACCCTGCAGACTGACCTTAGAGGAACACCCATGTTACTAAGGGTGCCCATAGTGTCTTCTGTATAGGAAGTGAGGGTCCTGCAAGGAGGCTCAGAGCTCCAGGACAAGAAAAGGCAAGTGTATGAGAGCTGAGACCTGCTAGTCAAGGGAGATTGCAGAAAAGAAATGCTGACCTCCATTAGGAAAACTTCATTTGACAACTGTCCTGCATGGGACTTTGACCTGTCTCCACCCAAAACTGACTTTATGGGCTGGGCTTTCCCACCTCATATAGACCCCAGGTCTGCTTACCAAGAAGAAGAGGTTCTGGTTCATGGTGAACACTAGATCCTTTCAACCTGCTCTAGAACAGATTACAGGACCCTGGCTTTCTTGCAGATCACTTCCTTTACATTGGATGAAGTGCAGTGTTCAGCCTATAATATGGTTTGGTGACTAATGTTACCCCTGACAAGTGGTGATATTGGCAACCTTATTAGGAAATGGAGGCGGGAGACACCAGTCACACAGTCTTTCTCTTTTTGAACCTCCTCTCCACAGAACAATTGGACTTCCTCATATTTTGTCATTACACTAGGAGAGAAATTGCTCGAATCTCAGGGTCTTCTTACATTTTTTCCGTTGCCCACTGAGCCCAGTTGGATCTGAGTTGACCAAGCAGCCACCATTCTCTACGGAAGGCAAATCTTGGAGGGTAAGAACAACCCTGACCTACAGTCATGGGAACCCATTTCACTCTAGATCATCTTAGAATTCCCTCAACCACCAGAATCATTTTTAGTGTGATTAACTAATTAAATTTTATCTCATAAGAGTGTGTCCAAGGGGGGCTGGAAAGATGACTCAGGGTTTAAGAGCACTGACTGCTTCCAGAGGTCCTGAGTTTAATTCCCAGCAACCACATGGTGGCTCACAACCATGTGTAATAAGATCTGATGCCCTCTTCTGGTGTGTCTGAAGACAGCTACAGTGTACTCATATAAAATAAATAAATAAATTTTAAAAAAAGAATATGTTCTAGATAAACCAAGAACGTGGTCTCTGGTACTTGAAGGAGAACTCCTGTTCTAAAGAAAAACACCCTTGGAGCTTGGAGGACAAGTTCAGTAAAGCAGTGGGGACAGCACTTTCCACCACCACTGACCACCCTAGTTCTATTCCTGAGCCCCACACAGTGGAAGGAAAGAACCAGGTTCTGCACTGGATAGTGAGATCCTAAGAAAATAACCAGGATTGCTGGGTGCACTGGTTGAGACGTCTGCACAGAGCTGCCCTAATCAAAGGTGTCTTGAATCTGTGATCTGCCTGATGGAACCCTGAATGCTTCTCCTGCTGCTGAGGGCAGCCGTGGCCTGGAACCTGACCAGAGAGGTCAATGTGGTATCTGGTCTAAAGAGGGGAGAGTCTGAGGGGGTGTGCTGAGGATGGGGTGGGGTGTGCTGGGGCTGTGGTGTAGGGGTGGTAGAGTAGAACCAGGGTAGCTGCTTCCCCATGTTGCCCATGAGCCCCAGACCCTCTGGTGGAGTCTTGAGCTCTGCACCTACCCCCACTCCCAGAATGCACTCCTGCCTGTGGGTTCTGGAAGAGGTGGGAGTTACACCTTGTACTGCTCTCAGGCTCTCACTTATTTTGGTATTTTGTCACTACCCCATCACCAGTGACACATAGTTCCTGTGCGCACTGTGTCCACAGTGATGACAGTGATGCAGGAAGTCTCAGGATGGAACCTCTCACGCTGCTGGTGGAGCACAAGACTCCAGAGTTTTGGGAGCAAGAGACACACAGTGGAAAAGGTGAAGAGCAGACCTTAGGAGTGAACCTGAGGGCCCTGCTGAGTTACTACAACCAGAGCCAGGGCCAGGATCCCTCTGCTTCACTAGGTAAGGGACTGAGGGGCCTCATGACCCATGTCTGAGGTTCTTCCCCACCTTTAGGGACCAGGGGTGACTCAGGACCTGGGACCCTCTTTCACTTTCAGTTGAGAGGATTTCTAGGGAAGGATGGCTGGGCAGGCATGTCCTTGGGCTCCTGGGGGCTCCCACACAGTGGAAATCTGACTGTGACTTGGGGCCCAAAAGGAGTCTCCTACCCAGGTACCTGCAGTGTGCATACAATGGCCCCACTTACAGCACCCTAAATATTCGTTCCTATCATCAGATCTGATTCTAAGAATGTCAGGATCCAAAAACAAATCCTTGGTAATGTGAGTTCTTCTGTAGTCTTAGTTTCTCTTGTGTACTAACAAGGCTGAACTCTCCTGTCCTGTCTGAAACTGCTCAGTTACACAGAGCAGAGAAAGGACTACTAATCCAGTAATAGCGACACAAAACTGAAGCATTCACTGAATGCCTAAGGTGATGGTAGATTAGTCACTTTATACTTCGAGACAAACCCAAGGACAGAAGTAAACTGTGGCACTTCTTTATCGATATTCATGACACTTTCTTAGGTGCTTTCTCTGGAGCTGGGGACTGGGCATTGGTAGCATGCAGAGGCAGGAGCTAGGATAACCCATTTTCCACAGTCACTTTAGTGGTGGCCATGACTCCACCCCAGCCTGGGGACTGAGCTGGAACAACAGCTGCCCCACCCACCCACCCCGTGGGGGTGGGGGGCAGCAGAGCAAACGGGGCAGCAGAGCAGGCCAGGAGGCAGGGTGGGGCAGGTGATGCCTCATTTCCAAGACTCTGGCTAGCTGCTTCTTTGGGGACCAGGGTCCACTTGGCTGCTGCTGCCACACTGCTGCTGAGTCCCTGTGCCCTTGCTGCTGCTCCTGACACTGCTACATGCATTGCAAGCTGACTGCTCCTTGCCCCTTGAAAGGTCACTGCTGCTGCTGCTGCTGCTGCTGCTACATCAGCCCGGACAGTCAACACTTACAACCTGGCAGATGGTAAATCTGCTGCGCTCCTGTTTGTTAATTATTATGTGCAACACGTACAAATAAAATAAATCTTAAAAAAACAAAGTATATATTTGAAAATAACAAGAACAATAACAAGAAGCCTGGGCGCCCTCTCTTTCTCTTGTAAGGACTCATTTCTAAGGCAGTGACAAAATGCCTGAGAATTCATCTTGAGCTCAACTTTTCCACCCCACAGACCCTTCACCACCATTACACACTGCCCTCCGCAAGGCCCTCTCCATTCTTTATCTCCCTTAGATGTAGAAGACAAGCTAAGAGGGCTACCTATCCAGCACAGCCAGAGGGCTGCAGTTCCCAACACTCCTGTGCCAACCACAATGGCTGCAGTCTCCCGAAGCCTAGGACTGGAAGAGGACTGAAGAAGTCTCAGCCTGCAGGGAGAAATATCCAAAGGGCAGAAAGAAAAATCAAAACTTAGAAAAGCATCCCTTGCTTCACAGAGAAGGCAGATTTTTTTTAAAGGAAAAGAAATATAATACCACCACAGTTTCTTTGGAGACTTATGACATAAGGATCCAAGTATAGCATTACATCACCTAGAACATGCTTTGTGCCCTGGACTTCCTACACTCCTCCATCCTCAATCTCCGAACCCCTGGAATTGCAGGCACAAACCACTGTTCCTAAATCAATTAATTCTTTTCCCACTTTGGTTTTGTGAGACAGGATTTCTTTGTCATACAGAGCCCTGGGTGTCCTGGAACTCACAGAGGTCTACTTGCCTTTGGCTCCTGAATGCTGGATTATGATGATGTACCATCATGCCTGGCTCATATTAATTCTTTTATCCCCAGCTTTATTAAATTGGGTATTTCTTATTTACATTTCAAAGGATATTCATTTTTCTGGTTTCCATGCCATCCCGTAACCCCTCGACCTCCCTTCTACATGGGTGTTCCCCTCCACATCCTCCCCCCATTACTGCCCCCTCCAACAATCCTGATCACTGGGGGTTCAGTCTTAGCAGGACCCAGGGCTTCCCCTTCCACTGGTGCTCTTACTAGGATATTCATTACTACCTATGAGGTCAGAGTCCAGGGTCAGTCCATGTATAGTCTTTGGGTAGTGGCTTAGTCCCTGGAAGCTCTGGTTGGTTGGCATTGTTGTTCATATGGGGTCTCAAGCCCCTTCAAGCTCTTTCAGTCCTTTCTCTGAATCCTTCAATGGGGGTCCTGTTCTCAGTTCAGTGGTTTGCTGCTGGCATTCGCCTATGTATTTGCCATATTCTGGCTGTGTCCCTCAGGAGAGATGCACATCTGCTTCCTCTCAGCCTGCACTTCCTTGCTTCATCCATCTTATACAGTTTGGTGGCTGTATTTGTTTGGGCCACATGTGGGGCAGGATCTGAATGGCTGTTCCTTCAGCCTCTGTTCTACACTTTGCTTCCCTATTCCCTCCCAAGGGTATTCTTGTTCCCCTTTTAAAGAAGGAGTGAAGCATTTGAATTTTGGTCATCCTTCTTCAGTTTCATGTGTTCTGTACATCTAGGGTGATTTGAGCATTTGGGGTAATATCCACTTATCAATGAGTGCACACCATGTGTGTTATTCTGTGATTGGGTTACCTCACTCAGGATGATATTTTCCAGTTCCATCCATTGAGAAGGCAGTTCTTAAAGCCAAGGCAGAGTACAGGGAAGGGAGGAAGGAAGGAAGGAAGGAAGGAAGGAAGGAAGGAAGGGGCAGGTGTCTGCTTTACCAGAGGGACAGTGGAGTCTACCATGATCACTCAGTATCACATCGATTGTATAGACCTCCCCACAAGGACTTTCACAGAGCACTTTGCAATTGAAAACTACAGACTTCATTTTCAAAATAGACAGGAGGTATGAGGTACCCTGCATGATTGGCCTTAGAGGACCACCCATGTTACTCAGGGTGCCCATGATGTCTTCTGTATAGGAAGTGAGGGTACTGCATGAGGCTCAGATCTCCAGGACAAGAAAAGGCAAGGGTATGAGAGCTGAGTCCTGCTAGTCAATGGAGATTTCAGAAAAGAAATGCTGACCTCCACTAGGAAAACGTCATTGAAAACTTGGTTGCATGGGACTTTGACCTGTCTCCTCCCCAAACTGTGCTTTCCTGGTTTTCCCACCTGATATTGACCCCAGATCTGCTTGCCAAGAAGAAGAAGCTCTGGTCATCGTGAACATTAGATCTTTTAACTTGCTCTAGAAAAGCTCTAGAAAATAGGTCCCGGGAATCCCTGCAGATCATTTGCCTTGTGCTGCACCAAGTTCTGTCTATGACTGACTGTTTAGTGACTGACATGACTCCAGCAAGCTTGCTTTGTCAATCTCATTAGAATATGTGAGATGGTGTAGGCCAATCACAGTGACTGCTGAGAAATTAGCATACAAATATTCAAGAGCTCATTGGTTGGTCACCAGGTTTCCCACTAAGCTTTTTAACCTCCCCTGCTTCTTCCTTTAACTTTATGGTTTGTTATTCTAAGATAGAAAGTGCTGAAGGCTCTGGAGCTTCTGCAAATGTTCCCTTGGTCAGTGAGTTGAGCTAGGGGTGGGATGCCTGGTGCTGAGTTGGGCAGGCATGCCACCATTCTGCAGGGCTGGACAATTTGGGTGGGCAAGAATGACTCTCACCTCCAATCATGAGAACTCATGTAACCCGAGATCACGTTACAATTGCTTCAACCACCAGTCATTTTTAGTGTGATTGACTAATTAAACCTTACATTAAAAGAAAGTGTCCTTGGTAAACATAGATCTTGCTCTCAGGTGGTTGAAGGAAAACTCCTACAGCTCTAGAGGAAAACATATATGGAGCTGGAAGACAAGTTTAGTGGCTTAGTTTAGAAAGCACTTGTCACCAATGCTATCCCAGAGATCAAACCAGGTGAATGAGAGAACCAGGTTCGGCAATTTCCCTCTGAAATCCACATCTGTGCTGCAGTCAGATGATGGCTGGGAACACATGCAAAAAGACAGACAGATAGACACGCACATACACTCACATACACACACGCATACACAAAAACATGTATGTACATGGGCACATGCTCATACAGTAATGTAATTAACTTTAAAATCCAGAGTTTGGGGTCTTATGATAGGAAGGGAAAGAAGAAGAGGAAGGAGGAAGGAGATGAAGAAATAAGATTTTCCTGTAGGTCTCCTCTCAATTCCAGATTAGGAAAGGTGTGGGGAGAAGGGGACATGCCAGTGCTCTCTCCAGCATCACAGGGTCTGGACAAGTCTGATGTTGAGGTCTGGGATGGAGTAGACATAGCAAGCTATTTCCCATCTCCCTAGTCTCATGCCCCATCCCCACCCTCGGTGAAGACCTTCTGCACTGGCACTGATGACAAGTTGGGTATAATGACCGGCATTCGATAGGGAGATTCTGACAAAGCAGCCAGCTTGTCTACGGGCATGAGTTATAAAGTCTGCACAGATCCCCAGGAATCAAACCTGCCCTACATATCGAGATCTGCTTACCTGGTGGCTTCCCTGGTCCCTATCCAGTATAGCACCTGTGAGTACAAGCAGGGAGGGGGAGGAAAATGGTCTCTGTAGAGCAGAGGGGGAGTGGCCACTGGGGAAGCCACGCCCCTACGTTTCTGACCACACCACCTGACACTTTTCTACCTGTGTCCCCAGTCATGTGCAGTATTCCCCTTCAGACCCTTGCATTCCCTTGGAGTCCCTGGAGGAGGTCTGGGCCTCACCCCTACACTCCACAGGATCACACTCACTGTGGTATGTCCTCACTGCCCTGTCCTGGAGGAGCCCTGGTCCTTGGAAGGCTAGGGGGACAACAACCATTTGGTGAGCTTCCACATGGACAAGAGATTACGAACCTAGGGCTTCCTGGATATGGCAGGAGGAGCCTGAGTACTGGGAGCTGGAGATAAAGAGGGCCAAGTGTGCAGAGCAGATTTTCCTACTGGACCAGAAGACCCTGCCTGGCTCCTGAGACCAGCCCTTTGTAGTCAGCAGCTCAGCTGCAGGCAAGTTTAGTTTCTGGCTCAGCGTGGACCAGAGCATCTCAGTCCTTAGTTGCTTCTTTCCACCCTTGACACCTAGCTCTGTTCCTCCATCTCTCCTTCCAATTTTGTGAGTTCACTGTGCAAAGGCGTCTTTCCCTGGACATTCCCTTCTCTAGTGTTTCCAGAGACACTCGGTCTCTGCAGACTCCTCTCCAGCCCTCACCTCAAGGGAGCCTCCATGACTATCCTGGGCTACAGCACTGCAGGCTGCAGGGGGGAGGCAGCTTCAGTCACAGCCATGCTTCAGGATCTGCTCCTGGATCTTGTTCTGCAGCCATGGCTCCTCCCCCTGACCTGGCAGCTCATAGATGGACGAGATGTTGGGGTGGACTGACTCTACCTGCTGGATCTGAACCTGGATGACAGCAGAATTGGTCAGCCTGCACGCGGCAGTGGGTCTTCTTCTATATCTCTTTTAATTTATCAGAAAGATGGTGGCTTCATTTACAAAGCTTTCAGCTGCTTGTTCCTTCTGCATTTTCATTTGTGTTAACCTTGATGTTTCTTATTGACTGTCTCTTAATGATTCCGAGGCATTTGTACAGTATTTGGCACCTGTTAGGTTCTCTTGTGGCCCCATGGATGGACGCTCTTTTGAGGTACAGGAACTTCTCCTTCTGCACATTAAGTCTTGTCACCTACGAAGGTTGACAGTGTTTCTCGGCCCCCGACTGGTGATCTCTGAAGGGGAGTCATACACATAAAATTGTAAAAACAATACAGAGGGCCATCAAGAGAGGCTCTGTGCCACACCTGAGGACATGGGTGTGATCCCAGGGATCCACAGGAAGGAAGAAGCCAGTCTCTTGAAATGTCTTCTGAGGCTGTCACAAGCGCTTGGTGGAATGCATGCACACACCCTCACTCCCCACCATCATAAAATAATTTCACACACAACACACAAACACACAAACAACAACAAAAACAACAAAGCAAACCAGAAAAAAAACCCACCGGGTTTTGTTCCAAATATCTCTTTATGACACTTATGGGATAAAGAGTGGTGTGACCACATCCCCATCAGCCCTCACCTGCCCACCTACCCCTTCCTATATGCTAATGGTCAGGAGTAGTGTAGGCACAGAAAGGAGTCTGGCTATAGCAGAGTGAAAAGGGAGAAGGAGTCCTCAGAAGGATGGCTTGTGGCAAGACACTCTCCCCAGGAATGAACCCACAGCCTCTCCACCCCAGGCCAACCTGACAAGAGTCTGACCTTTTAGCTGTACCCTCCCTGCCCTTCAGTTCCCTTGACTGTTGATTGACTATTGGTGAGGAGGACTTGGGACTGAGGACAGAAAGATCTGCAGACCCAGAGAGACTTTCTCCTGTTTCTCCTACTTGTGGTTCATGAGCCACAATAAATGGCTTTCTTCAACTGCGAATTCGAAGCGATGTTGGAGTTTTCTCTGCAGCTGGCACTTGCTCTTGAGATTTTTCCTGACTTATTTGCCTGACTGGCAGAGAAAATAAACCAGTCAAGACTTTTTTGGACTGTGTCAATATTAGGGGAGGATTAAACTCTACATTCAATATCTTGATGCTAAAACTGTGGGGTTACTTTTATTTTTGCAAATTCATTAAAGGTTTTGCATGGGTGCACACACAGCAGAGTGGCAGCAGGACAGCGGTTTCTCTGGTGAGTGGATCTGACTTCTCAGCACTGATTAGGCTCACCTTCCACCTATCTGGAACCTGGACAGAAAGAAGGTTGAAAGAGAACTATCCCTATCCCTACTCCTCAATGAGGATCAACAGAACCTCTCTCTGATATGTTATTAAGGGCCTGCACTCACCTGGGGTGTGAACACACAGCAGACACTGAGTTTGTCTCAACAGGAAAAACCATGCATCACTTGGAGGAGCTGAGGCACCAACACCAACCTCCCCATCTGCCCTAATCTCCAGCTTTTGCAGGATTTGATTCCCTGCTGAAACACTCGCCCTCCACAAGGGTTTCTTCCTGGGTCCCTGTTTCACTGTAAAGCAGCTAGCCCTTTCTGCTAAGTAAAGTATCCTGTCCTTTTCTCTGCAGTAATTTACTGACTTTGAGTGAAATTGAGAGGAAGAGAAAGGGACACTTTGAAAAGTTATATTCATCTTTATTTCTACATTCTTCTTCTCTAAAACCTCTTCAAATATCCACTCTCCAGAAATTCTCCAAAAACAAAAAAAAAACCTTAATTTCAAAATTCCCTTTTAATTTCTAAATTATTCTACTTGTCTTTCCTTCTCCTTCTTCCTCCTAATCTTGCTCTCTCCTCCTGAATCTTGCTCTCTCCTCCTGCTTGGAGTAATAATGCCATGCAATGTCATCCTTGTTAGTTTTTTCTACTTTTCTAGAGGAATAGATTCTATGACTTTTCCAAGCATCGTTTTTTTTTAATTACAAAATTTCTCGAGAGAGAGACCCAACTGCCTGGTCAGGTGGGCACTCCTGAGGCTGCAGAGCGGAAGAGACCACCAACACTGCCCACCCCTGCCCACAACCCTGGCCCAAGAGGAAACTGTATAAGGCCTCTGGGCTCCCGTGGGGGAGGGCCCAGGAGCGGCAGGACCTCTGCCTCTTCCCCACCTGCATCCCAAGCCTTGTGACCTGCTCCCCTCCAGGCTGGGCACCCACAGGGCATCCCAGGTGGAGGTGGGTTCTCACCATGCCCTGCCCCCCCCCAGGCAGACCCAGGCAGGTGAGTGAGGGGTGGGAGGGGAATGGCCTCTGTGTGGCCCTCTGGGTCCTCACCAGGAATCTGCAATCACAATGCCACAATCCAGACCCCCTGCCTCTTCCCCACTTGCAGCACAAGCCTTGTGACCTGTTCCCCTCCAGGCTGGGCACCCACAGGGGTGTCCCAGTTGGAGGTGGGGTCTCTCGGTGCGCTGCCCCCAGGCTCACACTCGCTGCCCTATTTCTCTACAGCAGAGTTCCTGTCCAGTCTCTGGGAGCCCTGATTGATTACTGTGGTGTACATGGATGGCACACGGTTAAATCGCTTGGATAGCGACCTGGAGAATCCCAGGATGGAGCCAGGGACGGGGTTGATGGCCGGCCAGGGTCAGAGTATTGGGATCCCGAGAAGCAGAGAGCAATGGCTGTGGACCAGACAACCTGATGAATTTGATGACAGCCCTGCACTACTACAACCAGAGGAACCAGAGAAGCAGTGAGGCAAGGCTGAGGACTAGAATTACCCTGAGAACTTGTGGACAGCCCTGCAGTACTACAACCAGAGCAAGGGCGGTGGCCGCTCCCTTTCACTTTGCACTGGAGTAATAGGACCCATGTGCCCTGTCTGAGGTTTGTCCCAAACCTGAGGGACACAAGGGGACCCAAGATCTGGGACCCACTTTCACTTTAAGTGAAGGGATTCCTAGGTCTGGGCTAACTGAGGAGTCCCTAGGGCTCTCACACTCTCCACAGCTTGAATGGCTGTGACTTGAGGTTTGACCAGAGCTTCCAATGAGGGTAATGGCAGCTCGCCTATGACTGTAATAGCTTATATCGCCCTGAAGGAAAACCTGACAGTATGGACCGCGATGAACACGGCTGGACTGATTACCCGACACAAGTGGGAGCAGGCTGGTGCTGCAGAACTTTACAAGGCCTACCTGGAGGGCTAGCTCCTGGGGTGGATGCTCACTTACAGGGAGCACTGGAAGGAGAAGCTGCTGTGCACAGGTAAAGAGGACCCGGGATTCTCCAATCTCTGCCCTTGGGCTGGGGCTCAGTCCTGGGGAACAAGAAGCCCTCAGCTGTGGTGTTGCTGCTGACTCCTCCTGTTTTCCTCCTGTTTTGCTCTTTGGAAATGGTACTTCCTTGGTCTTTAATTTCGTCAGTCCTTTGTGAAGTGGAGGCTTTATTCCCTTGTGTGCAGTGCAGCTGGTGCAGAGTTTCTCCTGCTGTGGCCTCTGTTCCCTCTGCTGGTCCTGTCCTTTTCTGTGTGGAGAATTTATGACCATGCTGACACAGGACCTCATGAGCTCCTGTGCACTGCTGTTCTAGCTAAAGTCCTTCCCCACTCCATTACTAAATGGTGTCCCCTAGGTTTTCTGTGGGAAGTTTTTCAATTTTTAAGCTAAGGTCTTGAGTGATTTCAACTTTGATGTTGAACAAAGTGAGAGGTGAAAATCTAAATTCATTTCCTCAGAACAACTATCATGAAATTATGTCTAGTGTGGGATATTTCCCCCCATATCTTATCTTGTATGCTCTGTGGAATATTGAGAATGCATAGCGTTGATAGTTCATGTCCAAAATCTCTACCCATGGCTTTGATTTTCCTGTCGTTTTTATGCCAATTCCACCTTGTTCCCATCACTACAACTCTGCCTTCCCTCTGAGGCTGAGACTAAAACCCCTCTAGCCTGATTCCTTAGACTACGTCGCTCTGTGTAGTCTTTTGTAGTATTTTCTAAATCTATCAAATGAATGAGAATCATAAATTAGTTCATTAAGTCTGCAGGGTTCTTTAGTAGAATGGCCATTTTTATAACATTAACACTGCCAGTTTTTTTTTGGGGGGGCCCAATTTATCAGATACAATTTACAACCTAAAAGTATAAAGCCCAATACACCTCCCTCCCTTAAAAGCATTTGAAACAAGCTGTGAAGGTCCAGCGGGGAATCTTAACCTGACCTGCCATGTTGTCCTCTAACTCTGCCAGTCTTGAAGCAAGGGCTTTTCTCCACCTTCAGACATCCTCCTGACTGATTTCCTGTTACAGTACCTTAACGTCAGCAAGGTAGACTTCTGTCCTTTCCTTGGTTTGATAGATCCCTGACCTCTTAATTCTTTCAGAGATATTTTCAATGACATGTTTTCCCTCATGTCCTCCTCTGAGAAAACACTGTTGTGTAAGGGAAGGCTACATGTTTTTACATTGATTTTGTGTCCTTAAACAATAGGATTTTCTTAGGTCCAGGATTTTCCCGTGATTCACCTGGGTCTATAAGTAAAGGATCCTCCTGTTTGGAACAATAGTTAATATGACTTCTTCCTGTCCTATACTGATCCCTTTTAAACCTCTCTTTTGCTTAAGAGTGAAGCAAGTGTAATTTCCCTCCTTGTGTTTGGCTTTTCCATCTATTATCCTTTGTAGGGCTGAGTTTGTAGAAAGATATAGGTAACTTTAGTTTTGTCATAGAATATCTTGGTTTCTCCATCTATGTTAATTGAGAGTTTTGCTGGATACAGTAGCCTGGGCTGGCATTTGTGTTCTCTTAGGGTCAGTATGACATGTGTCCAGGAACTTTTGGCTTTCATAGTCTCTGGTGAGAAGTCTGGTGTAATTCTGATAGGTCTGCCTTTATATGTTACTTGACATTTTTCCCTTACTGCTCTTAATATTCTTTCTTTGTTTAGTGCATGTGGCATTGTGACTATTTTGTTATGGGAGGAATTTCTCTTCTGGGCCAAATTGTTTGGAGTTCTGTAGGCTTTTCCTCTGTTTATGGGCATCACGTTCTATGGGTTTGGGAAGTTTTCTTCTTTAATTTGGTTGAATATAGTTATGTGCTCTTTAAGTTGGGAGTCTTCTCTCTCTTCTATACCTATTATTCTTAGGTTTGATATTCTCACTGTGTCCTGTATATCCTGTATGTTTTGGGTTAGGAGTCTTTCCATTTTGCATTATCTTTGATGATTGTGTCTATGTTTTCTATGGTATCTTTTGCTCCTGAGATTCTCTCTTCTATCTCTTGTATCCTGTTGATGATGCTCGAATCTATGACTCCTGACCACTTCTCATGTTTCCTGTCTCCAGGGTTCTCTCACTTTGGGCTTTCTTTATTGTTTCTATTTCCATTTTTATCTCCTGCGTGATTTTGTTCAATTTCTTCTCCTGTTTGGTTGTTTTCCTGCAATTCTTTAAGGGTTTTTTGTGTTTCCTCTTTAAGGGCTTGTACTTGTTTACTTGTGTTGTCCTGTAATCCCTTAAGTGTATTATTTGTGTCCTTCGGAAAGTCCTCCATCATCATGATAAAATATGATTTTCACATCTTGCCTTTCTGGTGTGTTTGGATATCCAGGGTTTCTTTGGTGAGGGAACTGGGCTCTGAGGATGCCAAGAAGTCTTGGTTTCTGTTGCTTGGGTTCCTGCACTTGCCTCTCACCATCAGGCTGTCTCTGGTGTTAGCTTGTCTTGCTGTTTCTGATGGTGGCGCTTGACCCTCCTGTAGGCCTGTGTGTCAGCACTCCTGTAGACCTGTTTTCCTGTTTTCTTTCAGCCATATAGTCACTCCTGGCAGCTGGTTTTCAGCTCTCAGCGAGGGCAGCAACCTTAAGACTCATGCCCATCTCTGGTCCTAGGTCCCTGTGCACAGGGGTCACAGATGACACAAGGCGTTTTCCTCTTGGATCAGTAATATGGGCAGAGAGTAGTCTCCTCTGGTTTTTCAGGAGTGCCTGCACTTCTAAGGGTCCAGCTCCCCACCCTCCCCACCCCCAACCCCCCTGGAATTGGAGTGCAGGGAGCTGTTTGACCAGTTCAGTTCAGTTCTTGATGCACACTAGAACCACAGGTACTGGCAGCTTACTGCTCCTATATTCCTGTATCCAGAGGCACTTAGCAGTTTCCTCTTGGGCCAGGGATGTTGGCAAATGTAGGCAGAAGTGGAAGTCTGTCCTGTAGTCTCAGGATTGTCCCCACTTCTGGGTGCTCAGCTCTATTTCCCTAGGGTTTGGGAATGGGTAGTTTTGGCATTGGGCAGTCAATGGTCTTAATCTCAGAGCCATCATTCCAGGATGTCTAGTCTTAATGAGAACATATGTAAACATTCTCGGTTTTAAGCTTCTTATTCAATGTATAATTTGAATATATATTTGAGCTTTTAGAGAACTTTTTTTTATATTAACTTGAGTATTTCTTATATACATTTCGAGTGTTATTCCCTTTCCTGGTTTCCGGGCAAACATCCCCCTCCCCCGTCCCCTTCCTTATGGGTATTCCCCTCCCAGCCCTCCCCCCATTGCCACCCTCCCCCCAACAGTCTAGTTCACTGGGGGTTCAGTCTTAGCAGGACCCAGGGCTTCCCCTTCCACTGGTGCTCTTACTAGGATATTCATTGCTACCTATGAGGTCAGAGTCCAGGGTCAGTCCATGTATAGTCTTTAGGTAGTGGCTTAGTCCCTGTTAGCTCTGGTTGCTTGGCATTGTTGTACATATGGGGTCTTGAGCCCCTTCAAGCTCTTCCAGTTCTTTCTCTGATTCCTTCAACGGGGGTCCTATTCTCAGTTCAGTGGTTTGCTGCTGGCATTCGCCTCTGTATTTGCTGTATTCTGGCTATGTCTCTCAGGAGCGATCTACATCTGGCTCCTGTAAGTCTGCAATTCTTTGCTTCATCCATCTTGTCTAATTGGGTGGCTGTATATGTATGGGCCACATGTGCGGCAGGCTCTGAATGGGTGTTCCTTCAGTCTCTGTTTTAATCTTTGCCTCTCCCTTCCTGCCAAGTGTATTCTTTTTCCTCATTTAAAGAAGGAGTGAAGCATTCACATTTTGATCATCCGTCTTGAGTTTCGTTTGTTCTAGGGATCTAGGGTAATTCAAGCATTTGGGCTAATAGCCACTTATCAATGAGTGCATACCATGTATGTCTTTCTGTGATTGGGGTAGCTCACTCAGGATGATATTTTCCAGTTCCAACCATTTGCCTACAAATTTCATAAACTCATTGTTTTTGATAGCTGAGTAATATTCCATTGTGTAGATGTACCACATTTTCTGTATCCATTCCTCTGTTGAAGGGCATCTGGGTTCTTTCCAGTTTCTGGCTATTATAACTAAGGCTGCGATGAACATAGTGGAGCACGTGTCTCTTTTATATGTTGAGGCATCTTTTGGGTATATGCCCAAGAGAGGTATAGCTGGATCCTCAGGCAGTTCAATGTCCAATTTTCTGAAAAACTCCAGACTGATTTCCAGAATGGTTTTACCAGTCTGCAATCCCACCAACAATGGAGGAGTGTTCCTCTTTCTCCACATCCTCGCCAGCATCTGCTGTCACCTGAGTTTTTGATCTTAGCCATTCTCACTGGTGTGAGGTGAAATCTCAGGGTTGTTTTGATTTGCATTTCCAGTATGACTAAAGATTTTGAACATTTCTTTAGGTGTTTCTCAGCCATTTGGCATTCCTCAGCTGTGAATTCTTTGTTTAGCTCTGAACCCCATTTTTTAATAGGGTTATTTGTTTCCCTGCGGTCTAACTTCTTGAGTTCTTTGTATATTTTGGATATAAGGCCTCTATCTGTTGTAGGATTGGTAAAGATCTTTTCCCAATCTGTTGGTTGCCGTTTTGTCCTAACCACAGTGTCCTTTGCCTTACAGAAGCTTTGCAGTTTTATGAGATCCCATTTGTCGATTCTTGATCTTAGAGCATAAGCCATTGGTGTTTTGTTCAGGAAATTTTTTCCAGTGCCCATGTGTTCCAGATGCTTCCCTAGTTCTTCTTCTATTAGTTTGAGTGTGTCTGGTTTGATGTGGAGGTCCTTGATCCACTTGGACTTAAGCTTTGTACAGGGTGATAAGCATGGATCGATCTGCATTCTTCTACATGTTGACCTCCAGTTGAACCAGCAGCATTTGCTGAAAATGTTATCTTTTTTCCATTGGATGGTTTTGGCTCCTTTGTCAAAAATCAAGTGACCATAGGTGTGTGGGTTCATTTCTGGGTCTTCAATTCTATTCCATTGGTCTATCTGTCTGTCTCTGTACCAATACCATGCAGTTTTTATCACTATTGCTCTGTAATACTGCTTGAGTTCAGGGATAGTGATTCCCCCTGAAGTCCTTTTGTTGTTGAGGATAGCTTTAGCTATCCTGGGTTTTTTGTTATTCCAGATGAATTTGCAAATTGTTCTGTCTAACTCTTTGAAGAATTGGATTGGTATTTTGATGGGGATTGCATTGAATCTGTAGATTGCTTTTGGTAAAATGGCCATTTTTACTATATTAATCCTGCCAATCCATGAGCATGGGAGATCTTTCCATCTTCTGAGGTCTTCTTCAATTTCTTTCCTCAGTGTCTTGAAGTTCTTATTAGACAGATCTTTTACTTGCTTGGTTAAAGTCACACCGAGGTACTTTATATTATTTGGGTCTATTATGAAGGGTGTCCTTTCCCTAATTTCTTTCTCGGCTTGTTTCTCTTTTGTATAGAGGAAGGCAACTGATTTATTTGAGTTAATTTTATACCCAGCCACTTTGCTGAAGTTGTTTATCAGCTTTAGTAGTTCTCTGGTGGAACTTTTGGGATCACTTAAATATACTATCATATCATCTGCAAATAGTGATATTTTGACCTCTTCTTTTCCGATCTGTATCCCCTTGATCTCCTTTTGTTGTCTGATTGCTCTGGCTAGAACTTCAAGAACTATATTGAATAAGTAGGGAGAGAGTGGGCAGCCTTGTCTAGTCCCTGATTTTAGTGGGATTGCTTCAAGTTTCTCTCCATTTAGTTTAATGTTAGCAACTGGTTTGCTGTATATGGCTTTTACTATGTTTAGGTATGGGCCTTGAATTCCTATTCTTTCCAGGACTTTTATCATGAAGGGGTGTTGAATTTTGTCAAATGCTTTCTCAGCATCTAATGAAATGATCATGTGGTTCTGTTCTTTCAGTTTGTTTATATAATGGATCACGTTGATGGTTTTCCGTATATTAAACCATCCCTGCATGCCTGGGATGAAGCCTACTTGATCATGGTGGATGATTGTTTTGATGTGCTCTTGAATTCGGTTTGCCAGAATTTTATTGAGTATTTTTGCGTCGATATTCATAAGGGAAATTGGTCTGAAGTTCTCTTTCTTTGTTGTGTCTTTGTGTGGTTTAGGTATAAGAGTAATTGTGGCTTCCTAGAAGGTATTCGGTAGTGATCCATCTGTTTCAATTTTGTGGAATAGTTTGGATAATATTGGTATGAGGTCTTCTATGAAGGTCTGATAGAATTCTGCACTAAACCCGTCTGGACCTGGGCTCTTTTTGGTTGGGAGACCTTTAATGACTGTTTCTATTTCCTTAGGAGTTATGGGGTTGTTTAACTGGTTTATCTGTTCCTGATTTAACTTCGATACCTGGTAACTGTCTAGGAAATTGTCCATTTCCTGAAGATTTTCAAGTTTTGTTGAATATAGGTTTTTATAGTAAGATCTGATGATTTTTTGAATTTCCTCTGAATCTGTAGTTATGTCTCCCTTTTCATTTCTGATTTTGTTAATTTGGACGCACTCTCTGTGTCCTCTCGTTAGTCTGGCTAAGGGTTTATCTATCTTGTTGATTTTCTCAAAGAACCAACTTTTGGTTCTGTTGATTCTTTCTATGGTCCTTTTTGTTTCGACTTGGTTGATTTCAGCTCTGAGTTTGATTATTTCCTGCCTTCTACTCCTCCTGGGTGTATTTGCTTCTTTTTGTTCTAGAGCTTTTAGGTGTGCTGTCAAGCTGCTGACATGTGCTCTTTCCTGTTTCTTTCTGCAGGCACTCAGCGCTATGAGTTTTCCTCTTAGCACAGCTTTCATTGTGTCCCATAAGTTTGGGTATGTTGTACCTTCATTTTCATTAAATTCTAAAAAGTTTTTAATTTCTTTCTTTATTTCTTCCTTGACCAGGTTATCATTGAGTAGAGCATTGTTCAATTTCCACGTATATGTGGGCATTCTTCCCTTATTGTTATTGAAGACCAGTTTTAGGCCGTGGTGGTCCGATAGCACGCATGGGATTATTTCTATCATTCTGTACCTGTTGAGGCCCGTTTTTTGACCAATTATATGGTCAATTTTGGAGAAAGTACCATGAGGAGCTGAGAAGAAGGTATATCCTTTTGCTTTAGGATAGAATGTTCTATAAATATCCGTTAAGTCCATTTGGCTCATGACTTCTCTTAGTCTGTCTACATCTCTGTTTAATTTCTGTTTCCATGATCTGTCCATTGATGAGAGTGCGGTGTTGAAATCTCCCACTATTATTGTGTGAGGTGCAATGTGTGTTTTGAGCTTTAGTAAGGTTTCTTTTACGTATGTAGGTGCCCTTGTATTTGGGGCATAGATATTTAGGATTGAGAGTTCATCTTGGTGGATTTTTCCTTTGATGAATATGAAGTGTCCTTCCTTATCTTTTTTGATGACATTTAGTTGGAAATTGATTTTATTTGATATTAGAATGGCTACTCCAGCTTGCTTCTTCTGACCATTTGCTTGGAAAGTTGTTTTCCAGCCTTTCACTCTGAGGTAGTGTCTGTCTTTGTCTCTGAGGTGTGTTTCCTGTAGGCAGCAGAATGCAGGGTCCTCGTTGCGTATCCAGTTTGTTAATCTATGTCTTTTTATTGGGGAGTTGAGGCCATTGATGTTGAGAGATATTAAGGAATAGTGATTATTGCTTCCCGTTATATTCATATTTGGATGTGAGGTTATGTTTGTGTGCTTTCATTCTCTTTGTTTTGTTGCCAAGACGATTGGTTTCTTGCTTCTTCTAGGTTATAGCTTGCCTCCTTATGTTGGGCTTTACCATTTATTATCTTTTGTAGTGCTGGATTTGTAGAAAGATATTGTGTAAATTTGGTTTTGTCATGGAATATCTTGGTTTCTCCATCAATGTTAATTGAGAGTTTTGCAGGATACAGTAACCTGGGCTGGCATTTGTGTTCTCTTAGGGTCTGTATGACATCAGTCCAGGATCTTCTGGCCTTCATAGTTTCTGGCGAGAAGTCTGGTGTGATTCTGATAGGTCTGCCTTTTTATGTTACTTGACCTTTTTCCCTTACTGCTTTTAATATTCTTTCTTTATTTTGTGCGTTTGGTGTTTTGACAATTATGTGACGGGAGGTGTTTCTTTTCTGGTCCAATCTATTTGGAGTTCTGTAGGCTTCTTGTATGTCTATGGGTATCTCTATTTTTAGGTTAGGGAAGTTTTCTTCTATGATTTTGTTGAAGATATTTACTGGTCCTTTGAGCTGGGAGTCTTCACTCTCTTCTATACCTATTATCCTTAGGTTTGATCTTCTCATTGAGTCCTGGATTTCCTGTATGTTTTGGACCAGTAGCTTTTTCCCCTTTACATTATCTTTGACAGTTGAGTCAATGACTTCTATGGAATCTTCTGCTCCTGAGATTCTCTCTTCCATCTCTTGTATTCTGTTGGTGAAGCTTGTATCTACAGCTCCTTGTCTCTTCTTTTGGTTTTCTATATCCAGGGTTGTTTCCATGTGTTCTTTCTTGATTGCTTCTATTTCCATTTTTAATTCCTTCAACTGTTTGATTGTGTTTTCCTGGAATTCTGTCAGGGATTTTTGTGACTCCTCTCTATGGGCTTCTACTTGTTTATTTATAATTTCCTGGAATTCTTTCAGGGATTTTTGCGATTCCTCTCTGTAGGCTTCTACTTGTTCTCTAAGGGAGTTCTTCACGTCTTTCTTGAAGTCCTCCAGCATCATGATCAAATATGATTTTGATCTAGATCTTGCTTTTCTGGTGTGTTTGGATAGTCCATGTTTGTTTTGGTGGGAGAATTGGGCTCCGATGATGCCATGTAGTCTTGGTTTCTGTTGCTTGGGTTCCTGCGCTTGCCTCTCACCATCAGATTATCTCTAGTGTTACTTTGTTCTGCTATTTCTGACAGTGGCTAGACTGTCCTATAAGCCTGTGTGTCAGGAGTGCTGTAGACCTGTTTTCCTCTCTTTCAGTCAGTTATGGGGACAGAGTGTTCTGCTTTCGGGCGTGTAGTTTTTCCTCTCTACAGGTCTTCAGCTGTTCCTGTGGGCCTGTGTCTTGAGTTCACCAGGCAGGTCACTTGCAGCAGAAAAGTTGGTCTTACCTGTGGTCCTGAGGCTCAAGTTTGCTCGCGGGGTTCTGCCCTCGGGCTCTCTGTGGCGGCAGCAACCAGGAAGATATGCGCCGCCCCTTCTGGGAGCTTCAGTGCATCAGGGTTCCAGATGGCGTTTGGTGTTTTCCTCTGGCGTCCGAGATGTGTGTGCAGAGAGCAGTCTCTTCCGGTTTCCCAGGCTTGTTTGCCTCTCTGAAGGTTTAGCTCTCCCTCCCATGGGATTTGGTTGCAGAGAACTGTTTATCCGGTCTGTTTCCTTCAGGTTCCAGCGGTTTCTCAGGCAGGGGTCCTGCTGCTCCTGGGCCCTTCCCCACGGGAGCCCAGAGGCCTTATTCAGTTTCCTCGTGGGCCAGGGATGTGGGCAGGGGTGGGCAGTGTTGGTGGTCTCTTCCGCTCTGCAGCCTCAGGAGTGCCCACCTGACCAGGCGGTTGGGACTCTCTCTCGAGAACTTTTGTAATTAAAAAAAAACTGATGCTTGGAAAAGTCATAGAATCTATTCGCCTAGAAAAGTAGAAAAAACTAGCAAGGATGACATTGCATGGCATTATGACTCCAGAGCAGGAGGAGAGAGCAAGATTAGGAGGAAGAAGGAGAAGGAAAGACAAGTAGAATAATTTAGAAATTAAAAGGGAATTTTGAAATTAAGGGTTTTTGTTTGTTTTTGGAGGATTTCTGGAGAGAGGATATTTGAAGAGGTTTTAGAGAAGAAGAATGTAGAAATAAAGATGAAAATAACTTTTCAAAGTGTCCCTTTTTCTTCCTCTCTATTTCACTCAAAGTCAGTAAATTACTGCAGAGAAAAGGACAGGATACTTTACTTAGCAGAAAGGCTAGCTGCTTTACAGTGAAACAGGGACCCAGGAAGAAACCCTTGTGGAGGGCTAGTGTTTCAGCAGGGAATCAAATCCTGCAAAAGCTGGATATTAGGGCAGTTGGGGAGGGTGTTGGTGCCTCAGCTCCTCCAAGTGATGCATGGTTTTTCCTGTTGACACAAATCCAGTGTCTGCTCTGTGTTAACACACCCCAGGTAGTGCAGGTCCTTAATAACATATCAGAGAGAGGTTCTGTTGATCCTCACTGAGGAGTGGGGATGGGGATAGTTCTCTCTTCCACCTTCTTTCTGTCCTGGTTCCAGATAGGTGGAAGGTGGTCCTAATCGGTGCTGAGAAGTCAGATCCACTCACCAGAGAAACCGCTGTCCTGCTGCCACTCTGCTGTGTGTGCACCCATGCAAAACCTTTAATGAATTTGCAAAAATCAAAGTAACCCCACAGTTTTAGCATCAAGATATTGAATGTAGAGTTTAATCCTCCACTAATATTGACACAGTCCAAAATGGTCTTGACTGGTTTATTTTCTCTGCCAGTCAGGCAAACAGGTCAGGAAAAATCTCAAGAGCAAGTGCCAGCTGCAGAGAAAACTCCAACATTGCATAGAATTCGCAGTTGAAGAAAGCCGTTTATTGTGGCTCATGAACCACATGTAGGAGAAACAGGAGAAAGTGTCTCTGGGTCTGCAGATCTTTCTGTCCTCAGTCCCAAGTCCTCCTCACCAATAGTCAATCTACAGTCAAGGGAACTGAAGGGCAGGGAGGGTATAGCTAAAAGGTCAGACTCTTGTCAGGTTGGCCTCGGGTGGAGAGGCTCTGGGTTCATTCCTGGGGATAGTGTCTTGCCCCAAGCCATCCTTCTGAGGACTCCTTCTCCCCTTTCACTCTGCTATAGCCAGACTCCTTTCTGTGCCTACACTACTCCTGACCATTAGCATATAGGAAGGGGTGTGTGGGCAGGTGAGGGTTGATGGGGATGTGGTCACACCACTCTTTATCCCATAAGTGTCATAAAGAGATATTTGGAACAAAACCCGGTGGTTTTTTTTTTTTTTTCTGGTTTGGTTTGTGTTTTTTTTGTTGTTTGTGTGTTTGTGTGTTGTGTGTGAAATTAGTTTGTGGTGGTGGGGAGTGAGGGTGTGTGCATGCATTCCACCAAGCGCTTGTGACAGCCTCAGAAGACATTTCAAGAGACTGGCTTCTTCCTTCCTGTGGATCCCTGGGATCACACACAGGTCCTCAGGTGTGGCAGCAATGCCTCTCTTGATGGCCCTCTGTATTGTTTTTATAATTTTATGTGTATGGCTCCCCTTTAGAGATCACCAGTCGGGGGCCGAGAATCACTGTCAACCTTTCTAGGTGACAAGACTTAATGTGCAGAAGGAGAAGCTCCTGTACCTCAGAAGAGCGTCATCCATGGGGCCACAAGAGAACCTAACAGGTGGCAATAACTTTGCAACTGCATGGGAATCATTAAGAGACAGTCAATAAGAAACATCAAGGTTAACACAAATGAAAATGTGTAAGGAACAAGCAGCTGAAAGCTTTGTAAATGAAGCCACCATCTTTCTGATAAATTAAAAGAGAAATAGAAGAAGACCCACTGCCACATGTAGGCTGACCAATTCTGCTGTCATCCAGGTTCGGATCCAGCACGTCGAGTCAGTCCACCCCAACATCTAGTCCATCTGTGAGCTGCCAGGTCAGGGGGAGGAGCCATGGCTGCAGAACCAGATCCAGGAGCAGATCCTGAAGCATGGCTGTGACTGAAGCTGCCTCCCCCCTGCAGCCTGCAGTGCTGTAGCCCAGGATAGTCATGGAGGCTCCTTGAGGTGAGGGCTGGAGAGGAGTCTGCAGAGACCGAGTGTCTCTGGAAACACTAGAGAAGGGAATGTCCAGGGAAAGACGCCTTTGCACAGCGAACTCACAAAATTGGAAGGAGAGATGAAGGAACAAAGCTGGGTGTCCAGGGTGGAAAGAAAAAACTAAGGACTGAGATGCTCTGGTCCATGGTGAGCCAGAAACTAAACTTGCCTGCAGCTGAGCTGCTGACTACAAAGGCCTTGGTCTCAGGAGCCAGGCAGGGTCTTCTGGTCCAGTAGGAAAATCTGCTCTGCACACTTGGCCCTCTTTATCTCCAGCTCCCAGTACTCAGGCTCCTCCTGCCATATCCAGGAAGCCCTGGGTTCCTAATCTCTTGTCCCTGTGGAAGTTCACCAAATGGTTGTTGTCCACCTAGCCTTCCAAGAACCAGGGCTCCTCCAGGACAGGGCAGTGAGGACATACCACAGTGAGTGTGATCCTGTGGAGTGTAGGGGTGAGGCCCAGACCTCCTCCAAGGGAATGCAAGGGTCTGAAGGGGTATACTGCACATGACTGGGGACACAGGTAGAAAAGTGTCAGGTGCTATGGTCAGAAATGCAGGGGCATGGCTTCCCCAGTGGCCACTCTCCCTCTGCTCTGCTGAGGCCATTTTCCTCCCCTTTCCTGCTTGTACTCACAGGTGGTATACTGGATAGGGACCAGGGAAGCCACCAGGAAGGCAGATCTTGAGATGCAGGGCAGGTTTCATTCCTGGGGATCTGTGCAGACTTTATAACCCATGCCCGTAGACAAGCTGGCTGCTTTGTCAGAATCTCCCTATCCAATGCGGGTCATTATAGCCAGCTTGTCATCAGTGCCAGTGCAGAAGGACTTCACCGAGGGTGGGGATGGGGCATGAGACTAGGGAGATGGGAAAGAGCTTGCTATGTCTACTCCATCCCAGACCTCAACAGCAGACTTGTCCAGACCCTGTGATGCTGGAGAGAGCACTGGCATGTCGCCCTCTCCCCACACCTTTCCTAATCTGGAATTGAGAAGAGACCTATAGGAAAATCTTATTTCTTCATCTCCTTCCTCCTTCCTCTTCTTTTTTCCCTTCCTATCATAAGACCCCAAACTCTGGATTTTAAAGTTAATTACATTACTGTATGAGCATGTGCCCATGTACATACATGCATTTGTGTATGCGTGTGTATGTGAGTGTATGTGCGTGTCTGTCTGTTTGTCTTTTTGCATGTGTTCCCAGCCATCATCTGACTACAGCACAGATGTGGATTTCAGAGGGAAATTGCCAAACCAGTTCTCTCATTCACCTGTTTTGATCTCTGGGATAGCATTGGTGACAAGTGCTTTCTAAACTAAGCCACTAAACTTGTCTCCCAGCTCCATATATGTTTTCCTCTAGAGCTGTAGGAGTTTTCCTTCAACCACCTGAGAGCAAGATCTATGTTTACCAAGGACACTTTCTTTTAATGTAAGGTTTAATTAGTCAATCACACTAAAAATGACTGGTGGTTGAAGCAATTGTAACGTGATCTCGGGTTACATGAGTTCTCATGATTGGAGGTGAGATTCATTCTTGCCCACCCAAATTGTCCAGCCCTGCAGAATGGTGGCATGCCTGCCCAACTCAGCACCAGGCATCCCACACCGAGCTCAACTCACTGACCAAGGGAACATTTGCAGAAGCTCCAGAGCCTTCAGCACTTTCTATCTTAGAATAACAAACCATAAAGTTAAAGGAAGAAGCAGGGGAGGTTAAAAAGCTTAGTGGGAAACCTGGTGACCAACCAATGAGCTCTTGAATATTTGTATGCTAATTTCTCAGCAGTCACTGTGATTGGCCTACACCATCTCACATATTCTAATGAGACTGACAAAGCAAGCTTGCTGGAGTCATGTCAGTCATTAAACAGTCAGTCATAGACAGAACTTGGTGCAGCACAAGGCAAATGATTTGCAGGGATTCCCGGGACCTATTTTCTAGAGCTTTTCTGGAGCAAGTTAAAAGATCTAATGTTCACGATGACCACAGCTTCTTCTTCTTGGCAAGCAGATCTGGGATCAATATCAGGTGGGAAAACCAGGAAAGCACAGTTTGGGGAGGAGACAGGATTGATTTGTTTTTGGATCCTGACATTCTTAGAATCAGATCTGATGGTAGGAATTAATAGTTAGGGTGCTGTAAGTCGGCCATTGTATGCACACTGCAGGTACCCGGGTAGGAGACTCCTTTCGGACCCCAAGTCACAGTCAGATTTCCACTGTGTGGGAGTCCCCAGGAGACCGAGGACATGCCTGCCCAGCCATCCTTCCCTAGAAATCCTCTCAACAGAATGTGAAAGATGGTCCCAGGCCCAGAGTCCCCCCAGGTCCTTAAAGGTGGGGAAGAACCTCAGACATGGGTCATGAGGCCTCTCAGTCCCTTACCTAGTGAACCAGAGAGGTCCTGGCCCTGGCTCTGGTTGTAGTAACTCAGAAGGGACCTCAGGTTCACTCCTAAGGTCTGCTCTTCACCTTTTCCACTCTGTGTCTCTTGCTCCCAAAACTCTGGAGTCTTGTGCTCCACCAGCAGTGCGAAAGGCTCCATCCTCAGACTTCCTGCATCACAGTCATCACTGTGGACACAGTGGGCACAGGAACTATGTGTCACTGGTGATGGGGTAGTGACAAAATACCAAAATAAGTGAGAGCCTGAGAGCAATGCAATGTGCAACTCCAACCTCCTCCAGAACCAACAGGCAAGAGTGCATTCTGGGAGTGGGGGTAGGTGCAGAGCTCAGGACTCCACCAGAGGGTCTGGGGCTCATGGGCAACATGGGGAAGCAGCTACCCTGGTTCTACTCTACCACCCCTACACCACAGCCCCAGCACACCGCACCCCATCCTCAGCACACCCCTCAGACTCTCCCCTCTTCAGTCCAGATACCACATTGACCTCTCTGGTCAGGTTCCAGGCCACGGCTGCCCTCAGCAGCAGGAGAAGCATTCAGGGTTCCATCAGGCAGATCACAGATTCAAGACACCTTTGATTAGGGCAGCTCTGTGCAGACGTCTCAACCAGTGCACCCAGCAATCCTGGTTATTTTCTTAGGATCTCACTATCCAGTGCAGAACCTGGTTCTTTCCTTCCACTGTGTGGGGCTCAGGAATAGAACTAGGGTGGTCAGTGGTGGTGGAAAGTGCTGTCCCCACTGCTTTACTGAACTTGTCCTCCAAGCTCCAAGGGTGTTTTTCTTTAGAACAGGAGTTCTCCTTCAAGTACCAGAGACCATGTTCTTGGTTTATCTAGAACATATTCTTTTTTTTTAATTTATTTATTTATTTTATATGAGTATACTGTAGCTGTCTTCAGACACACCAGAAGAGGGCATCAGATCTTATTACACATGGTTGTGAGCCACCATGTGGTTGCTGGGAATTGAACTCAGGACCTCTGGAAGAGCAGTCAGTGCTCTTAAACCCTGAGTCATCTTTCCAGCCCCCCTTGGACACACTCTTATGAGATAAAATTTAATTAGTTAATCACACTAAAAATGATTCTGGTGGTTGAGGGAATTCTAAGATGATCTAGAGTGAAATGGGTTCCCATGACTGTAGGTCAGGGTTGTTCTTACCCTCCAAGATTTGCCTTCCGTAGAGAATGGTAGCTGCTTGGTCAACTCAGATCCAACTGGGCTCAGTGGGCAACGGAAAAAATGTAAGAAGATCCTGAGATTCGAGCAATTTCTCTCTTAGTGTAATGACAAAATATGAGGAAGTCCAATTGTTCTGTGGAGAGGAGGTTCAAAAAGAGAAAGACTGTGTGACTGGTCTCTCCCCGCCTCCCTTTCCTAATAAGGTTGCCAATATCACCACTTGTCAGGGGTAACATTAGTCACCAAACCATATTATAGGCTGAACACTGCACTTCATCCAATGTAAAGGAAGTGATCTGCAAGAAAGCCAGGGTCCTGTAATCTGTTCTAGAGCAGGTTGGAAGGATCTAGTGTTCACCATGAACCAGAACCTCTTCTTCTTGGTAAGCAGAGCTGGGGTCTATATGAGCTGGGAAAGCCCAGCCCATAAAAGTCAGTTTTGGGTGGAGACAGGTCGAAGTCCCATGCAGGACAGTTGTCAAGTGAAGTTTTCCTAGTGGAGGTCAGCATTTCTTTTCTGCAATCTCCCTTGACTAGCAGGTCTCAGATCTCATACCCTTGCCTTTTCTTGTCCTGGAACCCTGAGCCTCCTTGCAGGACCCTCACTTCCTATACAGAAGACACCATGGGCACCCTTAGTAACATGGGTGATTCTCTAATGTAAGTCTGCAGGGTCCCTCATACCTCCTGTCTATTTTACAAACCTGGTCTTTAGTTTTCAATTGTAAAGAGCTGTATGAAAGTCCTTGTGGGGAGGTCCAGGCAATGGATATGATACTGAGTGATCATGGTGGCCTCCACTGTCCCTCTGACAAAGCAGACGTCTGCTCCTTTCTTCCTTCCCTGGACTCTGCCTTCTCTTAAAGAACTTCCTTCTCTATGAAGCAAGGGATGCTTTCCTAACTCTTGATTTTTTTTCTGCCCTTAGGATATTTCTCCCTTCAGGCTGAGACTTCTTTGGTCTTTTTCCAGTCGTAGACCTTGGGAGACTGCAGTCATTGTGTTTGTGACAGGAGCATGGGGAGCTGCAGCCCTCTGTTTGTTCTGGGTAGGTAGCCCTCTTAGCTTTTCTTCAACATCTAAGGGAGACAAAAGAAAGGAAGAGGGGCGCACTGTGGAGAGTGTGTGAAGGGTATGTAGGGTGGAAAAGATGACTTCAAGATGATTTTTCATCATTTTGTCACTGTAAGCCTTAGAAAAGATACCTTCCAAGACTAAGAGAGGCTGCCCAGGCCACTCTTCTTTTCATTTTCAAATATATATTTTCTTTTTTAAGATTAATTTTATGTGTCCGTGTTGCATGTAATAATTCAAAAACAGGCACAGAGCAGCAATTGTGATCTTCCAAATTGGTAAGTGTTGTTCCTCTGGAAGCTGCTGTATAAGCAGCAGCCATCACTTATGGGGCAAGGCAGAACCAATTTGCAGTGATCTTAGATGGGGCAGCTGGGCAGTGGAAGGAAGGGGACTCAATAGCCACCAGGACTCCTGCATCAGAACCACTGCTTGCCCTGAGGTGCCTCTGGGTGAGGCAGGATGTTGGGTCCAAGTGTGGGCTGGGGTGGAGTGCTGCCCACCTGGCTGTGGAGAGAGGCACTTCCTCTGTCCTTCCCCTCCCTGCTATCATTGCTCAATCCACAGCTCTGCAGTGAAAGCACCTAAGAAATGGTCTTAAATATCGATAAAGAAGTGCCACAGTTTTCTTCTGTCCTTGGGTTTGTCTGAAAGAATAAAGTGACTAATGTAGCATCACCATAGGCAGTCAGTGAATGCTTCAGTTTGCAGTCACTAGCACTGGATTGGTCTGTGGTATTCACTTCTTTCCCAGCTCTGTGTTACTGAGCAGTTTCAGACAGGACATGGGAGAAGCTCACCCTTGTTAGTTGGCCAGAGGAGACTAAGACTACAGAAGAACTCACAGTATCAGAGCTTTGTTTTCTGATCCTGACATTTTTAGTTTCAGATCTCATAATAGGAGGAATTGTTAATGAACTTTTTATAAGGGAGTTGTCCAATTAATTCTTCTGTTGCATTTCTTTAATTGTATACTTTTAGAAATTCCAGATAGGTTCTTGTAGTTCAGGCTTGGTCTCATTCTCTTTTGAACAGGCTGGCTTTGAACTCTAATTCTCCTGCCTTAGTCTTCCAAGTGTTAAAAGCATAGGTGTGTGAGTGGGCTGAAGTGGGGTTCAAGATGGAGTGTACTTGGTACAGACTTTATATCTAATGACGCACTCATAGAAAGTCAGTGGAAATGAGGAAGGAAGCAGAGTCTGGTTCGCAGGGCTGTGACCTCAGCTACTTTGCTGTAAGACATCAGAGGATGGAGATGTCAAAGGCAGTGTGTGAAACTTTATGACACCTTAATCTCACAATAGTAAACAGGTCTGGGAATACAGCTCAGTGGTAGAGCACTGCCTCCTGGAAAGAAGAACTCAGTTTAATTCTAGTGCTCCTCCTACCAAAAAATGTTGGGAATACGGAAAGTTAAACAATATACCCTTTGTGATTACCCTTTGTGATAAAGTGTATAGAATTACAAGAAAATTCAATATAAGACTTGAAGCTAGGAAGTTCACACAACAGTACTTTTGGGGTCTGGGTCTCATTCTGTACCCTGGAACTTAAATGCTGGCTGGCATTTGTGGTGTTCTTCATGCAGCTTCCTAACTACTAGGAGGGCAGGCGTGACCCCACTAAGCTTGGGTAGAAATTAATGGTACATTCTTAGTGTTTTTTTTCTCATAAATTAGCAGGCTCTGCTTGAGAAGCAGTATTGTCCTTCACTGGGAGGTGGGAGGAATCAGTAATAAGCGCTAAGGTCCTACAGGTGTTTCTAAACTATTCACTTAATTCTCACAGCCAGCAAGCTGGAGGATGTCCTTGGTGGCATTTGATTGGCAGTGGTTATCAGAGGCTTCTGTTTGCTAGGCACTAGGGATGTGGTGCTGTGACCCTGGACTTCACTGTCGGATGAAGGGGCCCAAGAGCAGCGGGCACTTTGTTCAGTAGCTTGTCCCAGGTACACAGATACTAAGAATTGGATTAAAAATTAAGGTCATCTAAGAAGAAGGAAGACTGAAATGTGGATGCTTCAGTGCTGCTCAGAAGGAGAACAAAATACTCATGGGAGGAAATAGAGGGACAAAGAGTGGAGCAGGGATTGAAGGAAAAGTCACCCAGATCTGCCACTCCTGGGCATCCCTCCCTTAAGCAGCCACATAAACCAGTCACTATTGCTGATGCCAAAAAGTGCTGGCTGACAGGAGCCTGAAGTAGATTTCTCCTGAGAGGTTCTGCCAGAGCCTTATTGATACAGATGAGGATGCTCGCAGCTAACCATGTCACTGAGCATTGGGAACCCAATGGAAGAGTTAGAGAAAGGATTGAAGGAGGTGAAGGGATTTGTATCCGCATAGGAGGAACAACAATATAAACCAAACAGATCCCTCCAGAGCTCTCAGGGACTAAACCACAAACCTACAAGTAGATATGGAGGGTCTCATGGCCCAAGACTCTTCTGTAGCAAAGGATGGCACTGTCTGTCATCATTAGGAGGAGAAGTCCCTGTTCCTGTGAAGAAAAACCCCAGGATGTTGATGTGGGAGTGGGTGGGTGGGACTGGGAGCACCTCATAGAGGCAAGGGGAGAGGGAGGAGAGTGAGAGGGGCAGGATATGGGTTAACATTTGAAATGTGAATACATGAAATATCCAATAAAAATTTTAAGATAAAAATCTGAACTAGTGCTGGCTACAGTCCAGTCTGCAGTCTCCCTCCTCATTGATTTTGTAAACCATGGTTTTTCTCCGTTCCATTTTCCTGCCTCTGAATGTCTTTTGTGTTTCCAGCCATATGCCCCCTGTGGCTGCTGTCCAGAATCCCCAGAACCCAGTAAATTCAAAACTCTAGAGGCTTGCAATTTATCAGTCAGATTTACATCAGTAATTACTCAACCTAAAATGATCACTCAAAGACCACAAATCTCATTTGACAGAAACACCAGCTGCACTCCTGGATGGGGCAAATGTGCTGTATTATTCTATTCTTCTGTGATATTCATAGTCACCTGTGGCTACTTCAAGTCAAGTGGATCCTTCTTCCCCATCTTCTCTCATCCCTGTGTCTTCTCTGTCTCTCTGTCCCATCTCTAAAACTGTCAGCCCGCCTTCCTTTCCCACTGCCCAATCTCAGGTTGTAGCCTCATCTTTTGCCCACCCTCACCAGCATGTAGAGAGCAATCCACATAAGAGTATATTTATTTTACTGTGTTTCGGTGCACCAGAGGAGGGCCTAGGATCGCATTACTCATGGTCGTGAGCCATGATGTCAGTGCTGGGAATTGAAGTGAGTACCTCTGCAAGAGCAGACAGTGCTGTGATCCTCTGAGCCATCTCTCCAGCCTGCGTAACTCACTCTAGATAATTCCTTCAGGTGTGCAGTCAGGCTACTTCCCTAGGCTACTCTGGATACTGTCATGTGCAAGATCAATTCTGACCAGCACAGTGTACATTTAACGTTGACCTGAATAAATAATTTCTTCAATCCTGCTTGATTTTCTGAAGGTCAATTTATGCCTTTCCATGTGGCTGGACTCCTTGTCCCTGACTGAACATGTTTCAGTGTCAGCTTCTCTGTCACCTCCTCCTGCTTTCTTGGTGAGCCTGTTGACGCTCTCATGGTTATAGGCAACACCTCCATCCATCTCCTATCTTTATTTTTTTTTCTATCCACGGCTTTGTAGAAAAATCCTTCAATGACCAGAAAACACAGTAGGATAATTGGGGTCATTGTGGTAGAAACAGGAAATGTTCATGGTTTACAATACTGAAATTTCTTCCTGATTTTTCAGGGAAGAAATAGAACCCAGGATCATCCCATGAGTTCAAACCACTGAGGCTGCAAGAAGAGGGTCCAAGCCAAGGGCACAGCATACCCTGCTGATGAGAACAGAGCCTAAATATTCCCCACAGATTCCCCCTGGAGATCTGGACAAAACCATGAGAGGCTGTACATGGCTGCTGAGTGAATGCAAATCCCTGTCAGGGGTGATCAAGCAGTGGGGGTAGGGGGATAGGGTTTGGTCTCAAAACAGGGTTTTTCTCATTGGCTGTCCTGGAACTCCCTGGGTGAATCAGGCTGGCCTCAAATTCAGAGCCACCCGCCTGTGCATCCTGAGTGCCAGGATTAAACATGTGTGCCAAGATGCCCGGCAAGGGAACCCTCATTTTTATCAGAGACATGGTCCTTTCCCTATACTCCATGTCCATAAAATAAAGAATAAATTCTGAAAACATCTGAATGTGCTGGCAGTTCTGATTTTGTGTGTGTTGTGGGGCGTGTTGGACAATAAGAAATAACAGAAGGGAAGCAAAGAGAAGGACTGGAGGGCAGAGAGTAGGACACAGAGTGGTGGGCAGGAGAGTGGAGGGAGCAGAGTGGAGGGAATGAGAGTGGAGGGGTCAGAGTGGAGGGGTCAGAGTGGAGGGAATGAGAGTGGAGGGAATGAGAGAGGAGGGGAACAGATTGAGTGGGGCAGAGTGGAGGGGGCAGAGTGGAGGGAGCAGAGTGGAGGGGGCAGAGTGGAGGGAATGAGAGTGGAGGGGATCAGATTGAGTGGAGCAGAGTGGAGGGGGCAGAGTGGAGGGAGCAGAGTGGAGGGGGCAGAGTGGAGGGAATGAGAGTGGAGGGGAACAGATTGAGTGGGGCAGAATGGAGGGGGCAGAGTGGAGGGGGCAGAGTGGAGGGAATGAGAGTGGAGGGGAACAGATTGAGTGGGGCAGAGTGGAGGGGGCAGAGTGGAGGGAGCAGAGTGGAGGTGGCAGATTGGAGGGGGCAGAGTGGAGGGAGCAGAGTGGAGGTGGCAGATTGGAGGGGGCTGAGTGGAGGGGGCAGAGTGGAGGGGGCAGATTGGAGGGGGCAGAGTGGAGGGAATGATAGTGGAGGGGAACAGATTTGAGTGGGGCAGAGTGGAGGGAGGAGAGTGGAGGGGGCAGATTGGAGGGGGCAGAGTGGAGGGAATGATAGAGGAGGGGAACAGGTTGAGTGGGGCAGAGTGGAGGGGGCAGAGTGGAGGGGGCAGAGTGGAGGGAATGAGAGAGGAGGAGAACAGGTTGAGTGGGGCAGAGTGGAGGGAGCAGAGTGGAGGGAATGAGAGAGGAGGGGAACAGGTTGAGTGGGGCAGAGTGGAGGGGGCAGAGTGGAGGGGGCAGAGTGGAGGGGGCAGAGTGGAGGGGAACAGGTTGAGTGGGGCAGAGTGGAGGGGGCAGAGTGGAGGGAATGAGAGTGGAGGGAATGAGAGTGGAGGGGGCAGAGTGGAGGGAATGAGAGAGGAGGGGAACAGGTTGAGTGGGGCAGAGTGGAGGGGGCAGAGTGGAGGGGGCAGAGTGGAGGGAATGAGAGAGGAGGGGAACAGGTTGAGTGGGGCAGAGTGGAGGGGGTACAGTGTGGGGACAGAGTGAACGGGAGCAGAGTGACCAGTAGAAGAGTGGGTGAGTCATCCCCAAACCTTTTGTTCCCTTCCTAGTCTGAATCTTCCACTTTGTCCTTTCTATACTTTTTTCTCCTGCCTTCCTCTCATACGGATACAATTCAGTGTCCTGGTTTTTCATCCTGTATCTTTCCTGGTGATCCCCTTACTCCCCTGTATTTACCAAGTTCCCAGAGCTGCTCCCAGTAACCTGGAAATCCTCCAAAGCAGCTGAGCTCCTGAAGCTTTGTGCTTCCCAGCTGCCTGGGATCCCAGCACCAAGAGGTACCTGCATTGCAGTTAAACAGGGACATCATGAAAAACACGTGTGGAGTGCTGGAGTTTAAGCAGGGAATCAAGGCATTTCTCAGTTCCCCTCACCAGACTGACTTCCATGCCCCACACTACTCTTGCCTGTTAGAATAGATGGGTGGGGGTGATGGGTGATGGGTGGGCAGGGTGTGGTCCCACCTCCTAGCCAGGGACACTCTCTCTGTGGTCATTACTGTCAGAACATAATAGGTGGACCAAAAGCTGGAGGTGGGTTGTGTTGTCTGAGCCCCCAAAAGGACACACAGTTTCTCTTCTTGACAAAAACCCAGTCTCTGATGTGAGTCTTGTCCTGGGCTGTGGAGGTGCTTAACAGATACATTGGAGAGAGGCTCTGTTGATCCACATAGAGGAGAGTGGATCCATTAACCGCTCTTTTTATCCTTTTTTCAGTTCTGGTTCCAGATAGGTAGGAGGTCACTTAAATCAGCATGTCACATCCACTCACTACACAAACCCCTGTCCTGCTGCCACTGTGCTGTGTGTCCATCCTCACAAAGCTTTTACGGAATTTACAAAGCAAAAAAAGGTCATTATAGTTTTAGAATCAGGATATTGACTCTGGAGTTTAAAGCTCACCTAATAGTGACAGAATCTAAAAAAGTCTTTATCAGGAATATTTTCTCTGCCAGTGAGAAGAACTGATGAGGAAAAATCTCAAGGGTAACCCAAGAGCAGCAGAGAAATCTCCAGTGGACAAACAGACAGAATTACCAATTGAAGAAAACTGCTTATTGTGGGGAGGAAACACATGTAGGGTATAGTTGGGGAAGTCCCTTTGGGCCTGCACATCTTTGTGTACTCAGTCCCAAGCTCTCCTCACCAATTGTCAACCAACAGTGAAGGTAACTGAAGGTCAGACAGGGCAGACTGTTGTCAGGTTGTCCTGGGGTGGAGAGGCTGTGGGCTCATTCCTGGGGATAGCATCTTGCCACAAGCCATCCTTCTGAGGACTCCTTTGCCCTTTTCACTCAGCTACAGCCAGATTCCTTCCTGTGCCCACACTACTGAGTACTGTGAGTACAGTGGATGGGGTGGGGTGGGTTGGTAGGTGTGGGCTGATAGGGATGTGGTCATACCACTTTAATCCCATAATAGTCATAAAATCACATTTGAGTAAAACCTGCTGGTTTTTGTCTGCTTGCTTGCTAGTGCTGTTTTGTTGTTGTTTATGTGTTTGTGTGTAAAAACACTAGTTTATACTGGGGGTGCGTGTGTACATTCCACCAAGTGCTTGTGACAGCCTCAGAAGGAATTTCAAGAAGCCCACTTCTTCCTTCCTGTGGATCCCTGGGATCAAACCCAGGTTCTCAGGTGCAATAGCAGTGCCTCTCTTGATGGCCCTCAGCATAGTTTTCATTATCTTATGTCTATGGCTCCCTTGCAGAGATCACCAATCAGGGGCTGAGGAACACTGTAACTCTTCAAGAAGACAAGACTGAGTGTGCAGAAGAGGAATAAGTTCCTGTACCTCAGAAGGAGGCCCATCCAGGAGGCCACAAGAGAACCTAAGAGATGGTAAAGATAAGGAAAATAAGTCAGGGGTACTAACTGTAGATCCATGTGGAAAACATTAGAGACAAGTTAATAAGAAAAATTTACATCAAGATTAACACAAATCAATATGAAATTAAATATAACATTAGAAGATTAAATGCAGTTGTACAACTGGTCAGATCCTGTACAAGAGTGCTGTAATGGCGTAAGGAAACTGTTACTAGCAACTTGTCTGCATCAGACTCATACATAAGGATGAAGCACACAGAAGTCTGTAAAGGAACCATCGTCTCTTTGACAAATTAAAAGAGAAATAGAGGAAGATCAGACAGGGTATGTGAGCTGACTATTTGGGCTGTCATCTGCGCCCAAATCCAGTGCTTCAACTCGGTCCACCCCAAAATCTCCTCCATCTATGAACTGCTAGATCAGGGGGAGGAGCCATGGCTGCAGAACCAGATCCAGGAGCAGATCCTGAAACATGGCTGTGACTGAAGCCATCTCCTGCCTGCAGTGTGTGGAGCAGCTCTCCCTGGAACATGAGAGACCCATGGTGGCCCGGAGGAGCCTGCAGAGTCCAAAGTGTTCCAGGAAATACTAGAGAAGGGCAGGTCCACGGAATGAAGCTTTTAAACTGTCAACTCTCACAATTGCAAGGAAAGAGAAGGAACAGAGCTGGTTGTCCAGGGGAGAAAGCAAAAGCAAGTGGTGGACTGACAGGCTTTGGTCCATGTTGAGGTGGAAACCGTGTGGAGTCCAAAATGCGTGCTCCTGACTCATAAAGGACTGGTTGTAGTAGCCAAGCAGGGTCTTCAGGTTCACTGGAAAGTCAGATCCTCATTCTCTGCTCTCCACAGCTTCAGCTCCCAGTCCTCTGGCCCCTCCTGCTCCTGGAAGGATGGAGGACTGAGTGTTGTCAGGGCTGCACTTTCAGATTCCCTAGTTGATGTGGAAGCAGTGGAGCTGCCCCTCATCCAAGTAGCCAACTTCCAGTAACCTATTTTCCTACAGGCTGGTAGGCACATGGCTGCAAGGAAACACCACAGCAAGTGTGAACCTGGGGACCTTAAGCTGAGAGATCACAACCTCCTCCCAGGACTCAGTTGAGGTTCCCTGGCGACCAGGAGGGGAGCAGGAGGCAGGGCCTGCCATTCCTTTGGAGACTGGCAGAGGGTCTGGTGGGCATTGCAGGGACTAGGCTTCCCAGGTGCCACTCCCTGCAGAGTCTGATTCTCTCCTGACCCTGCACTCACCGGAGCATTTGTGTGTAGGGAACCAGGGCGGCAACCAGCAAAGGGAGGAACAGGGGGGCACCCTCATGCAAATCTACAGATTCAGGGCAAGGTTGATTTCTGCAGATCAGTGTGGACTTTACAACCAGTGCCCTCAGGGTCTCATGGAAGTCCTGAATACCTGCTGCTGAGGGCGACCCTGTGGTGAATGCCAGAACCTGCCTGGAAGTGCAAAGTGCCAGCTGCTGACTATAAAGGCCAAGGTAGGGATGACTGCAAGGCTCTTAGCAGAGAATGAGAGACATGGAAGGCTTCTGTGACAACCTCTCCCTTATCACCCCCTCAAAAAAAAAGAGAGAGAGAAAAGGAAAAAGAATGTGGACGGGAAGCCATTGAAAAAAAGTTTAAAAAAATGTGACAAGAATACTGACATATATTTCTACCCATTGGATGTCTTCTGTCAGATGTGGGGTGAGGAAGGAACCATCTTTAAGGGGGATGGCCACTGGGAGTTTCACCCGGCTCCAGTGCAGCATATTTGGGCAACACAGTTAGATTAGGCATTGTTTTCTTTTTTGTTTTCTGGGTGGTCATAAAGGTTGGGGGAGGTCAACTGGAAGGACTGGGAAGTGATTGCGATTGGGGTGCATCATGTGAAATTTCCAAACAATCAATAAATACATTAAGTTAGAGAAAGAGAGAAGTAAAGTCCCCCTGCGTCACTTTTTATACGATTGCATCCCGAATATCTTTCCAAAGCTGTGAGTTTGTGGGCAGAGCATCTGGAAGCTTGCTTTGATGTGGAACAAGGACAGCTGAGGTACTGGACCTTGGAATTAGCTTTTGCTAAGTGGAAGAACTGAATGCCACAGACAATGGCGCGGCCAACTGAACTAACATGCAAGTCCCAGACCCAGTCAGGTGATCGGCTCTGTACAAGGTTCCCCTGTTCACAGCATCCTCATAGGGATGTTTGGGAGGCACTGATTGCAGATCATTGCTCTCTGCATCTCTGTTGTTGGAGACATTTAGGATGTGGGTGCAGACTCTGATTTCTTCCACAGGACAAGGGAATCCATCGCCATCCCTGACAGCTGAGACAGGAGGAGTAACTCATGTTCCCTGTAGATAAGGAGGGTTTTTCTGGTTAGATCTCTACAGTCAGAGGCAGAAGCAGCAGGCTTCTGGTGGGTGTTATTTCCCCATGTAACCTTAATGAGGGTAGCACACACCTTACTCTGGTGGGACTGTGCTCCACCCAAGGGAACCAATTGAGCTAGGGACATCCTGTCATGCAAATGTATTGCAAATCTAACCCAGTTTACTCAAGCATTCAATTTCTCATAGCCAGTTTGTGTGTGTGTGTGTGTGTGTGTTTGTGTGTGTGTGTGTTTGTGTGTATGTGTGTTTGTGCGTTTGTGTGTGTGTTTGTGTGTATGTGTATGTGTACGTGTGTGTTTGTGTTTGTGTGTACATGTGTGTATGTGTGTACGTGTATGTGTTCGTGTGTGTGTGTGTGTGTGTGTGTGTGTGTGTTTGTGTGATTGCTTGTTTCTTTTTGTTCTGTTTTTAGAGACAGAGTTTTTCTGTGTAGCTCTGGATCTTGTGGAATTTGCTCTGGAGACCAGGTTGGCCTCAAACTTAGAAACCTACCTGCTTTGGCCTCTCAATTGCTCAGATTAAAAGTATGTGCCCCCAGTGTCTGCCATAAGTAGATGTTTTTTGAAATTCATTTGTTTATTTGCTTACCTATTCACATAATGTATGTGAGTACTCTGTTTCTCTCTTCAGACATGCCAGACGATGGCACTACACATGGTTGTCATCCACTATGTGGTTGCTGGGAATTGAACTCAGGACCTCGTGAAGAGCAGTCAGTGCTCTTAACCACTGAGCCAACTTTCCAGCCTGCATAATCAGTATTTTATACACCCAATTTTTAACATTATTTTATGTGTAACAAACTTGAAGTTTTTTTTCTGTTACTTTCTTCAGGCTTAGTTTTGACAACATAAACAGAGAGTACACCCGGGAGATGTAACTGGTCTCTCTGCAACTTTGACTCTGTAAGTCAACCACATTTTTACTTAGTGTGAGTAGAGATGTAGCTCTGAGCACATTAAAACGTTGGATCACTTATAAGGTGATAAATTATGTTATGTGTTAACTACAGCTTACAATAATATAGTAACCTTTATAAGATTAAAATTTCATTACTTATACCTATTACGTTTGAGATTTACAAAGTATAATGTTTGAATTGAAGAATCATCAGTATCAGGATAAAAAAGTTCTTTTGAGGCAGGGTCTCTCTATTATGTAGTCCTCACTTTCCTGGCACTTGCTGTGCAGACCAAGCTAGGCCAGAAGTCACTGAGATCTGTTTGTCGGTTACCCAAGTGCTGGGATTAAAGATGAAGGGCTACATTGCCAAGAGGAGCCTCTTCTGGATTCTTCCCCAGGGAAAGTGGAGATTTTTGGACAGGAGTGGCTGACTCACTGCTCAGGCCAACCTCCCCACTCTTGCTAACTTGCATAGTGTGAGAGACTTAGCTGGGGCTCTCGGAGGTTCCCAGTGCATAGCCTCCTTCTTCCTTGAGCCTGTTGCTACCTTGTCCACATAGTTTGTTCTGGATACTTAAACTGACAATTCTGGAATGCACCTGTTTCTCTTTCATAAGGCCATCCGGGGTTCTCATCTGGCTTTCTCTTGTCCTCCACTTTGCTGGGTTGGTGGCCTCTCAGGCTCAAAGAACCACTCACATCCCTCACCAAGGCAGGCTGCCTGGGTGCCTGCTGGACTGGACTCTTAAGCACCCACTTCCACCACAGGACAAGGGTCTTGGGCTTTGTTGAGGTCCTCTAGGCTGGCATTCCACAGGCCAGAGCCCTGTCCACCAACTACCTCTGATTCTGGTCTCTGAGGTAGGCTCAGTGAAGGAGCCTGGAGACTGCTTGCTGTGAGGACCAGCCCTGAGGGAAGAACCAATTGGGGATCAAGTTTAATTAATCCAGACAAGTGCCTCAGATTTCTTTTGCCCCCTGCTCTTGGGATTTCACTCCAGATGCAGGTTTATCTCTGATAAATATTTTAAGAAGCAGCCACTTGTTGGTCCCCTCACATACATCTGCAGACACTGGGCAGACAGGCTCCTTCTACAGACTGGAAATTCCTCCCCTCTGTGCTAACTGACAAATATCTAATGCACAAAAGACCAGCAAACACAGACCCACGTGTCCCGAGCACCTCCTCCATTCTCCTCACTGTAGAACAAAGCAGTGCCCGAGGCAGATGAACAGCTCAATTCCTCCTGGACACTCTATTCTGGAATCCAGGAAGAGAAAGAGAAACAAAACAAAACAAAAAACAGAAGAGAATCTTCTAGATCCGTTTAGAGAAAGTTAACACCTTTTGCAAATTTCAGTAAAAACGAAATAGAGAAGTTGAAATGGGGAAATGTCAGGAGGTTGGGAAGGGGAGACTGAAAGTCAGAAAATCATGGAGAGAAGAGGAGGGATGGCTCAGTGGTTAAGAACACATTTCTCTTTCTTGCATACAGAGCTGGAAGCCCAGGATCATGGCTAATTCCAGCTCCTTGGAATCCAAGATCTTTAGCTTTTATGGTCACCTAGTCTTGTGTTCACACACAATTAGACATTACAAAAACAATTTAAGCAGAAATGTGTATTATAGGCAGACTTCACCTCATAGTGTAGACACAAGAATCTTTCCTGAGAGCCTGTTTGGAAGTTCTAGCAGGGGACCATCGACTGTCTTACTTATATTCATGGAGAGTCATAGTTTTCCTCTGAGCCTGCAGCATGGGTTAAATGCACGATTCTGGAGAGGTGAGGAAGGAAGGGGACATCCTTAGAGCTAGTCAGATCAGCAGAGTCAATCGACCCTGGTGATCAATGTGTAGACAGATATTGCAGCCAGCTTGTCCTCACAGTTACAAAATTCTTCCTTCCTTCTGTCCTTCCTCCTTCCTTCCTTCCTTCCTTCCTTCCTTCCTTCCTTCCTTCCTTCCTCCCTTCTTCGTCCTTCCTTCCTTCTTTCCTTTCTTCCTTCTTTCCTTCTTTCCTTCCTTCCTTCCTTCCTCCCTCCCTTCCGTTCTCTCTTTCCCTTCTTTCCCCCTCCCTTTGCTCTTCTTTCCTTTTTCCCTCCCTTCCCACACTCCCTCCTTTTCCTCTTCCTCCCTCACCCAAAGTGACTAATGGATGAAAGATTTTCTTATGGCTCTAGAGGCGAGAGGGAGGCATAACCTCCAGAATCCAGAGTGCAAAGTTGAGAGCTGAAATCTTCAGTCACCAAGGAACACTAAGGACAGAGCAGACTGGAAGTGGCTCAAGGCTATGAACCCTCAAAGCTTGCCCACATTGGCTTACTTCTTAAGGAAGGCTGAAATCTAAAAGTCCTGACTCCCAGTACTACCAACTAGGGGCCAAGTGTTCAAATGCTTGAGCCTGGGGAATGCATTTCTAGATCACTAGACAATCATGCTGCTATTGAAGCAATAGACTCATCCCTCCTGAATGGTTGGTATTACACTAGTGGACAGATCCAAGAGTGGACAGGTCTGAGGTCTGAGGGCAGGGCTTGGGTTGGGCAGTACAGACCTGTGGGTTCACTTGGTGCTGTCTTCTTCATTGTCAGATGGTTTCCAAGCCCTCACTGTCCTGTTGAGAGCAGGTGCATGGAGAATGCCATAAAAGTCTCTGTGATTGCAAGTTACAAAATCTAGGAGTTTATACAAGTGCTTTTGGCTCACCCTAACCTGAGGATGGGAAACATGGTGCCCAGCGCCCTCAATCTCCACTTGGTTGCCTTGCCAGGCCAGAGCCAGATCTCTTCTACTTGCCTGAGTGCTTCCACCTCGAGTACAATAAACTAAACCTCTGAAACTGTCATCAAGCCCCAGTAAAATGGTTTCTGTTGTTGTTGTCATTGTCATTGTCGTTGTCGTTGTTGCTGCTGCTGCAATAGTCCCAGTGTCTCTTCACAGCAAGAGTACAATAACTAAGACACAGGGTGAACTTTTAAGAAAATGTATTATTGTAAAGTCTATTTAGTGACAAACTGGGAAACTTGTATCTTCTTTCCTTCTATCGAAGGTATAAAGTTGCTTTATGGAACTAAAGCTTTACAAAAAGAAGATCTCAGGCTGGAGAGAAGGCTCAGACCTTAAGAGCACTTTCTGCTCTTCCAGAGGTCATGAGTTCAATTCCCAGCAACCACATGTGGGCTCACAACCATCTATAATGAGATCTTGTGCCCTCCTGGCCCACTCGTGTACATGCAGGTGGAACATTGTATACATAATAAATAAATAAAAAAAATCTCTAAAAATCCATCTGACTCACAGCATGCTGTAGTAACATTGTATTTAGAGTGAGTATTCATAGATTTGCAGGTCTGCCCTTTCCTGGCATGAGATTAATCCAGTCCTCTTAGGTGCTCACTGCTTTTCCTTGACAGAGAGGAGCTGGAGGTATGGTCATTCTGGGATTAGCTGATGGGCATATTGCACACATTCTGTAATATCCTATCATTCTCTCTCAATCTCTCTCTCTCTCTCTCTCTCTCTCTCTCTCTCTCTCTCTCTCTCTCTCTCCCCCCCCCCCACCTCAATGAAGGTTGGCTCTGGGAAATTCAGATGCTTTGTCAGAGCAGTTTCAAAAGTGACCTAGGTAAATAGGGACAGAGGGCTCCTGGGTACAGACAGCAGGACCCTGAGTCCTTTCAGGCTGCCATATGAGGAAGCCATATGTCATGTGACTCCAGCTCTAGTGAAGCCTTGAGAACACACAGGAACATGAAAACTAAACTGTGACCTGGGAGAGGTCCTGAGCCAGGGTCACCAAGCACTCCTGCTGTCACACACTGTGGGAAGTGTCAGCTTGGAGTCTCCAGAGGCTGAGCTTGGCTGCTATGCTCCAGTGCAGCAGATTCCTGAGAAGTGCAGGTCTCCAACCATCTTCCTGGGGAAGCCAGAGAACTGTGGGCTGAAGCTACAATGTTCAAAGATGAGGAAATATCCTATCAGGCCTTTCTATCTGCCCTAAGCTGTTATAGGGTAGGCTTCTTAGCTTTTTATTTCAATTTTAAATATTCGAAGTAAAGTGTTATTCACCAGGGAGGGGTTGGGCAAACCCAGGGCTGGGGACTCTGCAGGTTCCCACTTTCACTTCAGATTGTAACCTGTTTCATGTCCTTCTGCCTGGATACTGGTGATTGTCCCACAGGTTTCATCCTTATTAGGTCACAACAGCCTGGGGAACCAACCAGCTTCTCTTAAGGCACTGGTTCCAACTAGTTTCCAGTTTCCCAGAACCCAGATGGAGGAGAGGGGTCAGGGTAGCTGCTCCTGCTGCTGGCTGCCTCCCTGGCCCCAAGGCAGACCCAGGCAGGTGAGTGCGGGGTGGGAGGGGAATGGCCTCTGTGGGGCGGGCTGGGTCCTCACCAGGAAACAGGGATCACAGTGTCACACACCAGACCCTCTGCCTCTTCCCCACGTGCAACCCAAGCCTTGTGTCCTGCTCCCCTCCAGGCTGCACACCCACCGGGAGTCCCAGGTGGAGGTGGGTTCTCACTGTGCCCCGCCCCCCCAGGCAGACCGAGGCAGGTGAGTGCGGGGTGGGAGGGGAATGGCCTCTGTGTGGCCCGCTTGGTCCTCACTAGGAAACAGGGATCACAATGCCACACACCAGACCCCCTGCCCCTTCACCACGTGCAACCCAAGCCTTGTGACCTGCTCCCCTCCGGGCCGCGCACCCACAGGGGGTCCCAGTTGGAGGTGGGGTCTCACGGTGCGCCTCCCCCAGGCTCACACTCGCTGCCCTATTTCTCTACAGCAGAGTTCCTGTCCAGTCTCTGGGAGCCCTGATTCATTACTGTGGGGTACATCGATGGCGCACAGTTAAATCGCTTGGATAGCGACCCGGAGAATCCCTGGATGGAGCCAGGGATGTGGTTGATGGAGCGGCCAGGGTCAGAGTATTTGGATCCCGAGAAGCAGAGAGCAATGGCTGTGGACCAGAATTACCTGATGAAATTGAAGACAGCCCTGCAGTACTACAAGCAGAGGAGCCAGAGAAGCAGTGAGCCAAGGCTGAGGACTAGAATTACCCTGAGAACTTGTGGAAAGCCCTGCAGTCCTACAACCAGAGAGAGGGCGGTGGCCGCTCCGTTTCACTTTGCACTGGAGTAATAGGACCAGTGAGCCTTGTCCGAAGTTTGTCCCAAACCTGAGGGACACAGGGGACCCAAGACCTGGAATCACTTTCACTTTAAATGAAAGGATTCCTAAGTCTGGGCTAACTGCGGAGTCCCTAGGGCTCTCACACTCTCCAAAGCTTGAATGGCTGTGACTTGAGGTCTGACTTGAGCTTCCTCTGAGGGTAATGGTAGTTCTCCTATGACTGTAATAGCTTACATCGCCCTGAAGGAAAACCTGACAGTATGGACCGCGATGAATACGGCTGGACTGATTACCCAACACAAGTGGGAGCAGGCTGGTGCTGCAGAACTTTACAAGGCCTACCTGGAGGGTAAGCTCCTGGGGTGGATATGCACTTACAGGGAGCACTGGAAGGAGAAGCTGCTGTGCACAGGTAAAGGGGACCCGGGATTCTCCAATCTCTGCCCTTGGGCTGGGGCTCAGTGCTGGGGAACAAGAAGCCCTCAGCTGTGGTGTTGCTGCTGACTCCTCCTGTTTTCCATTATTTTTCTGTTTCTTTTGAAGTGAGCCCCCTCCCCCTAAAAATCATACACTGAAATTAACCAAAACAGAGGCTGTACATCTCTGTGAATTTCTATCCAGTTAGAATAGCCCTTCTGAACCGCTGCAGACTCACTTTGAATTTTACACACTCATTACCAATTATAAACCCGGCCCCACCAGGATAAGGAAAAAGAAAGAAACTGAGAAAAAAGAGAAAGAAAAATCAATGCCAAAGGTAGAACTAGAAAACAATTGGCCCCTTTTCCTGTTCCATGACTCAAGGTGATTATGGCTCTCAGTCTCTTCCCCCTCCCAATACTGACCTTTCTTGTTGCCTTTTGGTCATGTTTTACTCTACACAGATGCACACTTGATCACACACACAGACACACACACACACACACACACACACACACTCACACACACACACACAGCATCGTTGTTGGCTATAGACCGCACATGAGGAAAGTCTTTATAAGTTTCTTCCCGAGTTTGTATGACTTCAATAATATTCTCTATGCTAAGTTCATCCATTTTCCTAGTTTGTTTGTGATTATATTGTTTAGAGCAGAATCGTGTTCTGTTTTATTTCTATAAAAAGTGGTTCATGATTCACTCGGTGGTGGGGGCACACCTAGGTTGGCCTCAATTCTTTGCTTTAGAAAATGAAGCAGCAATGACAAGAGGGTGGTCATATGTTTATGGTAGAGTGTGGGTTCTGTGGGTGTATGCCCAGGAGTAAATTGGCTAGGTCATGTCACCTTTGTCTTTCTAATCTGATAAAGAGTGGTTTCCACTGTGGCCAAATGGCAGCACCCCAACAGTGAATAGTGTTCTCTCTCTCCACATCCTCCCCACCATTTGGTGTCAGATTGTTGATGACAGACATTCTGACTGGGGTGGGGTGGTATCTGCAACAGTGGATTCATTTCCCACTTTTATTTTATTATTTTACATGTAGGAGTGTTTTGGCTGCACGTTGGCATATGCACTAGATGTATGCCTGATGTCTAGGGGTAAGGGGTTCCCTGGTCCATTTGCTCTTTGGAAATGTTACTTCCTTGGTGTTTAATTTCTTCAGTCCTTTGTAAAGTGGAGGCTTTATTCCCTTGTGTGCAGTGCAGCTGGTGCAGAGTTTCTCCTGCTGTGGCCTCTGTTCCCTCTGCTGGTCCTGTCCTTTGCTGTGTGGAGAATTTATGACCATGCTGACACAGGACCTCATGAGCTCCTGTGTACTGCTGTTCTAGCTCAAGTCCTTCCCCATTCCATTACTAAATGGTGTCCCCTATGTTTTCTGTGGGAAGTTTTTCAATTTTTAAGCTAAGGTCTTGAGTGATTTCAACTTTGATGTTGAACAAAGTGAGAGGTGAAAATCTAAATTCATTTCCTCAGAACAACTATCATGAAATTATATCTAGTGTGGGATATTTCCCCCCATATCTTATCTTGTATGCTCTGTGGAATATTGAGAATGCATAGCGTTGATAGTTCATGTCCAAAATCTCTACCCATGGCTTTGATTTTCCTGTCGTTTTTATGCCAATTCCACCTTGTTCCCATCACTACAACTCTGCCTTCCCTCTGAGGCTGAGACTGAAACCCCTCCAGTCTGATTCCTTAGACTACGTGGCTCTGTGTAGTCTTTTGTATTATTTTCTAAATCTATCAAATGAATGAGAATCATAAATTAGTTCATTAAGTCTGCAGGGTTCTTTAGTAGAATGGCCATTTTCATAACATTAACTCTGCCAGGTTATTTTTTTTTGGCCCAATTTTTCAGATATAATTTACAACCTAACAGTATAAAGCCCAATACACCTCCCTCCCTTAAAAGCATTTGAAACAAACTGTGAAGGTCCAGCGGGGAATCTTAACCTGACCTGCCATGTTGTCCTCTAACTCTGCCAGTCTTGAAGCAAGGGCTTTAGCTCCACCTTCAGACATCCTCCGGACTGATTTCCTGTTACAGTACCTTAACGTCAGCAAGGTAGACTTCTGTCCTTTCCTTGGTTTGATGGATCCCTGAACTCTTAATTCTTTCAGAGATATTTTCAATGACATGTTTTCCCTCATGTTCTCCTCTGAGAAAACACTGTTGTGTAAGGGAAGGCTACGTGTTTTTACATTGATTTTGTGTCCTTAAACAATAGGATTTTCTTAGGTCCAGGATTTTCCCGAGATTCCCCTGGGTCTATAAGTAAAGGATCCTCCTGTTTGGACCAATAGTTAATATGACTTCTTCCTGTCCTATACTGATCCCTTTTAAACCTCTCTTTTGCTTAAGAGTGAAGCAAGTGTAATTTCCCTCCTTGTGTTTGGCTTTTCCATCTATTATCCTTTGTAGGGCTGAGTTTGTAGAAAGATATAGGTAACTTTAGTTTTGTCATAGAATATCTTGGTTTCTCCATCTATGTTAATTGAGAGTTTTGCTGGATACAGTAGCCTGGGCTGGCATTTGTGTTCTCTTGTGGTCAGTATTACATCTGTCCAGGAACTTTTGGCTGTCATAGTCTCTGGTGAGAAATCTGGTGTAATTCTGATAGGTCTGCCTTTATATGTTACTTGACATTTTTCCCTTACTGCTCTTAATATTCTTTCTTTGTTTAGTGCATGTGGCATTGTGACTATTTTGTTATGGGAGGAATTTCTCTTCTGGGCCAAATTGTTTGGAGTTCTGTAGGCTTTTCCTCTGTTTATGGGCATCACGTTCTATGGATTTGGGAAGTTTTCTTCTTTAATTTGGTTGAATATAGTTATGTGCTCTTTAAGTTGGGAGTCTTCTCTCTCTTCTATACCTATTATTCTTAGGTTTGATATTCTCACTGTGTCCTGTATATCCTGTATGTTTTGGGTTAGGAGTCTTTCCATTTTGCATTATCTTTGATGATTGTGTCTATGTTTTCTATGGTATCTTTTGCTCCTGAGATTCTCTCTTCTATCTCTTGTATCCTGTTGATGATGCTCAAATCTATGACTCCTGACCACTTCTCATGTTTCCTATCTCCAGGGTTCTCTCACTTTGGGCTTTCTTTATTGTTTCTATTTCCATTTTTATCTCCTGCGTGATTTTGTTCAATTTCTTCTCCTGTTTGGTTGTTTTCCTGCAATTCTTTAAGGGTTTTTTGTGTTTCCTCTTTAAGGGCTTGTACTTGTTTACTTGTGTTTTCCTGTAATCCCTTAAGTGTATTATTTGTGTCCTTCGGAAAGTCCTCCATCATCATGATAAAATATGATTTTCACATCTTGCCTTTCTGGTGTGTTTGGATATCCAGTGTTTCTTTGGTGAGGGAACTGGGCTCTGAGGATGCCAAGAAGTCTTGGTTTCTGTTGCTTGGGTTCCTGCACTTGCCTCTCACCATCAGGCTGTCTCTGGTGTTAGCTTGTCTTGCTGTTTCTGATGGTGGCGCTTGACCCTCCTGTAGGCCTGTGTGTCAGCACTCCTGTAGACCTGTTTTCCTGTTTTCTTTCAGGCATATAGTCACTCCTGGCAGCTGGTTTTCAGCTCTCAGCGAGGGCAGCAACCTTAAGACTCATGCCCATCTCTGGTGTTAGGTCCCTGTGCACAGGGGTCACAGATGACACAAGGCGTTTTCCTCTTGGATCAGTAATATGGGCAGAGAGTAGTCTCCTCTGGTTTTTCAGGAGTACCTGCACTTCTAAGGGTCCAGCTCCCCACCCTCCCCACCCCCAACCCCCCTGGGATTGGAGTGCAGGGAGCTGTTTGACCACTTCAGTTCAGTTCTTGATGCACACTAGAACCACAGGTACTGGCAGCTTACTGCTCCTATATTCCTGTATCCAGAGACACTTAGCAGTTTCCTCTTGGGCCAGGGATGTTGGCAAATGTAGGCAGAAGTGGAAGTCTGTCCTGTAGTCTCAGGATTGTCCCCACTTCTGGGTGCTCAGCTCTATTTCCCTAGGGTTTGGGAATGGGTAGTTTTGGCATTGGGCAGTCAATGGTCTTAATCTCAGAGCCATCATTCCAGGATGTCTAGTCTTAATGAGAACATATGTAAACATTCTCGGTTTTAAGCTTCTTATTCAATGTATAATTTGAATATATATTTGAGCTTTTAGAGAACTTTTTTTTTATATTAACTTGAGTATTTCTTATATACATTTCGAGTGTTATTCCCTTTCCCGGTTTCCGGGCAAACATCCCCCTCCCCCATCCCCTTCCTTATGGGTATTCCCCATCCAGCCCTCGCCCCACTGCCACCCTCCCCCCAACAGTCTAGTTCACTGGGGGTTCAGTCTTAGCAGGACCCAGGGCTTCCCATTCCACTGGTGCTCTTACTAGGATATTCATTGCTACCTATGAGGTCAGAGTCCAGGGTCAGTCCATGTATAGTCTTTAGGTAGTGGCTTAGTCCCTGTAAGCTCTGGTTGCTTGGCATTGTTGTACATATGGGGTCTTGAGCCCCTTCAAGCTCTTCCAGTTCTTTCTCTGATCCCTTCAACGGGGGTCCTATTCTCAGTTCAGTGGTTTGCTGCTGGCATTCGCCTCTGTATTTGCTGTATTCTGGCTATGTCTCTCAGGAGCGATCTACATCCGGCTCCTGTCAGTCTGCACTTCTTTGCTTCATCCATCTTGTCTAATTGGGTGGCTGTATATGTATGGGCCACATGTGCGGCAGGCTCTGAATGGGTGTTCCTTCAGTCTCTGTTTTAATCTTTGCTTCTCCCTTCCCTGCCAAGTGTATTCTTTTTCCTCATTTAAAGAAGGAGTGAAGCATTCACATTTTGATCATCCGTCTTGAGTTTCGTTTGTTCTAGGGATCTAGGGTAATTCAAGCATTTGGGCTAATAGCCACTTATCAATGAGTGCATACCATGTATGTCTTTCTGTGATTGGGTTAGCTCACTCAGGATGATATTTTCCAGTTCCAACCATTTGCCTACAAATTTCATAAACTCATTGTTTTTGATAGCTGAGTAATATTCCATTGTGTAGATGTACCACATTTTCTGTATCCATTCCTCTGTTGAAGGGCATCTGGGTTCTTTCCAGTTTCTGACTATTATAAATAAGGCTGCGATGAACATAGTGGAGCACGTGTCTCTTTTATATGTTGAGGCATCTTTTGGGTATATGCCCAAGAGAGGTATAGCTGGATCCTCAGGCAGTTCAATGTCCAATTTTCTGAGGAACCTCCAGACTGATTTCCAGAATGGTTTTACCAGTCTGCAATCCCACCAACAATGGAGGAGTGTTCCTCTTTCTCCACATCCTCGCCAGCATCTGCTGTCACCTGAGTTTTTGATCTTAGCCATTCTCACTGGTGTGAGGTGAAATCTCAGGGTTGTTTTGATTTGCATTTCCCTTATGACTAAAGATGTTGAACATTTCTTTAGGTGTTTCTCAGCCATTTGGCATTCCTCAGCTGTGAATTCTTTGTTTAGCTCTGAACCCCATTTTTTAATAGGGTTATTTGTTACCCTGCGGTCTAACTTCTTGAGTTCTTTGTATATTTTTGATATAAGGCCTCTATCTGTTGTAGGATTGGTAAAGATCTTTTCCCAATCTGTTGGTTGCCGTTTTGTCCTAACCACAGTGTCCTTTGCCTTACAGAAGCTTTGCAGTTTTATGAGATCCCATTTGTCGATTCTTGATCTTAGAGCGTAAGCCATTGGTGTTTTGTTCAGGAAATTTTTTCCAGTGCCCATGTGTTCCAGATGCTTCCCTAGTTTTTCTTCTATTATTTGAGTGTGTCTGGTTTGATGTGGAGGTCCTTGATCCACTTGGACTTAAGCTTTGTACAGGGTGATAAGCATGGATCGATCTGCATTCTTCTACATGTTGACCTCCAGTTGAACCAGCACCATTTGCTGAAAATGTTATCTTTTTTCCATTAGATGATTTTGGCTCCTTTGTCAAAAATCAAGTGACCATAGTTGTGTGGGTTCATTTCTGGGTCTTCAATTCTATTCCATTGGTCTATCTGTCTGTCTCTGTACCAATACCATGCAGTTTTTATCACTATTGCTCTGTAATACTGCTTGAGTTCAGGGATAGTGATTCCCCCTGAAGTCCTTTTGTTGTTGAGGATAGCTTTAGCTATCCTGGGTTTTTTGTTATTCCAGATGAATTTGCAAATTGTTCTGTCTAACTCTTTGAAGAATTGGATTGGTATTTTGATGGGGATTGCATTGAATTTGTAGATTGCTTTTGGTAAAATGGCCATTTTTACTATGTTAATCCTGCCAATCCATGAGCATGGGAGATCTTTCCATCTTCTGAGGTCTTCTTCAATTTCTTTCCTCAGTGTCTTGAAGTTCTTATTGTACAGATCTTTTACTTGCTTGGTTAAAGTCACACCGAGGTACTTTATATTATTTGGGTCTATTATGAAGGGTGTCGTTTCCCTAATTTCTTTCTCGGCTTGTTTCTCTTTTGTACAGAGGAAGGCAACTGATTTATTTGAGTTAATTTTATACCCAGCCACTTTGCTGAAGTTGTTTATCAGCTTTAGTAGTTCTCTGGTGGAACTTTTGGGATCACTTAAATATACTATCATATCATCTGCAAATAGTGATATTTTGACCTCTTCTTTTCCGATCTGTATCCCCTTGATCTCCTTTTGTTGTCTGATTGCTCTGGCTAGAAGTTCAAGAACTATATTGAATAAGTAGGGAGAGAGTGGGCAGCCTTGTCTAGTCCCTGATTTTAGTGGGATTGCTTCAAGTTTCTCTCCATTTAGTTTAATGTTAGCAACTGGTTTGCTGTATATGGCTTTTACTATGTTTAGGTATGGGCCTTGAATTCCTATTCTTTCCAGGACTTTTATCATGAAGGGGTGTTGAATTTTGTCAAATGCTTTCTCAGCATCTAATGAAATGATCATGTGGTTCTGTTCTTTCAGTTTGTTTATATAATGGATCACGTTGATGGTTTTCCGTATATTAAACCATCCCTGCATGCCTGGGATGAAGCCTACTTGATCATGGTGGATGATTGTTTTGATGTGCTCTTGAATTCGGTTTGCCAGAATTTTATTGAGTATTTTTGCGTCGATATTCATAAGGGAAATTGGTCTGAAGTTCTCTTTCTTTGTTGTGTCTTTGTGTGGTTTAGGTATAAGAGTAATTGTGGCTTCGTAGAAGGTATTCGGTAGTGATCCATCTGTTTCAATTTTGTGGAATAGTTTGGATAATATTGGTATGAGGTCTTCTATGAAGGTTTGATAGAATTCTGCACTAAACCCGTCTTGACCTGGGCTCTTTTTGGTTGGGAGACCTTTAATGACTGCTTCTATTTCCTTAGGAGTTATGGGGTTGTTTAACTGGTTTATCTGTTCCTGATTTAACTTCGATACCTGGTATCTGTCTAGGAAATTGTCCATTTCCTGAAGATTTTCAAGTTTTGTTGAATATAGGTTTTTATAGTAAGATCTGATGATTTTTTGAATTTCCTCTGAATCTGTAGTTATGTCTCCCTTTTCATTTCTGATTTTGTTAATTTGGACGCACTCTCTGTGTCCTCTCGTTAGTCTGGCTAAGGGTTTATCTATCTTGTTGATTTTCTCAAAGAACCAACTTTTGGTTCTGTTGATTCTTTCTATGGTCCTTTTTGTTTCTACTTGGCTGATTTCAGCTCTGAGTTTGATTATTTCCTGCCTTCTACTCCTCCTGGGTGTATTTGCTTCTTTTTGTTCTAGAGCTTTTAGGTGTGCTGTCAATCTGCTGACATATGCTCTCTCCTGTTTCTTTCTGCAGGCACTCAGAGCTATGAGTTTTCCTCTTAGCACAGCTTTCATTGTGTCCCATAAGTTTGGGTATGTTGTACCTTCATTTTCATTAAATTCTAAAAAGTTTGTAATTTCTTTCTTTATTTCTTCCTTGACCAGGTTATCATTGAGTAGAGCATTGTTCAATTTCCACGTATATGTGGGCATTCTTCCCTTATTGTTATTGAAGACCAGTTTTAGGCCGTGGTGGTCCGATAGCACGCATGGGATTATTTCTATCTTTCTGTACCTGTTGAGGCCTGTTTTTTGACCAATTATATGGTCAATTTTGGAGAAAGTACCATGAGGAGCTGAGAAGAAGGTATATCCTTTTGCTTTAGGATAGAATGTTCTATAAATATCCGTTAAGTCCATTTGGCTCATGACTTCTCTTAGTCTGTCTACATCACTGTTTAATTTCTGTTTCCATGATCTGTCCATTGATGAGAGTGGGGTGTTGAAATCTCCCACTATTATTGTGTGAGGTGCAATGTGTGTTTTGAGCTTTAGTAAGGTTTCTTTTACGTATGTAGGTGCCCTTGTATTTGGGGCATAGATATTTAGGATTGAGAGTTCATCTTGGTGGATTTTTCCTTTGATGAATATGAAGTGTCCTTCCTTATCTTTTTTGATGACTTTTAGTTGAAAATTGATTTTATTTGATATTAGAATGGCTACTCCAGCTTGCTTCTTCTGACCATTTGCTTGGAAAGTTGTTTTCCAGCCTTTCACACTGACGTAGTGTCTGTCTTTGTCTCTGAGGTGTGTTTCCTGTAGGCAGCAGAATGCAGGGTCCTCGTTGCGTATCCAGTTTGTTAATCTATTTCTTTTTATTGGGGAGTTGAGGCCATTGATGTTGAGAGATATTAAGGAATAGTGATTATTGCTTCCCGTTATATTCATATTTGGATGTGAGGTTATGTTTGTGTGCTTTCCTTCTCTTTGTTTTGTTGCCAAGATGATTAGTTTCTTGCTTCTTCTAGGGTATAGCTTGCCTCCTTATGTTGGGCTTTACCATTTATTATCCTTTGTAGTGCTGGATTTGTAGAAAGATATTGTGTAAATTTGGTTTTGTCATGGAATATCTTGGTTTCTCCATCTATGTTAATTGAGAGTTTTGCAGGATACAGTAACCTGGGCTGGCATTTGTGTTCTCTTAGGGTCTGTATGACATCAGTCCAGGATCTTCTGGCCTTCATAGTTTCTGGCTAGAAGTCTGGTGTGATTCTGATAGGTCTGCCTTTATATGTTACTTGACCTTTTTCCCTTACTGCTTTTAATATTCTTTCTTTATTTTGTGCGTTTGGTGTTTTGACAATTATGTGATGGGAGGTGTTTCTTTTCTGGTCCAATCTATTTGGAGTTCTGTAGGCTTCTTGTATGTCTATGGGTATCTCTTTTTTTAGGTTAGGGAAGTTTTCTTCTATGATTTTGTTGAAGATATTTACTGGTCCTTTGAGCTGGGAGTCTTCACTCTCTTCTATACCTATTATCCTTAGGTTTGATCTTCTCATTGAGTCCTGGATTTCCTGTATGTTTTGGACCAGTAGCTTTTTCCCCTTTACATTATCTTTGACAGTTGAGTCAATGATTTCTATGGAATCTTCTGCTCCTGAGATTCTCTCTTCCATCTCTTGTATTCTGTTGGTGAAGCTTGTATCTACAGCTCCTTGTCTCTTCTTTTGGTTTTCTATATCCAGGGTTGTTTCCATGTGTTCTTTCTTGATTGCTTCTATTTCCATTTTTAATTCCTTCAACTGTTTGATTGTGTTTTCTTGGAATTCTTTCAGGGATTTTTGTGACTCCTCTCTATGGGCTTCTACTTGTTTATTTATAATTTCCTGGAATTCTTTCAGGGATTTGTGCGATTCCTCTCTGTAGGCTTCTACTTGTTCTCTAAGGGAGTTCTTCACGTCTTTCTTGAAGTCCTCCAGCATCATGATCAAATATGATTTTGAAACTAGATCTTGCTTTTCTGGTGTGTTTGGATGTTCCGTGTTTGTTTTGGTGGGAGAATTGGGCTCCGATGATGCCATGTAGTCTTGGTTTCTGTTGCTTGGGTTCCTGCGCTTGCTTCACCATCAGATTATCTCTAGTGTTACTTTGTTCTGCTATTTCTGACAGTGGCTAGACTGTCCTATAAGCCTGTGTGTCAGGAGTGCTGTAGACCTGTTTTCCTCTCTTTCAGTCAGTTATGGGGACAGAGTGTTCTGCTTTCGGGCATGTAGTTTTTCCTCTCTACAGGTTTTCAGCTGTTCCAGTGGGCTTGGGTCTTGAGTTCACCAGGCAGGTCACTTGCAGCAGAAAAGTTGGTCTTACCTGTGGTCTTGAGGCTCAAGTTCGCTCGCGGGGTGCTGCCCTCGGGCTCTCTGTGGCGGCAGCAACCAGGAAGATATGCGCTGCCCCTTCCGGGAGCTTCAGTGCATCAGGGTTCCAGATGGCGTTTGGTGTTTTCCTCTGGCGTCCGAAATGTGTGTGCAGAGAGCAGTCTCTTCCGGTTTCCCAGGCTTGTTTGCCTCTCTGAATGTTTAGCTCTCCCTCCCACGGGATTTGGGTGCAGAGAACTGTTTATCGGGTCTGTTTCCTTCAGGTTCCGGTGGTGTCTCAGGCAGGGGTCCTGCCGCTCCTGGGCCCTCCCCCACGTGAGCCCAGAGGCCTTATACAGTTTCCTCTTGGGCCAGGGATGTGGGCAGGGGTGGGCAGTGTTGGTGGTCTCTTCCGCTCTGCAGCCTCAGGAGTGCCCACCTGACCAGGCGGTTGGGTCTCTCTCTCGAGAACTTTTGTAATTAAAAAAAAAAACGATGCTTGGAAAAGTCATAGAATCTATTCCCCTAGAAAAGTAGAAAAAACTAGCAAGGATGACATTGCATGGCATTATTACTCCAAGCAGGAGGAGAGAGCAAGATTAGGAGGAAGAAGGAGAAGGAAAGACAAGTAGAATAATTTAGAAATTAAAAGGGAATTTTGAAATTAAGGGTTTTTTGTTTGTTTTTGGAGAATTTCTGGAGAGAGGATATTTGAAGAGGTTTTAGAGAAGAAGAATGTAGAAATAAAGATGAAATAACTTTTCAAAGTGTCCCTTTTTCTTCCTCTCAATTTCACTCAGAGTCTGAGCTGGTAAATTACTGCAGAGATAAGGACAGGATACTTTACTTAGCAGAAAGGGCTAGGTGCTTTACAGTGAAACAGGGACCCAGGAAGAAACCCTTGTGGAGGGCTAGTGTTTCAGCAGGGATTCAAATCCTGCAAAAGCTGGAGATTAGGGCAGTGCGGGAGGGTGGTGTTGGTGCCTCAGCTCCTCCAAGTGATGCATGTTTTTTCCTGTTGAGACAAACTCAGTGTCTGCTGTGTGTTCACACCCCAGGTAGTGCAGGCCCTTAATAACATATCAGAGAGAGGTTCTGTTGATCCTCATTGAGGAGTAGGGATAGGAATAGTTCTCTCTCAACCTTCTTTCTGTCCAGGTTCCAGATAGGTGGAAGGTGAGCCTAATCAGTGCTGAGAAGTCAGATCCACTCACCAGAGAAACCGCTGTCCTGCTGCCACTCTGCTGTGTGTGCACCCATGCAAAACCTTTTTGAATTTGCAAAAATAAAAGTAACCCCACAGTTTTAGCATCAAGATATTGAATGTAGAGTTTAATCCTCCCCTAATATTGACACAGTCCAAAAAAGTCTTGACTGGTTTATTTTCTCTGCCAGTCAGGCAAATAAGTCAGGAAAAATCTCAAGAGCAAGTGCCAGCTGCAGAGAAAACTCCAACATTGCATAGAATTCGCAGTTGAAGAAAGCCATTTATTGTGGCTCATGAACCACAAGTAGGAGAAACAGGAGAAAGTCTCTCTGGGTCTGCAGATCTTTCTGTCCTCAGTCCCAAGTCCTCCTCACCAATAGTCAATCAACAGTCAAGGGAACTGAAGGGCAGGGAGGGTACAGCTAAAAGGTCAGACCCTTGTCATGTTGGCCTGGGGTGGAGAGGCTGTGGGTTCATTCCTGGGGATAGTGTCTTGCCACAAGCCATCCTTCTGAGGACTCCTTCTCCCTTTTCACTCTGCTATAGCCAGACTCCTTTCTGTGCCTACACTACTCCTGACCATTAGCATATAGGAAGGGGTAGGTGGGCAGGTGAGGGCTGATGGGGATGTGGTCACACCACTCTTTATCCCATAAGTGTCATAAAGAGATATTTGGAACAAAACCCGGTGGGTTTTTTTTCTGGTTTGCTTTGTTGTTTTTGTTGTTGTTTGTGTGTTTGTGTGTTGTGTGTGAAATTATTTTATGATGGTGGGGAGTGAGGGTGTGTGCATGCATTCCACCAAGCGCTTGTGACAGCCTCAGAAGACATTTCAAGAGACTGGCTTCTTCCTTCCTGTGGATCCCTGGGATCACACCCATGTCCTCAGGTGTGGCACAGAGCCTCTCTTGATGGCCCTCTGTATTGTTTTTACAATTTTATGTGTATGGCTCCCCTTCAGAGATCACCAGTCGGGGGCCGAGAATCACTGTCAACCTTCGTAGGTGACAAGACTTAATGTGCAGAAGGAGAAGTTCCTGTACCTCAAAGGAGCGTCCATCCATGGGGCCACAAGAGAACCTAACAGGTGCCAAATACTGTACAAATGCCTGGGAATCATTAAGAGACAGTCAATAAGAAACATCAAGGTTAACACAAATGAAAATGCAGAAGGAACAAGCAGCTGAAAGCTTTGTAAATGAAGCCACCATCTTTCTGATAAATTAAAAGAGAAATAGAAGAAGACCCACTGCCGCGTGCAGGCTGACCAATTCTGCTGTCATCCAGTTTCAGATCCAGCAGGTAGAGTCAGTCCACCCCAACATCTCGTCCATCTATGAGCTGCCAGGTCAGGGGGAGGAGCCATGGCTGCAGAACCAGATCCAGGAGCAGATCCTGAAGCATGGCTGTGACTGAAGCTGCCTCCCCCCTGCAGCCTGCAGTGCTGTAGCCCAGGATAGTCATGGAGGCTCCCTTGAGGTGAGGGCTGGAGAGGAGTCTGCAGAGACCGAGTGTCTCTGGAAACACTAGAGAAGGGAATGTCCAGGGAAAGACGCCTTTGCACAGTGAACTCACAAAATTGGAAGGAGAGATGGAGGAACAGAGCTGGGTGTCCAAGGTGGAAAGAAGCAACTAAGGACTGAGATGCTCTGGTCCACGCTGAGCCAGAAACTAAACTTGCCTGCAGCTGAGCTGCTGACTACAAAGGGCTGGTCTCAGGAGCCAGGCAGGGTCTTCTGGTCCAGTAGGAAAATCTGCTCTGCACACTTGGCCCTCTTTATCTCCAGCTCCCAGTACTCAGGCTCCTCCTGCCATATCCAGGAAGCCCTAGGTTCGTAATCTCTTGTCCCTGTGGAAGCTCACCAAATGGTTGTTGTCGCCCTAGCCTTCCAAGGACCAGGGCTCCTCCAGGACAGGGCAGTGAGGACATACCACAGTGAGTGTGATCCTGTGGAGTGTAGGGGTGAGGCCCAGACCTCCTCCAGGGACTCCAAGGGAATGCAAGGGTCTGAAGGGGAATACTGCACATGACTGGGGACACAGGTAGAAAAGTGTCAGGTGGTGTGGTCAGAAACGTAGGGGCGTGGCTTCCCCAGTGGCCACTCCCCCTCTGCTCTACAGAGGCCATTTTCCTCCCCCTCCCTGCTTGTACTCACAGGTGCTATACTGGATAGGGACCAGGGAAGCCACCAGGTAAGCAGATCTCGATATGTAGGGCAGGTTTGATTCCTGGGGATCTGTGCAGACTTTATAAATCATGCCCGTAGACAAGCTGGCTGCTTTGTCAGGATCTCCCTATCGAATGCGGGTCATTATACCCAACTTGTCATCAGTGCCAGTGCAGAAGGACTTCACCGAGGGTGGGGATGGGGCATGAGACTAGGGAGATGGGAAAGAGCTTGCTATGTCTACTCCATCCCAGACCTCAACATCAGACTTGTCCAGACCCTGTGATGCTGGAGAGAGCACTGGCATGTCCCCTTCTCCCCACACCTTTCCTAATCTGGAATTGAGAGGAGACCTACAGGAAAATCTTATTTCTTCATCTCCTTCCTCCTTCCTCTTCTTCTTTCCCTTCCTATCATAAGACCCCAAACTCTGGATTTTAAAGTTAATTACATTACTGTATGAGCATGTGCCCATGTACATACATGTTTTTGTGTATGCGTGTGTGTACGTGAGTGTATGTGCGTGTCTGTCTGTCTGTCTTTTTGCATGTGTTCCCAGCCATCATCTGACTGCAGCACAGATGTGGATTTCAGAGGGAAATTGCCAAACCTGGTTCTCTTATTCACCTGGTTTGATCTCTGGGATAGCATTGGTGACAAGTGCTTTCTAAACTAAGCCACTAAACTTGTCTTCCAGCTCCATATATGTTTTCCTCTAGACCTGTAGGAGTTTTCCTTCAACCACCTGAGAGCAAGATCTATGTTTACCAAGGACACTTTCTTTTAATGTAAGGTTTAATTAGTCAATCACACTAAAAATGACTGGTGGTTGAAGCAATTGTAACGTGATCTCGGGTTACATGAGTTCTCATGATTGGAGGTGAGAGTCATTCTTGCCCACCCAAATTGTCCAGCCCTGCAGAATGGTGGCATGCCTGCCCAACTCAGCACCAGGCATCCCACCCCTAGCTCAACTCACTGACCAAGGGAACATTTGCAGAAGCTCCAGAGCCTTCAGCACTTTCTATCTTAGAATAACAAACCATAAAGTTAAAGGAAGAAGCAGGGGAGGTTAAAAAGCTTAGTGGGAAACCTGGTGACCAACCAATGAGCTATTGAATATTTGTATGCTAATTTCTCAGCAGTCACTGTGATTGGCCTACACCATCTCACATATTCTAATGAGATTGACAAAGCAAGCTTGCTGGAGTCATGTCAGTCACTAAACAGTCAGTCATAGACAGAACTTGGTGCAGCACAAGGCAAATGATCTGCAGGGATTCCCGGGACCTATTTTCTAGAGCTTTTCTAGAGCAAGTTAAAAGATCTAATGTTCACGATGACCAGAGCTTCTTCTTCTTGGCAAGCAGATCTGGGGTCAATATCAGGTGGGAAAACCAGGAAAGCACAGTTTGGGGAGGAGACAGGTCAAAGTCCCATGCAGCCAAGTTCTCAATGACGTTTTCCTAGTGGAGGTCAGCATTTCTTTTCTGAAATCTCCATTGACTAGCAGGACTCAGCTCTCATACCCTTGCCTTTTCTTGTCCTGGAGATCTGAGCCTCATGCAGTACCCTCACTTCCTATACAGAAGACATCATGGGCACCCTGAGTAACATGGGTGGTCCTCTAAGGCCAATCATGCATGGTACCTCATACCTCCTGTCTATTTTGAAAATGAAGTCTGTAGTTTTTAATTGCAAAGTGCTCTGTGAAAGTCCTTGTGGGGAGGTCTATGCAATGGTTGTGATACTGAGTGATCATGGTAGACTCCACTGTCCCTCTGGTAAAGCAGACACCTGCCCCTTCCTTCCTTCCTTCCTTCCTTCCTTCCTTCCTTCCTTCCTTCCTTCCTCCCTTCCTTCCTCCGTTACCTGTACTCTGCCTTGGCTTTAAGAACTGCCTCCTCAATGGATGGAACTGGAAAATATCATCCTGAGTGAGGTAACCCAATCACAGAATAACACACATGGTGTGCACTCATTGATAAGTGGATATTACCCCAAATGCTCAAATCACCCTAGATGTACAGAACACATGAAACTGAAGAAGGATGACCAAAATTCAAATGCTTCACTCCTTCTTTAAAAGGGGAACAAGAATACCCTTGGGAGGGAATAGGGAAGCAAAGTGTAGAACAGAGGCTGAAGGAACAGCCATTCAGATCCTGCCCCACATGTGGCCCAAACAAATACAGCCACCAAATTGTATAAGATGGATGGAGCAAGGAAGTGCTGGCTGAGAGGAAGCAGATTTGCATCTCTCCTGAGGGACACAGCCAGAATATGGCAAATACATAGGCGAATGCCAGCAGCAAACCACTGAACTGAGAACAGGACCCCCATTGAAGGATTCAGAGAAAGGACTGAAAGAGCTTGAAGGGGCTTGAGACCCCATATGAACAACAATGCCAACCAACCAGAGCTTCCAGGGACTAAGCCACTACCCAAAGACTATACATGGACTGACCCTGGACTCTGACCTCATAGGTAGCAATGAATATCCTAGTAAGAGCACCAGTGGAAGGGGAAGCCCTGGGTCCTGCTAAGACTGAACCCCCAGTGATCAGGATTGTTGGAGGGGGCAGTAATGGGGGGAGGATGTGGAGGGGAACACCCATGTAGAAGGGAGGTCGAGGGGTTACGGGATGGCATGGAAACCAGAAAAATGAATATCCTTTGAAATGTAAATAAGAAATACCCAATTTAATAAAGCTGGGGAAAAAAATTAATATGAGCCAGGCATGATGGTACATCATCATAATCCAGCATTCAGGAGCCAAAGGCAAGTAGACCTCTGTGAGTTCCAGGACACCCAGGGCTCTGTATGACAAAGAAATCCTGTCTCACAAAACCAAAGTGGGAAAAGAATTAATTGATTTAGGAACAGTGGTTTGTGCCTGCAATTCCAGGGGTTCGGAGATTGAGGATGGAGGAGTGTAGGAAGTCCAGGGCACAAAGCATGTTCTAGGTGATGTAATGCTATACTTGGATCCTTATGTCATAAGTCTCCAAAGAAACTGTGGTGGTATTATATTTCTTTTCCTTTAAAAAAAATCTGCCTTCTCTGTGAAGCAAGGGATGCTTTCCTAAGTTTTGATTTTTCTTTCTGCCCTTTGGATATTTCTCCCTGCAGGCTGAGACTTCTTTAGTCCTCTTCCAGTCCTAGGCTTCGGGAGACTGCAGCCATTGTGGTTGGCACAGGAGTGTTGGGAACTGCAGCCCTCTGGCTGTGCTGGATAGGTAGCCCTCTTAGCTTGTCTTCTACATCTAAGGGAGATAAAGAATGGAGAGGGGCTTGCGGAAGACAGTGTGTAATGGTGGTGAAGGGTCTGTGGTGTGGAAAAGTTGAGCTCAAGTTGAATTCTCAGGCATTTTGTCACTGCCTTAGAAATGAGTCCTTACAAGAGAAAGAGAGGGCACCCAGGCCTCTTGTTATTGTTCTTGTTATTTTCAAATATATATTTTGTTTTTTTTAAGATTTATTTTATTTGTACGTGTTGCACATAATAATTAACAAACAGGAGCGCAGCAGATTTACCATCTGCCAGGTTGTAAGTGTTGACTGTCCGGGCTGATGTAGCAGCAGCAGCAGCAGCAGCAGTGACCTTTCAAGGGGCAAGGAGCTGTCAGCTTGCAATGCCTGTAGCAGTGTCAGGAGCAGCAGCAAGGGCACAGGGACTCAGCAGCAGTGTGGCAGCAGCAGCCAGCTGGACCCTGGTCCCCAAAGAAGCAGCTAGCCAGAGTCTTGGAAATGAGGCATCACCTGCCCCACCCTGCCTCCTGGCCTGCTCTGCTGCCCCGTTTGCTCTGCTGCCCCCCACCCCCACGGGGTGGGTGGGTGGGGCAGCTGTTGTTCCAGCTCAGTCCCCAGGCTGGGGTGGAGTCATGGCCACCACTAAGGTGACTGTGGAAAATGGGTTATCCTAGCTCCTGCCTCTGCATGCTACCAATGCCCAGTCCCATGCTCCACAGAGAAAGCACCTAAGAAAGTGTCATGAATATCAATAAAGAAGTGCCACAGTTTACTTCTGTCCTTGGGTTTGTCTCGAAGTATAAAGTGAGTACTCTACCATCACCTTAGGCATTCAGAAAATGCTTCAGTTTTGTGTCGCTATTACTGGATTAGTACTCCTTTTCCTGCTCTGTGTAACTGAGCATTTTCAGACAGGACAGGAGAGTTCAGCCTTGTTAGTGCACAAGAGAAACTAAGACTACAGAAGAACTCACATTACCAAGGATTTGTTTTTGGATCCTGACATTCTTAGAATCAGATCTGATGATAGGAATGAATAGTTAGGGTGCTGTAAGTGGGGCCATTGTATGCACACCGCAGCTACCAGGGTAGGAGACTCCTTTCGGACCCCAAGTCACAGTCAGATTTCCACTGTGTGGGAGCCCCCAGGAGCCCAAGGACATGCCTGCCCAGCCATCCTTCCCTAGAAATCCTCTCAACTGAAAGTGAAAGAGGGTCCCGGGTCCTGAGTCCCCCCAGGTCCCTAAAGGTGGGGAAGAACCTCAGACATGGGTCATGAGGCCCCTCAGTCCCTTACCTAGTGAAGCAGAGAGGTCTTGGCCCTGGCTCTGGTTGTAGTAACTCAGGAGGGCCCTCAGGTTCACTCCTAAGGTCTGCTCTTCACCTTTTCCACTCTGTGTCTCTTGCTCCCAATACTCTGGGGTCTTGTGCTCCACCAGCAGTGTGAGAGGCTCCATCCTCAGACTTCCTGCATCACAGTCATCACTGTGGACACAGTGGGCACAGGAACTATGTGTCACTGGTGATGGGGTAGTGACAAAATACCAAAATAAGTGAGAGCCTGAGAGCAATGCAAGGTGCAACTCCCACCTCCTCCAGAACCCACAGGCAGGAGTGCATTCTGGGAGTGGGGGTAGGTGCAGAGCTCAGGACTCCACCAGAGGGTCTGGGGCTCATGGGCAACATAGGGAAGCAGCTACCCTGGTTCTACTCTACCACCCCTACACCACAGCCTCAGCACACCCCACCCCATCCTCAGCACACCCTCTCTCAGACTCTCCCCTCTTCAGTCCAGATACCACATTGACCTCTCTGTTCCCTGTCCAGGCCATGGCTGCCATCAGCTACAGGAGAAATATTCAGGTCTCCATCAGGCAGATCAGAGATACAGGACACCTTTGATTAGGGCAGCTCTGTGCAGACTTCTCAACCAGTGCACCCAGCAACCCTTGTTATTTTCTTAGGATCTCACTATCCAGTGCAGAACCTGGTTCTTTCCTTCCACTGTGTGGGTCTGAGGGATAGAACTAGGGTGGTCAGTGGTGGTGGAAAGTGCTGTCCCCACTGCTTTACTGAACTTGTCCTCCAAGCTCCAGAGGTGTTTTTCTTTAGAACAGGAGTCCTCCTTCAAGCACCAGAGACCAAGTTCTAGGTTTGCCTAGAACACATTCTTTTTTTAAAAATTTATTTATTTATTTTATATGAGTACACTGTAGCTGTCTTCAGACACACCAGAAGAGGGCATCAGATCTTATTACACATGATTTTAGCCACTATATTGTTGCTGGGAATTGAACTCAGGACCTCTGGAAGAGCAGTCAGTGCTCTTAACCACTGAGCCATCTCTCCAGCGCCCCCGGGATACATTTTTATAACATAAAATTAAATTAGTTAATCACACTAAAAATGACTCAGTTAGTTGAGGACATTCTAAGATGATCTAGAGTGAAATGGGTTCCCATGCCTGGAGGTCAGGGTTGTTCTTGCCCTCCAAGATTGGCCTTCTCTAGAGAATGGTGGCTTGCTTGGCCAACTCAAATCGAACTGAGCTCAGTGTGCAACATAAAATTGTAAGAAAACCCTGAGATTCAAGCAATTTCTCTCTTAGTATAATGACAAAATATGAGGAAGTGAAATTGTTCTCTGAAGAGGAGGTTCGAAAAAAAAAAAAACGCTATGTGACTGGTCTCTCCCTGCCTCCATTTCCTAATAATGTGGCCAATATCACCACTTGTCAGGGGTAACATTAGTCACCAAGCCATGTTATTGGCTGAGCACTGCACTTCATCCAGTAGAAAGGAAGTGATCTGCATAAAACAAGGGTCCTGTAATCTAGAGCTGTTCTAGAGCAGGTTGGAAGGATCTAGTGTTCACCATGAACCAGAACCTCTTCTTCTTGGTAAGTAGACCTGGGGTCTACATCAGGTGGGAAAGCCCAGCCGGTAAAGGACAGTTTGGGGTGGAGACAGATCAAAGTCCCATGCAGCACAGTTGTCAAGTGAAGTTTTCCTAGTGGAGGTCAGCATTTCTTTTCTGCAATCTCCCTTGACTAGCAGGGCTCAGCTCTCATACCCTTGCCTTTTCTTGTCTTGGAGATCTGAGCCTCCTTGCAGGACCTTCACTTCCTATACAGAAGACACCATGGGCACCCTTAGTAACATGGGTGATTCTCTAAGGCCACTCATGCAGGGTCCCTCATACCTTCTGTCTATTTTACAAACCTGGTCTTTAGTTTTCAATGGTAAAGTGCCTTATGAAAGTCCTTGTGGGGAGGTCTATGCAATGGATATGATATCGAATGATCATGGTGGCCTCCACTGTCCCTCTGACAAAGCAGACGCCTGCTCCTTCCTACCTTCCCTGGACTCTGCCTTGGCTTGAGAACTTCCTTCTTTGTGAAGCAAGGGATGCTTTCCTAACTCTTGATTTTTTTTTTCTGCCCTTAGGATATTTCTCCCTTCAGGCTGAGACTTCTTTGGTCTTTTTCCAGTCGTAGACTTTGGGAGACTGCAGTCATTGTGGTTGTGACAGGAGTGTTGGGAGCTGCAGCCCTCTGTTTGTTCTGGGTAGGTAGCCATCTTAGCTTTTCTTCAACATCTAAGGGTGACAAAAGAAAGGAAGAGGGACACACTGAGGACAGTGTGTGAAGGGTATGTAGGGTGGAAAAGATGACTTCAAGATGATTTTTCATCATTTTGTCACTGTAAGTCTTAGAAAAGATACCTTACAAGACTAAGAGAGGCTGCCCAGGCCACTCTTCTTTTCATTTTCAAATATATATTTTCGTTTTTTAAGATTAATTTATGTGTCCGTGTTGCATGTAATAATTCACAAACAGGCACACAGCAGCATTTGCCATCTCCCAAATCTGTAAGTGTCCTCACTCTAGAAGTGGCTATAAAAGGAGCAGCCAGCAGGGAAGGGCCTGGGCAGAACCAATTTGCAGTGCTGGTAGCAGGGGCAGCTGAGGAGCAGCAGGAGGGGGACACAGTAGCCAGAGGGACCCCTGCATCAGAACCACTGCTTGCCCTGAGCTGCCTCCTGGAGAGGCAGGATGTTGGCTCCAAGTGTGGGCTGGGGTGGAGTCCAGCCCACCTGCCTGTGGAGAGAGGCACTTCCTCTGTCCTTCCCCTTCCTGCTATCATTGCTCAATCCACAGCTCCACAGGGAAAGCACCTAAGAAAGTGTCATGAATATCTATAAGAAGTGCCACAGTTTACTTCTGTCCTTGGGTTTGTCTGGAATTATAAAGTGACTAATCTACCTTCACCTTAGGCATTCAGTGAATGCTTCAGTTTGGAGTTGCTATTACTGGATCAGTAGTCCTTTCCCTGCTCTGTGTAACTGAGCAGTTTCAGACAGGACAGGAGAGCTCAGCCTAGTTAGTGCACAAGAGGAAACTAAGACTACAGAAGAACTCACATTACCAAGGATTTGTTTTTGGATCCTGACATTCTTAGAATCAGATCTGATGATAGGAACGAATAGTTAGGGTGCTATAAGTGGGGCCATTGTATGCACACTGCAGGTACCCGGGTAGGAGACTCCTTTTGGGCCCCAAGTCACAGTCAGATTTCCACTGTGTGGGAGTCCCCAGGAGCCCGAGGACATGCCTGCCCAGCCATCCTTCCCTAGAAATCCTCTCAACTGAATGTGAAAAGGGTCCCAGGCCCAGAGTCCCCCCAGGTCCTTAAAGGTGGGGAAGAACCTCAGACTTGGGTCATGAGGCCTCTCAGTCCCTTACCTAGTGAAGCAGAGAGGTCCTGGCCCTGGCTCTGGTTGTAGTAACTCAGCAGGGACCTCAGGTTCACTCCTAAGGTCTGCTCTTCCCCTTTTCCACTCTGTGTCTCTTGCTCCCAAAACTCTGGACCCTTGTGCTCCACCAGCAGCGCGAAAGGCTCCATCCTCAGACTTCCTGCATCACAGTCATCACTGTGGACACAGTGGGCACAGGAACTATGTGTCACTGGTGATAGGGTAGTGACAAAATACCAAAATAAGTGAGAGCCTGAGAGCAATGCAAGGTGCAACTCCAACCTCCTCCAGAACCCACAGGCAGGAGTGCATTCTGGGAGTGGGGATAGGTGCAGAGCTCAGGACTCCATCAGAGGGTCTGGTGCTCATGGGCAACATGGGGAAGCACCTACCCTGGTGCTACTCTCCCACCCCTACACCACAGCCCCAGCACACCCCACCCCATCCTCAGCACACCCCCTCAGACTCTCCCCTCTTCAGGCCAGATACCACATTGACCTCTCTGGTCAGGTTCCAGGCCAGGGCTGCCCTCAGCAGCAGGAGAAGCCTTCAGGGGTCCATCAGGCAGATCACAGATTCAAGACACCTTTGATTAGGGCAGCTCTGTGCAGACTTCTCAACCAGTGCACCCAGCAATACTGGTTATTTTCTTAGGATCTCTCTATCCAGTGCAGAACCTGGTTCTTTCCTTCCACTGTGTGGTTCTGAGGGATAGAACTAGGGTGGTCAGTGGTGGTGGAAAGTGCTGTCCCCACTCCTTACTGAATTGTCCTCCAAGCTCCAGAGGTGTTTTTCTTTAGAACAGGAGTTCTCCTTCAAGTACCAGAGACCACGTTCTAGGTTTATCTAGAACATATTCTTTTTTTAAAATTTATTTATTTATTTTATATGAGTACACTGTAGCTGTCTTCAGACACACCAGAAGAGGGCATCAGATCTTATTACACATGGTTGTGAGCCACCATGTGGTTGCTGGGAATTGAACTCAGGACCTCTGGAAGAGCAGTCAGTGCTCTTACTCTGAGCCATCTTTCCAGCCCCCCTTGGACACACTCTTATGAGATAAAATTTAATTAGTTAATCACACTAAAAATGATTCTGGTGGTTGAGGGAATTCTAAGATGATCTAGAGTGAAATGGGTTCCCATGACTGTAGGTCAGGGTTGTTCTTACCCTCCAAGATTTGCCTTCCGTAGAGAATGGTGGCTGCTTGGTCAACTCAGATCCAACTGGGCTCAGTGGGCAACGGAAAAAATGTAAGAAGACCCTGAGATTCGAGCAATTTCTCTCTTAGTGTAATGACAAAACATGAGGAAGTCCAATTGTTCTGTGGAGAGGAGGTTCAAAAAGAGAAAGACTGTGTGACTGGTGTCTCCCGCCTCCATTTCCTAATAAGGTTGCCAATATCACCACTTGTCAGGGGTAACATTAGTCACCAAACCATATTATAGGCTGAACACTGCACTTCATCCAATGTAAAGGAAGTGATCTGCAAGAAAGCCAGGGTCCTGTGATCTGTTCTAGAGCAGGTTGGAAGGATCTAGTGTTCACCATGAACCAGAACCTCTTCTTCTTGGTAAGCAGACCTGGGGTCTATATGAGGTGGGAAAGTCCAGCCCATAAAAGTCAGTTTTGGGTGGAGACAGGTCAAAGTCCCATGCAGCACAGTTGTCAAGTGAAGTTTTCCTAGTGGAGGTCAGCATTTCTTTTCTGCAATCTCCCTTGACTAGCAGGGCTCAGCTCTCATACCCTTGCCTTTTCTTGTCCTGGAGCCCTGAGCCTCCTTGTAGGACCCTCACTTCCTATACAGAAGACACCATGGGCACCCTTAGTAACATGGGTGATTCTCTAATGTCAGTCTGCAGGGTCCCTCATACCTCCTGTCTATTTTACAAACCTGGTCTTTAGTTTTCAATTGTAAAGAACTGTATGAAAGTCCTTGTGGGGAGGTCCAGGCAATGGATATGATACTGAGTGATCATTGTGGCCTCCACTGTCCCTCTGACAAAGCAGACGCCTGCTCCTTCCTTCCTTCCCTGGACTCTGCCTTGTCTTTAAGAACTTCCTTCTCTATGAAGCAAGGGATGCTTTCCTAACTCTTGATTTTTTTTTCTGCCCTTAGGATATTTCTCCCTTCAGGCTGAGACTTCTTTGGTCTTTTTCCAGTCGTAGACCTTGGGAGACTGCAGTCATTTTGGTTGTGACAGGAGCGTGGGGATCTGCAGCCCTCTGTTTGTTCTGGGTAGGTAGCCCTCTTAGCTTTCCTTCAACATCTAAGGGAGACAAAAGAAAGGAAGAGGGGCGTACTGTGGACAGTGTGTGAAGGGTATGTAGAGTGGAAAAGATGACTTCAAGATGATTTTTCATCATTTTGTCACTGTAAGTCTTACAAAAGATACCTTACAAGACTAAGAGAGGCTGCCCAGGCCATTCTTCTTTTCATTTTCAAATATATATTTTCGTTTTTTAAGATTAATTTTATGTGTCCGTGTTGCATGTAATAATTCAAAAACAGGCACAGAGCAGAAATTGTGATCTTCCAAATTGGTAAGTGTTGTTCCTCTGGAAGCTGCTGTATAAGCAGCAGCCATCACTTATGGGGCAAGGCAGAACCAATTTGCAGTGATCTTAGATGGGGCAGCTGGGCAGTGGAAGGAAGGGGACTCAATAGCCACCAGGACTCCTGCATCAGAACCACTGCTTGCCCTGAGGTGCCTCTGGGTGAGGCAGGATGTTGGGTCCAAGTGTGGGCTGGGGTGGAGTGCTGCCCACCTGGCTGTGGAGAGAGGCACTTCCTCTGTCCTTCCCCTTCCTGCTATCATTGCCCAATCCCCAGCTCTGCAGTGAAAGCACCTAAGAAATGGTCTTAAATATCGATAAAGAAGTGCCACAGTTTTCTTCTGTCCTTGGGTTTGTCTGAAACAATAAAGTGACTAATGTAGCATCGCCATAGGCAGTCAGTGAATGCTTCAGTTTGCAGTCACTAGTACTGGATTGGTCTGTGGTATTCACTTCTTTCCCAGCTCTGTGTTACTGAGCAGTTTCAGACAGGACATGGGAGAAGCTCACCCTTGTTAGTTGGCCAGAGGAGACTAAGACTACAGAAGAACTCACAGTATCAGAGCTTTGTTTTCTGATCCTGACATTTTTAGTTTCAGATCTCATAATAGGAGGAATTGTTAATGAACTTTTTATGAGGGAGTTGTCGAATTAATTCTTCTGTTGCATTTCTTTAATTGTATACTTTTAGAAATTCCAGATAGGTTCTTGTAGTTCAGGCCTGGTCTCATTCTCTTTGGAACAGGCTGGCTTTGAACTCTGATTCTCCTGCCTTAGTCTTCCAAGTGTTAAAACCATAGGTGTGTGAGTAGGCTGCAGTGGGGTTCAGGATGGAGTGTACTTGGTACAGACTTTATATCTAATGACGCACTCATAGAAAGTCAGTGGAAATGAGGAAGGAAGCAGAGTCTGGTTCGCAGGGCTGTGACCTCAGCTACTTTGCTGTAAGACATCAGAGGATGGAGATGTCAAAGGCAGTGTGTGAAACTTTATGACACCTTAATCTCACAATAGTAAACAGGTCTGGGAATACAGCTCAGTGGTAGAGCACTGCCTCCTGGAAAGAAGAACTCAGTTTAATTCTAGTGCTCCTCCTACCAAAAAATGTTGGGAATACGGAAAGTTAAACAATATACCCTTTGTGATAAAGGGTATAGAATTACAAGAAAATTCAATATAAGACTTGAAGCTAGGAAGTTCACACAACAGTAGTTTTGGGGTCTGGGTCTCTTTCTGTATCCTGGAAATAAATGCTGGCTGGCATTTGTGGTGTTCTTCATGCAGCTTCCTAACTGCTAGGAGGGCAGGCTTGACCCCACTAAGCTTGAGTAGAAATTAATGGTACATTCTTAGTGTTTTTTTTCTCATAAATTAGCAGGCTCTGCTTGAGAAGCAGTATTGTCCTTCCCTGGGAGGTGGGAGGAATCAGTAATCAGTGCTAAGGTCCTACAGGTGTTTTTAAACTATTCACTTAATTCTCACAGCCAACAAGCTGGAGGATGTCCTTGGTGGCATTTGGTTGGCAGTGGTTATCAGAAGCTTCTGTGTGCTAGGCACTAGGGATGTGGTGCTGTGACCCTGGAGTTCACTGTGGGATGAAGGGGCCCAAGAGCAGCGGGCACTTTGTTCAGTAGCTTGTCCCAGGTACACAGATACTAAGAATTGGATTAAAAATTAAAGTCATCTAAGAAGAAGGAAGACTGAAATGTGGATGCTTCAGTGCTGCTCAGAAGGAGAACAAAATACTCATGGGAGGAAATAGAGGGACAAAGAGTGGAGCAGGGATTGAAGGAAAAGTCACCCAGATCTGCCGCTCCTGGGCATCCCTCCCTTAAGCAGCCACATAAACCAGTCAGTATTGCTGATGCCAAAAAGTGCTGGCTGACAGGAGCCTGAAGTAGATTTCTCCTGAGAGGTTCTGCCAGAGCCTTATTGATACAGATGAGGATGCTCGCAGCTAACCATGTCACTGAGCATAGGGAACCCAATGGAAGAGTTAGAGAAAGGATTGAAGGAGCTGAAGGGATTTGTATCCGCATAGGAGGAACAACAATATCAACCAAACAGATCCCTCCAGAGCTCCCAGGGACTAAACCACCAACCTACAAGTAGATATGGAGGGTCTCATGGCCCAAGACTCTTCTGTAGCAAAGGATGGCACTGTCTGTCATCATTAGGAGGAGAAGTCCTGGTTCCTGTGAAGAAAAACCCCAGGATGTTGATGTGGGAGTGGGTGCGTGGGACTGGGAGCACCTCATAGAATCAGGGGGAGAGGGAGGAGAATGAGAGGGGCAGGATATGGGTTAACATTTGAAATGTGAATACATGAAATATCCAATAAAAATTTTAAGATAAAAATCTGAACTAGTGCTGGCTACAGTCCAGTCTGCAGTCTCCCTCCTCATTGATTTTGTAAACCATGGTTTTTCTCCCTTCCATTTTCCTGCCTCTGAATGTCTTTTATGTTTCCAGCCATGTGCCCCCTGTGGCTGCTGTCCAGAATCCCCAGAACCCAGTAAATTCAAAACTCTGGAGGCTTGCAATTTACCAGTCAGATTTACATCAGTATTTACTCAACCTAAAATGATCACTCAAAGATCACAAAACTCATTTGACAGAAACACCAGCTGCACTCCTGGATGGGGCAAATGTGCTGTATTATTCTATTCTTCTGTGATATTCATAGTCACCTGTGGCTACTTCAAGTCAAGTGGATCGTTCTTCCCCATCTTCTCTCATCCCTGTGTCTTCTCTGTCTCTCTGTCCCATCTCTAAAACTATCAGCCCGCCTTCCTTTCCCACTGCCCAATCTCAGGTTGTAGCCTCATCTTTTGCCCACCGTCACCAGCATGTAGAGAGCAATCCACATAAGAGTATATTTATTTTATGTGTATGAGTGTACTGTGTTTCGGTGCACCAGAGGATGGCCTAGGATCGCATTACTCATGGTCGTGAGCAATGATGTCAGTGCTGGGAATTGAAGTGAGTACCTCTGCAAGAGCAGACAGTGCTGTGATCCTCTGAGCCATCTCTCCAGCCTTCGTAACTCACTCTAGATAATTCCTTCAGGTGTGCAGTCAGGCTACGTCCCTAGGTACTCTGGATACTGTCATGTGCAAGATCAATTCTGACCAGAACAGTCTACATATAACGTTGACCTGAATAAATAATTTCTTCAATCCTGCTGGATTTTCTGAAGGTCAATTTATGCCTTTCCATGTGGCTGGACTCCTTGTCCCTGACTGAACATGTTTCAGTGTCAGCTTCTCTGTCACCTCCTCCTGCTTTCTTGGTGAGCCTGTTCACGCTGTCATGGTTATAGGCAACACCTCCATCCATCTCCTATCTTTATTTTTTTTTCCTATGCACGGCTTTGTAGAAAAATCCTTCAATGACCAGAAAACACAGTAGGATAATTGGGATCATTGTGGTAGAAACAGGAAATGTTCATGGTTTACAATATGAAATTTCTTCCTGATTTTTCAGGGAAGAAATAGAACCCAGGATCATCCCATGAGTTGGAACCACTGAGGCTGCAAGAAGAGGGTCCAAGCCAAGGGCACAGCATACCCTGCTGATGAGAACAGAGCCTAAATATTCCCCACAGATTCCCCCAGGAGATCTGGACAAAACCATGAGAGGCTGTACATGGCTGCTGAGTGAATGCAAACGTCTGTCAGGGGTGATCAAGCAGTGGGGGTAGGGGATAGGGTTTGGTCTCAAAACAGGGTTTTTCTCATTGGCTGTCCTGGAACTCCCTGGGTGGATCAGGCTGGCCTCAAATTCAGAGCCACCCGCCTGTGCATCCTGAGTGCCAGGATTAAACATGTCTGCCAAGATGCCCGGCAAGGGAACCCTCATTTTTATCAGAGACATGGTCCTTTTCCTATACTCCATGTCCATAAAATAAAGAATAAATTCTGAAAACATCTGAATGTGCTGGCAGTTCTGATTTTGTGTGTGTTGTGGGGCGTGTTGGACAATAAGAAATAACAGAAGGGAAGCAAAGAGAAGGACTGGAGGGCAAAGAGTAGGACACAGAGTGGTGTGCAGCAGAGTGGAGGGGCCAGAGTGGAGGGGGCAGAGTGGAGGGAATGAGAGAGGAGGGGGCAGAGTGGAGGGGGCAGAGTGGAGGGGGCAGAGTGGAGGGGGCAGAGTGGAGGGAATGAGAGTGGAGGGGGCAGAGTGGAGGGGAACAGATTGAGTGGCGCAGAGTGGAGGGGGCAGAGTGGAGGGAATGAGAGAGGAGGGGAACAGGTTGAGTGGGGCAGAGTGAGGGGGCAGGGTGGAGGGAGCAGAGTGGAGGGGGCAGAGTGGAGGGGGCAGAGTGGAGGTAATGAGAGTGGAGGGGAACAGGTTGAGTGGGGCAGAGTGGAGGGGGCAGAGTGGAGGGAATGAGAGTGGAGGGGAACAGGTTGAGTGGGGCAGAGTGGAGGGAATGAGAGAGGAGGGGAACAGGTTGAGTGGGACAGAGTGGAGGGGGTACAGTGTGGGGACAGAGTGAACGGGAGCAGAGTGACCAGTAGAAGGGTGGGTGCGTCATCCCCAAACCTTTTGTTCCCTTCCTAGTCTGAATCTTCCACTTTGTCCTTTCTATACTTTTTCCTCCTGCCTTCCTCTCATAAGGATACAATTCAGTGTCCTGGTTTTTCATCCTGTATCTTTCCTGGTGATCCCCTTACTCCCCTGTATTTACCAAGTTCCCAGAGCTGCTCCCAGTAACCTGGAAATCCTCCAAAGCAGCTGAGCTCCTGAAGCTTTGTGCTTCCCAGCTGCCTGGGATCCCAGCACCAAGAGCTACCTGCATTGCAGTTAAACAGGGACATCATGAGAAACACGTGTGGAGTGCTGGAGTTTAAGCAGAGAATCAAGGCATTTCTCAGTTCCCCTCACCAGACTGACTTCCATGCCCCACACTACTCTTGCCTGTTAGAATAGATGGGTGGGGTTGATGGGTGATGGGTGGGCAGGGTGTGGTCCCACCTCCTAGCCAGGGACACTCTCTCTGTGGTCATTACTGTCAGAACATAGTAGGTGGACCAAAAGCTGGAGGTGGGTTGTGTTGTCTGAGCCCCCCAAAAGGACACACAGTTTCTCTTCTTGACAAAAACCCAGTCTTTGATGGGAGTCTTGTCCTGGGCTGTGCAGGTGCTTAACAGATACATTGGAGAGAGGCTCTGTTGATGCACATAGAGGAGAGTGGATCCTGTAACCGCTCTTTTTATCCTTTTTTCTGTTCTGGTTCCAGATAGGTAGGAGGTGACTTAAATCAGCATGAGTGTCACATCCATTCACTACAGAAACCCCTGTCCTGCTGCCACTGTGCTGTGTGTCCATCCTCACAAAGCTTTTACGAAATTTACAAAGCAAAAAAAGGTCATCACAGTTTTAGAATCAGGATATTGACTCTGGAGTTTAAGGCTCACCTAATATTGACAGAATCTAAAAAAGTCTTTATCAGGTATATTTTCTCTGCCAGTGAGAAGAACTGATGAGGAATAATCTCAAGGGTAACCCAAGAGCAGCAGAGAAATCTCCAGTGGACAAACAGACAGAATTACCAATTGAAGAAAACTGCTTATTGTGGGGAGGAAACACATGTAGGGTATAGTTGGGGAAGTCCCTTTGGGCATGCAGATCTTTGTGTACTCAGTCCAAGTCCTCCTCACCAATTGTCAACCAACAGTTAAGGTAACTGAATGCCAGGGAGGGTATGGCTAACAGGGCAGACTGTTGTCAGGTTGTCCTAGGGTGAAGAGGCTGTGGGCTCATTCCTGGGGATAGCATCTTGCCACAAGCCATCCTTCTGAGGACTCCTTTGCCCTTTTCACTCAGCTACAGCCAGATTCCTTTCTGTGCCCACACTACTGAGTACTGTGAGTACAGTGGATGGGGTGAGGTGGGTTGGTAGGTGTGGGCTGATAGGGATGTGGTCATACCACTTTAATCCCATAATAGTCATAAAAGCACATTTGGAGTAAAACCTGCTGGTTTTTGTCTGCTTGCTTGCTAGTGCTGTATTGTTGTTGTTTATGTGTTTGTGTATAAAAACACTAGTTTATACTGGGGGTGCGTGTGTACATTTCACCAAGTGCTTGTGACAGCCTCATAAGGAATTTCATGAAGCCCACTTCTTCCTTCCTGTGGATCCCTGGGATCAAACCCAGGTCCTCAGGTTCAATAGCAGTGCCTCTCTTGATGGCCCTCTGTATAGTTTTCATTATCTTATGTATATGGCTCCCTTGCAGAGATCACCAGACAGGGGCTGAGGAACACTGTAACTCTTCAAGAAGACAAGACTGAGTATGCAGAAGAGGAATAAGTTCCTGTACCTCAGAAGGGGGCCCATCCAGGGGGCCACTAGAGAACCTAAGAGATGGTAAAGATAAGGAAAATAAGTCAGGGAGTAAGAACTGTAGATCCACGTGGAAAACATTAGAGACAAGTTAATAAGAAAAATTTACATCAAGATTAACACAATCAATATGAAATTAAACATAACATTAGAAGATCAAATGCAGTTGTACAACTGGTCAGATCCTGTACAAGAGTGCTGTAGTGGGGTAAGGAAACTGTTACTAGCAACTTGTCTGCATCAGACTCATACATAAGGATGAAGTACACAGAAGTCTGTAAAGGAACCATCGTCTCTTTGACAAATTAAAAGAGAAATAGAGGAAGACCAGACAGGGCAGTGAGCTGAGTATTTGGGCTGTCATCCGCGCCCACATCCAGTGCTTCAACTCGGTCCATCCCAAAATCTCCTCAATCTGTGAGCAGCATCTCCTCTGTCTATGAGCTGCTAGATCAGGGGGAGGAGCCATGGCTGCAGATCCAGATCCAGGAGCAGATCCTGAAACATGGCTGTCACTGAAGCCATCTCCTGCCTGCAGTCGGTGAAGCAGCTCAGTGGAACCTGAGAGACCCATGGTGACCGCAGAGGAGTCTGCAGAGCCCGAAGTATTTCTGGAAATCCTCGCGAAGGGCAGGTCCACGGAATGAAGCTTTTAAACTGTCAACTCTCATAATTGGAAGGAAAGAAAAGGAACAGGGCTGGGCGTCCAGGGGAGAAAGCAAAAGCAAATGATGGACTGACAGGCTTTGGTCCATGTTGAGCTGGAAACCATGTGGAGTCCAAAATGCGTGCTCCTGACTCATAAAGGACTGGTTGTAGTAGCCAAGCAGGGTCTTCAGGTTCACTGGAAGTCAAATCCTCATTCTCTGCTCTCCACAGCTTCAGCTCCCAGTCCTCTGGCCCCTCCTGCTCCTGGAAGGATGGAGGACTGAGTGTTGTCAGGGCTGCACTTTCAGATTCCCTAGTTGATGTGGAAGCAGTGCAGCTGCCCCTCATCCAAGTAGCCAACTTCCAGTAACCTATTTTCCTACAGGCTGGTAGGCACATGGCTGCAAGGAAACACCACAGCAAGTGTGAACCTGGGACCTTAAGCTGAGAGATCACAACCTCCTCCCAGGACTCAGTTGAGGTTCCCTGGCGACCAGGAGGGGAGCAGGAGGCAGGGCCTGCCATTCCTTTGGAGACTGGCAGAGGGTCTGGTGGGCATTGCAGGGACTAGGCTTCCCAGGTGCCACTCCCTGCAGAGTCTGATTCTCTCCTGACCCTGCACTCACCAGAGCATTTGTGTGTAGGGAACCAGGGCGGCAACCAGCAAAGGGAGGAACAGGGGGGCACCCTCATGCAAATCTACAGATTCAGGGCAAGGTTGATTTCTGCAGATCAGTGTGGACTTACAACCAGTGCCCTCAGGGTCTCATGGAAGTCCTGAATACCTGCTGCTGAGGGCGACCCCTTGTGGTGAATGCCAGAACCTGCCTGGAAGTACAATGTGCCAGCTGCTGACTATAAAGGCCAAGGTAGGGATGACTGCAAGGCTCTTAGCAGAGAATGAGAGACATGGAAGGCTGCTGTGACAACCTCTCCCTTATCACCCCCTCAAAAAAAAAGAGAGAGAGAAAAGGAAAAAGAATGTGGACGGGAAGCCATTGAAAAAAAGTTTAAAAACAACGTGACAAGAATACTGACATATATTTCTACCCATTGGATGTCTTCTGTCAGCTGTGGGGTGAGGAAGGAACCATCTTTAAGGGGGATGGCCACTGGGAGTTTCACCCGGCTCCAGTGCAGCATATTTGGGCAACACAGTAAGATTACGCATTGTTTTCTTTTTTGTTTTCTGGGTGGTCATAAAGGTTGGGGGACGTCAACTGGGAGGACTGGGAAGTGAATGCGATTGGGGTGCATCATGTGAAATTTCCAAATAATCTATAAATACATTAAGTTAGAGAAAGAGAGAAGTAAAGTCCCCCTGCGTCACTTTTTAAAAGATTGCATCCCGAATATCTTTCCAAAGCTGTGATTTGAGGGCAGAGCATCTGGAAGCTTGCTTTGATGTGGAACAAGGACAGCTGAGGTACTGGACCTTGGAATTAGCTTTTAAGTGGAAGAACTGAATGCCACAGACAATGGCGTGGCCAACTGAACTAACATGCAAGTCCCAGACCCAGTCAGGTGATCGGCTCTGTACAAGGTTCCCCTGTTCACAGCATCCTCATAGGGCACTTTGGGAGGCACTGAGTGCAGATCACTGATGCCTGCGTCTCTGTTGTTGAAGACATTTAGGATGTGGGTGCAGACTCTGATTTCTTCCACAGGACAAGGGAATCCATCGCCATCCCTGACAGCTGAGACAGGAGGAGTAACTCATGTTCCCTGTAGATAAGGAGGGTTTTTCTGGTTAGATCTCTAGAGTCAGAGGCAGAAGCAGCAGGCTTCTGGTGGGTGTTATTTCCCCATGTAACCTTAATGAGGGTAGCACACACCTTACTGTGGTGGGACTGTGCTCCACCCAAGGGAACCAATTGAGCCGGGGACATCCTGCCATGCAAATGTATTGCAAATCTAACCCAGTTTACTCAAGCATTCAATTTCTCATAGCCAGTTTGTGTGTGTGTCTCTGTGTGTGTGTGTGTGTTTGTGTGTTTTTGTGTGTGTTTGTGTGTATGTGTATGTGTATGTGTGTCTGTTTGTGTTTGTGTGTATGTGTGTTTGTTTGTGTGTACATGCGTGTGTAAGTGTGTACGTGTATGTGTTCGTGTGTATGTATTCGTGTGTGTGTGTGTGATTGCTTGTTTCTTTTTGTTCTGTTTTTAGAGACAGAGTTTTTCTGTGTAGCTCTGGATCTTGTGGAATTTGCTCTGTAGACCAGGTTGGCCTCAAACTTAGAAACCTACCTGCCTCGGCCTCTCAATTGCTCAGATTAAAAGTATGTGCCCCCAGTGTCTGCCATAAGTTGATGTTTTTTGAAATTTATTTGTTTATTTGCTTACCTATTCACATAATGTATGTGAGTACTCTGTCTCTCTCTTCAGTCATGCCAGACGATGGCACTACACATGGTTGTCATCCACTATGTGGATGCTGGGAATTGAACTCAGGACCTCGTGAAGAGTAGTCAGTGCTCTTAACCATTGAGCCAACTTTCCAGCCTGCATAATCAGTATTTTATATACCCAATTTTTAACATTATTTTATGTGTAACACACTTGAAGTTTGTTTTCTGTTACTTTCTTCAGGCTTAGTTTTGACAACATAAACAGAGAGCACATCTGGGAGATGTAACTGGTCTCTCTGCAACTTTGTCTCTGTAAGTCAACCACATTTTTAATTAGTGTGACTAGAGATGTAGCTCTGAGCACATTAAAACGTTGGATCACTTATAAGGTGATAAATTATGTTATGTGTTAAATACAGCTTACAATAATATAGTAACCTTTATAAGATTAAAATTTCATTACTTATACCTAATGCGTTTGAGATTTACAAAGTATAATGTTTGAATTGAAGAGTCATCAGTATCAGGATAAAAAAGTTCTTTTGAGGCAGGGTCTCTCTATTATGTAGTCCTCACTTTCCTGGCACTTGCTGTGCAGACCAAGCTAGGCCAGAAGTCACTGAGATCTGCTTGTCGGTATCCCAAGTGCTGGGATTAAAGATGAAGGGCTACATTGCCAAGAGGAGCCTCTTCTGGATTCTTCCCCAGGGAAAGTGGAGATTTTTGGACAGGAGTGGCTGACTCACTGCTCAGGCCAACCTCCCCACTCTTGCTAACTTGCATAGTGTGAGAGACTTAGCTGGGGCTCTCAGAGGTTCCCAGTGCATAGCCTCCTTCTTCCTTGAGCCTGTTGCTACCTTGTCCACTTAGTTTGTTCTGGATACTTAAACTGACAGTTCTGGAAGGCACCTGTTTCTCTTTCATAAGGCCATCCGGGTTTCTCATCTGGCTTTCTCTTATCCTCCACTTTGCTGGGTTGGTGGCCTCTCAGGCTCAAAGAACCACTCACATCCCTCACCAAGGCAGGCTGCCTGGGTGCCTGCTGGACTGGACCCTTAAGCACTCACTTCCACCACAGGACAAGGGTCTTGGGCTTTGTTGAGGTCCTCTAGGCTGGCATTCCACAGGCCAGAGCCCTGTCCACCAACTACCTCTGATTCTGGTCTCTGAGGTAGGCTCAGTGAAGGAGCCTGGAGACTGCTTGCTGTGAGCACCAGCCCTGAGGGAGGAACCAATTGGGGATCAAGTTTAATTAATCCAGACAAGTGCCTCAGATTTCTTTTGCCCCCTGCTCTTGGGATTTCACTCCAGATGCAGGTTTATCTCTGATAATTATTTTAAGAAGCAGCCACTTGTTGGTCCCCTCACATACATCAGCAGACACTGGGCAGACAGGCTCCTTCTACAGACTGGAAATTCCTCCCCTCTGTGTTAACTGACAAATATCTAATGCACAAAAGACCAGCAGACACAGACCCACGTGTCCTGAGCACCTCCTCCATTCTGCTCACTGCAGAACAAAGCAGTGCCCGAGGCAGATGAACAGCTCAATTCCACCTGGACACTCTATTCTGGAGTCCAGGAGGAGAAAGAGAAGCAAAACAAAACAAAAAACAGAAGAGAATCTTCTAGATCCGTTTAGATACAGTTAACACCTTTTGCAAATTTCAGTAAAAACGAAATAGAGAAGTTGAAATGGGGAAACGTCAGGAGGTTGGGAAGGGGAGACTGAAAGACAGAAAATCATGGAGAGAAGAGGAGGGATGGCTCAGTGGTTAAGAACACACTTCTCTTTCTTGCATACAGAGCTGGAAGCCCAGGACCATGGCTAATTCCAGCTCCTTGGAATCCAAGATCTTTAGCTTTTATGGTCACCTAGTCTTGAGTGCACACACAATTAGACATTACAAAAACAATTTAAGCAGAAATGTGTATTATAGGCAGACTTCACCTCATAGGGTAGACACAAGAATCTTTCCTGAGAGCCTGTTTAGAAGTTCTAGCAGGGGACCATCGACTGTCTTACTTATATTCATGGAGAGTCATAGTTTTCCTCTGATCCTGCAGCGTGGGTTAAATGCATGATTCTGGAGAGGTGAGGAAGGTAGGGGACATCCTTAGAGCTAGTTAGATCAGCAGAGTCAATCGACCCTGGTGATCAATGTGTAGACAGATATTGCAGCCAGCTTGTCCTTACAGTTACAAAATTCTTCCTTCCTTCCTTCCTTCCTTCCTTCCTTCCTTCCTTCCTTCTTTCCTTCCTTCCTTCCTTCCTCACTCCCTCCCTTCCTTTCTCTCTTTCCCTTCCTTCCCCCTCCCTTTGCTCTTCTTTCCTTCCTTCTTTCCTTCCCATACTTCCTCCTTTTCCTCTTCCTACCTCACCCAAAGTGACTAATGGATGAAAGATTTTCTTATGGCTCTAGAGGCAAGAGGGAGGCATAACCTCCAGAATCCAGAGTGCAAAGTTGAGAATTCAAATCTTCAGTCACCAATGAACACTAAGGACAGAGCAGACTGGAAGTGGCTCAAGGCTATAGACTCTCAAAGCTTGCCCACAGTGGCTTACTTCTTAAGGAAGGCTGAAATCTAAAAGTCCTGACTCCCAGTACTACCAACTAGGGGCCAAGTGTTCAAATGCTTGAGCCTGGGGAATGCATTTCTAGATCACTAGACAATCATGCTGCTATCGAAGCAATAGACTCATCCCTCCTGAATGGTTGGTATTACACTAGTGGACAGATCCAAGAGTGGACAGGTCTGAGGTCTGAGGGCAGGGCTTGGGTTGGGCAGTACAGACCTGTGGGTTGACTTTGTGCTGTCTTCTTCATTGTCAGATGGTTTCCAAGCCCTCACCGTCCTGTTGAGAGCAGGTGCATGGAGAATGCCATTAAAGTCTCTGTGATTGCAAATTACAAAGTCTAGGAGTTTATACAAGTGCTTTTGGCTCACCCTAACCTGAGGATGAGAAACATGGTGCCCAGCGTCCTCATTCTCCACTTGGTTGCCTTGCCAGGCCAGAGCCAGATCTCTTCTACTTGCCTGAGTGCTTCCACCTCGAGTACAATGAACTAAACCTCTGAAACTGTCATCAAGCCCCAGTAAAATGGTTTCTGTTGTTGTGGTTGTTGTCGTTGTCATTGTCGTTGTTGCTGCTGCTGCAATAGTCCCAGTGTCTCTTCACAGCAAGAGTACAATAACTAAGACACAGGGTGAACTTTTAAGAAAATGTATTATTGTAAAGTCTATTTAGTGACAAACTGGGAAACTTGTATCTTCTTTCCTTCTATCGAAGGTATAAAGTTGCTTTATCGAACTAAAGCTTTACAAAAAGAAGATCTCAGCTGGAGAGAAGGCTCAGAGCTTAAGAGCACTGTCTGCTCTTCCAGAGGTCATGAGTTCAATTCCCAGCAATCACATGTGGGCTCACAACCATCTATAAGGAGATCTTGTGCCCTCCTGGCGCACTCGTGTACATGCAGTTGGAACATTGTATACATAATAAATAAATAAATAAAAATCTCTAAAAATCCGTCTGACTCACAGCATGCTGTAGTAACATTGTATTTAGAGTGAGTATTCATAGATTTGCCGTTCTGCCCTTTCCTGGCATGAGATTAATCCCATCCTCTTAGGTGCTCACTGCTTTTCCTTGACAGAGAGGAGCTGGGGGTATGGTCATGTTCTGGGATTAGCTAATGGGCATATTGCACACATTCTGTAATATCCTCTCATTCTCTCTCAATCTCGCTCTCCCTCTGTCTCTCTCTCTCTCTCTGTGTGTCTCTCTCTCTCCCCCCCGCCCCCCCAATGAAGGTTGGCTCTGGGAAATTCAGATGCTTTGTCAGAGCAGTTTCAAAAGTGACCTAGGTAAATAGGGACAGAGGGCTCCTGGATACAGACAGCAGGAACCTGAGTCCTTTCCAGCTGCCATATGAGGAAGCCATATGTCATGTGACTCCAGCTCTAGTGAAGCCTTGAGAACACACAGAAACATGAAAACTAAACTGTGACCTGGGAGAGTTCCTGAGCCAGGGTCACCAAGCACTCCTGCTGTCACACACTGTGGGAAGTGTCAGCTTGGAGTCTCCAGAGGCTGAGCTTGGCTGCTATGCTCCAGTGCAGCAGATTCCTGAGAAGTGCAGGTCTCCAACCATCTTCCTGGGGAAGCCAGAGAACTGTGGGCTGAAGCTACAATGCTCAAAGATGAGGAAATATCCTATCAGGCCTTTCTATCTGCCCTAAGCAGTTATAGGGCAGGCTTCTTAGCTTTTTATTTCAATTTTAAATATTCGAAGTAAAGTGTTATTCACCAGGGAGGGGTTGGGCAAACCCAGGGCTGGGGACTCTGCAGGTTCCCACTTTCACTTCAGATTGTAACCTGTTTCATGTCCTTCTGCCTGGATACTGGTGATTGTCCCACAGGTTTCATCCTTATTAGGTCACAACAGCCTGGGGAACCAACCAGCTTCTCTAAAGGCACTGGTTCCAACTAGTTTCCAGCTTCCCAGATCCCAGATGGGGGAGAGGGGCCAGGGTAGCTGCTCCTGCTGCTGGCTGCCTCCCTGGCCCCAAGGCAGACCCAGGCAGGTGAGTGCGGGGTGGGAGGGGAATGGCCTCTGTGGGGCGGGCTGGGTCCTCACCAGGAAACAGGGATCACAGTGTCACACACCAGACCCTCTGCCTCTTCCCCACCTGCATCCCAAGCCTTGTGACCTGCTCCCCTCCAGGCTGGGCACCCACAGGGCATCCCAGGTGGAGGTGGGTTCTCACCATGCCCTGCCCCCCCCCAGGCAGACCCAGGCAGGTGAGTGCGGGGTGGGAGGGGAATGGCCTCTGTGTGGCCCTCTGGGTCCTCACCAGGAATCTGCAATCACAATGCCACACCCCAGACCCTCTGCCTCTTCCCCACTTGCAACACAAGCCTTGTGACCTGTTCCCCTCCAGGCTGGGCACCCACAGGGGTGTCCCAGTTGGAGGTGGGGTCTCTCGGTGCGCTGCCCCCAGGCTCACACTCGCTGCCCTATTTCTCTACAGCAGAGTTCCTGTCCAGTCTCTGGGAGCCCTGATTCATTACTGTGGTGTACATGGATGGCACACGGTTAAATCGCTTGGATAGCGACCTGGAGAATCCCAGGATGGAGCCAGGGACGGGGTTGATGGCCGGCCAGGGTCAGAGTATTGGGATCCCGAGAAGCAGAGAGCAATGACTGTGGACCAGACTTACCTGATGAATTTGAGGACAGCCCTGCACTACTACAACCAGAGGAACCAGAGAAGCAGTGAGGCAAGGCTGAGGACTAGAATTACCCTGAGAACTTGTGGACAGCCCTGCAGTACTACAACCAGAGCAAGGGCGGTGGCCGCTCCCTTTCACTTTGCACTGGAGTAATAGGACCCATGTGCCCTGTCTGAGGTTTGTCCCAAACCTGAGGGACACAAGGGGACCCAAGATCTGGGACCCACTTTCACTTTAAGTGAAGGGATTCCTAGGTCTGGGCTAACTGAGGAGTCCCTAGGGCTCTCACACTCTCCACAGCTTGAATGGCTGTGACTTGAGGTTTGACCAGAGCTTCCAATGAGGGTAATGGCAGCTCGCCTATGACTGTAATAGCTTATATCGCCCTGAAGGAAAACCTGACAGTATGGACCGCGATGAACACGGCTGGACTGATTACCCGACACAAGTGGGAGCAGGCTGGTGCTGCAGAACTTTACAAGGCCTACCTGGAGGGCTAGCTCCTGGGGTGGATGCTCACTTACAGGGAGCACTGGAAGGAGAAGCTGCTGTGCACAGGTAAAGAGGACCCGGGATTCTCCAATCTCTGCCCTTGGGCTGGGGCTCAGTCCTGGGGAACAAGAAGCCCTCAGCTGTGGTGTTGCTGCTGACTCCTCCTGTTTTCCTCCTGTTTTGCTCTTTGGAAATGGTACTTCCTTGGTCTTTAATTTCTTCAGTCCTTTGTGAAGTGGAGGCTTTATTCCCTTGTGTGCAGTGCAGCTGGTGCAGAATTTCTCCTGCTCTGGCCTCTGTTCCCTCTGCTGGTCCTGTCCTTTTCTGTGTGGAGAATTTATGACCATGCTGACACAGGACCTCATGAACTCCTGTGCACTGCTGTTCTACCTCAAGTCCTTCCCCACTCCATTACTAAATGGTGTCCCCTAGGTTTTCTGTGGGAAGTTTTTCAATTTTTAAGCTAAGGTCTTGAGTGATTTCAACTTTGATGTTGAACAAAGTGAGAGGTGAAAATCTAAATTCATTTCTTCAGAACAACTATCATGAAATTATATCTAGTATGGGATATTTCCTCCCATATCTTATCTTGTATGCTCTGTGGAATATTGAGAATGCATAGCGTTGATAGTTCATGTCCAAAATCTCTAACCATGGCTTTGATTTTCCTGTCGTTTTTATGCCAATTCCACCTTGTTCCCCTCACTACAGCTCTGCCTTCCCTGTGAGGCTGAGACTGAAACCCCTCCAGTCTGATTCCTTAGACTACGTGGCTCTGTGTAGTCTTTTGTATTATTTTCTAAATCTATCAAATGAATGAGAATCATAAATTAGTTCATTAAGTCTGCAGGGTTCTTTAGTAGAATGGCCATTTTTATAACATTAACACTGCCAGTTTTTTTTTGGGGGGGGCCAATTCATCAGATACAATTTACAACCTAACAGTATAAAGCCCAATACACCTCCCTCCCTTAAAAGCATTTGAAACAAGCTGTGAAGGTCCAGCGGGGAATCTTAACCTGACCTGCCATGTTGTCCTCTAACTCTGCCAGTCTTGAAGCAAGGGCTTTAGCTCCACCTTCAGACATCCTCCTGACTGATTTCCTGTCACAGTACCTTAACGTCAGCAAGGTAGACTTCTGTCCTTTCCTTGCTTTGATAGATCCCTGAACTCTTAATTCTTTCAGAGATATTTTCAATGACATGTTTTCCCTCATGTCCTCCTCTGAGAAAACACTGTTGTGTAAGGGAAGGCTACGTGTTTTTACATTGATTTTGTGTCCTTAAACAATAGGGTTTTCTTAGGTCCAGGATTTTCCCGTGATTCCCCTGGGTCTATAAGTAAAGGATCCTCCTGTTTGGACCAATAGTTAATATGACTTCTTCCTGTCCTATACTGATCCCTTTTAAACCTCTCTTTTGCTTAAGAGTGAAGCAAGTGTAATTTCCCTCCTTGTGTTTGGCTTTTCCATCTATTATCCTTTGTAGGGCTGAGTTTGTAGAAAGATATAGGTAACTTTAGTTTTGTCATAGAATATCTTGGTTTCTCCATCTATGTTAATTGAGAGTTTTGCTGGATACAGTAGCCTGGGCTGGCATTTGTGTTCTCTTGTGGTCAGTATTACATCTGTCCAGGAACTTTTGGCTGTCATAGTCTCTGGTGAGAAATCTGGTGTAATTCTGATAGGTCTGCCTTTATATGTTACTTGACATTTTTCCCTTACTGCTCTTAATATTCTTTCTTTGTTTAGTGCATGTGGCATTGTGACTATTATGTTATGGGAGGAATTTCTTTTCTGGGCCAAATTGTTTGGAGTTCTGTAGACTTTTCCTCTGTTTATGGGCATCTCTTTCTATGGGTTTGGGAAGTTTTCTTCTTTAATTTAGTTGAATATATTCATGTGCTCTTTAAGTTGGGAGTCTTCACTCTCTTCTATACCTATTATTCTTAGGTTTGATCTTTTCACTGTGTCCTGAATATCCTGTATGTTTGTAAAATTCCATTTTACATTATCTTTGATGGTTGTGTCTATGTTTTTTGTGGTATCTGTTGCTCCTGAGATTCTCTCTTCTATCTCCTGTTTCCTGTTCATGATGCTCGAATCTATGACTCCTGACCACTTCTCATGTTTTCTATCTCCAGGGTTCTCTCACTTTGGGCTTTCTTTATTGTTTCTATTTCCATTTTTAACTCCTAAGTGATTTTGTTCAATTTCTTCTCTTGTTTGGTTGTGTTTTCCTGTAATTCTTTAAGGGTTTTTTTTTTTCCGGAGCTGAGGTCCAAACCCAGGGCCTTGCAATTGCTAGGCAAGAGCTCTCTACCACTGGACTTAATCCCCAACCCCTCTTTAAGGGTTTTTTGTGTTTCTTCTTTAAGGGCTTCTACTTGTTTAATTGCTTGTCCTGTATTCCCTTATGGGATTTACTGGTGTCCTTCTTAAAGTCCTCCATCATCATGAAAAAATATGATTTTCAACTCTTGCTTTTCTGGTGTGTTTGGATATCCAGTGTTGGCTTTAGTGAGAGAACTGGACTCTGAGGCTGCCACCTAGTCTTGGTTTCTGTTGCTTGGTTTCCTGCACTTGCCTCTCACCATCAGGTTGTCTCTGGTGTTAGCTTGTCTTGCTGTTTCTGATGGAGATTTGACCATCCTGTAGGCCTGTGTGTCAGCACTCCTGTAGACCTGTTTTCCTCTTTTCTTTCAGCCATATAGTCACTCCTGGCAGCTGGTTTTCAGCTCTCAGCGAGGGCAGCAACCTTAAGACTCATGCCCATCTCTGGTCCTAGGACCCTGTGCACAGGGGTCACAGATGGCACAAGGCGTTTTCCTCTTGGATCAGTAATATGGGCAGAGAGTAGTCTCCTCTGGTTTTTCAGGAGTGCCTGCACCTCTAAGGGTCCAGCTCCCCACCCTCCCCACCCCCAACCCCCCTGGGATTGGAGTGCAGGGAGCTGTTTGACCAGTTCAGTTCAGTTCTTGATGCACACCAGAACCACAGGTACTGACAGCTTACTGCTCCTATATTCCTGTATCCAGAGGCACTTAGCAGTTTCCTCTTGGGCCAGGGATGTGGGCAAATGCAGGCAGAAGTGGAAGTCTGTCCTGTAGTCTCAGGATTGTCCCCACTTCTGGGTGCTCAGCTCTATTTCCCTAGGGTTTGGGAATGGGTAGTTTTGGGATTGGGCAGTCAATGGTCTTAATCTCAGAGCCATCATTCCAGGATGTCTAGTCTTGATGAGAACATATGTAAACATTCTCGGTTTTAAGCTTCTTATTCAATGTATAATTTGAATATATATTTGAGCTTTTAGAGAACTTTTGTAATTTAAAAAAAACGATGCTTGGAAAAGTCATAGAATCTATTCCCCTAGAAAAGTAGAAAAAACTAGCAAGGATGACATTGCATGACATTATTACTCCAGAGCAGGGGGAGAGAGCAAGATTAGGAGGAAGAAGGAGAAGGAAAGAGAAGTAGAATAATTTAGAAATTAAAAGGGAATTTTGAAATTAAGGGTTTTTTGTTTGTTTTTGGAGGATTTCTGGAGAGAGGATATTTGAAGAGGTTTTAGAGAAGAAGAATGTAGAAATAAAGGTGAATATAACTTTTCAAAGTGTCCCTTTTTCTTCCTCTCAATTTCACTCAGAGTCTGAGCTGGTAAATTACTGCAGAGATAAGGACAGGATACTTTACTTAGCAGAAAGGGCTAGCTGCTTTACAGTGAAACAGGGACCCAGGAAGAAACCCTTGTGGAGGGCGAGTGTTTCAGCAGGGAATCAAATCCTGCAAAAGCTGGAGATTAGGGCAGTGGGGGAGGGTGGTGGAGGTGCCTAAGCTCCTCCAAGTGATGCATGTTTTTTCCTGTTGACACAAACCCAGTGTCTGCTCTGTGTTCACACCCCAGGTAGTGCAGGCCCTTAATAACATATCAGAGAGAGGTTCTGTTGATCCTCATTGAGGAGTAGGGATAGGGATAGTCTCTCTTCAACCTTCTTTCTGTCCAGGTTCCAGATAGGTGGAAGGTGATCCTAATCAGTGCTGAGAAGTCAGATCCACTCACCAGAGAAACCGCTGTCCTGCTGCCACTGCGCTGTGTGTGCACCCATGCAAAACCTTTAATGAATTTGCAAAAATAAAAGTAACCCCACAGTTTTAGCATCAAGATGTTGAATGTAGAGTTTAAAGCTCCCGTGATATTGACACAGTCCAAAAAAGTCTTGACTGGTTTATTTTCTCTGCCAGTCAGGCAAATAAGTCAGGAAAAATCTCAAGCGCAAGTGCCAGCCGCAGAGAAAACTCCAACATTGCATAGAATTTGCAGTTGAAGAAAGCCGTTTATTGTGGCTCATGAACCACATGTAGGAGAAACAGGAGAGAGTCTCTCTGGGTCTGCAGATCTTTCTGTCCTCAGTCCCAAGTCCTCCTCACCAATAGTCAATCAACAGTCAAGGGAACTGAAGGGCAGGGAGGGTACAGCTAAAAGGTCAGACTCTTGTCAGGTTGGCCTGGGGTGGAGAGGCTGTGGGCTCATTCCTGGGGATAGTGTCTTGCCACAAGCCATCCTTCTGAGGACTCCTTCTCCCTTTTCACTCTGCTATAGCCAGACTCCTTTCTGTGCCTACACTACTCCTGACCATTAGCATATAGGAAGGGGTGGGTGGGCAGGTGAGGGCTGATGGGGATGTGGTCACACCACTCTTTATCCCATAAGTGTCATAAAGAGATATTTGGAACAAAACCCGGTGGGTTTTTTTTCTGGTTTGGTTTGTGTTTTTGTTGTTGTTTGTGTGTTTGTGTGTTGTGTGTGAAATTATTTTATGATGGTGGGGAGTGAGGGTGTGTGCATGCATTCCACCAAGCACTTGTGACAGCCTCAGAAGACATTTCAAGAGACTGGCTTCTTCCTTCCTGAGGATCCCTGGGATCACACCCATGTCCTCAGGTGTGGCACAGAGCCTCTCTTGATGGCCCTCTGTATTGTTTTTATACTTTTATGTGTGTGGCTCCCCTTCAGAGATCACCAGTCGGGGGCCGAGAATCACTGTCAACCTTTCTAGGTGACAAGACTTAATGTGCAGAAGGAGAAGCTCCTGTACCTCAGAAGAGCGTCATCCATGGGGCCCCAAGAGAACCTAAAAGATGCCAAATACTGTGCAACTGCGTGGGAATCATTAAGAGACAGTCAATAAGAAATTACATCCAGGTTAACACAAATGAAAATGCAGAAGGAACCAGCAGCTGAAAGCTTTGTAAATGAAGCCACCATCTTTCTGATAAATTAAAAGAGAAATAGAAGAAGACCCACTGCCGCGTGCAGGCTGACCAATTCTGCTGTCATCCAGTTTCAGATCCAGCAGGTCGAGTCAGTCCACCCCAACATCTCCTCCATCTGTGAGCTGCCAGGTCAGGGGGAGGAGCCATGTCTGCAGAACCAGATCCAGGAGCAGATCCTGAAGCATGGCTGTGATTGAAGCTGCCTCCCCCCTGCAGCCTGCAGTGCTGGAGCCCAAGATAGTCATGGAGGCTCCCTTGAGGTGAGGGCTGGAGAGGAGTCTGCAGAGACCGAGTGTCTCTGGAAACACTAGAGAAGGGAATGTCCAGGGAAAGACGGCTTTGCACAGCGAACTCACAAAATTGGAAGGAGAGATGGAGGAACAGAGCTGGGTGTCCAGGGTGGAAAGAAGAAACTAAGGACTGAGATGCTCTGGTCCACGCTGAGCCAGAAACTAAACTTGCCTGCAGCTGAGCTGCTGACTACAAAGGGCTGGTCTCAGGAGCCAGGCAGGGTCTTCTGGTCCAGTAGGAAAATCTGCTCTGCACACTTGGCCCTCTTTATCTCCAGCTCCCAGTACTCAGGCTCCTCCTGCCATATCCAGGAAGCCCTGGGTTCGTAATTTCTTGTCCCTGTGGAAGCTCACCAAATAGTTGTTGTCCCCCTAGCCTTCCAAGGACCAGGGCTCCTCCAGGACAAGGCAGTGAGGACATACCACAGTGAGTGTGATCCTGTGGAGTGTAGGGGTGAGGCCCAGACCTCCTCCAGGGACTCCAAGGGAATGCAAGGGTCTGAAGGGGAATACTGCACATGACTGGGGACACAGGTAGAATAGTATCAGGTGCTATGGTCAGAAACGTAGGGGCGTGGCTTCCCCAGTGGCCACGCCCCCTCTGCTCTACAGAGGCCATTTTCCTCCCCCTCCCTGCTTGTACTCACAGGTGCTATACTGGATAGGGACCAGGGAAGCCCCCAGGAAGGCAGATCTTGAGATGCAGGGCAGGTTTGATTCCTGGGGATCTGTGCAGACTTTATAACTCATGCCCGTAGACAAGCTGGCTGCTTTGTCAGGATCTCCCTATCCAATGCGGGTCATTATAGCCAACTTGTCATCAGTGCCAGTGCAGAAGGACTTCACCGAGGGTGTGGATGGGGCATGAGACTAGGGAGATGGGAAAGAGCTTGCTATGTCTACTCCATCCCAGACCTCAACAGCAGACTTGTCCAGACCCTGTGATGCTGGAGAGAGCACTGGCATGTCCCCTTCTCCCCACACCTTTCCTAATCTGGAATTGAGAAGAGACCTACAGGAAAATCTTATTTCTTCATCTCCTTCCTCCTCCTCTTCTTCTTTCCCTTCCTATCATAAGACCCCAAACTCTGGATTTTAAAGTTAATTACATTACTGTATGAGCATGTGCCCATGTACATACATGCATTTGTGTATGCGTGTGTGTATGTGAGTGTATGTGCATGTCTGTCTGTCTGTCTGTCTGTCTGTCTTTTTGCATGTGTTCCCAGCCATCATCTGGTGGCATTTGGTTGGCAGTGGTTATCAGAAGCTTCTGTGTGCTAGGCACTAGGGATGTGGTGCTGTGACCCTGGAGTTCACTGTGGGATGAAGGGTCCAAGAGCAGCGGGCACTTTGTTCAGTAGCTTGTCCCAGGTACACAGATACTAAGAATTGGATTAAAAATTAAGGTCATCTAAGAAGAAGGAAGACTGAAATGTGGATGCTTCAGTGCTGCTCAGAAGGAGAACAAAATACTCATGGGAGGAAATAGAGGGACAAAGAGTGGAGCAGGGATTGAAGGAAAAGTCACCCAGATCTGCTGCTCCTGGGCATCCCTCCCTTAAGCAGCCACATAACCCAGTCACTATTGCTGATGCCAAAATGTGCTGGCTGACAGGAGCCTGAAGTAGATTCCTCCTGAGAGGCTCTGCCACAGCCTTATTGACACAGATGAGGATGCTTGCAGCTAACCATGTCACTGAGCATGGGGAACCCAATGGAAGAGTTAGAGAAAGGATTGAAGGAGCTGAAGGGATTTGTATCCCCATAGGAGGAACAACAATATCAACCAAACAGATCCCTCCAGAGCTCCCAGGCACTAAACCACCAACCTACAAGTAGACATGGAGGGTCTCATGGCCCAAGACTCTTCTGTAGCAAAGGATGGCACTGTCTGTCATCATTAGGAGGAGAAGTCCTTGTTCCTGTGAAGAAAAATTCCAGGATGTTGATGTGGGAGTGGGTGGGTGGGACTGGGAGCACCTCATAGAGGCAGGGGGAGAGGGAGGAGAATGAGAGGGGCAGGAAATGGGTAACATTTGAAATGTGAATACATAAAATATCCAATAAAGTCCAAGGTAGGGATGACTCCAAGGCTCTTAGCAGAGAATGAGAGAAATGGAAGGCTTCTGTGACAACCTCTCCCTTATTACACCCCTCAAAAAAAAAAGAATTTGGAAGGGAAGCCATTGGAAGAAAACTTTAAAAAATGTGACAAGGATACTCACATATATTTCTACACAGCCGATGGCTTCTGTCAGGGGTGGGTGAGGAAGGAACCAGGTATCTTTAAGGGGGATGGCCACTGGGAGTTTCACCCGGCTCCAGTGCTGCATATTTGGGCAACACAATAAGATTAGGCATTGTTTCCTTTTTTGTTTTCTGGGAGGTCATAAGGATTGGGGGAGGTCAACTGGGAGGAGTGGGAAGTGAATGGGATTGGGGTCCATCATGTGAAATTTCCGAATAATCAATAAATACATTAAGTTAGAGAAAGAGAGAAGTAAAGTCCCCCTGCGTCACTTTTTATAAGATTGCATACTGAATATCTTTCCAAAGCTGTGATTTGAGGGCAGAGCATCTGGAAGCTTGCTTTGATGTGGAACAAGGACAGCTGAGGTACTGGACCTTGGAATTAGCTTTTAAGTGGAAGAACTGAATGCCACAGACAATGGCGCGGCCAACTGAACTAACATGCAAGTCCCAGACCCAGTCAGGTGATCGGCTCTGTACAAGGTTCCCCTGTTCACAGCATCCTCATAGGGCACTTTGGGAGGCACTGAGTGCAGATCACTGATGCCTGCATCTCTGTTGTTGGAGACATTTAGGATGTGGGTGCAGACTCTGATTTCTTCCACAGGGCAAGGGAATCCATCCCCATCCCTGACAGCTGAGACAGGAGGAGTAACTCATGTTCCCTGTAGATAAGGAGGGTTTTTCTGGTTAGATCTCTACAGTCAGAGGCAGAAGCAGCAGGCTTCTGGTGGGTGTTATTTTCCCATGTAACCTTAATGAGGGTAGCACACACCTTACTCTGGTGGGACTGTGCTCCACCCAAGGGAACCAATTGAGCCTGGGGACATCCTGCCATGCAAATGTATTGCAAATCTAACCCAGTTTACTCAAGCATTCAATTTCTCATAGCCAGTTTGTGTGTGTGTGTGTGTGTGTTTGTTTGTGTGTGTGTTTGTGTGTATGTGTGTGTGTATGTGTGTGTGTTTGTGTGTGTTTGTGTGTATGTGTATGTGTGTGTGTTTGTGTGTGTATGTGTTTGTTTGTGTGTACATGTGTATGTAACTGTGTACGTGTATGTGTTTGTGTGTATGTGTGTGTATGTTTGTGTGTGTGTTTGTGTGTATGTGTATGTGTATGTGTGTGTTTGTGTGTGTATGTGTGTTTGTTTGTGTGTACATGTGTGTGTAAGTGTGTACGTGTATGCGTTCGTGTGTGTGTGTGTGTGTGTGTGTGTGTGTGTGTGTGTGATTGCTTGTTTCTTTTTGTTCTGTTTTTAGAGACAGAGTTTTTCTGTGTAGCTCTGGATCTTGTGGAATTTGCTCTGTAGACCAGGTTGGCCTCAAACTTAGAAACCTACCTGCCTCGGCCTCTCAATTGCTCAGATTAAAAGTATGTGCCCCCAGTGTCTGCCATAAGTTGATATTTTTGAAATTCATTTGTTTATTTGCTTACCTATTCACGTAATGTATGTGAGTACTCTGTCTCTCTTCAGACATGCCAGACGATGGAACCAACAGGTCAGGAGTGGCTGACTCACTGCTCAGGCCAACCTCCCCACTCTTGCTAACTTGCATAGTGTGAGAGACTTAGCTGGGGCTCTCAGAGGTTCCCAGTGCATAGCCTCCTTCTTCCTTGAGCCTGTTGCTACCTTGTGCACTTAGTTTATTCTGGATACTTAAACTGACAGTTCTGGAAGGCACCTGTTTCTCTTTCATAAGGCCATCCGGGGTTGTCATCTGGCTTTCTCTTGTCCTCCACTTTGCTGGGTTGGTGGCCTCTCAGGCTCAAAGAACCACTCACATCCCTCACCAAGGCAGGCTGCCTGGGTGCCTGCTGGACTGGACCCTTAAGCACTCACTTCCACCACAGGACAAGGGTCTTGGGCTTTGTTGAGGTCCTCTAGGCTGGCATTCCACAGGCCAGAGCCCTGTCCACCAACTACCTCTGATTCTGGTCTCTGAGGTAGGCTCAGTGAAGGAGCCTGGAGACTGCTTGCTGTGAGGACCAGCCCTGAGGGAGGAGCCCATTGGGGATCAAGTTTAATTAATCCAGACAAGTGCCTCAGATTTCTTTTGCCGCCTGCTCTTGGGATTTCACTCCAGATGCAGGTTTATCTCTGATAAATATTTTAAGAAGCAGCCACTTTTTGGTCCCGTCACATACATCAGCAGACACTGGGCAGACAGGCTCCTTCTACAGACTGGAAATTCCTCCCCTCTGTGCTAACTGACAAATATCTAATGCACAAAATACCAGCAGACACAGACCCACGTGTCCCGAGCACATCCTCCACTCTGCTCACTGTAGAACAAAGCAGTAACCGAGGGAGATGAGCAGCTCAATCCACCTGGACACTCTATTCTGGAGTCCAGGAGGAGAAAGAGAAACAAAACAAAACAGAAAACAGAAGAGAATCTTCTAGATCCGTTTAGAGACAGTTAACACCTTTTGCAAATTTCAGTAAAAACGAAATAGAGAAGTTGAAATGGGGAAACGTCAGGAGGTTGGGAATGGGAGACTGAAAGTCAGAAAATCATGGAGAGAAGAGGAGGGATGGCTCAGTGGTTAAGAACACACTTCTCTTTCTTGCATACAGAGCTGGAAGCCCAGGACCATGGCTAATTCCAGCTCCTTGGAATCCAGGATCTTTAGCTTTCATGGTCACCTAGTCTTGAGTGCACACACAATTAGACATTACAAAAACAATTTAAGCAGAAATGTGTATTATAGGCAGACTTCACCTCATAGTGTAGACACAAGAATCTTTCCTGAGAGCCTGTTTGGAAGTTCTAGCAGGGGACCATCGACTGTCTTACTTATATTCATGGAGATTCATAGTTTTCCTCTGAGCCTGCAGCGTGGGTTAAATGCACGATTCTGGAGAGGTGAGGAAGGAAGGGGACATCCTTAGAGCTAGTCAGATCAGCAGAGTCAATCGACCCTGGTGATCAATGTGTAGACAGATATTGCATGCAGCTTGTCCTCACAGTTACAAAATTCTTCCTTCCTTCTGTCCTTCCTTCCTTCCTTCCTTCCTTCCTTCCTTCCTCCCTCCCTCCCTCCCTTCCTCCCTCCCTTCCTTCCTTCTTTCCTTCCTTCCTCCCTTTCTTCCTTCCTTCCTTCCTTCCTTCCTTCCTTCCTTCCTTCCTTCTTTCCTTACTCCCTCCATTCCGTTCTCTCTTTCCCTTCCTTCCCCCTCCCTTTGCTCTTCTTTCCTTTCTCCCTTCCTTCCCACACTCCCTCCTTGTCCTCTTCCTCTCTCACCCAAAGTGACTAATGGAGGAAAGATTTTCTTATGGCTCTAGAGGTAAGAGGGAGGCATAACCTCCAGAATCCAGAGTGCAAAGTAGAGAACTCAAATCTTCAGTCACCAATGAACACTAAGGACAGAGCAGACTGGAAGTGGCTCAAGGCTATAAACTCTCAAAGCTTGCCCACAGTGGCTTACTTCTTAAGGAAGGCTGAAATCTAAAAGTCCTGACTCCCAGTACTACCAACTAGGGGCCAAGTGTTCAAATGCTTGAGCCTGGGGAATGCATTTCTAGATCACTAGACAATCATGCTGCTATTGAAGCAATAGACTCATCCCTCCTGAATGGTTGGTATTACACTAGTGGACAGATCCAAGAGCAGACAGGTCTGAGGTCTGAGGGCAGGGCTTGGGTTGGGCAGTACAGACCTGTGGGTTCACTTGGTGCTGTCTTCTTCATTGTCAGATGGTTTCCAAGCCCTCACCGTCCTGTTGAGAGCAGGTGCCTAGAGAATGCCATAAAAGTCTCTGTGGTTGCAAGTTACAAAGTCTAGGAGTTTATACAAGTGCTTTTGGCTCACCCGAACCTGAGGATGGGAAACATGGTGCCCAGCGCCCTCATTCTCCACTTGGTTGCCTTGCCAGGCCAGAGCCAGATCTCTTCTACTTGCCTGAGTGCTTCCACCTCGAGTACAATGAACTAAACCTCTGAAACTGTCATCAAGCCCCAGTAAAATGGTTTCTGTTGTTGTTGTCATTGTCATTGTCGTTGTCGTTGTTGCTGCTGCTGCAATAGTCCCAGTGTCTCTTCACAGCAAGAGTACAATAACTAAGACACAGGGTGAACTTTTAAGAAAATGTATTATTGTAAAGTCTATTTAGTGACAAACTGGGAAACTTGTATCTTCTTTCCTTCTATCGAAGGTATAAAGTTGCTTTATGGAACTAAAGCTTTACAAAAAGAAGATCTCAGGCTGGAGAGAAGGCTCAGACCTTAAGAGCACTTTCTGCTCTTCCAGAGGTCATGAGTTCAATTCCCAGCAACCACATGTGGGCTCACAACCATCTATAATGAGATCTTGTGCCCTCCTGGCGCACTCGTGTACATGCAGTTGGAACATTGTATACATAATAAATAAATAAAAAAATCTCTAAAAATCCGTCTGACTCACAGCATGCTGTAGTAATGTTTTATTTAGAGTTAGTATTCATAGATTTGCAGGTCTGCCCTTTCCTGGCATAAGATTAATCCCATCCTCTTAGGTGCTCACTGCTTTTCCTTCACAGAGAGGAGCTGGGGATATGGTCATGTTCTGGGATTAGCTAATGGGCATATTGCACACATTCTGTAATATCCTCTCATTCTCTCTCAATCTCTCTCTCTCTCTCTCTCTCTCTCTCTCTCTCTCTCTCTCTCTCTCTCTCTCTCCCCCCCCACCTCAATGAAGGTTGGCTCTGGGAAATTCAGATGCTTTGTCAGAGCAGTTTCAAAAGTGACCTAGGTAAATAGGGAGAGAGGGCTCCTGGGTACAGACAGCAGGAACCTGAGTCCTTTCCAGCTGCCATATGAGGAAGCCATATGTCATGTGACTCCAGCTCTAGTGAAGCCTTGAGAACACACAGAAACATGAAAACTAAACTGTGACCTGGGAGAGTTCCTGAGCCAGGGTCACCAAGCACTCCTGCTGTCACACACTGTGGGAAGTGTCAGCTTGGAGTCTCCAGAGGCTGAGCTTGGCTGCTATGCTCCAGTGCAGCAGATTCCTGAGAAGTGCAGGTCTCCAACCATCTTCCTGGGGAAGCCAGAGAACTGTGGGCTGAAGCTACAATGCTCAAAGATGAGGAAATATCCTATCAGGCCTTTCTATCTGCCCTAAGCAGTTGTAGGGCAGGCTTCTTAGCTTTTTATTTCAATTTTAAATATTCGAAGTAAAGTGTTATTCACCAGGGAGGGGTTGGGCAAACCCAGGGCTGGGGACTCTGCAGGTTCCCACTTTCACTTCAGATTGTAACCTGTTTCATGTCCTTCTGCCTGGATACTGGTGATTGTCCCACAGGTTTCATCCTTATTAGGTCACAACAGCCTGGGGAACCAACCAGCTTCTCTAAAGGCACTGGTTCCAACTAGTTTCCAGCTTCCCAGATCCCAGATGGGGGAGAGGGGCCAGGGTAGCTGCTCCTGCTGCTGGCTGCCTCCCTGGCCCCAAGGCAGACCCAGGCAGGTGAGTGCGGGGTGGGAGGGGAATGGCCTCTGTGGGGCTGGCTGGGTCCTCACCAGGTTACAGGGATCACAGTGTCACACACCAGACCCTCTGCCTCTTCCCCACCCTCATCCCAGGCCTTGTGACCTGCTCCCCTCCAGGCCACGCACCCACAGGGGGTCCCAGGAGGAGGTGGGGTCTCACGGTGCCCCGCCCCCAGGCTCACACTGGCTGCCCTATTTCTCTACAGCAGAGTTTGTTTGTTTTTAGAGTCCTTTTTTTCTTTTTTTAGGACGTAGAATGTCCTTATCTTTGTGTGCTAATGCCGATTCTGTACATTTCTTCGTATAATTTACTGAATATATGCTTTGGGTTGCTTTGTGGAGCATGCACCCTTCCTACAGCCTAGCTTTTCCTTTCTCTTTAGGGATGGTCCTGGGAGCACTATTGGATTTCCGGGATAAAATTTTTTTTTTATTATTTTTTTATTTTTTATTTTTTTTTATTTTTTTTATTTTTTATTAACTTGAGTATTTCTTATATACATTTCGAGTGTTATTCCCTTTCCCGGTTTCCGGGCAAACATCCCCCTCCCCCGTCCCCTTCCTTATGGGTATTCCCCTTCCAGCCCTCCCCCCACTGCCACCCTCCCCCCAACAGTCTAGTTCACTGGGGGTTCAGTCTTAGCAGGACCCAGGGCTTCCCCTTCCACTGGTGCTCTTACTAGGATATTCATTGCTACCTATGAGGTCAGAGTCCAGGGTCAGTCCATGTATAGTCTTTAGGTAGTGGCTTAGTCCCTGTAAGCTCTGGTTGCTTGGCATTGTTGTACATATGGGGTCTTGAGCCCCTTCAAGCTCTTCCAGTTCTTTCTCTGATTCCTTCAACGGGGGTCCTATTCTCAGTTCAGTGGTTTGCTGCTGGCATTCGCCTCTGTATTTGCTGTATTCTGGCTATGTCTCTCAGGAGCGATCTACATCCGGCTCCTGTCAGTCTGCACTTCTTTGCTTCATCCATCTTGTCTAATTGGGTGGCTGTATATGTATGGGCCACATGTGCGGCAGGCTCTGAATGGGTGTTCCTTCAGTCTCTGTTTTAATCTTTGCCTCTCCCTTCCCTGCCAAGTGTATTCTTTTTCCTCATTTAAAGAAGGAGTGAAGCATTCACATTTTGATCATCCGTCTTGAGTTTCGTTTGTTCTAGGGATCTAGGGTAATTCAAGCATTTGGGCTAATAGCCACTTATCAATGAGTGCATACCATGTATGTCTTTCTGTGATTGGGTTAGCTCACTCAGGATGATATTTTCCAGTTCCAACCATTTGCCTACAAATTTCATAAACTCATTGTTTTTGATAGCTGAGTAATATTCCATTGTGTAGATGTACCACATTTTCTGTATCCATTCCTCTGTTGAAGGGCATCTGGGTTCTTTCCAGTTTCTGGCTATTATAAATAAGGCTGCGATGAACATAGTGGAGCACGTGTCTCTTTTATATGTTGAGGCATCTTTTGGGTATATGCCCAAGAGAGGTATAGCTGGATCCTCAGGCAGTTCAATGTCCAATTTTCTGAGGAACCTCCAGACTGATTTCCAGAATGGTTTTACCAGTCTGCAATCCCACCAACAATGGAGGAGTGTTCCTCTTTCTCCACATCCTCGCCAGCATCTGCTGTCACCTGAGTTTTTGATCTTAGCCATTCTCACTGGTGTGAGGTGAAATCTCAGGGTTGTTTTGATTTGCATTTCCCTTATGACTAAAGATGTTGAACATTTCTTTAGGTGTTTCTCAGCCATTTGGCATTCCTCAGCTGTGAATTCTTTGTTTAGCTCTGAACCCCATTTTTAATAGGGTTATTTGTTTCCCTGCGGTCTAACTTCTTGAGTTCTTTGTATATTTTCGATATAAGGCCTCTATCTGTTGTAGGATTGGTAAAGATCTTTTCCCAATCTGTTGGTTGCCGTTTTGTCCTAACCACAGTGTCCTTTGCCTTACAGAAGCTTTGCAGTTTTATGAGATCCCATTTGTCGATTCTTGATCTTAGAGCGTAAGCCATTGGTGTTTTGTTCAGGAAATTTTTTCCAGTGCCCATGTGTTCCAGATGCTTCCCTAGTTTTTCTTCTATTAGTTTGAGTGTGTCTGGTTTGATGTGGAGGTATTTGATCCACTTGGACTTAAGCTTTGTACAGGGTGATAAGCATGGATCGATCTGCATTCTTCTACATGTTGACGTCCAGTTGAACCAGCACCATTTGCTGAAAATGTTATCTTTTTTCCATTGGATGGTTTTGGCTCCTTTGTCAAAAATCAAGTGACCATAGGTGTGTGGGTTCTTTTCTGGGTCTTCAATTCTATTCCATTGGTCTATCTGTCTGTCTCTGTACCAATACCATGCAGTTTTTATCACTATTGCTCTGTAATACTGCTTGAGTTCAGGGATAGTGATTCCCCCTGAAGTCCTTTTGTTGTTGAGGATAGCTTTAGCTATCCTGGGTTTTTTGTTATTCCAGATGAATTTGCAAATTGTTCTGTCTAACTCTTTGAAGAATTGGATTGGTATTTTGATGGGGATTGCATTGAATCTGTAGATTGCTTTTGGTAAAATGGCCATTTTTACTATATTAATCCTGCCAATCCATGAGCATGGGAGATCTTTCCATCTTCTGAGGTCTTCTTCAATTTCTTTCCTCAGTGTCTTGAAGTTCTTATTGTACAGATCTTTTACTTGCTTGGTTAAAGTCACACCGAGGTACTTTATATTATTTGGGTCTATTATGAAGGGTGTCGTTTCCCTAATTTCTTTCTCGGCTTGTTTCTCTTTTGTATAGAGGAAGGCAACTGATTTATTTGAGTTAATTTTATACCCAGCCACTTTGCTGAAGTTGTTTATCAGCTTTAGTAGTTCTCTGGTGGAACTTTTGGGATCACTTAAATATACTATCATATCATCTGCAAATAGTGATATTTTGACCTCTTCTTTTCCGATCTGTATCCCCTTGATCTCCTTTTGTTGTCTGATTGCTCTGGCTAGAACTTCAAGAACTATATTGAATAAGTAGGGAGAGAGTGGGCAGCCTTGTCTAGTCCCTGATTTTAGTGGGATTGCTTCAAGTTTCTCTCCATTTAGTTTAATGTTAGCAACTGGTTTGCTGTATATGGCTTTTACTATGTTTAGGTATGGGCCTTGAATTCCTATTCTTTCCAGGACTTTTATCATGAAGGGGTGTTGAATTTTGTCAAATGCTTTCTCAGCATCTAATGAAATGATCATGTGGTTCTGTTCTTTCAGTTTGTTTATATAATGGATCACGTTGATGGTTTTCCGTATATTAAACCATCCCTGCATGCCTGGGATGAAGCCTACTTGATCATGGTGGATAATTGTTTTGATGTGCTCTTGAATTCGGTTTGCCAGAATTTTATTGAGTATTTTTGCGTCGATATTCATAAGGGAAATTGGTCTGAAGTTCTCTTTCTTTGTTGTGTCTTTGTGTGGTTTAGGTATAAGAGTAATTGTGGCTTCGTAGAAGGAATTCGGTAGGGCTCCATCTGTTTCAATTTTGTGGAATAGTTTGGATAATATTGGTATGAGGTCTTCTATGAAGGTCTGATAGAATTCTGCACTAAACCCGTCTGGACCTGGGCTCTTTTTGGTTGGGAGACCTTTAATGACTACTTCTATTTCCTTAGGAGTTATGGGGTTGTTTAACTGGTTTATCTGTTCCTGATTTAACTTCGATACCTGGTATCTGTCTAGGAAATTGTCCATTTCCTGAAGATTTTCAAGTTTTGTTGAATATAGGTTTTTATAGTAAGATCTGATGATTTTTTGAATTTCCTCTGAATCTGTAGTTATGTCTCCCTTTTCATTTCTGATTTTGTTAATTTGGACGCACTCTCTGTGTCCTCTCGTTAGTCTGGCTAAGGGTTTATCTATCTTGTTGATTTTCTCAAAGAACCAACTTTTGGTTCTGTTGATTCTTTCTATGGTCCTTTTTGTTTCGACTTGGTTGATTTCAGCTCTGAGTTTGATTATTTCCTGCCTTCTACTCCTCCTGGGTGTATTTGCTTCTTTTTGTTCTAGAGCTTTTAGGTGTGCTGTCAAGCTGCTGACATATGCTCTTTCCTGTTTCTTTCTGCAGGCACTCAGCGCTATGAGTTTTCCTCTTAGCACAGCTTTCATTGTGTCCCATAAGTTTGGGTATGTTGTATCTTCATTTTCATTAAATTCTAAAAAGTTTGTAATTTCTTTCTTTATTTCTTCCTTGACCAGGTTATCATTGAGTAGAGCATTGTTCAATTTCCACGTATGTGGGCATTCTTCCCTTATTGTTATTGAAGACCAGTTTTAGGCCATGGTGGTCCGATAGCACGCATGGGATTATTTCTATCTTTCTGTACCTGTTGAGGCCTGTTTTTTGACCAATTATATGGTCAATTTTGGAGAAAGTACCATGAGGAGCTGAGAAGAAGTTATATCCTTTTGCTTTAGGATAGAATGTTCTATAAATATCCGTTAAGTCCATTTGGCTCATGACTTCTCTTAGTCTGTCTACATCACTGTTTAATTTCTGTTTCCATGATCTGTCCATTGATGAGAGTGGGGTGTTGAAATCTCCCACTATTATTGTGTGAGGTGCAATGTGTGTTTTGAGCTTTAGTAAGGTTTCTTTTACGTATGTAGGTGCCCTTGTATTTGGGGCATAGATATTTAGGATTGAGAGTTCATCTTGGTGGATTTTTCCTTTGATGAATATGAAGTGTCCTTCCTTATCTTTTTTGATGACTTTTAGTTGAAAATTGATTTTATTTGATATTAGAATGGCTACTCCAGCTTGCTTCTTCTGACCATTTGCTTGGAAAGTTGTTTTCCAGCCTTTCACTCTGAGGTAGTGTCTGTCTTTGTCTCTGAGGTGTGTTTCCTGTAGGCAGCAGAATGCAGGGTCCTCGTTGCATATCCAGTTTGTTAATCTATTTCTTTTTATTGGGGAGTTGAGGCCATTGATGTTGAGAGATATTAAGGAATAGTGATTATTGCTTCCCGTTATATTCATATTTGGATGTTAGGTTATGTTTGTGTGCTTTCCTTCTCTTTGTTTTGTTGCCAAGATGATTAGTTTCTTGCTTCTTCTAGGGTATAGCTTGCCTCCTTATGTTGGGCTTTACCATTTATTATCCTTTGTAGTGCTGGATTTGTAGAAAGATATTGTGTAAATTTGGTTTTGTCATGGAATATCTTGGTTTCTCCTTCTATGTTAATTGAGACTTTTGCAGGATACAGTAACCTGGGCTGGCATTTGTGTTCTCTTAGGGTCTGTATGACATCAGTCCAGGATCTTCTGGCCTTCATAGTTTCTGGCTAGAAGTCTGGTGTGATTCTGATAGGTCTGCCTTTATATGTTACTTGACCTTTTTCCCTTACTGCTTTTAATATTCTTTCTTTATTTTGTGCGTTTGGTGTTTTGACAATTATGTGACGGTAGGTGTTTCTTTTCTGGTCCAATCTATTTGGAGTTCTGTAGGCTTCTTGTATGTCTATGGGTATCTCTATTTTTAGGTTAGGGAAGTTTTCTTCTATGATTTTGTTGAAGATATTTACTGGTCCTTTGAGGTGGGAGTCTTCACTCTCTTCTATACCTATTATCCTTAGGTTTGATCTTCTCATTGAGTCCTGGATTTCCTGTATGTTTTGGACCAGTAGCTTTTTCCCCTTTACATTATCTTTGACAGTTGAGTCAATGATTTCTATTGAATCTTCTGCTCCTGAGATTCTCTCTTCCATCTCTTGTATTCTGTTGGTGAAGCTTGTATCTACAGCTCCTTGTCTCTTCTTTTGGTTTTCTATATCCAGGGTTGTTTCCATGTGTTCTTTCTTGATTGCTTCTATTTCCATTTTTAATTCCTTCAACTGTTTGATTGTGTTTTCCTGGAATTCTTTCAGGGATTTTTGTGACTCCTCTCTATGGGCTTCTACTTGTTTATTTATGATTTCCTGGAATTCTTTCAGGGATTTGTGCGATTCCTCTCTGTAGGCTTCTACTTGTTCTCTAAGGGAGTTCTTCACGTCTTTCTTGAAGTCCTCCAGCATCATGATCAAATATGATTTTGAAACTAGATCTTGCTTTTCTGGTGTGTTTGGATGTTCCATGTTTGTTTTGGTGGGAGAATTGGGCTCCGATGATGCCATGTAGTCTTGGTTTCTGTTGCTTGGGTTCCTGCGCTTGCTTCACCATCAGATTATCTCTAGTGTTACTTTGTTCTGCTATTTCTGACAGTGGCTAGACTGTCCTATAAGCCTGTGTGTCAGGAGTGCTGTAGACCTGTTTTCCTCTCTTTCAGTCAGTTATGGGGACAGAGTGTTCTGCTTTCGGGCATGTAGTTTTTCCTCTCTACAGGTCTTCAGCTGTTCCAGTGGGCCTGTGTCTTGAGTTCACCAGGCAGGTCACTTGCAGCAGAAAAGTTGGTCTTACCTGTGGTCTTGAGGCTCAAGTTCGCTCGCGGGGTGCTGCCCTCGGGCTCTCTTTGGCGGCAGCAACCAGGAAGACCTGTGCCGCCCCTTCCGGGAGCTTCATTGCACCAGGGTTCCAGATGGCGTTTGGTGTTTTCCTCTGGCGTCCGAAATGTGTGTGCAGAGAGCAGTCTCTTCCGGTTTCCCAGGCTTGTGTGCCTCTCTGAATGTTTAGCTCTCCCTCCCATGGGATTTGGGTGCAGAGAACTGTTTATCGGGTCTGTTTCCTTCAGGTTCCGGTGGTGTCTCAGGCAGGTGTCCTGCCGCTCCTGGGCCCTCCCCCACGGGAGCCCAGAGGCCTTATACAGTTTCCTCTTGGGCCAGGGATGTGGGCAGGGGTGGGCAGTGTTGGTGGTCTCTTCCGCTCTTCAGCCTCAGGAGTGCCCACCTGACCAGGCGGTTGGGTCTCTCTCTCGAGAACTTTTGTAATTAAAAAAAAAACGATGCTTGGAAAAGTCATAGAATCTATTCCTCTAGAAAAGTAGAAAAAACTAGCAAGGATGACATTGCATGGCATTATTACTCCAAGCAGGAGGAGAGAGCAAGATTCAGGAGGAGAGAGCAAGATTAGGAGGAAGAAGGAGAAGGAAAGACAAGTAGAATAATTTAGAAATTAAAAGGGAATTTTGAAATTAAGGGGTTTTTTTTGTTTTTGGAGAATTTCTGGAGAGAGGATATTTGAAGAGGTTTTAGAGAAGAAGAATGTAGAAATAAAGATGAATATAACTTTTCAAAGTGTCCCTTTTTCTTCCTCTCAATTTCACTCAAAGTCAGTAAATTACTGCAGAGAAAAGGACAGGATACTTTACTTAGCAGAAAGGGCTAGCTGCTTTACAGTGAAACAGGGACCCAGGAAGAAACCCTTGTGGAGGGCGAGTGTTTCAGCAGGGAATCAAATCCAGCAAAAGCTGGAGATTAGGGCAGATGGGGAGGTTGGTGTTGGTGCCTCAGCTCCTCCAAGTGATGCATGTTTTTTCCTGTTGAGACAAACTCAGTGTCTGCTGTGTGTTCACACCCCAGGTGAGTGCAGGCCCTTAATAACATATCAGAGAGAGGTTCTGTTGATCCTCATTGAGGAGTAGGGATAGGGATAGTTCTCTTTCAACCTTCTTTCTGTCCAGGTTCCAGATAGGTGGAAGGTGAGCCTAATCAGTGCTGAGAAGTCAGATCCACTCACCAGAGAAACCGCTGTCCTGCTGCCACTCTGCTGTGTGTGCACCCATGCAAAACCTTTAATGAATTTGCAAAAATAAAAGTAACCCCACAGTTTTAGCATCAAGATATTGAATGTAGAGTTTAATCCTCCCCTAATATTGACACAGTCCAAAAAAGTCTTGACTGGTTTATTTTCTCTGCCAGTCAGGCAAATAAGTCAGGAAAAATCTCAAGAGCAAGTGCCAGCTGCAGAGAAAACTCCAACATCACTTCGAATTCGCAGTTGAAGAAAGCCATTTATTGTGGCTCATGAACCACAAGTAGGAGAAACAGGAGAAAGTCTCTCTGGGTCTGCAGATCTTTCTGTCCTCAGTCCCAAGTCCTCCTCACCAATAGTCAATCAACAGTCAAGGGAACTGAAGGGCAGGGAGGGTACAGCTAAAAGGTCAGACTCTTGTCAGGTTGGCCTGGGGTGGAGAGGCTGTGGGTTCATTCCTGGGGATAGTGTCTTGCCACAAGCCATCCTTCTGAGGACTCCTTCTCCCTTTTCACTCTGCTATAGCCAGACTCCTTTCTGTGCCTACACTACTCCTGACCATTAGCATATAGGAAGGTGTAGGTGGGCAGCTGAGGGCTGATGGGGATGTGGTCACACCACTCTTTATCCCATAAGTGTCATAAAGAGATATTTGGAACAAAACCCGGTGGGTTTTTTTTCTGGTTTGCTTTGTTGTTTTTGTTGTTGTTTGTGTGTTTGTGTGTTGTGTGTGAAATTATTTTATGATGGTGGGGAGTGAGGGTGTGTGCATGCATTCAACCAAGCGCTTGTGACAGCCTCAGAAGACATTTCAAGAGACTGGCTTCTTCCTTCCTGTGGATCCCTGGGATCACACCCATGTCCTCAGGTGTGGCACAGAGCCTCTCTTGATGGCCCTCTGTATTGTTTTTACAATTTTATGTGTATGACTCCCCTTCAGAGATCACCAGTCGGGGGCCGAGAAACACTGTCAACCTTCGTAGGTGACAAGACTTAATGTGCAGAAGGAGAAGTTCCTGTACCTCAAATGAGCGTCCATCCATGGGGCCACAAGAGAACCTAACAGGTGCCAAATACTGTACAAATGCCTGGGAATCATTAAGAGACAGTCAATAAGAAACATCAAGGTTAACACAAATGAAAATGCAGAAGGAACAAGCAGCTGAAAGCTTTGTAAATGAAGCCACCATCTTTCTGATAAATTAAAAGAGATATAGAAGAAGACCCACTGCCGCGTGCAGGCTGACCAATTCTGCTGTCATCCAGTTTCAGATCCAGCAGGTAGAGTCAGTCCACCCCAACATCTCGTCCATCTATGAGCTGCCAGGTCAGGGGGAGGAGCCATGGCTGCAGAACCAGATCCAGGAGCAGATCCTGAAGCATGGCTGTGACTGAAGCTGCCTCCCCCCTGCAGCCTGCAGTGCTGTAGCCCAGGATAGTCATGGAGGCTCCCTTGAGGTGAGGGCTGGAGAGGAGTCTGCAGAGACCGAGTGTCTCTGGAAACACTAGAGAAGGGAATGTCCAGGGAAAGACGCCTTTGCACAGTGAACTCACAAAATTGGAAGGAGAGATGGAGGAACAGAGCTAGGTGTCAAGGGTGGAAAGAAGCAACTAAGGACTGAGATGCTCTGGTCCACGCTGAGCCAGAAACTAAACTTGCCTGCAGCTGAGCTGCTGACTACAAAGGGCTGGTCTCAGGAGCCAGGCAGGGTCTTCTGGTCCAGTAGGAAAATCTGCTCTGCACACTTGGCCCTCTTTATCTCCAGCTCCCAGTACTCAGGCTCCTCCTGCCATATCCAGGAAGCCCTAGGTTCGTAATCTCTTGTCCCTGTGGAAGCTCACCAAATGGTTGTTGTCCCCCTAGCCTTCCAAGGACCAGGGCTCCTCCAGGACAGGGCAGTGAGGACATACCACAGTGAGTGTGATCCTGTGGAGTGTAGGGGTGAGGCCCAGACCTCCTCCAGGGACTCCAAGGGAATGCAAGGGTCTGAAGGGGAATACTGCACATGACTGGGGACACAGGTAGAAAAGTGTCAGGTGGTGTGGTCAGAAACGTAGGGGCGTGGCTTCCCCAGTGGCCACTCCCCCTCTGCTCTACAGAGGCCATTTTCCTCCCCCTCCCTGCTTGTACTCACAGGTGCTATACTGGATAGGGACCAGGGAAGCCACCAGGTAAGCAGATCTCGATATGTAGGGCAGGTTTGATTCCTGGGGATCTGTGCAGACTTTATAACTCATGCCCGTAGACAAGCTGGCTGCTTTGTCAGAATCTCCCTATCGAATGCGGGTCATTATACCCAACTTGTCATCAGTGCCAGTGCAGAAGGACTTCACCGAGGGTGGGGATGGGGCATGAGACTAGGGAGATGGGAAAGAGCTTGCTATGTCTACTCCATCCCAGACCTCAACATCAGACTTGTCCAGACCCTGTGATGCTGGAGAGAGCACTGGCATGTCCCCTTCTCCCCACACCTTTCCTAATCTGGAATTGAGAGGAGACCTACAGGAAAATCTTATTTCTTCATCTCCTTCCTCCTTCCTCTTCTTCTTTCCCTTCCTATCATAAGACCCCAAACTCTGGATTTTAAAGTTAATTACATTACTGTATGAGCATGTGCCCATGTACATACATGTTTTTGTGTATGCGTGTGTGTACGTGAGTGTATGTGCGTGTCTGTCTGTCTGTCTTTTTGCATGTGTTCCCAGCTATCATCTGACTGCAGCACAGATGTGGATTTCAGAGGGAAATTGCCAAATCTGGTTCTCTCATTCACCTGGTTTGATCTCTGGGATAGCATTGGTGACAAGTGCTTTCTAAACTAAGCCACTAAACTTGTCTTCCAGCTCCATATATGTTTTCCTCTAGAGCTGTAGGAGTTTTACTTCAAGCACCTGAGAGCAAGATCTATGTTTACCAAGGACACTTTCTTTTAATGTAAGGTTTAATTAGTCAATCACACTAAAAATGACTGGTGGTTGAAGCAATTGTAACGTGATCTCGGGTTACATGAGTTCTCATGATTGGAGGTGAGAGTCATTCTTGCCCACCCAAATTGTCCAGCCCTGCAGAATGGTGGCATGCCTGCCCAACTCAGCACCAGGCATCCCACCCCTAGCTCAACTCACTGACCAAGGGAACATTTGCAGAAGCTCCAGAGCCTTCCGCACTTTCTATCTTAGAATAACAAACCATAAAGTTAAAGGAAGAAGCAGGGGAGGTTAAAAAGCTTAGTGGGAAACCTGGTGACCAACCAATGAGCTCTTGAATATTTGTATGCTAATTTCTCAGCAGTCACTGTGATTGGCCTACACCATCTCACATATTCTAATGAGATTGACAAAGCAAGCTTGCTGGAGTCATGTCAGTCACTAAACAGTCAGTCATAGACAGAACTTGGTACAGCACAAGGCAAATGATCTGCAGGGATTCCCGGGACCTATTTTCTAGAGCTTTTCTAGAGCAAGTTAAAAGATCTAATGTTCACGATGACCAGAGCTTCTTCTTCTTGGCAAGCAGATCTGGGGTCAATATCAGGTGGGAAAACCAGGAAAGCACAGTTTGTGGAGGAGACAGGTCAAAGTCCCATGCAGCCAAGTTCTCAATGACTTTTTCCTAGTGGAGGTCAGCATTTCTTTTCTGAAATCTCCATTGACTAGCAGGACTCAGCTCTCATACCCTTGCCTTTTCTTGTCCTGGAGATCTGAGCCTCATGCAGTACCCTCACTTCCTATACAGAAGACATCATGGGCACCCTGAGTAACATGGGTGGTCCTCTAAGGCCAATCATGCAGGGTACCTCATACCTCCTGTCTATTTTGAAAATGAAGTCTGTAGTTTTCAATTGCAAAGTGCTCTGTGAAAGTCCTTGTGGGGAGGTCTATACAATCGATGTGATACTGAGTGATCATGGTAGACTCCACTGTCCCTCTGGTAAAGCAGACACCTGCCCCTTCCTTCCTTCCTTCCTTCCTTCCTTCCTTCCTTCCTTCCTTCCTTCCTCCCTTCCTTCCTCCCTTCCCTGTACTCTGCCTTGGCTTTAAGAACTGCCTTCTCAATGGATGGAACTGGAAAATATCATCCTGAGTGAGGTAACCCAATCACAGAATAACACACATGGTGTGCACTTATTGATAAGTGGATATTACCCCAAATGCTCAAATCACCCTAGATGTACAGAACACATGAAACTGAAGAAGGATGACCAAAATTCAAATGCTTCACTCCTTCTTTAAAAGGGGAACAAGAATACCCTTGGGAGGGAATAGGGAAGCAAAGTGTAGAACAGAGGCTGAAGGAACAGCCATTCAGATCCTGCCCCACATGTGGCCCAAACAAATACAGCCACCAAACTGTATAAGATGGATGAAGCAAGGAAGTGCAGGCTGAGAGGAAGCAGATGTGCATCTCTCCTGAGGGACACAGCCAGAATATGGCAAATACATAGGCGAATGCCAGCAGCAAACCACTGAACTGAGAACAGGACCCCCATTGAAGGATTCAGAGAAAGGACTGAAAGAGCTTGAAGGGGCTTGAGACCCCATATGAACAACAATGCCAACCAACCAGAGCTTCCAGGGACTAAGCCACTACCCAAAGACTATACATGGACTGACCCTGGACTCTGACCTCATAGGTAGTAATGAATATCCTAGTAAGAGCACCAGTGGAAGGGGAAGCCCTGGGTCCTGCTAAGACTGAACCCCCAGTGATCAGGATTGTTGGAATGGGCAGTAATGGGGGGAGGATGTGGAGGGGAACACCCATGTAGAAGGGAGGTCGAGGGGTTACGGGATGGCATGGAAACCAGAAAAATGAATATCCTTTGAAATGTAAATAAGAAATACCCAATTTAATAAAGCTGGGGAAAAAAGAATTAATATGAGCCAGGCATGATGGTACATCATCATAATCCAGCATTCAGGAGCCAAAGGCAAGTAGACCTCTGTGAGTTCCAGGACACCCAGGGCTCTGTATGACAAAGAAATCCTGTCTCACAAAACCAAAGGGGGAAAAGAATTAATTGATTTAGGAACAGTGGTTTGCGCCTGCAATTCCAGTGGTTCGGAGATTGAGGATGGAGGAGTGTAGGAAGTCCAGGGCACAAAGCATGTTCTAGGTGATGTAATGCTATACTTGGATCCTTATGTCATAAGTCTCCAAAGAAACTGTGGTGGTATTATATTTCTTTTCCTTTAAAAAAAATCTGCCTTCTCTGTGAAGCAAGGGATGCTTTCCTAAGTTTTGATTTTTCTTTCTGCCCTTTGGATATTTCTCCCTGCAGGCTGAGACTTCTTTAGTCCTCTTCCAGTCCTAGGCTTCGGGAGACTGCAGCCATTGTGGTTGGCACAGGAGTGTTGGGAACTGCAGCCCTCTGGCTGTGCTGGATAGGTAGCCCTCTTAGCTTGTCTTCTACATCTAAGGGAGATAAAGAATGGAGAGGGGCTTGTGGAGGACAATGTGTAATGGTGGTGAAGGGTCTGTGGGGTGGAAAAGTTGAGCTCAAGATGAATTCTCAGGCATTTTGTCACTGCCTTAGAAATGAGTCCTTACAAGAGAAAGAGAGGGCGCCCAGGCCTCTTGTTATTGTTCTTGTTATTTTCAAATATATATTTTGTTTTTTTTAAGATTTATTTTATTTGTACGTGTTGCACATAATAATTAACAAACAGGAGCGCAGCAGATTTACCATCTGCCAGGTTGTAAGTGTTGACTGTCCGGGCTGATGTAGCAGCAGCAGCAGCAGCAGTGACCTTTCAAGGGGCAAGGAGCTGTCAGCTTGCAATGCCTGTAGCAGTGTCAGGAGCAGCAGCAAGGGCACAGGGACTCAGCAGCAGTGTGGCAGCAGCAGCCAGCTGGACCCTGGTCCCCAAAGAAGCAGCTAGCCAGAGTCTTGGAAATGAGGCATCACCTGCCCCACCCTGCCTCCTGGCCTGCTCTGCTGCCCTGTTTGCTCTGCTGTCCCCCACCCCAAAGGGGTGGGTGTGTGGGGCAGCTGTTGTTCCAGCTCAGTCCCCAGGCTGGGGTGGAGTCATGGCCACCACTAAGGTGACTGTGGAAAATGGGTTATCCTAGCTCCTGCCTCTGCATGCTACCAATGCCCAGTCCCCAGCTCCACAGAGAAAGCACCTAAGAAAGTGTCATGAATATCAATAAAGAAGTGCCACAGTTTACTTCTGTCCTTGGGTTTGTCTCAAAGTATAAAGTGAGTAATCTACCATCACCTTAGGCATTCAGAAAATGCTTCAGTTTTGTGTCGCTATTACTGGATTAGTACTCCTTTTCCTGCTGTGTGTAACTGAGCAGTTTCAGACAGGACAGGAGAGCTCAGCCTTGTTAGTGCACAAGAGGAAACTAAGACTAAAGAAGAACTCACATTACCAAGGATTTGTTTTTGGATCCTGACATTCTTAGAATCAGATCAGATGATAGGAACGAATAGTTAGGGTGCTGTAAGTGGGGCCATTGTATGCACACTGCAGGTACCCGGGTAGGCGACTCCTTTCGGACCCCAAGTCACAGTCAGATTTCCACTGTGTGGGAGCCCCCAGGAGCCCAAGGACATGCCTGCCCAGCCATCCTTCCCTAGAAATCCTCTCAACTGAAAGTGAAAGAGGGTCCCAGGTCCTGAGTCACCCCAGGTCCCTAAACGTGGGGAAGAACCTCAGACATGGGTCATGAGGTCCCTCAGTCCCTTACCTAGTGAAGCAGAGAGGTCTTGGCCCTGGCTCTGGTTGTAGTAACTCAGCAGGGACCTCAGGTTCACTCCTAAGGTCTGCTCTTCACCTTTTCCACTCTGTGTCTCTTGCTCCCAAAACTCTGGAGTCTTGTGCTCCACCAGCAGTGTAAGAGGTTCCATCCTGAGACTTCCTGCATCACTGTCATCACTGTGGACACAGTGCGCACAGGAACTATGTGTCACTGGTGATGGGGTAGTGACAAAATACCAAAATATGTGAGAGCCTGAGAGCAGTGCAAGGTGTAACTCCCACCTCTTCCAGAACCCACAGGCAGGACTGCATTCTGGGAGTGGGGGTAGGTGCAGAGCTCAGGACTCCACCAGAGGGTCTGGGGCTCATGGGCAACATGGGGAAGCAGCTACCCTGGTTCTACTCTACCACCCCTACACCACAGCCCCAGCACACCCCACCCCATCCTCAGCACACCCCCTCAGATTCTCCCCTCTTCAGTCCAGATACGACATTGACCTCTCTGGTCAGGTTCCAGGCCACGGCTGCCCTCAGCAGTAGGAGAAGCATTCAGGGTTCCATCAGGCAGATCACAGATTCAAGACACCTTTGATTAGGGCAGCTCTGTGCAGACGTCTCAACCAGTGTACCCAGCAATCCTGGTTATTTTCTTAGGATCTCACTATCCAGTGCAGAACCTGGTTCTTTCCTTCCACTGTGTGGGGCTCAGGAATAGAACTAGGGTGGTCAGTGGTGGTGGAAAGTGCTGTCCCCACTGCTTTACTGAACTTGTCCTCCAAGCTCCAAGGGTGTTTTTCTTTAGAACAGGAGTTCTCCTTCAAGTACCAGAGACCACGTTCTAGGTTTATCTAGAACATATTCTTTTTTTTAAATTTATTTATTTATTTTATATGAGTATACTGTAGCTGTCTTCAGTCACACCAGAAGAGGGCATCAGATCTTATTACACATGGTTGTGAGCCACCATGTGGTTGCTGAGAATTGAACTCAGGACCTCTGGAAGAGCAGTCAGTGCTCTTAAACCCTGAGTCATCTTTCCAGCCCCCCTTGGACACACTCTTATGAGATAAAATTTAATTAGTTAATCACACTAAAAATGATTCTGGTGGTTGAGGGAATTCTAAGATGATCTAGAGTGAAATGGGTTCCCATGACTGTAGGTCAGGGTTGTTCTTACCCTCCAAGATTTGCCTTCCGTAGAGAATGGTGGCTGCTTGGTCAACTCAGATCCAACTGGGCTCAGTGGGCAACGAAAAAAAATGTAAGAAGACCCTGAGGTTCGAGCAATTTCTCTCTTAGTGTAATGACAAAATATGAGGAAGTCCAAATGTTCTGTGGAGAGGAGGTTCAAAAAGAGAAAGACTGTGTGACTGGTCTCTCCCCGCCTCCATTTCCTAATAAGGTTGCCAATATCACCACTTGTCAGGGGTAACATTAGTCACCAAACCATATTATAGGCTGAACACTGCACTTCATCCAATGTAAAGGAAGTGATCTGCAAGAAAGCCAGGGTCCTGTAATCTGTTCTAGAGCAGGTTGGAAGGATCTAGTGTTCACCATGAACCAGAACCTCTTCTTCTTGGTAAGTAGACCTGGGGTCTACATCAGGTGGGAAAGCCCAGCCCATAAAGGACAGTTTGGGGTGGAGACAGGTCAAAGTCCCATGCAGCACAGTTGTCAAGTGAAGTTTTCCTAGTGGAGGTCAGCATTTCTTTTCTGCAATCTCCCTTGACTAGCAGGACTCAGCTCTCATACCCTTGCCTTTTCTTGTCCTGGAGCTCTGAGCCTCCTTGCAGGACCTTCACTTCCTATACAGAAGACACTATGGGCACCCTTAGTAACATGGGTGATTCTCTAAGGTCAGTCTGCAGGGTCCCTCATACCTTCTGTCTATTTTACAAACCTGGTCTTTAGTTTTCAATGGTAAAGTGCCTTATGAAAGTCCTTGTGGGGAGGTCTATGCAATGGATATGATATCGAATGATCATGGTGGCCTCCACTGTCCCTCTGACAAAGCAGACGCCTGCTCCTTCCTACCTTCCCTGGACTCTGCCTTGGCTTGAGAACTTCCTTCTTTGTGAAGCAAGGGATGCTTTCCTAACTCTTGATTTTTTTTTCTGCCCTTAGGATATTTCTCCCTTCAGGCTGAGACTTCTTTGGTCTTTTTCCAGTCGTAGACCTTGGGAGACTGCAGTCATTGTGGTTGTGACAGGAGTGTTGGGAGCTGCAGCCCTCTGTTTGTTCTGGGTAGGTTGACATCTTAGCTTTTCTTCAACATCTAAGGGAGACAAAAGAAAGGAAGAGGGGCGCACTGTGGACAGTGTGTGAAGGGTATGTAGGGTGGAAAAGATGACTTCAACATGATTTTTCATCATTTTGTCACTGTAAGTCTTAGAAAAGATACCTTACAAGACTAAGAGAGGCTGCCCAGGCCACTCTTCTTTTCATTTTCAAATATATATTTTCGTTTTTTAAGATTAATTTATGTGTCCATGTTGCATGTAATAATTCACAAGCAGGCACACAGCAGCATTTTCCATCTCCCAAATCTGTAAGTGTTGTCACTCTAGAAGTGGCTATAAAAGGAGCAGCCAGCAGGGAAGGGCCTGGGCAGAACCAATTAGCAGTGCTGGTAGCAGGGGCAGCTGAGGAGCAGCAGGAGGGGGACACAGTAGCCAGAGGGACCCCTGCATCAGAACCACTGCTTGCCCTGAGCTGCCTCCTGGTGAGGCAGGATGTTGGCTCCAAGTGTGGGCTGGGGTGGAGTCCAGCCCACCTGCCTGTGGAGAGAGGCACTTCCTCTGTCCTTCCCCTTCCTGCTATCATTGCTCAATCCACAGCTCCACAGGGAAAGCACCTAAGAAAGTGTCATGAATATCTATAAGAAGTGCCACAGTTTACTTCTGTCCTTGGGTTTGTCTGGAATTATAAAGTGACTAATCTACCTTCACCTTAGGCATTCAGGGAATGCTTCAGTTTGGAGTCTCTATTACTGGATCAGTAGTCCTTTCCCTGCTCTGTGTAACTGAGCATTTTCAGACAGGACAGGAGAGCTCAGCCTTGTTAGTGCACAAGAGGAAACTAAGACTACAGAAGACCTCACATTACCAAGGATTTGTTTTTGGATCCTGACATTCTTAGAATCAGATCTGATGGTAGGAATGAATAGTTAGGGTGCTGTAAGTGGGGCCATTGTATGCACACTGCAGGTACCCGGGTAGGAGACTCCTTTCGGACCCCAAGTCACAGTCAGATTTCCACTGTGTGGGAGTCCCCAGGAGCCCGAGGACATGCCTGCCCAGCCATCCTTCCCTAGAAATCCTCTCAACTGAATGTGAAAGATGGCCCCAGGCCCAGAGTCCCCCCAGGTCCTTAAAGGTGGGGAAGAACCTCAGACATGGGTCATGAGGCCTCTCAGTCCCTTACCTAGTGAAGCAGAGAGGTCTTGGCCCTGGCTCTGGTTGTAGTAACTCAGCAGGGACCTCAGGTTCACTCCTAAGGTCTGCTCTTCACCTTTTCCACTCTGTGTCTCTTGCTCCCAAAACTCTGGACCCTTGTGCTCCACCAGCAGTGCGAAAGGCTCCATCCTCAGACTTCCTGCATCACAGTCATCACTGTGGACACAGTGGGCACAGGAACTATATGTCACTGGTGATGGGGTAGTGACAAAATACCAAAATAAGTGAGAGCCTGAGAGCAATGCAAGGTGCAACTCCAACCTCCTCCAGAACCAACAGGCAAGAGTGCATTCTGGGAGTGGGGGTAGGTGCAGAGCTCAGGACTCCATCAGAGGGTCTGGGGCTCATGGGCAACATGGAAGCAGCTACCCTGGTTCTACTCTACCACCCCTACACCACAGCCCCAGCACACCCCACCCCATCCTCAGCACACCCCCTCAGACTCTCCCCTCTTCGGTCCAGATACCACATTGACCTCTCTGGTCAGGTTCCAGGCCACGGCTGCCCTCAGCAGTAGGAGAAGCATTCAGGGTTCCATCAGGCAGATCACAGATTCAAGACACTTTTGATTAGGGCAGCTCTGTGCAGACGTCTCAACCAGTGTACCCAGCAATCCTGGTTATTTTCTTAGGATCTCACTATCCAGTGCAGAACCTGGTTCTTTCCTTCCACTGTGTGGGGCTCAGGAATAGAACTAGGGTGGTCAGTGGTGGTGGAAAGTGCTGTCCCCACTGCTTTACTGAACTTGTCCTCCAAGCTCCAAGGGTGTTTTTCTTTAGAACAGGAGTTCTCCTTCAAGTACCAGAGACCACGTTCTAGGTTTATCTAGAACATATTCTTTTTTTTAAATTTATTTATTTATTTTATATGAGTATACTGTAGCTGTCTTCAGTCACACCAGAAGAGGGCATCAGATCTTATTACACATGGTTGTGAGCCACCATGTGGTTGCTGGGAATTGAACTCAGGACCTCTGGAAGAGCAGTCAGTGCTCTTAAACCCTGAGTCATCTTTCCAGCCCCCCTTGGACACACTCTTATGAGATAAAATTTAATTAGTTAATCACACTAAAAATGATTCTGGTGGTTGAGGGAATTCTAAGATGATCTAGAGTGAAATGGGTTCCCATGACTGTAGGTCAGGGTTGTTCTTACCCTCCAAGATTTGCCTTCCGTAGAGAATGGTGGCTGCTTGGTCAACTCAGATCCAACTGGGCTCAGTGGGCAACGGAAAAAATGTAAGAAGACCCTGAGATTCGAGCAATTTCTCTCTTAGTGTAATGACAAAATATGAGGAAGTCCAATTGTTCTGTGGAGAGGAGGTTCAAAAATAGAAAGACTGTGTGACTGGTCTCTCCCGCCTCCATTTCCTAATAAGGTTGCCAATATCACCACTTGTCAGGGGTAACATTAGTCACCAAACCATATTATAGGCTGAACACTGAACTTCATCCAATGTAAAGGAAGTGATCTGCAAGAAAGCCAGGGTCCTGTAATCTGTTCTAGAGCAGGTTGGAAGGATCTAGTGTTCACCATGAACCAGAACCTCTTCTTCTTGGTAAGCAGACCTGGGGTCTATATGAGTTGGGAAAGCCCAGCCCATAAAAGTCAGTTTTGGGTGGAGACAGGTGGAAGTCCCATGCAGGACAGTTGTCAAATGAAGTTTTCCTAGTGGAGGTCAGCATTTCTTTTCTGCAATCTCCCTTGACTAGCAGGTCTCAAATCTCATACCCTTGCCTTTTCTTGTCCTGGAACCCTGAGCCTCCTTGCAGGACCCTCACTTCCTATACAGAAGACACCATGGGCACCCTTAGTAACATGGGTGATTCTCTAATGTCAGTCTGCAGGGTCCCTCATACCTCCTGTCTATTTTACAAACCTGGTCTTTAGTTTTCAATTGTAAAGAGCTGTATGAAAGTCCTTGTGGGGAGGTCCAGGCAATGGATATGATACTGAGTGATCATGGTGACCTCTACTGTCCCTCTGACAAAGCAGATGTCTGCTCCTTCCTTCCTTCCCTGGACTCTGCCTTGTCTTTAAGAACTTCCTTCTCTATGAAGCAAGGGATGCTTTCCTAACTCTTGATTTTTTTTTTCTGCCCTTAGGATATTTCTCCCTTCAGGCTGAGACTTCTTTGGTCTTTTTCCAGTCGTAGACTTTGGGAGACTACAGTCATTGTGTTTGTGACAGGAGTGTTGGGAGCTGCAGCCCTCTGTTTCTTCTGGGTAGGTAGCCATCTTAGCTTTTCTTCAACATCTAAGGGAGACAAAAGAAAGGAAGAGGGGCGCACTGTGGACAGTGTGTGAAGGGTATGTAGGGTGGAAAAGATGACTTCAACATGATTTTTCATCATTTTGTCACTGTAAGTCTTAGAAAAGATACCTTACAAGACTAAGAGAGGCTGCCCAGGCCACTCTTCTTTTCATTTTCAAATATATATTTTCGTTTTTTAAGATTAATTTATGTGTCCATGTTGCATGTAATAATTCACAAGCAGGCACACAGCAGCATTTTCCATCTCCCAAATCTGTAAGTGTTGTCACTCTAGAAGTGGCTATAAAAGGAGCAGCCCGCAGGGAAGGGCCTGGGCAGAACCAATTAGCAGTGCTGGTAGCAGGGGCAGCTGAGGAGCAGCAGGAGGGGGACACAGTAGCCAGAGGGACCCCTGCATCAGAACCACTGCTTGCCCTGAGCTGCCTCCTGGTGAGGCAGGATGTTGGGTCCAAGTGTGGGCTGGGGTGGAGTCCAGCCCACCTGCCTGTGGAGAGAGGCACTTCCTCTGTCCTTCCCCTTCCTGCTATCATTGCTCAATCCACAGCTCTGCAGTGAAAGCACCTAAGAAATGGTCTTAAACATCGATAAAGAAGTGCCACAGTTTTCTTCTGTCCTTGGGTTTGTCTGGAAGAATAAAGTGACTAATGTAGCATCGCCATAGGCAGTCAGTGAATGCTTCAGTTTGCAGTCGCTAGTACTGGATTGGTTGTGGTATTCACTTCTTTCCCAGCTCTGTGTCACTGAGCAGTTTCAGACAGGACATGGGAGAAGCTCACCCTTGTTAGTTGGCCAGAGGAGACTAAGACTACAGAAGAACTCACAGTATCAGAGCTTTGTTTTCTGATCCTGACATTTTTAGTTTCAGATCTCATAATAGGGGGAATTCTTAATGAACTTTTTATAAGGGAATTGTCGAATTAATTCTTCTGTTGCATTTCTTTAATTGTATACTTTTAGAAATTCCAGATAGGTTCTTGTAGTTCAGGCTTGGTCTCATTCTCTTTGGAACAGGCTGGCTTTGAACTCTGATTCTCCTGTCTTAGTCTTCCAAGTGGTAAAAGCATAGGTGTGTGAGTAGGCTGAAGAGGGGTTCAAGATGGAGTGTACTTGGTACAGACTTTATATCTAATGACGCACTCATAGAAAGTCAGTGGAAATGAGGAAGGAAGCAGAGTCTGGTTCGCAGGGCTGTGACCTCAGCTACTTTGGTGTAAGACGTCAGAGGATGGAGATGTCAAAGGCAGTGTGTGAAACTTTATGACACCATAATCTCACAATAGTAAGCAGGTCTGGGAATACAGCTCAGTGGTAGAGCACTGCCTCCTGGAAAGAAGAACTCAGTTTAATTCTAGTGCTCCTCCTACCAAAAAATTTGGGAATACGGAAAGTTAAACAATATACCCTTTGTGATTACCCTTTGTGATAAAGTGTTTAGAATTACAAGAAAATTCAATATAAGACTTGAAGCTAGGAAGTTCACACAACAGTAGTTTTGGGGTCTGGGTCTCTTTCTGTACCCTGGAACTTAAATGCTGGCTGGCATTTGTGGTGTTCTTCATGCAGCTTCCTAACTGCTAGGAGGGCAGGCGTGACCCCACTAAGCCACAGTAGAAATTAATGGTACATTCTTCGTGGCTCTTTTTTTTCTCATAAATTAGCAGGCTCTGCTTGAGAAGCAGTATTGTCCTTTACTGGGAGGTGGGAGGAATCAGTAATAAGCGCTAAGGTCCTACAGGTGTTTTTAAACTATTCACTTAATTCTCACAGACAGCAAGCTGGAGGATGTCCTTGGTGGCATTCGGTTGGCAGTGGTTATCAGAAGCTTCTGTTTGCTAGGCACTAGGTATGTGGTGCTGTGACCCTGGACTTCACTGTGGGATGAAGAGGTCTATGAGGCACTTTGTTCAGTAGCTTGTCCCAGGTCACACAGATACTAAGAACTGGATTAAAAATTAAGGTCATCTAAGAAGAAGGAAGACTGAAATGTGGATGCTTCAGTGCTGCTCAGAAGGAGAACAAAATACTCATGGGAGGAAATAGAGGGACAAAGAGTGGAGCAGGGATTGAAGGAAAAGTCACCCAGATCTGCTGCTCCTGGGCATCCCTCCCTTAAGCAGCCACATAAACCAGTCACTATTGCTGATGCCAAAAAGTGCTGGCTGACAGGAGCCTGAAGTAGATTTCTCCTGAGAGGTTCTGCCACAGCCTTATTGACACAGATGAGGATGCTCGCAGCTAACCATGTCACTGAGCATTGGGAACCCAATGGAAGAGTTGGAGAAAGGATTGAAGGAGGTGAATGGATTTGTATCCGCATAGGAGGAACAACAATATCAACCAAACAGATCCCTCCAGAGCTCCCATGGACTAAACCACCAACCTACAAGTAGATATGGAGGGTCTCATGGCCCAAGACTCTTCTGTAGCAAAGGATGGCACTGTCTGTCATCATTAGGAGGAGAAGTCCCTGTTCCTGTGAAGAAAAACCCCAGGATGTTGATGTGGGAGTGGGTGTGTGGGACTCGGAGCACCTCATAGAGGCAGGGGGAGAGGGAGGAGAGTGAGAGGGGCAGGATATGGGTTAACATTTGAAATGTGAATACATGAAATATCCAATAAAAATTTTAAGATAAAAATCTGAACTAGTGCTGGCTACAGTCCAGTCTGCAGTCTCCCTCCTCATTGATTTTGTAAACCATGGTTTTTCTCCGTTCCATTTTCCTGCCTCTGAATGTCTTTTATGTTTCCAGCCATATGGCCCCTGTGGCTGCTGTCCGCAATCCCCAGAACCCAGTAAATTCAAAACTCTAGAGGCTTGCTATTTATCAGTCAGATTTACATCAGTAATTACTCAACCTAAAATGATCACTCAAAGATCACAAAACTCATTTGACAGAAACACCAGCTGCACTCCTGGATGGGGCAAATGTGCTATATTATTCTATTCTTCTGTGATATTCATAGTCACCTGTGGCTACTTCAAGTCAAGTGGATCCTTCTTCCCCATCTTCTCTCATCCCTGTGTCTTCTCTGTCTCTCTGTCCCATCTCTAAAACTGTCAGCCCGCCTTCCTTTTCCACTGCCCAATCTCAGGTTGTAGCCTCATTTTTTGCCCACCCTCACCAGCATGTAGAGAGCAATCCACATAAGAGTATATTTATTTTATGTGTATGAGTGTACTGTGTTTCGGTGCACCAGAGGATGGCCTAGGATCGCATTACTCATGGTCGTGAGCCATGATGTCAGTGCTGGGAATTGAAGTGAGTACCTCTGCAAGAGCAGACAGTGCTGTGATCCTCTGAGCCATCTCTCCAGCCTGGGCAACTCACTCCAGATAATTCCTTCAGGTGTGCAGTCAGGCTACTTCCCTAGGCTACTCTGGATACTGTCATGTGCAAGATCAATTCTGACCAGCACAGTGTACATTTAACGTTGGCCTGAATAAATAATTTCTTCAATCCTGCTTGATTTTCTGAAGGTCAATTTATGCCTTTCCATGTGGCTAGACTCCTTGTCCGTGACTGAACATGTTTCAGTGTCAGCTTCTCTGTCACCTCCTCCTGCTTTCTTGGTGAGCCTGTTCACGCTCTCATGGTTATAGGCAAGACCTCCATCCATCTCCTATCTTTATTTTTTTTTCTATCCACGGCTTTGTAGAAAAATCCTTCAATGACCAGAAAACACAGTAGGATAATTGGGATCATTGTGGTAGAATCAGGAAATGTTCATGGTTTACAATACTGAAATTTCTTCCTGATTTTTCAGGGAAGAAATAGAACCCAGGATCATCCCATGAGTTGGAACCACTGAGGCTGCAAGAAGAGGGTCCAAGCCAAGGGCACAGAAAACCCTGATGATGAGAACAGAGCCTAAATATTCCCCACAGATTCCCCCAGGAGATCTGGACAAAACCATGAGAGGCTGGATATGGCTGCTGAGCGAATGCAAACCGCTGTCAGGGGTGATCAAGCAGTGGGGGTAGGAGGATAGGGTTTGGTCTCAAAACAGGGTTTTTCTCATTGGCTGTCCTGGAACTCCCTGGGTGGATCAGGCTGGCCTCAAATTCAGAGCCACCCGCCTGTGCATCCTGAGTGCCAGGATTAAACATGTGTGCCAAGATGCCCGGCAAGGGTACCCTCATTTTTATGAGAGACATGGCCCTTTTCCTATACTCCATGTCCATAAAATAAAGAATAAATTCTGAAAACATCTGAATGTGCTGGCAGTTCTGATTTTGTGTGTGTTGTGGGGCGTGTTGGACAATAAGAAATAACAGAAGGAAAGCAAAGAGAAGGACTGGAGGGCAGAGAGTAGGACACAGAGTGGTAGGCAGGAGAGTGGAGGGGGCAGAGTGGAGGGGGCAGAGTGGAGGGGGCAGAGTGGAGGGGGCAGAGTGGAGGGGACAGAGTGGAGGGAATTTGAGAGGAGGGGAACAGGTTGAGTGGGGCAGAGTGGAGGGAATGAGAGTGGAGGGGGCAGAGTGGAGGGGGCAGAGTGGAGGGGGCAGAGTGGAGGGGGCAGAGTGGAGGGTGCAGAGTGGAGGTGGCAGAGTGGAGGGGGCAGGGTGGAGGGGGCAGAGTGGAGGGGGCAGAGTGGAGGGAATGAGAGTGGAGGGGAACAGGTTGAGTGGGGCAGAGTGGAGGGGTACAGTGTGGGGACAGAGTGAACGGCAGCAGAGTGACCAGTAGAAGGGTGGGTGAGTCATCCACAAACCTTTTGTTCCCTTCCTAGTCTGAATCTTCCACTTTGTCCTTTCTATACTTTTTCCTCCTGCCTTCCTCTCATAAGGATACAATTCAGTGTCCTGGTTTTTTCATCCTGTATCTTTCCTGGTGATCCCCTTACTCCCCTGTATTTACCAAGTTCCCAGAGCTGCTCCCAGTAACCTGGAAATCCTCCAAAGCAGCTGAGCTCCTGAAGCTTTGTGCTTCCCAGCTGCCTGGGACCCCAGCACCAAGAGGTACCTGCTTTGTAGTTAAACAGGGACATCATGAGAAACACGTGTGTGGTGCTGGAGTTTAAGCAGGGAATCAAGGCATTTCTCAGTTCCCCTCACCAGACTGACTTCCATGCCCCACACTACTCTTGCCTGTTAGAATAGATGGGTGGGGGTGATGGGTGATGGGTGGGCAGGGTGTGGTCCCACCTCCTAGCCAGGGACACTCTCTCTGTGGTCATTACTGTCAGAACATAATAGGTGGACCAAAAGCTGGAGGTGGGTTGTGTTGTCTGAGCCCCTCAAAAGGACACACAGTTTCTCTTCTTGACAAAAACCCAGTCTCTGATGTGAGTCTTGTCCTGGGCTGTGCAGGTGCTTAACAGATACATTGGAGAGAGGCTCTGTTGATCCACATAGAGGAGAGTGGATCCTGTAACCGCTTTTTATCCTTTTTTCTGTTCTGGTTCCAGATAGGTAGGAGGTGACTTAAATCAGCATGTCACATCCACTCACTACACAAACCACTGTCCTGCTGCCAGTGTGCTGTGTGTCCATCCTCACAAAGCTTTTACGAAATTTACAAAGCAGAAAAAGGTCAAAACATTTTTAGAATCAGGATACTGACTCTGGAGTTTAAAGCTCACCTAATATTGACAGAATCTAAAAAAGTCTTTATCAGGTATATTTTCTCTGCCAGTGAGAAGAACTGATGAGGAAAAATCTCAAGGGTAACCCAAGAGCAGCAGAGAAATCTCCAGTGGACAAACAGACAGAATTACCAATTGAAGAAAACTGCTTATTGTGGGGAGGAAACACATGTAGGGTATAGTTGCAGAAGTCCCTTTGGGCCTGCACATCTTTGTGTACTCAGTCCCCAGTCCTCCTTACCAATTGTCAACCAACAGTCAAGGTAACTGAAGGTCAGCGAGGGTATGGATAACAGGGCAGACTGTTGTCAGGTTGTCCTGGGGTGGAGAGGCTGTGGGCTCATTCCTGGGGATCGCATCTTGCCACAAGCCATCCTTCTGAGGACTCCTTTGCCCTTTTCACTCAGCTACAGCCAGATTCCTTCCTGTGCCCACACTACTGAGTACTGTGAGTACAGTGGATGGGGTGGGGTGGGTTGGTAGGTGTGGGCTGATAGGGATGTGGTCATACCACTTTAATCCCATAATAGTCATAAAAGCACATTTGGAGTAAAACCTGCTGGGTTTTGTCTGCTTGCTTGCTAGTGCTGTTTTGTTGTTGTTTATGTGTTTGTGTGTAAAAACACTAGTTTATACTGGGGGTGCGTGTGTACTTCCCACCAAGTGCTTGTGACAGCCTCAGAAGGAATTTCAAGAGGCCCACTTCTTCCTTCCTGTGGATCCCTGGGATCAAACCCAGGTTCTCAGGTGCAATAGCAGTGCCTCTCTTGATGGCCCTCAGCATAGTTTTCATTATCTTATGTATATGGCTCCCTTGCAGAGATCACCAATCAGGGGCTGAGGAACACTGTAACTCTTCAAGAAGACAAGACTGAGTGTGCAGAAGAGGAATAAGTACCTGTACCTCAGAAGGGGGCCCATCCAGGGGGCCACTAGAGAACCTAAGAGATGGTAAAGATAAGGAAAATAAGTCAGGGGTACTAACTGTAGATCCATGTGGAAAACATTAGAGACAAGTTAATAAGAAAAATTTACATCAAGATTAACACAAATCAATATGAAATTAAATATAACATTAGAAGATTAAATGCAGTTGTACAACTGGTCAGATCCTGTACAAGAGTGCTGTAATGGCGTAAGGAAACTGTTACTAGCAACTTGTCTGCATCAGACTCATACATAAGGATGAAGCACACAGAAGTCTGTAAAGGAACCATCGTCTCTTTGACAAATTAAAACAGAAATAGAGGAAGATCAGACAGGGTATGTGAGCTGACTATTTGGGCTGTCATCTGCGCCCAAATCCAGTGCTTCAACTCGGTCCACCCCAAAATCTCCTCCATCTATGAACTGCTAGATCAGGGGGAGGAGCCATGGCTGCAGAACCAGATCCAGGAGCAGATCCTGAAACATGGCTGTGACTGAAGCCATCTCCTGCCTGCAGTGTGTGGAGCAGCTCTCCCTGGAACATGAGAGACCCATGGTGGCCCGGAGGAGCCTGCAGAGTCCAAAGTGTTCCAGGAAATACTAGAGAAGGGCAGGTCCACGGAATGAAGCTTTTAAACTGTCAACTCTCACAATTGCAAGGAAAGAGAAGGAACAGAGCTGGTTGTCCAGGGGAGAAAGCAAAAGCAAGTGGTGGACTGACAGGCTTTGGTCCATGTTGAGGTGGAAACTGTGTGGAGTCCAAAATGCGTGCTCCTGACTCATAAAGGACTGGTTGTAGTAGCCAAGCAGGGTCTTCAGGTTCACTGGAAAGTCAGATCCTCATTCTCTGCTCTCCACAGCTTCAGCTCCCAGTCCTCTGGCCCCTCCTGCTCCTGGAAGGATGGAGGACTGAGTGTTGTCAGGGCTGCACTTTCAGATTCCCTAGTTGATGTGGAAGCAGTGGAGCTGCCCCTCATCCAAGTAGCCAACTTCCAGTAACCTATTTTCCTACAGGCTGGTAGGCACATGGCTGCAAGGAAACACCACAGCAAGTGTGAACCTGGGGACCTTAAGCTGAGAGATCACAACCTCCTCCCAGGACTCAGTTGAGGTTCCCTGGCGACCAGGAGGGGAGCAGGAGGCAGGGCCTGCCATTCCTTTGGAGACTGGCAGAGGGTCTGGTGGGCATTGCAGGGACTAGGCTTCCCAGGTGCCACTCCCTGCAGAGTCTGATTCTCTCCTGACCCTGCACTCACCGGAGCATTTGTGTGTAGGGAACCAGGGCGGCAACCAGCAAAGGGAGGAACAGGGGGGCACCCTCATGCAAATCTACAGATTCAGGGCAAGGTTGATTTCTGCAGATCAGTGTGGACTTTACAACCAGTGCCCTCAGGGTCTCATGGAAGTCCTGAATACCTGCTGCTGAGGGCGACCCTGTGGTGAATGCCAGAACCTGCCTGGAAGTGCAAAGTGCCAGCTGCTGACTATAAAGGCCAAGGTAGGGATGACTGCAAGGCTCTTAGCAGAGAATGAGAGACATGGAAGGCTTCTGTGACAACCTCTCCCTTATCACCCCCTCAAAAAAAAAAGAGAGAGAGAAAAGGAAAAAGAATGTGGACGGGAAGCCATTGAAAAAAAGTTTAAAAAAATGTGACAAGAATACTGACATATATTTCTACCCATTGGATGTCTTCTGTCAGATGTGGGGTGAGGAAGGAACCATCTTTAGGGGGATGGCCACTGGGAGTTTCACCGGGCTCCAGTGCAGCATATTTGGGCAACACAGTTAGATTAGGCATTGTTTTCTTTTTTGTTTTCTGGGTGGTCATAAAGGTTGGGAGAGGTCAACTGGAAGGACTGGGAAGTGATTGCGATTGGGGTGCATCATGTGAAATTTCCAAACAATCAATAAATACATTAAGTTAGAGAAAGAGAGAAGTAAAGTCCCCCTGCGTCACTTTTTATACGATTGCATCCCGAATATCTTTCCAAAGCTGTGAGTTTGTGGGCAGAGCATCTGGAAGCTTGCTTTGATGTGGAACAAGGACAGCTGAGGTACTGGACCTTGGAATTAGCTTTTGCTAAGTGGAAGAACTGAATGCCACAGACAATGGCGCGGCCAACTGAACTAACATGCAAGTCCCAGACCCAGTCAGGTGATCGGCTCTGTACAAGGTTCCCCTGTTCACAGCATCCTCATAGGGATGTTTGGGAGGCACTGATTGCAGATCATTGCTCTCTGCATCTCTGTTGTTGGAGACATTTAGGATGTGGGTGCAGACTCTGATTTCTTCCACAGGACAAGGGAATCCATCGCCATCCCTGACAGCTGAGACAGGAGGAGTAACTCATGTTCCCTGTAGATAAGGAGGGTTTTTCTGGTTAGATCTCTACAGTCAGAGGCAGAAGCAGCAGGCTTCTGGTGGGTGTTATTTCCCCATGTAACCTTAATGAGGGTAGCACACACCTTACTCTGGTGGGACTGTGCTCCACCCAAGGGAACCAATTGAGCTAGGGACATCCTGTCATGCAAATGTATTGCAAATCTAACCCAGTTTACTCAAGCATTCAATTTCTCATAGCCAGTTTGTGTGTGTGTGTGTGTGTGTGTGTGTTTGTGTGTGTGTGTGTTTGTGTGTATGTGTGTTTGTGCGTTTGTGTGTGTGTTTGTGTGTATGTGTATGTGTACGTGTGTGTTTGTGTTTGTGTGTACATGTGTGTATGTGTGTACGTGTATGTGTTCGTGTGTGTGTGTGTGTGTGTGTGTGTGTGTGTTTGTGTGATTGCTTGTTTCTTTTTGTTCTGTTTTTAGAGACAGAGTTTTTCTGTGTAGCTCTGGATCTTGTGGAATTTGCTCTGGAGACCAGGTTGGCCTCAAACTTAGAAACCTACCTGCTTTGGCCTCTCAATTGCTCAGATTAAAAGTATGTGCCCCCAGTGTCTGCCATAAGTAGATGTTTTTTGAAATTCATTTGTTTATTTGCTTACCTATTCACATAATGTATGTGAGTACTCTGTTTCTCTCTTCAGACATGCCAGACGATGGCACTACACATGGTTGTCATCCACTATGTGGTTGCTGGGAATTGAACTCAGGACCTCGTGAAGAGCAGTCAGTGCTCTTAACCACTGAGCCAACTTTCCAGCCTGCATAATCAGTATTTTATACACCCAATTTTTAACATTATTTTATGTGTAACAAACTTGAAGTTTTTTTTCTGTTACTTTCTTCAGGCTTAGTTTTGACAACATAAACAGAGAGTACACCCGGGAGATGTAACTGGTCTCTCTGCAACTTTGTCTCTGTAAGTCAACCACATTTTTACTTAGTGTGAGTAGAGATGTAGCTCTGAGCACATTAAAACGTTGGATCACTTATAAGGTGATAAATTATGTTATGTGTTAACTACAGCTTACAATAATATAGTAACCTTTATAAGATTAAAATTTCATTACTTATACCTATTACGTTTGAGATTTACAAAGTATAATGTTTGAATTGAAGAATCATCAGTATCAGGATAAAAAAGTTCTTTTGAGGCAGGGTCTCTCTATTATGTAGTCCTCACTTTCCTGGCACTTGCTGTGCAGACCAAGCTAGGCCAGAAGTCACTGAGATCTGTTTGTCGGTTACCCAAGTGCTGGGATTAAAGATGAAGGGCTACATTGCCAAGAGGAGCCTCTTCTGGATTCTTCCCCAGGGAAAGTGGAGATTTTTGGACAGGAGTGGCTGACTCACTGCTCAGGCCAACCTCCCCACTCTTGCTAACTTGCATAGTGTGAGAGACTTAGCTGGGGCTCTCGGAGGTTCCCAGTGCATAGCCTCCTTCTTCCTTGAGCCTGTTGCTACCTTGTCCACATAGTTTGTTCTGGATACTTAAACTGACAATTCTGGAATGCACCTGTTTCTCTTTCATAAGGCCATCCGGGGTTCTCATCTGGCTTTCTCTTGTCCTCCACTTTGCTGGGTTGGTGGCCTCTCAGGCTCAAAGAACCACTCACATCCCTCACCAAGGCAGGCTGCCTGGGTGCCTGCTGGACTGGACTCTTAAGCACTCACTTCCACCACAGGACAAGGGTCTTGGGCTTTGTTGAGGTCCTCTAGGCTGGCATTCCACAGGCCAGAGCCCTGTCCACCAACTACCTCTGATTCTGGTCTCTGAGGTAGGCTCAGTGAAGGAGCCTGGAGACTGCTTGCTGTGAGGACCAGCCCTGAGGGAAGAACCAATTGGGGATCAAGTTTAATTAATCCAGACAAGTGCCTCATATTTCTTTTGCCCCCTGCTCTTGGGATTTCACTCCAGATGCAGGTTTATCTCTGATAAATATTTTAAGAAGCAGCCACTTGTTGGTCCCCTCACATACATCTGCAGACACTGGGCAGACAGGCTCCTTCTACAGACTGGAAATTCCTCCCCTCTGTGCTAACTGACAAATATCTAATGCACAAAAGACCAGCAAACACAGACCCACGTGTCCCGAGCACCTCCTCCATTCTCCTCACTGTAGAACAAAGCAGTGCCCGAGGCAGATGAACAGCTCAATTCCTCCTGGACACTCTATTCTGGAATCCAGGAAGAGAAAGAGAAACAAAACAAAACAAAAAACAGAAGAGAATCTTCTAGATCCGTTTAGAGAAAGTTAACACCTTTTGCAAATTTCAGTAAAAACGAAATAGAGAAGTTGAAATGGGGAAATGTCAGGAGGTTGGGAAGGGGAGACTGAAAGTCAGAAAATCATGGAGAGAAGAGGAGGGATGGCTCAGTGGTTAAGAACACATTTCTCTTTCTTGCATACAGAGCTGGAAGCCCAGGATCATGGCTAATTCCAGCTCCTTGGAATCCAAGATCTTTAGCTTTTATGGTCACCTAGTCTTGTGTTCACACACAATTAGACATTACAAAAACAATTTAAGCAGAAATGTGTATTATAGGCAGACTTCACCTCATAGTGTAGACACAAGAATCTTTCCTGAGAGCCTGTTTGGAAGTTCTAGCAGGGGACCATCGACTGTCTTACTTATATTCATGGAGAGTCATAGTTTTCCTCTGAGCCTGCAGCATGGGTTAAATGCACGATTCTGGAGAGGTGAGGAAGGAAGGGGACATCCTTAGAGCTAGTCAGATCAGCAGAGTCAATCGACCCTGGTGATCAATGTGTAGACAGATATTGCAGCCAGCTTGTCCTCACAGTTACAAAATTCTTCCTTCCTTCTGTCCTTCCTCCTTCCTTCCTTCCTTCCTTCCTTCCTTCCTTCCTTCCTCCCTTCTTCCTTCCTTCCTTCCTTCTTTCCTTTCTTCCTCCTTTCCTTCTTTCCTTCCTTCCTTCCTTCCTCCCTCCCTTCCGTTCTCTCTTTCCCTTCTTTCCCCCTCCCTTTGCTCTTCTTTCCTTTTTCCCTCCCTTCCCACACTCCCTCCTTTTCCTCTTCCTCCCTCACCCAAAGTGACTAATGGATGAAAGATTTTCTTATGGCTTTAGAGGCGAGAGGGAGGCATAACCTCCAGAATCCAGAGTGCAAAGTTGAGAGCTGAAATCTTCAGTCACCAAGGAACACTAAGGACAGAGCAGACTGGAAGTGGCTCAAGGCTATGAACTCTCAAAGCTTGCCCACAGTGGCTTACTTCTTAAGGAAGGCTGAAATCTAAAAGTCCTGACTCCCAGTACTACCAACTAGGGGCCAAGTGTTCAAATGCTTGAGCCTGGGGAATGCATTTCTAGATCACTAGACAATCATGCTGCTATTGAAGCAATAGACTCATCCCTCCTGAATGGTTGGTATTACACTAGTGGACAGATCCAAGAGTGGACAGGTCTGAGGTCTGAGGGCAGGGCTTGGGTTGGGCAGTACAGACCTGTGGGTTCACTTGGTGCTGTCTTCTTCATTGTCAGATGGTTTCCAAGCCCTCACTGTCCTGTTGAGAGCAGGTGCATGGAGAATGCCATAAAAGTCTCTGTGGTTGCAAGTTACAAAATCTAGGAGTTTATACAAGTGCTTTTGGCTCACCCTAACCTGAGGATGGGAAACATGGTGCCCAGCGCCCTCAATCTCCACTTGGTTGCCTTGCCAGGCCAGAGCCAGATCTCTTCTACTTGCCTGAGTGCTTCCACCTCGAGTACAATAAACTAAACCTCTGAAACTGTCATCAAGCCCCAGTAAAATGGTTTCTGTTGTTGTTGTCATTGTCATTGTCGTTGTCGTTGTTGCTGCTGCTGCAATAGTCCCAGTGTCTCTTCACAGCAAGAGTACAATAACTAAGACACAGGGTGAACTTTTAAGAAAATGTATTATTGTAAAGTCTATTTAGTGACAAACTGGGAAACTTGTATCTTCTTTCCTTCTATCGAAGGTATAAAGTTGCTTTATGGAACTAAAGCTTTACAAAAAGAAGATCTCAGGCTGGAGAGAAGGCTCAGACCTTAAGAGCACTTTCTGCTCTTCCAGAGGTCATGAGTTCAATTCCCAGCAACCACATGTGGGCTCACAACCATCTATAATGAGATCTTGTGCCCTCCTGGCCCACTCGTGTACATGCAGGTGGAACATTGTATACATAATAAATAAATAAAAAAAATCTCTAAAAATCCATCTGACTCACAGCATGCTGTAGTAACATTGTATTTAGAGTGAGTATTCATAGATTTGCAGGTCTGCCCTTTCCTGGCATGAGATTAATCCAGTCCTCTTAGGTGCTCACTGCTTTTCCTTGACAGAGAGGAGCTGGAGGTATGGTCATTCTGGGATTAGCTGATGGGCATATTGCACACATTCTGTAATATCCTATCATTCTCTCTCAATCTCTCTCTCTCTCTCTCTCTCTCTCTCTCTCTCTCTCTCTCTCTCTCTCTCTCCCCCCCCCCCACCTCAATGAAGGTTGGCTCTGGGAAATTCAGATGCTTTGTCAGAGCAGTTTCAAAAGTGACCTAGGTAAATAGGGACAGAGGGCTCCTGGGTACAGACAGCAGGACCCTGAGTCCTTTCAGGCTGCCATATGAGGAAGCCATATGTCATGTGACTCCAGCTCTAGTGAAGCCTTGAGAACACACAGGAACATGAAAACTAAACTGTGACCTGGGAGAGGTCCTGAGCCAGGGTCACCAAGCACTCCTGCTGTCACACACTGTGGGAAGTGTCAGCTTGGAGTCTCCAGAGGCTGAGCTTGGCTGCTATGCTCCAGTGCAGCAGATTCCTGAGAAGTGCAGGTCTCCAACCATCTTCCTGGGGAAGCCAGAGAACTGTGGGCTGAAGCTACAATGTTCAAAGATGAGGAAATATCCTATCAGGCCTTTCTATCTGCCCTAAGCTGTTATAGGGTAGGCTTCTTAGCTTTTTATTTCAATTTTAAATATTCGAAGTAAAGTGTTATTCACCAGGGAGGGGTTGGGCAAACCCAGGGCTGGGGACTCTGCAGGTTCCCACTTTCACTTCAGATTGTAACCTGTTTCATGTCCTTCTGCCTGGATACTGGTGATTGTCCCACAGGTTTCATCCTTATTAGGTCACAACAGCCTGGGGAACCAACCAGCTTCTCTTAAGGCACTGGTTCCAACTAGTTTCCAGTTTCCCAGAACCCAGATGGAGGAGAGGGGTCAGGGTAGCTGCTCCTGCTGCTGGCTGCCTCCCTGGCCCCAAGGCAGACCCAGGCAGGTGAGTGCGGGGTGGGAGGGGAATGGCCTCTGTGGGGCGGGCTGGGTCCTCACCAGGAAACAGGGATCACAGTGTCACACACCAGACCCTCTGCCTCTTCCCCACGTGCAACCCAAGCCTTGTGTCCTGCTCCCCTCCAGGCTGCACACCCACCGGGAGTCCCAGGTGGAGGTGGGTTCTCACTGTGCCCCGCCCCCCCAGGCAGACCGAGGCAGGTGAGTGCGGGGTGGGAGGGGAATGGCCTCTGTGTGGCCCGCTTGGTCCTCACTAGGAAACAGGGATCACAATGCCACACACCAGACCCCCTGCCCCTTCACCACGTGCAACCCAAGCCTTGTGACCTGCTCCCCTCCGGGCCGCGCACCCACAGGGGGTCCCAGTTGGAGGTGGGGTCTCACGGTGCGCCTCCCCCAGGCTCACACTCGCTGCCCTATTTCTCTACAGCAGAGTTCCTGTCCAGTCTCTGGGAGCCCTGATTCATTACTGTGGGGTACATCGATGGCGCACAGTTAAATCGCTTGGATAGCGACCCGGAGAATCCCTGGATGGAGCCAGGGATGTGGTTGATGGAGCGGCCAGGGTCAGAGTATTTGGATCCCGAGAAGCAGAGAGCAATGGCTGTGGACCAGAATTACCTGATGAAATTGAAGACAGCCCTGCAGTACTACAAGCAGAGGAGCCAGAGAAGCAGTGAGCCAAGGCTGAGGACTAGAATTACCCTGAGAACTTGTGGAAAGCCCTGCAGTCCTACAACCAGAGAGAGGGCGGTGGCCGCTCCGTTTCACTTTGCACTGGAGTAATAGGACCAGTGAGCCTTGTCCAAAGTTTGTCCCAAACCTGAGGGACACAGGGGACCCAAGACCTGGAATCACTTTCACTTTAAATGAAAGGATTCCTAAGTCTGGGCTAACTGCGGAGTCCCTAGGGCTCTCACACTCTCCAAAGCTTGAATGGCTGTGACTTGAGGTCTGACTTGAGCTTCCTCTGAGGGTAATGGTAGTTCTCCTATGACTGTAATAGCTTACATCGCCCTGAAGGAAAACCTGACAGTATGGACCACGATGAATACGGCTGGACTGATTACCCAACACAAGTGGGAGCAGGCTGGTGCTGCAGAACTTTACAAGGCCTACCTGGAGGGTAAGCTCCTGGGGTGGATATGCACTTACAGGGAGCACTGGAAGGAGAAGCTGCTGTGCACAGGTAAAGGGGACCCGGGATTCTCCAATCTCTGCCCTTGGGCTGGGGCTCAGTGCTGGGGAACAAGAAGCCCTCAGCTGTGGTGTTGCTGCTGACTCCTCCTGTTTTCCATTATTTTTCTGTTTCTTTTGAAGTGAGCCCCCTCCCCCTAAAAATCATACACTGAAATTAACCAAAACAGAGGCTGTACATCTCTGTGAATTTCTATCCAGTTAGAATAGCCCTTCTGAACCGCTGCAGACTCACTTTGAATTTTACACACTCATTACCAATTATAAACCCGGCCCCACCAGGATAAGGAAAAAGAAAGAAACTGAGAAAAAAGAGAAAGAAAAATCAATGCCAAAGGTAGAACTAGAAAACAATTGGCCCCTTTTCCTGTTCCATGACTCAAGGTGATTATGGCTCTCAGTCTCTTCCCCCTCCCAATACTGACCTTTCTTGTTGCCTTTTGGTCATGTTTTACTCTACACAGATGCACACTTGATCACACACACAGACACACACACACACACACACACACACACACACACTCACACACACACACACAGCATCGTTGTTGGCTATAGACCGCACATGAGGAAAGTCTTTATAAGTTTCTTCCCGAGTTTGTATGACTTCAATAATATTCTCTATGCTAAGTTCATCCATTTTCCTAGTTTGTTTGTGATTATATTGTTTAGAGCAGAATCGTGTTCTGTTTTATTTCTATAAAAAGTGGTTCATGATTCACTCGGTGGTGGGGGCACACCTAGGTTGGCCTCAATTCTTTGCTTTAGAAAATGAAGCAGCAATGACAAGAGGGTGGTCATATGTTTATGGTAGAGTGTGGGTTCTGTGGGTGTATGCCCAGGAGTAAATTGGCCAGGTCATGTCACCTTTGTCTTTCTAATCTGATAAAGAGTGGTTTCCACTGTGGCCAAATGGCAGCACCCCAACAGTGAATAGTGTTCTCTCTCTCCACATCCTCCCCACCATTTGGTGTCAGATTGTTGATGACAGACATTCTGACTGGGGTGGGGTGGTATCTGCAACAGTGGATTCATTTCCCACTTTTATTTTATTATTTTACATGTAGGAGTGTTTTGGCTGCACGTTGGCATATGCACTAGATGTATGCCTGATGTCTAGGGGTAAGGGGTTCCCTGGTCCATTTGCTCTTTGGAAATGTTACTTCCTTGGTGTTTAATTTCTTCAGTCCTTTGTAAAGTGGAGGCTTTATTCCCTTGTGTGCAGTGCAGCTGGTGCAGAGTTTCTCCTGCTGTGGCCTCTGTTCCCTCTGCTGGTCCTGTCCTTTGCTGTGTGGAGAATTTATGACCATGCTGACACAGGACCTCATGAGCTCCTGTGTACTGCTGTTCTAGCTCAAGTCCTTCCCCATTCCATTACTAAATGGTGTCCCCTATGTTTTCTGTGGGAAGTTTTTCAATTTTTAAGCTAAGGTCTTGAGTGATTTCAACTTTGATGTTGAACAAAGTGAGAGGTGAAAATCTAAATTCATTTCCTCAGAACAACTATCATGAAATTATATCTAGTGTGGGATATTTCCCCCCATATCTTATCTTGTATGCTCTGTGGAATATTGAGAATGCATAGCGTTGATAGTTCATGTCCAAAATCTCTACCCATGGCTTTGATTTTCCTGTCGTTTTTATGCCAATTCCACCTTGTTCCCATCACTACAACTCTGCCTTCCCTCTGAGGCTGAGACTGAAACCCCTCCAGTCTGATTCCTTAGACTACGTGGCTCTGTGTAGTCTTTTGTATTATTTTCTAAATCTATCAAATGAATGAGAATCATAAATTAGTTCATTAAGTCTGCAGAGTTCTTTAGTAGAATGGCCATTTTCATAACATTAACTCTGCCAGGTTATGTTTTTTTGGCCCAATTTATCAGATATAATTTACAACCTAACAGTATAAAGCCCAATACACCTCCCTCCCTTAAAAGCATTTGAAACAAGCTGTGAAGGTCCAGCGGGGAATCTTAACCTGACCTGCCATGTTGTCCTCTAACTCTGCCAGTCTTGAAGCAAGGGCTTTAGCTCCACCTTCAGACATCCTCCTGACTGATTTCCTGTCACAGTACCTTAACGTCAGCAAGGTAGACTTCTGTCCTTTCCTTGCTTTGATAGATCCCTGAACTCTTAATTCTTTCAGAGATATTTTCAATGGCATGTTTTCCCTCATGTCCTCCTCTGAGAAAACACTGTTGTGTAAGGGAAGGCTACGTGTTTTTACATTGATTTTGCCGCCTTAAACAATAGGATTTTCTTAGGTCCAGGATTTTCCCGTGATTCACCTGGGTCTATAAGTAAAGGATCCTCCTGTTTGGAACAATAGTTAATATGACTTCTTCCTGTCCTATACTGATCCCTTTTAAACCTCTCTTTTGCTTAAGAGTGAAGCAAGTGTAATTTCCCTCCTTGTGTTTGGCTTTTCCATCTATTATCCTTTGTAGGGCTGAGTTTGTAGAAAGATATAGGTAACTTTAGTTTTGTCATAGAATATCTTGGTTTCTCCATCTATGTTAATTGAGAGTTTTGCTGGATACAGTAGCCTGGGCTGGCATTTGTGTTCTCTTGTGGTCAGTATGACATGTGTCCAGGAACTTTTGGCTGTCATAGTCTCTGGTGAGAAATCTGGTGTAATTCTGATAGGTCTGCCTTTATATGTTACTTGACATTTTTCCCTTACTGCTCTTAATATTCTTTCTTTGTTTAGTGCATGTGGCATTGTGACTATTTTGTTATGGGAGGAATTTCTCTTCTGGGCCAAATTGTTTGGAGTTCTGTAGGCTTTTCCTCTGTTTATGGGCATCACGTTCTATGGGTTTGGGAAGTTTTCTTCTTTAATTTGGTTGAATATAGTTATGTGCTCTTTAAGTTGGGAGTCTTCTCACTCTTCTATACCTATTATTCTTAGGTTTGATATTCTCACTGTGTCCTGTTTATCCTGTATGTTTTGGGTTAGGAGTCTTTCCATTTTGCATTATCTTTGATGATTGTGTCTATGTTTTCTATGGTATCTTTTGCTCCTGAGATTCTCTCTTCTATCTCTTGTATCCTGTTGATGATGCTCGAATCTATGACTCCTGACCACTTCTCATGTTTCCTATCTCCAGGGTTCTCTCACATTGGGCTTTCTTTATTGTTTCTATTTCCATTTTTATCTCCTGCGTGATTTTGTTCAATTTCTTCTCCTGTTTGGTTGTTTTCTTGCAATTCTTTAAGGGTTTTTTGTGTTTCCTCTTTAAGGGCTTGTACTTGTTTACTTGTGTTGTCCTGTAATCCCTTAAGTGTATTATTTGTGTCCTTCGGAAAGTCCTCCATCATCATGATAAAATATGATTTTCACATCTTGCCTTTCTGGTGTGTTTGGATATCCAGTGTTTCTTTGGTGAGGGAACTGGGCTCTGAGGATGCCAAGAAGTCTTGGTTTCTGTTGCTTGGGTTCCTGCACTTGCCTCTCACCATCAGGCTGTCTCTGGTGTTAGCTTGTCTTGCTGTTTCTGATGGTGGCGCTTGACCCTCCTGTAGGCCTGTGTGTCAGCACTCCTGTACACCTGTTTTCCTGTTTTCTTTCAGCCATATAGTAACTCCTGGCAGCTGGTTTTCAGCTCTCAGCGAGGGCAGCAACCTTAAGACTCATGCCCATCTCTGGTCCTAGGTCCCTGTGCACAGGGGTCACAGATGACACTAGGCGTTTTCCTCTTGGATCAGTAATATGGGCAGAGAGTAGTCTCCTCTGGTTTTTCAGGAGTACCTGCACTTCTAAGGGTCCAGCTCCCCACCCTCCCCACCCCCAACCCCCCTGGGATTGGAGTGCAGGGAGCTGTTTGACCACTTCAGTTCAGTTCTTGATGCACACTAGAACCACAGGTACTGGCAGCTTACTGCTCCTATATTCCTGTATCCAGAGGCACTTAGCAGTTTCCTCTTGGGCCAGGGATGTTGGCAAATGTAGGCAGAAGTGGAAGTCTGTCCTGTAGTCTCAGGATTGTCCCCACTTCTGGGTGCTCAGCTCTATTTCCCTAGGGTTTGGGAATGGGTAGTTTTGGCATTGGGCAGTCAATGGTCTTAATCTCAGAGCCATCATTCCAGGATGTCTAGTCTTAATGAGAACATATGTAAACATTCTCGGTTTTAAGCTTCTTATTCAATGTATAATTTGAATATATATTTGAGCTTTTAGAGAACTTTTTTTTTTATATTAACTTGAGTATTTCTTATATACATTTCGAGTGTTATTCCCTTTCCCGGTTTCCGGGCAAACATCCCCCTCCCCCGTCCCCTTCCTTATGGGTATTCCCCTTCCAGCCCTCCCCCCACTGCCACCCTCCCCCCAACAGTCTAGTTCACTGGGGGTTCAGTCTTAGCAGGACCCAGGGCTTCCCCTTCCACTGGTGCTCTTACTAGGATATTCATTGCTACCTATGAGGTCAGAGTCCAGGGTCAGTCCATGTATAGTCTTTAGGTAGTGGCTTAGTCCCTGTAAGCTCTGGTTGCTTGGCATTGTTGTACATATGGGGTCTTGAGCCCCTTCAAGCTCTTCCAGTTCTTTCTCTGATTCCTTCAACGGGGGTCCTATTCTCAGTTCAGTGGTTTGCTGCTGGCATTCGCCTCTGTATTTGCTGTATTCTGGCTATGTCTCTCAGGAGCGATCTACATCCGGCTCCTGTCAGTCTGCACTTCTTTGCTTCATCCATCTTGTCTAATTGGGTGGCTGTATATGTATGGGCCACATGTGCGGCAGGCTCTGAATGGGTGTTCCTTCAGTCTCTGTTTTAATCTTTGCCTCTCCCTTCCCTGCCAAGTGTATTCTTTTTCCTCATTTAAAGAAGGAGTGAAGCATTCACATTTTGATCATCCGTCTTGAGTTTCGTTTGTTCTAGGGATCTAGGGTAATTCAAGCATTTGGGCTAATAGCCACTTATCAATGAGTGCATACCATGTATGTCTTTCTGTGATTGGGTTAGCTCACTCAGGATGATATTTTCCAGTTCCAACCATTTGCCTACAAATTTCATAAACTCATTGTTTTTGATAGCTGAGTAATATTCCATTGTGTAGATGTACCACATTTTCTGTATCCATTCCTCTGTTGAAGGGCATCTGGGTTCTTTCCAGTTTCTGGCTATTATAAATAAGGCTGCGATGAACATAGTGGAGCACGTGTCTCTTTTATATGTTGAGGCATCTTTTGGGTATATGCCCAAGAGAGGTATAGCTGGATCCTCAGGCAGTTCAATGTCCAATTTTCTGAGGAACCTCCAGACTGATTTCCAGAATGGTTTTACCAGTCTGCAATCCCACCAACAATGGAGGAGTGTTCCTCTTTCTCCACATCCTCGCCAGCATCTGCTGTCACCTGAGTTTTTGATCTTAGCCATTCTCACTGGTGTGAGGTGAAATCTCAGGGTTGTTTTGATTTGCATTTCCCTTATGACTAAAGATGTTGAACATTTCTTTAGGTGTTTCTCAGCCATTTGGCATTCCTCAGCTGTGAATTCTTTGTTTAGCTCTGAACCCCATTTTTAATAGGGTTATTTGTTTCCCTGCGGTCTAACTTCTTGAGTTCTTTGTATATTTTCGATATAAGGCCTCTATCTGTTGTAGGATTGGTAAAGATCTTTTCCCAATCTGTTGGTTGCCGTTTTGTCCTAACCACAGTGTCCTTTGCCTTACAGAAGCTTTGCAGTTTTATGAGATCCCATTTGTCGATTCTTGATCTTAGAGCGTAAGCCATTGGTGTTTTGTTCAGGAAATTTTTTCCAGTGCCCATGTGTTCCAGATGCTTCCCTAGTTTTTCTTCTATTAGTTTGAGTGTGTCTGGTTTGATGTGGAGGTATTTGATCCACTTGGACTTAAGCTTTGTACAGGGTAATAAGCATGGATCGATCTGCATTCTTCTACATGTTGACGTCCAGTTGAACCAGCACCATTTGCTGAAAATGTTATCTTTTTTCCATTGGATGGTTTTGGCTCCTTTGTCAAAAATCAAGTGACCATAGGTGTGTGGGTTCTTTTCTGGGTCTTCAATTCTATTCCATTGGTCTATCTGTCTGTCTCTGTACCAATACCATGCAGTTTTTATCACTATTGCTCTGTAATACTGCTTGAGTTCAGGGATAGTGATTCCCCCTGAAGTCCTTTTGTTGTTGAGGATAGCTTTAGCTATCCTGGGTTTTTTGTTATTCCAGATGAATTTGCAAATTGTTCTGTCTAACTCTTTGAAGAATTGGATTGGTATTTTGATGGGGATTGCATTGAATCTGTAGATTGCTTTTGGTAAAATGGCCATTTTTACTATATTAATCCTGCCAATCCATGAGCATGGGAGATCTTTCCATCTTCTGAGGTCTTCTTCAATTTCTTTCCTCAGTGTCTTGAAGTTCTTATTGTACAGATCTTTTACTTGCTTGGTTAAAGTCACACCGAGGTACTTTATATTATTTGGGTCTATTATGAAGGGTGTCGTTTCCCTAATTTCTTTCTCGGCTTGTTTCTCTTTTGTACAGAGGAAGGCAACTGATTTATTTGAGTTAATTTTATACCCAGCCACTTTGCTGAAGTTGTTTATCAGCTTTAGTAGTTCTCTGGTGGAACTTTTGGGATCACTTAAATATACTATCATATCATCTGCAAATAGTGATATTTTGACCTCTTCTTTTCCGATCTGTATCCCCTTGATCTCCTTTTGTTGTCTGATTGCTCTGGCTAGAACTTCAAGAACTATATTGAATAAGTAGGGAGAGAGTGGGCAGCCTTGTCTAGTCCCTGATTTTAGTGGGATTGCTTCAAGTTTCTCTCCATTTAGTTTAATGTTAGCAACTGGTTTGCTGTATATGGCTTTTACTATGTTTAGGTATGGGCCTTGAATTCCTATTCTTTCCAGGACTTTTATCATGAAGGGGTGTTGAATTTTGTCAAATGCTTTCTCAGCATCTAATGAAATGATCATGTGGTTCTATTCTTTCAGTTTGTTTATATAATGGATCACGTTGATGGTTTTCCGTATATTAAACCATCCCTGCATGCCTGGGATGAAGCCTACTTGATCATGGTGGATGATTGTTTTGATGTGCTCTTGAATTCGGTTTGCCAGAATTTTATTGAGTATTTTTGCGTCGATATTCATAAGGGAAATTGGTCTGAAGTTCTCTTTCTTTGTTGTGTCTTTGTGTGGTTTAAGTATAAGAGTAATTGTGGCTTCGTAGAAGGTATTCGGTACTGCTCCATCTGTTTCAATTTTGTGGAATAGTTTGCATAGTATTGGTATGAGGTCTTCTATGAAGGTCTGATAGAATTCTGCACTAAACCCGTCTGGACCTGGGCTCTTTTTGGTTGGGAGACCTTTAATGACTGCTTCTATTTCCTTAGGAGTTATGGGGTTGTTTAACTGGTTTATCTGTTCCTGATTTAACTTCGATACCTGGTATCTTTCTAGGAAATTGTCCATTTCCTGAAGATTTTCAAGTTTTGTTGAATATAGGTTTTTATAGTAAGATCTGATGATTTTTTGAATTTCCTCTGAATCTGTAGTTATGTCTCCCTTTTCATTTCTGATTTTGTTAATTTGGACGCACTCTCTGTGTCCTCTCGTTAGTCTGGCTAAGGGTTTATCTATCTTGTTGATTTTCTCAAAGAACCAACTTTTGGTTCTGTTGATTCTTTCTATGGTCCTTTTTGTTTCGACTTGGTTGATTTCAGCTCTGAGTTTGATTATTTCCTGCCTTCTACTCCTCCTGGGTGTATTTGCTTCTTTTTGTTCTAGAGCTTTTAGGTGTGCTGTCAAGCTGCTGACATATGCTCTTTCCTGTTTCTTTCTGCAGGCACTCAGCGCTATGAGTTTTCCTCTTAGCACAGCTTTCATTGTGTCCCATAAGTTTGGGTATGTTGTACCTTCATTTTCATTAAATTCTAAAAAGTTTGTAATTTCTTTCTTTATTTCTTCCTTGACCAGGTTATCATTGAGTAGAGCATTGTTCAATTTCCACGTATATGTGGGCATTCTTCCCTTATTGTTATTGAAGACCAGTTTTAGGCCATGGTGGTCCGATAGCACGCATGGGATTATTTCTATCTTTCTGTACCTGTTGAGGCCTGTTTTTTGACCAATTATATGGTCAATTTTGGAGAAAGTACCATGAGGAGCTGAGAAGAAGGTATATCCTTTTGCTTTAGGATAGAATGTTCTATAAATATCCGTTAAGTCCATTTGGCTCATGACTTCTCTTAGTCTGTCTACATCACTGTTTAATTTCTGTTTCCATGATCTGTCCATTGATGAGAGTGGTGTGTTGAAATCTCCCACTATTATTGTGTGAGGTGCAATGTGTGTTTTGAGCTTTAGTAAGGTTTCTTTTACGTATGTAGGTGCCCTTGTATTTGGGGCATAGATATTTAGGATTGAGAGTTCATCTTGGTGGATTTTTCCTTTGATGAATATGAAGTGTCCTTCCTTATCTTTTTTGATGACTTTTAGTTGAAAATTGATTTTATTTGATATTAGAATGGCTGTTCCAGCTTGCTTCTTCTGACCATTTGCTTGGAAAGTTGTTTTCCAGCCTTTCACTCTGAGGTAGTGTCTGTCTTTGTCTCTGAGGTGTGTTTCCTGTAGGCAGCAGAATGCAGGGTCCTCGTTGCGTATCCAGTTTGTTAATCTATTTCTTTTTATTGGGGAGTTGAGGCCATTGATGTTGAGAGATATTAAGGAATAGTGATTATTGCTTCCCGTTATATTCATATTTGGATGTGAGGTTATGTTTGTGTGCTTTCCTTCTCTTTGTTTTGTTGCCAAGATGATTAGTTTCTTGCTTCTTCGAGGGTATAGCTTGCCTCCTTATGTTGGGCTTTACCCTTTATTATCCTTTGTAGTGCTGGATTTGTAGAAAGATATTGTGTAAATTTGGTTTTGTCATGGAATATCTTGGTTTCTCCATCTATGTTAATTGAGACTTTTGCAGGATACAGTAACCTGGGCTGGCATTTGTGTTCTCTTAGGGTCTGTATGACATCAGTCCAGGATCTTCTGGCCTTCATAGTTTCTGGCTAGAAGTCTGGTGTGATTCTGATAGGTCTGCCTTTATATGTTACTTGACCTTTTTCCCTTACTGCTTTTAATATTCTTTCTTTATTTTGTGCGTTTTGTGTTTTGACAATTATGTGACGGGAGGTGTTTCTTTTCTGGTCCAATCTATTTGGAGTTCTGTAGGCTTCTTGTATGTCTATGGGTATCTCTTTTTTTAGGTTAGGGAAGTTTTCTTCTATGATTGTTGAAGATATTTACTGGTCCTTTGAGCTGGGAGTCTTCACTCTCTTCTATACCTATTATCCTTAGGTTTGATCTTCTCATTGAGTCCTGGATTTCCTGTATGTTTTGGACCAGTAGCTTTTTCCCCTTTACATTATCTTTGACAGTTGAGTCAATGATTTCTATGGAATCTTCTGCTCCTGAGATTCTCTCTTCCATCTCTTGTATTCTGTTGGTGAAGCTTGTATCTACAGCTCCTTGTCTCTTCTTTTGGTTTTCTATATCCAGGGTTGTTTCCATGTGCTCTTTCTTGATTGCTTCTATTTCCATTTTTAATTCCTTCAACTGTTTGATTGTGTTTTCCTGGAATTCTTTCAGGGATTTTTGTGACTCCTCTCTATGGGCTTCTACTTGTTTATTTATGATTTCCTGGAATTCTTTCAGGGTTTTGTGCGATTCCTCTCTGTAGGCTTCTACTTGTTCTCTAAGGGAGTTCTTCACGTCTTTCTTGAAGTCCTCCAGCATCATGATCAAATATGATTTTGAAACTAGATCTTGCCTTTTTGGTGTGTTTGGATGTTTCATGTTTGTTTTGGTGGGAGAATTGGGCTCCGATGATGCCATGTAGTCTTGGTTTCTGTTGCTTGGGTTCCTGCGCTTGCTTCACCATCAGATTATCTCTAGTGTTACTTTGTTCTGCTATTTCTGACAGTGGCTAGACTGTCCTATAAGCCTGTGTGTCAGGAGTGCTGTAGACCTGTTTTCCTCTCTTTCAGTCAGTTATGGGGACAGAGTGTTCTGCTTTCGGGCATGTAGTTTTTCCTCTCTACAGGTCTTCAGCTGTTCCAGTGGGCCTGTGTCTTGAGTTCACCAGGCAGGTCACTTGCAGCAGAAAAGTTGGTCTTACCTGTGGTCTTGAGGCTCAAGTTCGCTCGCGGGGTGCTGCCCTCGGGCTCTCTGTGGCGGCAGCAACCAGGAAGATATGTGCTGCCCCTTCCGGGAGTTTCAGTGCATCAGGGTTCCAGATGGCGTTCGGTGTTTTCCTCTGGCGTCCGAAATGTGTGTGCAGAGAGCAGTCTCTTCCGGTTTCCCAGGCTTGTTTGCCTCTCTGAATGTTTAGCTCTCCCTCCCATGGGATTTGGGTGCAGAGAACTGTTTATCGGGTCTGTTTCCTTCAGGTTCCGGTGGTGTCTCAGGCAGGTGTCCTGCCGCTCCTGGGCCCTCCCCCACGGGAGCCCAGAGGCCTTATACAGTTTCCTCTTGGGCCAGGATGTGGGCAAGGGTGGGCAGTGTTGGTGGTCTCTTCCGCTCTGCAGCCTCAGGAGTGCCCACCTGACCAGGCGGTTGGGTCTCTCTCTCGAGAACTTTTGTAATTAAAAAAAAAACGATGCTTGGAAAAGTCATAGAATCTATTCCTCTAGAAAAGTAGAAAAAACTAGCAAGGATGACATTGCATGGCATTATTACTCCAAGCAGGAGGAGAGAGCAAGATTCAGGAGGAGAGAGCAAGATTAGGAGGAAGAAGGAGAAGGAAAGACAAGTAGAATAATTTAGAAATTAAAAGGGAATTTTGAAATTAAGGGGGTTTTTTTGTTTTTGGAGAATTTCTGGAGAGAGGATATTTGAAGAGGTTTTAGAGAAGAAGAATGTAGAAATAAAGATGAATATAACTTTTCAAAGTGTTTCTTTTTCTTCCTCTCAATTTCACTCAGAGTCTGAGCTGGTAAATTACTGCAGAGATAAGGACAGGATACTTTACTTAGCAGAAAGGGCTAGCTGCTTTACAGTGAAACAGGGACCCAGGAAGAAACCCTTGTGGAGGGCGAGTGTTTCAGCAGGGAATCAAATCCTGCAAAAGCTGGAGATTAGGGCAGTGGGGGAGGGTGGTGTTGGTGCCTCAGCTCCTCCAAGTGATGCATGTTTTTTCCTGTTGAGACAAACTCAGTGTCTGCGGTGTGTTCACACCCCAGGTAGTGCAGGCCCTTAATAACATATCAGAGAGAGGTTCTGTTGATCCTCATTGAGGAGTAGGGATAGGGATAGTTCTCTTTCAACCTTCTTTCTGTCCAGGTTCCAGATAGGTGGAAGGTGAGCCTAATCGGTGCTGAGAAGTCAGATCCACTCACCAGAGAAACCGCTGTCCTGCTGCCACTCTGCTGTGTGTGCACCCATGCAAAACCTTTAATGAATTTGCAAAAATAAAAGTAACCCCACAGTTTTAGCATCAAGATATTGAATGTAGAGTTTAAAGCTCCCGTGATATTGACACAGTCCAAAAAAGTCTTGACTGGTTTATTTTCTCTGCCAGTCAGGCAAATAAGTCAGGAAAAATCTCAAGAGCAAGTGCCAGCTGCAGAGAAAACTCCAACATTGCATAGAATTCGCAGTTGAAGAAAGCCATTTATTGTGGCTCATGAACCACAAGTAGGAGAAACAGGAGAAAGTCTCTCTGGGTCTGCAGATCTTTCTGTCCTCAGTCCCAAGTCCTCCTCACCAATAGTCAATCAACAGTCAAGGGAACTGAAGGGCAGGGTGGGTACAGCTAAAAGGTCAGACTCTTGTCAGGTTGGCCTGGGGTGGAGAGGCTGTGGGTTCATTCCTGGGGAGAGTGTCTTGCCACAAGCCATCCTTCTGAGGACTCCTTCTCCCTTTTCACTCTGCTATAGCCAGACTCCTTTCTGTGCCTACACTACTCCTGACCATTAGCATATAGGAAGGGGTAGGTGGGCAGGTGAGGGCTGATGGGGATGTGGTCACACCACTCTTTATCCCATAAGTGTCATAAAGAGATATTTGGAACAAAACCCGGTGGGTTTTTTTTTCTGGTTTGCTTTGTTGTTTTTGTTGTTGTTTGTGTGTTTGTGTGTTGTGTGTGAAATTATTTTATGATGGTGGGGAGTGACGGTGTGTGCATGCATTCCACCAAACGCTTGTGACAGCCTCAGAAGACATTTCAAGAGACTGGCTTCTTCCTTCCTGTGGATCCCTGGGATCACACCCATGTCCTCAGGTGTGGCACAGAGCCTCTCTTGATGGCCCTCTGTATTGTTTTTACAATTTTATGTGTATGACTCCCCTTCAGAGATCACCAGTCGGGGGCCGAGAAACACTGTCAACCTTCGTAGGTGACAAGACTTAATGTGCAGAAGGAGAAGTTCCTGTACCTCAAAAGAGCGTCCATCCATGGGGCCACAAGAGAACCTAACAGGTGCCAAATACTGTACAAATGCCTGGGAATCATTAAGAGACAGTCAATAAGAAACATCAAGGTTAACACAAATGAAAATGCAGAAGGAACAAGCAGCTGAAAGCTTTGTAAATGAAGCCACCATCTTTCTGATAAATTAAAAGAGAAATAGAAGAAGACCCACTGCCGCGTGCAGGCTGACCAATTCTGCTGTCATCCAGTTTCAGATCCAGCAGGTAGAGTCAGTCCACCTCAACATCTCGTCCATCTATGAGCTGCCAGGTCAGGGGGAGGAGCCATGGCTGCAGAACCAGATCCAGGAGCAGATCCTGAAGCATGGCTGTGACTGAAGCTGCCTCCCCCCTGCAGCCTGCAGTGCTGTAGCCCAGGATAGTCATGGAGGCTCCCTTGAGGTGAGGGCTGGAGAGGAGTCTGCAGAGACCGAGTGTCTCTGGAAACACTAGAGAAGGGAATGTCCAGGGAAAGACGCCTTTGCACAGTGAACTCACAAAATTGGAAGGAGAGATGGAGGAACAGAGCTAGGTGTCAAGGGTGGAAAGAAGCAACTAAGGACTGAGATGCTCTGGTCCACACTGAGCCAGAAACTAAACTTGCCTGCAGCTGAGCTGCTGACTACAAAGGGCTGGTCTCAGGAGCCAGGCAGGGTCTTCTGGTCCAGTAGGAAAATCTGCTCTGCACACTTGGCCCTCTTTATCTCCAGCTCCCAGTACTCAGGCTCCTCCTGCCATATCCAGGAAGCCCTAGGTTCGTAATCTCTTGTCCCTGTGGAAGCTCACCAAATGGTTGTTGTCCCCCTAGCCTTCCAAGGACCAGGGCTCCTCCAGGACAGGGCAGTGAGGACATACCACAGTGAGTGTGATCCTGTGGAGTGTAGGGGTGAGGCCCAGACCTCCTCCAGGGACTCCAAGGGAATGCAAGGGTCTGAAGGGGAATACTGCACATGACTGGGGACACAGGTAGAAAAGTGTCAGGTGGTGTGGTCAGAAACGTAGGGGCGTGGCTTCCCCAGTGGCCACTCCCCCTCTGCTCTACAGAGACCATTTTCCTCCCCCTCCCTGCTTGTACTCACAGGTGCTATACTGGATAGGGACCAGGGAAGCCACCAGGTAAGCAGATCTCGATATGTAGGGCAGGTTTGATTCCTGGGGATCTGTGCAGACTTTATAACTCATGCCCGTAGACAAGCTGGCTGCTTTGTCAGAATCTCCCTATCGAATGCGGGTCATTATACCCAACTTGTCATCAGTGCCAGTGCAGAAGGACTTCACCGAGGGTGGGGATGGGGCATGAGACTAGGGAGATGGGAAAGAGCTTGCTATGTCTACTCCATCCCAGACCTCAACATCAGACTTGTCCAGACCCTGTGATGCTGGAGAGAGCACTGGCATGTCCCCTTCTCCCCACACCTTTCCTAATCTGGAATTGAGAGGAGACCTACAGGAAAATCTTATTTCTTCATCTCCTTCCTCCTTCCTCTTCTTCTTTCCCTTCCTATCATAAGACCCCAAACTCTGGATTTTAAAGTTAATTACATTACTGTATGAGCATGTGCCCATGTACATACATGTTTTTGTGTATGCGTGTGTGTATGTGAGTGTATGTGCGTGTCTGTCTGTCTGTCTTTTTGCATGTGTTCCCAGCCATCATCTGACTGCAGCACAGATGTGGATTTCAGAGGGAAATTGCCAAATCTGGTTCTCTCATTCACCTGGTTTGATCTCTGGGATAGCATTGGTGACAAGTGCTTTCTAAACTAAGCCACTAAACTTGTCTTCCAGCTCCATATATGTTTTCCTCTAGAGCTGTAGGAGTTTTACTTCAAGCACCTGAGAGCAAGATCTATGTTTACCAAGGACACTTTCTTTTAATGTAAGGTTTAATTAGTCAATCACACTAAAAATGACTGGTGGTTGAAGCAATTGTAACGTGATCTCGGGTTACATGAGTTCTCATGATTGGAGGTGAGAGTCATTCTTGCCCACCCAAATTGTCCAGCCCTGCAGAATGGTGGCATGCCTGCCCAACTCAGCACCAGGCATCCCACCCCTAGCTCAACTCACTGACCAAGGGAACATTTGCAGAAGCTCCAGAGCCTTCCGCACTTTCTATCTTAGAATAACAAACCATAAAGTTAAAGGAAGAAGCAGGGGAGGTTAAAAAGCTTAGTGGGAAACCTGGTGACCAACCAATGAGCTCTTGAATATTTGTATGCTAATTCATCAGCAGTCACTGTTATTGGCCTACTCCATCTCACATATTCTAATGAGATTGACAAAGCAAGCTTGCTGGAGTCATGTCAGTCACTAAACAGTCAGTCATAGACAGAACTTGGTGCAGCACAAGGCAAATGATCTGCAGGGATTCCTGGGACCTATTTTCTAGAGCTTTTCTAGAGCAAGTTAAAAGATCTAATGTTCACGATGACCAGAGCTTCTTCTTCTTGGCAAGCAGATCTGGGGTCAATATCAGGTGGTAAAACCAGGAAAGCACAGTTTGGGGAGGAGACAGGTCAAAGTCCCATGCAGCCAAGTTCTCAATGACTTTTTCCTAGTGGAGGTCAGCATTTCTTTTCTGAAATCTCCATTGACTAGCAGGACTCAGCTCTCATACCCTTGCCTTTTCTTGTCCTGGAGATCTGAGCCTCATGCAGTACCCTCACTTCCTATACAGAAGACATCATGGGCACCCTGAGTAACATGGGTGGTCCTCTAAGGCCAATCATGCAGGGTACCTCATACCTCCTGTCTATTTTGAAAATGAAGTCTGTAGTTTTCAATTGCAAAGTGCTCTGTGAAAGTCCTTGTGGGGAGGTCTATGCAATGGATGTGATACTGAGTGATCATGGTAGACTCCACTGTCCCTCTGGTAAAGCAGACACCTGCCCCTTCCTTCCTTCCTTCCTTCCTTCCTTCCTTCCTTCCTTCCTTCCTTCCTCCCTTCCTTCCTCCCTTCCCTGTACTCTGCCTTGGCTTTAAGAACTGCCTTCTCAATGGATGGAACTGGAAAATATCATCCTGAGTGAGGTAACCCAATCACAGAATAACACACATGGTGTGCACTCATTGATAAGTGGATATTACCCCAAATGCTCAAATCACCCTAGATGTACAGAACACATGAAACTGAAGAAGGATGACCAAAATTCAAATGCTTCACTCCTTCTTTAAAAGGGGAACAAGAATACCCTTGGGAGGGAATAGGGAAGCAAAGTGTAGAACAGAGGCTGAAGGAACAGCCATTCAGATCCTGCCCCACATGTGGCCCAAACAAATACAGCCACCAAACTGTATAAGATGGATGAAGCAAGGAAGTGCAGGCTGAGAGGAAGCAGATGTGCATCTCTCCTGAGGGACACAGCCAGAATATGGCAAATACATAGGCGAATGCCAGCAGCAAACCACTGAACTGAGAACAGGACCCCCATTGAAGGATTCAGAGAAAGGACTGAAAGAGCTTGAAGGGGCTTGAGACCCCATATGAACAACAATGCCAACCAACCAGAGCTTCCAGGGACTAAGCCACTACCCAAAGACTATACATGGACTGACCCTGGACTCTGACCTCATAGGTAGTAATGAATATCCTAGTAAGAGCACCAGTGGAAGGGGAAGCCCTGGGTCCTGCTAAGACTGAACCCCCAGTGATCAGGATTGTTGGAATGGGCAGTAATGGGGGGAGGATGTGGAGGGGAACACCCATGTAGAAGGGAGGTCGAGGGGTTACGGGATGGCATGGAAACCAGAAAAATGAATATCCTTTGAAATGTAAATAAGAAATACCCAATTTAATAAAGCTGGGGAAAAAAGAATTAATATGAGCCAGGCATGATGGTACATCATCATAATCCAGCATTCAGGAGCCAAAGGCAAGTAGACCTCTGTGAGTTCCAGGACACCCAGGGCTCTGTATGACAAAGAAATCCTGTCTCACAAAACCAAAGTGGGAAAAGAATTAATTGATTTAGGAACAGTGGTTTGTGCCTGCAATTCCAGGGGTTCGGAGATTGAGGATGGAGGAGTGTAGGAAGTCCAGGGCACAAAGCATGTTCTAGGTGATGTAATGCTATACTTGGATCCTTATGTCATAAGTCTCCAAAGAAACTGTGGTGGTATTATATTTCTTTTCCTTTAAAAAAAATCTGCCTTCTCTGTGAAGCAAGGGATGCTTTCCTAAGTTTTGATTTTTCTTTCTGCCCTTTGGATATTTCTCCCTGCAGGCTGAGACTTCTTTAGTCCTCTTCCAGTCCTAGGCTTCGGGAGACTGCAGCCATTGTGGTTGGCACAGGAGTGTTGGGAACTGCAGCCCTCTGGCTGTGCTGGATAGGTAGCCCTCTTAGCTTGTCTTCTACATCTAAGGGAGATAAAGAATGGAGAGGGGCTTGCGGAAGACAGTGTGTAATGGTGGTGAAGGGTCTGTGGTGTGGAAAAGTTGAGCTCAAGATGAATTCTCAGGCATTTTGTCACTGCCTTAGAAATGAGTCCTTACAAGAGAAAGAGAGGGCACCCAGGCCTCTTGTTATTGTTCTTGTTATTTTCAAATATATATTTTGTTTTTTTTAAGATTTATTTTATTTGTACGTGTTGCACATAATAATTAACAAACAGGAGCGCAGCAGATTTACCATCTGCCAGGTTGTAAGTGTTGACTGTCCGGTTTGATGTAGCAGCAGCAGCAGCAGCAGCAGTGACCTTTCAAGGGGCAAGGAGCTGTCAGCTTGCAATGCCTGTAGCAGTGTCAGGAGCAGCAGCAAGGGCACAGGGACTCAGCAGCAGTGTGGCAGCAGCAGCCAGCTGGACCCTGGTCCCCAAAGAAGCAGCTAGCCAGAGTCTTGGAAATGAGGCATCACCTGCCCCACCCTGCCTCCTGGCCTGCTCTGCTGCCCCGTTTGCTCTGCTGCCCCCCACCCCCACGGGGTGGGTGGGTGGGGCAGCTGTTGTTCCAGCTCAGTCCCCAGGCTGGGGTGGAGTCATGGCCACCACTAAGGTGACTGTGGAAAATGGGTTATCCTAGCTCCTGCCTCTGCATGCTACCAATGCCCAGTCCCAAGCTCCACAGAGAAAGCACCTAAGAAAGTGTCATGAATATCAATAAAGAAGTGCCACAGTTTACTTCTGTCCTTGGGTTTGTCTCGAAGTATAAAGTGAGTACTCTACCATCACCTTAGGCATTCAGAAAATGCTTCAGTTTTGTGTCGCTATTACTGGATTAGTACTCCTTTTCCTGCTCTGTGTAACTGAGCATTTTCAGACAGGACAGGAGAGTTCAGCCTTGTTAGTGCACAAGAGAAACTAAGACTACAGAAGAACTCACATTACCAAGGATTTGTTTTTGGATCCTGACATTCTTAGAATCAGATCTGATGATAGGAATGAATAGTTAGGGTGCTGTAAGTGGGGCCATTGTATGCACACCGCAGCTACCAGGGTAGGAGACTCCTTTCGGACCCCAAGTCACAGTCAGATTTCCACTGTGTGGGAGCCCCCAGGAGCCCAAGGACATGCCTGCCCAGCCATCCTTCCCTAGAAATCCTCTCAACTGAAAGTGAAAGAGGGTCCCGGGTCCTGAGTCCCCCCAGGTCCCTAAAGGTGGGGAAGAACCTCAGACATGGGTCATGAGGCCCCTCAGTCCCTTACCTAGTGAAGCAGAGAGGTCTTGGCCCTGGCTCTGGTTGTAGTAACTCAGGAGGGCCCTCAGGTTCACTCCTAAGGTCTGCTCTTCACCTTTTCCACTCTGTGTCTCTTGCTCCCAATACTCTGGGGTCTTGTGCTCCACCAGCAGTGTGAGAGGCTCCATCCTCAGACTTCCTGCATCACAGTCATCACTGTGGACACAGTGGGCACAGGAACTATGTGTCACTGGTGATGGGGTAGTGACAAAATACCAAAATAAGTGAGAGCCTGAGAGCAATGCAAGGTGCAACTCCCACCTCCTCCAGAACCCACAGGCAGGAGTGCATTCTGGGAGTGGGGGTAGGTGCAGAGCTCAGGACTCCACCAGAGGGTCTGGGGCTCATGGGCAACATAGGGAAGCAGCTACCCTGGTTCTACTCTACCACCCCTACACCACAGCCCCAGCACACCCCACCCCATCCTCAGCACACCCTCTCTCAGACTCTCCCCTCTTCAGTCCAGATACCACATTGACCTCTCTGTTCCCTGTCCAGGCCATGGCTGCCATCAGCTACAGGAGAAATATTCAGGTCTCCATCAGGCAGATCAGAGATACAGGACACCTTTGATTAGGGCAGCTCTGTGCAGACTTCTCAACCAGTGCACCCAGTAACCCTTGTTATTTTCTTAGGATCTCACTATCCAGTGCAGAACCTGGTTCTTTCCTTCCACTGTGTGGGTCTGAGGGATAGAACTAGGGTGGTCAGTGGTGGTGGAAAGTGCTGTCCCCACTGCTTTACTGAACTTGTCCTCCAAGCTCCAGAGGTGTTTTTCTTTAGAACAGGAGTCCTCCTTCAAGCACCAGAGACCAAGTTCTAGGTTTGCCTAGAACACATTCTTTTTTTAAAAATTTATTTATTTATTTTATATGAGTACACTGTAGCTGTCTTCAGACACACCAGAAGAGGGCATCAGATCTTATTACACATGATTTTAGCCACTATATTGTTGCTGGGAATTGAACTCAGGACCTCTGGAAGAGCAGTCAGTGCTCTTAACCACTGAGCCATCTCTCCAGCGCCCCCGGGATACATTTTTATAACATAAAATTAAATTAGTTAATCACACTAAAAATGACTCAGTTAGTTGAGGGCATTCTAAGATGATCTAGAGTGAAATGGGTTCCCATGCCTGGAGGTCAGGGTTGTTCTTGCCCTCCAAGATTGGCCTTCTCTAGAGAATGGTGGCTTGCTTGGCCAACTCAGATCTAACTGAGCTCAGTGTGCAACATAAAATTGTAAGAAAACCCTGAGATTCAAGCAATTTCTCTCTTAGTATAATGACAAAATATGAGGAAGTGAAATTGTTCTCTGAAGAGGAGGTTCGAAAAAAAAAAAAAAAACGCTATGTGACTGGTCTCTCCCCGCCTCCATTTCCTAATAATGTGGCCAATATCACCACTTGTCAGGGGTAACATTAGTCACCAAGCCATGTTATTGGCTGAGCACTGCACTTCATCCAGTAGAAAGGAAGTGATCTGCATAAAACAAGGGTCCTGTAATCTAGAGCTGTTCTAGAGCAGGTTGGAAGGATCTAGTGTTCACCATGAACCAGAACCTCTTCTTCTTGGTAAGTAGACCTGGGGTCTACATCAGGTGGGAAAGCCCAGCCGGTAAAGGACAGTTTGGGGTGGAGACAGGTCAAAGTCCATGTAGCACAGTTGTCAAGTGAAGTTTTCCTAGTGGAGGCCAGCATTTCTTTTCTGCAATCTCCCTTGACTAGCAGGGCTCAGCTCTCATACACTTGCTTTTTCTTGTCCTGGAGCTCTGAGCCTCCTTGCAGGACCTTCACTTCCTATACAGAAGACACCATGGGCACCCTTAGTAACATGGGTGATTCTCTAAGGCCACTCATGCAGGGTCCCTCATACCTTCTGTCTATTTTACAAACCTGGTCTTTAGTTTTCAATGGTAAAGTGCCTTATGAAAGTCCTTGTGGGGAGGTCTATGCAATGGATATGATATCGAATGATCATGGTGGCCTCCACTGTCCCTCTGACAAAGCAGACGCCTGCTCCTTCCTACCTTCCCTGGACTCTGCCTTGGCTTGAGAACTTCCTTCTTTGTGAAGCAAGGGATGCTTTCCTAACTCTTGATTTTTTTTTCTGCCCTTAGGATATTTCTCCCTTCAGGCTGAGACTTCTTTTGTCTTTTTCCAGTCGTAGACTTTGGGAGACTGCAGTCATTGTGGTTGTGACAGGAGTGTTGGGAGCTGCAGCCCTCTGTTTCTTCTGGGTAGGTAGCCATCTTAGCTTTTCTTCAACATCTAAGGGAGACAAAAGAAAGGAAGAGGGGCGCACTGTGGACAGTGTGTGAAGGGTATGTAGGGTGGAAAAGATGACTTCAAGATGATTGTTCATCATTTTGTCACTGTAAGTCTTAGAAAAGATACCTTACAAGACTAAGAGAGGCTGCCCAGGCCACTCTTCTTTTCATTTTCAAATATATATTTTCGTTTTTTAAGATTAATTTATGTGTCCGTGTTGCATGTAATAATTCACAAACAGGCACACAGCAGCATTTGCCATCTCCCAAATCTGTAAGTGTCCTCACTCTAGAAGTGGCTATAAAAGGAGCAGCCAGCAGGGAAGGGCCTGGGCAGAACCAATTTGCAGTGCTGGTAGCAGGGGCAGCTGAGGAGCAGCAGGAGGGGGACACAGTAGCCAGAGGGACCCCTGCATCAGAACCACTGCTTGCCCTGAGCTGCCTCCTGGAGAGGCAGGATGTTGGCTCCAAGTGTGGGCTGGGGTGAAGTCCAGCCCACCTGCCTGTGGAGAGAGGCACTTCCTCTGTCCTTCCCCTTCCTGCTATCATTGCTCAATCCACAGCTCCACAGGGAAAGCACCTAAGAAAGTGTCATGAATATCGATAAGAAGTGCCACAGTTTACTTCTGTCCTTGGGTTTGTCTGGAATTATAAAGTGACTAATCTACCTTCACCTTAGGCATTCAGTGAATGCTTCAGTTTGGCGTTGCTATTACTGGATCAGTAGTCCTTTCCCTGCTCTGTGTAACTGAGCAGTTTCAGACAGGACAGGAGAGCTCAGCCTAGTTAGTGCACAAGAGGAAACTAAGACTACAGAAGAACTCACATTACCAAGGATTTGTTTTTGGATCCTGACATTCTTAGAATCAGATCTGATGATAGGAATGAATAGTTAGGGTGCTATAAGTGGGGCCATTGTATGCACACTGCAGGTACCCGGGTAGGAGACTCCTTTTGGGCCCCAAGTCACAGTCAGATTTCCACTGTGTGGGAGTCCCCAGGAGCCCGAGGACATGCCTGCCCAGCCATCCTTCCCTAGAAATCCTCTCAACTGAATGTGAAAGAGGGTCCCAGGCCCAGAGTCCCCCCAGGTCCTTAAAGGTGGGGAAGAACCTCAGACATGGGTCATGAGGCCTCTCAGTCCCTTACCTAGTGAAGCAGAGAGGTCCTGGCCCTGGCTCTGGTTGTAGTAACTCAGCAGGGACCTCAGGTTCACTCCTAAGGTCTGCTCTTCACCTTTTCCACTCTGTGTCTCTTGCTCCCAAAACTCTGGACCCTTGTGCTCCACCAGCAGCGCGAAAGGCTCCATCCTCAGACTTCCTGCATCACAGTCATCACTGTGGACACAGTGGGCACAGGAACTATGTGTCACTGGTGATAGGGTAGTGACAAAATACCAAAATAAGTGAGAGCCTGAGAGCAATGCAAGGTGCAACTCCAACCTCCTCCAGAACCCACAGGCAGGAGTGCATTCTGGGAGTGGGGATAGGTGCAGAGCTCAGGACTCCATCAGAGGGTCTGGGGCTCATGGGCAACATGGGGAAGCACCTACCCTGGTGCTACTCTCCCACCCCTACACCACAGCCCCAGCACACCCCACCCCATCCTCAGCACACCCCCTCAGACTCTCCCCTCTTCAGGCCAGATACCACATTGACCTCTCTGGTCAGATTCCAGGCCAGGGCTGCCCTCAGAAGCAGGAGAAGCCTTCAGGGGTCCATCAGGCAGATCACAGATTCAAGACACCTTTGATTGGGGCAGCTCTGTGCAGACTTCTCAACCAGTGCACCCAGCAATACTGGTTATTTTCTTAGGATCTCTCTATCCAGTGCAGAACCTGGTTCTTTCCTTCCACTGTGTGGTTCTGAGGGATAGAACTAGGGTGGTCAGTGGTGGTGGAAAGTGCTGTCCCCACTGCTTTACTGAATTGTCCTCCAAGCTCCAGAGGTGTTTTTCTTTAGAACAGGAGTTCTCCTTCAAGTACCAGAGACCATGTTCTAGGTTTATCTAGAACATATTCTTTTTTTAAAATTTATTTATTTATTTTATATGAGTACACTGTAGCTGTCTTCAGACACACCAGAAGAGGGCATCAGATCTTATTACAGATGGTTGTGAGCCACCATGTGGTTGCTGGGAATTGAACTCAGGACCTCTGGAAGAGCAGTCAGTGCTCTTAAACTCTGAGCCATCTTTCCAGCCCCCCTTGGACACACTCTTATGAGATAAAATTTAATTAGTTAATCACACTAAAAATGATTCTGGTGGTTGAGGGAATTCTAAGATGATCTAGAGTGAAATGGGTTCCCATGACTGTAGGTCAGGGTTGTTCTTACCCTCCAAGATTTGCCTTCCGTAGAGAATGGTGGCTGCTTGGTCAACTCAGATCCAACTGGGCTCAGTGGGCAACGGAAAAAATGTAAGAAGACCCTGAGATTCGAGCAATTTCTCTCTTAGTGTAATGACAAAATATGAGGAAGTCCAATTGTTCTGTGGAGAGGAGGTTCAAAAAGAGAAAGACTGTGTGACTGGTCTCTCCCGCCTCCATTTCCTAATAAGGTTGCCAATATCACCACTTGTCAGGGGTAACATTAGTCACCAAACCATATTATAGGCTGAACACTGCACTTCATCCAATGTAAAGGAAGTGATCTGCAAGAAAACCAGGGTCCTGTAATCTGTTCTAGAGCAGGTTGGAAGGATCTAGTGTTCACCATGAACCAGAACCTCTTCTTCTTGGTAAGCAGACCTGGGGTCTATATGAGGTGGGAACGTCCAGCCCATAAAAGTCAGTTTTGGGGTCCCACACCCGCGGATCCCGGCCCGCAGCAGCTCTCTGCTCCCAAACCCCGTGGGAGAGAGACCCAACCGCCTGGTCAGGTGGGCACTCCTGAGGCTGCAGAGCGGAGGAGACCACCAACACTGCCCACCCCTGCCCACATCCCTGGCCCAAGAGGCAACTGTATAAGGCCTCTGGGTTCCCGTAGGGGAGGGCCCAGGAGCGGCAGGATCCCTGCGCCTGAGACACCGCCGGAACCTGAAGGAAACAGACCGGATAAACAGTTCTCTGCACCCAAATCCCGTGGGAGGGAGAGCTAAACCTTCAGAGAGGCAGACACGCCTGGGAAACCAGAAGAGACTGCACTCTGTGCACATCCAGACGCCAGAGGAAAACACCAAACGTCATCTGGAACCCTGGTGCACAGAGGCTCCCGGAAAGAGCAGCGCAGATCTTCCCAGTTGCTACCGCCTCGGAGAGGACTTGGGCAGTACCCCACGAGCAAACTTGAGCCTTGGAACCACAGGTAGGACCAACTTTTCCCCTGCAAGAAACCTGCCTGGTGAACTCAAGACACAGGCCCACAGGAACAGCTGAAGACCTGTAGAGAGGAAAAACTACACGCCCGAAAGCAGAACACTCTGTCCCCATAACTGGCTGAAAGAAAACAGGAAAACAGGTCTACAGCACTCCTGACACACAGGCTTATAGGACAGTCTAGCCACGGTCAGAAATAGCAGAACAAAGTAACACTAGAGATAATCTGATGGCGAGAGGCAAGCGCAGGAACCCAAGCAACAGAAACCAAGACTACATGGCATCATCGGAGCCCAATTCTCCCACCAAAGCAAACACGGAATATCCAAACACACCAGAAAAGCAAGATCTAGTTTCAAAATCATATTTGATCATGATGCTGGAGGACTTCAAGAAAGACATAAAGAACTCCCTTAGAGAACAAGTAGAAGCCTACAGAGAGGAATCGCAAAAATCCCTGAAAGAATTCCAGGAAAACACAATCAAACAGTTGAAGGAATTAAAAATGGAAATAGAAGCAATCAAGAAAGAACACATGGAAACAACCCTGGACATAGAAAATCAAAAGAAAAGACAAGGAGCTGTAGATACAAGCTTCCCCAACAGAATACAAGAGATGGAAGAGAGAATCTCGGGAGCAGAAGATTCCATAGAAATCATTGACTCAACTGTCAAAGATAATGTAAAGCAGAAAAAGCTACTGGTCCAAAACATACAGGAAATCCAGGACTCAATGAGAAGATCAAACCTAAGGATAATAGGTATAGAAGAGAGTGAAGACTCCCAGCTCAAAGGACCAGTAAATATCTTCAACAAAATCATAGAAGAAAACTTCCCTAACCTAAAAAAAGAGATACCCATAGGCATACAAGAAGCCTACAGAACTCCAAGTAGATTGGACCAGAAAAGAAACACCTCCCGTCACATAATTGTCAAAACACCAAACGCACAAAATAAAGAAAGAATATTAAAAGCAGTAAGGGAAAAAGGTCAAGTAACATATAAAGGCAGACCTATCAGAATCACACCAGACTTTTCGCCAGAAACTATGAAGGCCAGAAGATCCTGGACTGATGTCATACAGACCCTAAGAGAACACAAATGCCAGCCCAGGTTACTGTATCCTGCAAAACTCTCAATTAACATAGATGGAGAAACCAAGATATTCCATGACAAAACCAAATTTACACAATATCTTTCTACAAATCCAGCACTACAAAGGATAATAAAGGGTAAAGCCCAACATAAGGAGGCAAGCTATACCCTAGAAGAAGCAAGAAACTAATCGTCTTGGCAACAAAACAAAGAGAATGAAAGCACACAAACATAACCTCACATCCAAATATGAATATAACAGGAAGCAATAATCACTATTCCTTAATATCTCTCAACATCAATGGCCTCAACTCCCCAATAAAAAGACATAGATTAACAAACTGGATACGCAATGAGGACCCTGCATTCTGCTGCCTACAGGAAACACACCTCAGAGACAAAGACAGACACTACCTCAGAGTGAAAGGCTGGAAAACAACTTTCCAAGCAAATGGTCAGAAGAAGCAAGCTGGAGTAGCCATTCTAATATCAAATAAAATCAATTTTCAATTAAAAGTCATCAAAAAAGATAAGGAAGGACACTTCATATTCATCAAAGGAAAAATCCACCAAGATGAACTCTCAATCCTCATCTTCGATTGGTTTATATACAAGTGTGCAATTTCTAGGCTTGAAAGTAAAATGATGCTATCTGGTGCTGGATAGAGGAGCCTTATTTTTTATTATGGCAGCTTGCTATTTTTGTAACATGGTGATTTGGTTGAACACAATAAAGTACAGTAGTAACTGATCTCCCCTTCTTCCTGGATGAGTGAGGAGATGATTAAATGTTGATGTCAGCATCCATGAGCATATTCAGATGAGCTTCTGCTTCTGTTGAAAAGGATGCTGTGTTTGATTGTGGTCCGAAGCTTTGAAGCACTACTTGGCATCTCCTTCCTTGGAGGTCTCACTGTTTAAACATAACAGATTTGATAGCTTGTTGGTAAGGTGAGGTCCAGCTTGTCTCCACTAGGTCATCTTCATGTGAATCCGGTGGTTATACGGTTTTGTTCTAGGGATATTTCATTTTTTTAATAACGGTTTTAGCTGACATTCATGGAGAGAATGAATCCTTAGAAGTGCCACTAGTGAAAGGAAATCCTGTCTAGAGTATGTTTCTTTACAAAGCTGTGTCACACCATCCTTTGGGCCCTCTGCTGGAAAAGTAGAATCAAGTCTCAAATAATGCCTTTTAAATTGTATCCTCTAGTATTATAGATGTAGGACAGTACTGTATCATACCTCTGTGGATGTAAAATAGCTTGTACCTGCTTTATGACCGTAGTAGTGACCGTGCTTTATCAGAGCTGTTTTTAATGATGTTGCTCAGAATGTTTTCTTTCCAGATGATGATTGAGAAGCTAATTTTAAAAAAAAATGGTGCCAGGTACCACAAGAGTAACAGAACTGTGCTGTTTTCTCGGGTTTTGTTTTTTTTACTTTTTTTTTTTTTAATGGAGTGTGCTGGATGTCTCTACAGTTTTGTTCAGATGACTGCAGAACCTGGAAAAGCTGTTGCTGCTGTTGATGCATAACACACTGCTATTATTGGTCTTTTTATATAAATATAAATATATATATACAGATATATAATTTGAATTGTTTGAAACTTTACCTGTGCTGTCAACTTTGGAAAAAAGTATCCCCGTTTACTGTGTTGAGTTGGCACTGTACAGAAATTAACAGCCATATTGGTCTAGAAATGTTGAACTTAAGTTTTTTCCATTTGTACAGGGGTAACACACTGTAGTAAATATGTAAGGTCTTATATACGTGGGTTTGATTACAAAAACTAATAAAGTATTCTCTAAATTAAAAAAAAAAAAAACTGCAACCAAAGGTGGCAGCGCACTTCAGAAACGACTGAAGGAACAGTATTGCGGGCAGCGATAGTAGCCGTGAGATAGGAGTCTAAAGGAGAGGGTGGGAAGATTCAGCCACTTAGTGTGATATTAGTACACAGTGCTTCTCCCGGAATATGGGGACACCACATCAGTTATAAATGGCATCACTTAGAGGTGGTGACATTCTTATAAAGAATGTGGTCTGGAATCACTGTTGAAGTGGCGTCCCATGAACTGGCCCATTCCACTGACATTTTGTTTCATCCATATGTAATTGCCACACCTTTTTTATAGTGAATAAATAAAACACTTTTTGCTGCTCTTAGGCCTCTGCTATGAATATATGCTATGTACATAGAATTTCAAAGATTTAATATGAAAAATGTAAAATATTCATTGATAACATTTTTATTGTGATGTTAAAATGACATTTTAAAAAAATAAAATACACAATTGAGGCTAAAAAAAAAAAAAAGTCAGTTTTGGGTGGAGACAGGTCAAAGTCCCATGCAGCACAGTTGTCAAGTGAAGTTTTCCTAGTGGAGGTCAGCATTTCTTTTCTGCAAACTCCCTTGACTAGCAGGGCTCAGCTCTCATACCCTTGCCTTTTCTTGTCCTGGAGCTCTGAGCCTCCTTGCAGGACCCTCACTTCCTATACAGAAGACACCATGGGCACCCTTAGTAACATGGGTGATTCTCTAATGTCAGTCTGCAGGGTCCCTCATACCTCCTGTCTATTTTACAAACCTGGTCTTTAGTTTTCAATTGTAAAGAGCTGTATGAAAGTCCTTGTGGGGAGGTCCAGGCAATGGATATGATACTGAGTGATCATTGTGGCCTCCACTGTCCCTCTGACAAAGCAGACGCCTGCTCCTTCCTTCCTTCCCTGGACTCTGCCTTGTCTTTAAGAACTTCCTTCTCTATGAAGCAAGGGATGCTTTCCTAACTCTTGATTTTTTTTTCTGCCCTTAGGATATTTCTCCCTTCAGGCTGAGACTTCTTTGGTCTTTTTCCAGTCGTAGACCTTGGGAGACTGCAGTCATTTTGGTTGTGACAGGAGCGTGGGGATCTGCAGCCCTTTGTTTGTTCTGGGTAGGTAGCCCTCTTAGCTTTCCTTCAACATCTAAGGGAGACAAAAGAAAGGAAGAGGGGCGCACTGTGGACAGTGTGTGAAGGGTATGTAGGGTGGAAAAGATGACTTCAAGATGATTTTTCATCATTTTGTCACTGTAAGTCTTAGAAAAGATACCTTACAAGACTAAGAGAGGCTGCACAGGCCATTCTTCTTTTCATTTTCAAATATATATTTTCGTTTTTTAAGATTAATTTTATGTGTCCGTGTTGCATGTAATAATTCAAAAACAGGCACAGAGCAGCAATTGTGATCTTCCAAATTGGTAAGTGTTTTTCCTCTGGAAGCTGCTGTATAAGCAGCAGCCATCACTTATGGGGCAAGGCAGAACCAATTTGCAGTGATCTTAGATGGGGCAGCTGGGCAGTGGCAGGAAGGGGACTCAGTAGCCACCAGGACTCCTGCATCAGAACCACTGCTTGCCCTGAGGTGCCTCTGGGTGAGGCAGGATGTTGGGTCCAAGTGTGGGCTGGGGTGGAGTGCTGCCCACCTGGCTGTGGAGAGAGGCACTTCCTCTGTCCTTCCCCTTCCTGCTATCATTGCTCAATCCCCAGCTCTGCAGTGAAAGCACCTAAGAAATGGTCTTAAATATCGATAAAGAAGTGCCACAGTTTTCTTCTGTCCTTGGGTTTGTCTGAAACAATAAAGTGACTAATGTAGCATCGCCATAGGCAGTCAGTGAATGCTTCAGTTTGCAGTCACTAGTACTGGATTGGTCTGTGGTATTCACTTCTTTCCCAGCTCTGTGTTACTGAGCAGTTTCAGACAGGACATGGGAGAAGCTCACCCTTGTTAGTTGGCCAGAGGAGACTAAGACTACAGAAGAACTCACAGTATCAGAGCTTTGTTTTCTGATCCTGACATTTTTAGTTTCAGATCTCATAATAGGAGGAATTGTTAATGAACTTTTTATGAGGGAGTTGTCGAATTAATTCTTCTGTTGCATTTCTTTAATTGTATACTTTTAGAAATTCCAGATAGGTTCTTGTAGTTCAGGCTTGGTCTCATTCTCTTTGGAACAGGCTGGCTTTGAACTCTGATTCTCCTGCCTTAGTCTTCCAAGTGTTAAAAGCATAGGTGTGTGAGTAGGCTGAAGTGGGGTTCAGGATGGAGTGTACTTGGTACAGACTTTATATCTAATGACGCACACATAGAAAGTCAGTGGAAATGAGGAAGGAAGCAGAGTCTGGTTCGCAGGGCTGTGACCTCAGCTACTTTGGTGTAAGACGTCAGAGGATGGAGATGTCAAAGGCAGTGTGTGAAACTTTATGACACCTTAATCTCACAATAGTAAACAGGTCTGGGAATACAGCTCAGTGGTAGAGCACTGCCTCCTGGAAAGAAGAACTCAGTTTAATTCTAGTGCTCCTCCTACCAAAAAATGTTGGGAATACGGAAAGTTAAACAATATACCCTTTGTGATAAAGGGTATAGAATTACAAGAAAATTCAATATAAGACTTGAAGCTAGGAAGTTCACACAACAGTAGTTTTGGGGTCTGGGTCCCTTTCTGTATCCTGGAACTGAAATGCTGGCTGGCATTTGTGGTGTTCTTCATGCAGCTTCCTAACTGCTAGGAGGGCAGGCGTGACCCCACTAAGCCACAGTAGAAATTAATGGTACATTCTTCGTGGCTCTTTTTTTTCTCATAAATTAGCAGGCTCTGCTTGAGAAGCAGTATTGTCCTTCACTGGGAGGTGGGAGGAATCAGTAATAAGCGCTAAGGTCCTACAGGTGTTTTTAAACTATTCACTTAATTCTCAAGGACAGCAAGCTGGAGGATGTCCTTGGTGGCATTCGGTTGGCAGTGGTTATCAGAAGCTTCTGTTTGCTAGGCACTAGGTATGTGGTGCTGTGACCCTGGACTTCACTGTGGGATGAAGAGGTCTATGAGGCACTTTGTTCAGTAGCTTGTCCCAGGTCACACAGATACTAAGAACTGGATTAAAAATTAAGGTCATCTAAGAAGAAGGAAGACTGAAATGTGGATGCTTCAGTGCTGCTCAGAAGGAGAACAAAATACTCATGGGAGGAAATAGAGGGACAAAGAGTGGAGCAGGGATTGAAGGAAAAGTCACCCAGATCTGCTGCTCCTGGGCATCCCTCCCTTAAGCAGCCACATAAACCAGTCACTATTGCTGATGCCAAAAAGTGCTGGCTGACAGGAGCCTGAAGTAGATTTCTCCTGAGAGGTTCTGCCACAGCCTTATTGACACAGATGAGGATGCTCGCAGCTAACCATGTCACTGAGCATTGGGAACCCAATGGAAGAGTTGGAGAAAGGATTGAAGGAGGTGAAGGGATTTGTATCCGCATAGGAGGAGCAACAATATCAACCAAACAGATCCCTCCAGAGCTCCCAGGGACTAAACCACCAACCTACAAGTAGATATGGAGGGTCTCATGGCCCAAGACTCTTCTGTAGCAAAGGATGGCACTGTCTGTCATCATTAGGAGGAGAAGTGCCTGTTCCTGTGAAGAAAAACCCCAGGATGTTGATGTGGGAGTGGGTGTGTGGGACTCGGAGCACCTCATAGAGGCAGGGGGAGAGGGAGGAGAGTGAGAGGGGCAGGATATGGGTTAACATTTGAAATGTGAATACATGAAATATCCAATAAAAATTTTAAGATAAAAATCTGAACTAGTGCTGGCTACAGTCCAGTCTGCAGTCTCCCTCCTCATTGATTTTGTAAACCATGGTTTTTCTCCGTTCCATTTTCCTGCCTCTGAATGTCTTTTATGTTTCCAGCCATATGGCCCCTGTGGCTGCTGTCCGCAATCCCCAGAACCCAGTAAATTCAAAACTCTAGAGGCTTGCTATTTATCAGTCAGATTTACATCAGTAATTACTCAACCTAAAATGATCACTCAAAGATCACAAAACTCATTTGACAGAAACACCAGCTGCACTCCTGGATGGGGCAAATGTGCTATATTATTCTATTCTTCTGTGATATTCATAGTCACCTGTGGCTACTTCAAGTCAAGTGGATCCTTCTTCCCCATCTTCTCTCATCCCTGTGTCTTCTCTGTCTCTCTGTCCCATCTCTAAAACTGTCAGCCCGCCTTCCTTTTCCACTGCCCAATCTCAGGTTGTAGCCTCATCTTTTGCCCACCGTCAGCAGCATGTAGAGAGCAATCCACATAAGAGTATATTTATTTTATGTGTATGAGTGTACTGTGTTTCGGTGCACCAGAGGAGGGCCAAGGATCGCATTACTCATGGTCGTGAGCCATGATGTCAGTGCTGGGAATTGAAGTGAGTACCTCTGCAAGAGCAGACAGTGCTGTGATCCTCTGAGCCATCTCTCCAGCCTGGGCAACTCACTCCAGATAATTCCTTCAGGTGTGCAGTCAGGCTACTTCCCTAGGCTACTCTGGATACTGTCATGTGCAAGATCAATTCTGACCAGCACAGTGTACATTTAACGTTGGCCTGAATAAATAATTTCTTCAATCCTGCTTGATTTTCTGAAGGTCAATTTATGCCTTTCCATGTGGCTAGACTCCTTGTCCGTGACTGAACATGTTTCAGTGTCAGCTTCTCTGTCACCTCCTCCTGCTTTCTTGGTGAGCCTGTTCACGCTCTCATGGTTATAGGCAAGACCTCCATCCATCTCCTTTCTTTATTTTTTTTTCTATCCACGGCTTTGTAGAAAAATCCTTCAATGACCAGAAAACACAGTAGGATAATTGGGATCATTGTGGTAGAATCAGGAAATGTTCATGGTTTACAATACTGAAATTTCTTCCTGATTTTTCAGGGAAGAAATAGAACCCAGGATCATCCCATGAGTTGGAACCACTGAGGCTGCAAGAAGAGGGTCCAAGCCAAGGGCACAGAAAACCCTGATGATGAGAACAGAGCCTAAATATTCCCCACAGATTCCCCCAGGAGATCTGGACAAAACCATGAGAGGCTGGATATGGCTGCTGAGCGAATGCAAACCGCTGTCAGGGGTGATCAAGCAGTGGGGGTAGGAGGATAGGGTTTGGTCTCAAAACAGGGTTTTTCTCATTGGCTGTCCTGGAACTCCCTGGGTGGATCAGGCTGGCCTCAAATTCAGAGCCACCTGCCTGTGCATCCTGAGTGCCAGGATTAAACATGTGTGCCAAGATGCCCGGCAAGGGTACCCTCATTTTTATGAGAGACATGGCCCTTTTCCTATACTCCATGTCCATAAAATAAAGAATAAATTCTGAAAACATCTGAATGTGCTGGCAGTTCTGATTTTGTGTGTGTTGTGGGGCGTGTTGGACAATAAGAAATAACAGAAGGGAAGCAAAGAGAAGGACTGGAGGGCAGAGAGTAGGACACAGAGTGGTGGGCAGGAGAGTGGAGGGGGCAGAGTGGAGGGGGCAGAGTGGAGGGGGCAGAGTGGAGGGGGCAGAGTGGAGGGGGCAGAGTGGAGGGGGCAGAGTGGAGGGAATTTGAGAGGAGGGGAACAGGTTGAGTGGGGCAGAGTGGAGGGAATGAGAGTGGAGGGGGCAGAGTGGAGGGGGCAGAGTGGAGGGGGCAGAGTGGAGGGGGCAGAGTGGAGGGGGCAGAGTGGAGGGGGCAGGGTGGAGGGGGCAGAGTGGAGGGGGCAGAGTGGAGGGAATGAGAGTGGAGGGGAACAGGTTGAGTGGGGCAGAGTGGAGGGGTACAGTGTGGGGACAGAGTGAACGGCAGCAGAGTGACCAGTAGAAGGGTGGGTGAGTCATCCCCAAACCTTTTGTTCCCTTCCTAGTCTGAATCTTCCACTTTGTCCTTTCTATACTTTTTCCTCCTGCCTTCCTCTCATAAGGATACAATTCAGTGTCCTGGTTTTTTCATCCTGTATCTTTCCTGGTGATCCCCTTACTCCCCTGTATTTACCAAGTTCCCAGAGCTGCTCCCAGTAACCTGGAAATCCTCCAAAGCAGCTGAGCTCCTGAAGCTTTGTACTTCCCAGCTGCCTGGGACCCCAGCACCAAGAGGTACCTGCTTTGCAGTTAAACAGGGACATCATGAGAAACACGTGTGTGGTGCTGGAGTTTAAGCAGGGAATCAAGGCATTTCTCAGTTCCCCTCACCAGACTGACTTCCATGCCCCACACTACTCTTGCCTGTTAGAATAGATGGGTGGGGGTGATGGGTGATGGGTGGGCAGGGTGTGGTCCCACCTCCTAGCCAGGGACACTCTCTCTGTGGTCATTACTGTCAGAACATAATAGGTGGACCAAAAGCTGGAGGTGGGTTGTGTTGTCTGAGCCCCCCAAAAGGACACACAGTTTCTCTTCTTGACAAAAACCCAGTCTCTGATGTGAGTCTTGTCCTGGGCTGTGCAGGTGCTTAACAGATACATTGGAGAGAGGCTCTGTTGATCCACATAGAGGAGAGTGGATCCTGTAACCGCTCTTTTTATCCTTTTTTCTGTTCTGGTTCCAGATAGGTAGGAGGTGACTTAAATCAGCATGTCACATCCACTCACTACACAAACCACTGTCCTGCTGCCACTGTGCTGTGTGTCTACCCTCACAAAGCTTTTACGAAATTTACAAAGCAAAAAAAGGTCATCACAGTTTTAGAATCAGGATATTGACTCTGGAGTTTAAAGCTCACCTAATATTGACAGAATCTAAAAAAGTCTTTATCAGGTATATTTTCTCTGCCAGTGAGAAGAACTGATGAGGAAAAATCTCAAGGGTAACCCAAGAGCAGCAGAGAAATCTCCAGTGGACAAACAGACAGAATTACCAATTGAAGAAAACTGCTTATTGTGGGGAGGAAACACATGTAGGGTATAGTTGGGGAAGTCCCTTTGGGCCTGCACATCTTTGTGTACTCAGTCCCAAGTTCTCCTCACCAATTGTCAACCAACAGTGAAGGTAACTGAAGGTCAGGGAGGGTATGGCTATCAGGGCAGACTGTTGTCAGGTTGTCCTGGGGTGGAGAGGCTGTGGGCTCATTCCTGGGGTAGCATCTTGCCACAAGCCATCCTTCTGAGGACTCCTTTGCCCTTTTCACTCAGCTACAGCCAGATTCCTTCCTGTGCCCACACTACTGAGTACTGTGAGTACAGTGGATGGGGTGGGGTGAGTTGGTAGGTGTGGGCTGATAGGGATGTGGTCATACCACTTTAATCCCATAATAGTCATAAAAGCACATTTGGAGTAAAACCTGCTGGGTTTTGTCTGCTTGCTTGCTAGTGCTGTTTTGTTGTTGTTTATGTGTTTGTGTGTAAAACACTAGTTTATACTGGGGGTGCGTGTGTACATTCCACCAAGTGCTTGTGACAGCCTCAGAAGGAGTTTCAAGAGGCCCACTTCTTCCTTCCTGTTGATCCCTGGGATCAAACCCAGGTCCTCAGGTGCAATAGCAGTGCCTCCCTTGATGGCCCTCAGCATAGTTTTCATTATCTTATGTCTATGGCTCCCTTGCAGAGATCACCAGACAGGGGCTGAGGAACACTGTAACTCTTCAAGAAGACAAGACTGAGTGTGCAGAAGAGGAATAAGTACCTGTACCTCAGAAGGGGGCCCATCCAGGGGGCCACAAGAGAACCTAAGAGATGGTAAAGATAAGGAACTTAAGTCAGGGGTACTAACTGTAGATCCGCTTGGAAAACATTAGAGACAAATTAATAAGAAAAATTTACATCAAGGTTAATACAAATCAATAAGAAATTAAACATAACGTTAGAAGATCAAATGCAGTTGTACAACTGGCCAGATCCTGTACGAGAGTGCTGTAGTTGGGTAAGGAAACTGTTACTAGCAACTTGTCTGCATCAGACTCCTGCATAAGGATGAAGCACACAGAAGTCTGTAAAGGAACCATCGTCTCTCTGACAAATTAAAAGAGAAATAGAGGGAGATCAGACAGGGCAGTGAGCTGACTATTTGGGGTGTCATCCGCGCCCACATCCAGTGCCTCAACTCGGTCCACCCCAAAATCTCCTCCATCTGTGAGCTGCTAGATCAGGGGGAGGAGCCATGGCTGCAGAACCAGATCCAGGAGCAGATCCTGAAACATGGCTGTCACTGAAGCCATCTCCTGCCTGCAGTCGGTGGCGCAGCTCCGTGGAACCTGAGAGACCCATGGTGACAGCAGAGGAGTCTGCAGAGCCCGAAGTGTTCCTGGAAATCCTCGCGAAGGGCAGGTCCACGGAATGAAGCTTTTAAACTGTCAACTCTCATAATTGGAAGGAAAGAGAAGGAACAGAGCTGGGCGTCCAGGGGAGAAAGCAAAAGCAAGTGATGGACTGACAGGCTTTGGTCCATGTTGAGCTGGAAACCGTGTGGAGTCCAAAATGCGTGCTCCTGACTATAAAAGGACTGGTTGTAGTAGCCAAGCAGGGTCTTCAGGTTCACTGGAAAGTCAATTCCTCATTCTCTGCTCTCTGTGTCTCCAGCTCCCAGTATTCTGGCCCCTCCTACTCCAGGTAGGGTGCGCGCGGGCTCCTCTCTCAGACTCTTCCTGTGGAAGAGCAGGAACTGCCTGTCCTCCATGTAGCCTGTCCTCACTTCTAGGAATCTTGGCTCCTCCAGGCTGGTAGGCATGCGACTGCGAGGAAAGACCACGGGGAGTGTGAGCCTGGGGACATTGAAGGCTTCTGGAACAACCTCTCCCTTACTGCTGCCCTCAAAATCAAACAAACAATTTGGACAGGAATCCATTGAAGAAAAGTTTAAAAAGAATGTGACAAGGATACTGACATATATTTCTATACAGTCGATGGCTTCTGTCAGGGGTGGGGTGAGGAAGGAACCAGGTATCTTTTTTATTTATTTTATTTATTTTTTTATTAACTTGAGTATTTCTTATTTACATTTTGAATGTTATTCCCTTTCCCGGTTTCCGGGCAAACATCCCCCTAGTCCCTCCCCCTCCCCTTCTTTATGAGTGTTCCCTCCACCCTCCTCCCATTACAGCCCTCCCCCCAACAATCACGTTCACTGGGGGTTCAGTCTTAGCAGGACCAAGGGCTTCCCCTTCCACTGGTGCTCTTACTAGGATATTCATTGCTACCTATGAGGTCAGAGTCCAGGGTCAGTCCATGTATAGTCTTTAGGTAATGGCTTAGTCCCTGGAAGCTCTAGTTGCTTGGCATTGTTGTTCATAAGGGGTCTCGAGCCCCTTCAAGCTCTTCCAGTTCTTTCTCTGATTCCTTCAACGGGGGTTCTATTCTCAGTTCAGTGGGAACCAGGTATCTTTAAGGGGGATGGCCACTGGGAGTTTCACTGTGCTCCAGTGCAGCATATTTGGGCAACACAGTTAGACTTGGCATTGTTTCCTTTTTTGTTTTCTGGGAGGTCATAAGGATTGGGGGAGGTCAACTGGGAGGACTGGGAAGTGAATGGGATTGGGGTGCATCATGTGAAATTTCCGAATAATCAGTAAATACAGTAAGTTAGAGAAAGAGAGAAGTAAAGTCCCCCTGCGTCACTTTTTATAAGATTGCATCCCGAATATCTTTCCAAAGCTGTGATTTGAGGGCAGAGCATCTGGAAGCTTGCTTTGATGTGGAACAAGGACAGCTGAGGTACTGGACCTTGGAATTAGCTTTTAAGTGGAAGAACTGAATGCCACAGACAATGGCGTGGCCAACTGAACTAACATGCAAGTCCCAGACCCAGTCAGGTGATCGGCTCTGTACAAGGTTCCCCTGTTCACAGCATCCTCATAGGGCACTTTGGGAGGCACTGAGTGCAGATCATTGCTGTCTGCATCTCTGTTATTGGAGACATTTAGGATGTGGGTGCAGACTCTGATTTCTTCCACAGGGCAAGGGAATCCATCGCCATCCCTGACAGGTCTCCCTTCGTCGTGTCTGATCTTTATCAGCTTGGAAGGAACCCACAGCTTTTCTTTTCCTGTGGAAACATAGGTATAAACCCTTCCTCAGTGTAACACATTTCCCACTTTCCGTTCTGATGTCAGAATGTCCTTAGTATAAACAGGCTGGTTTAGTTCAATAGTTTTTTCCACAGTTCAATGTCTTTCAGCAGCTGAGCTGTTTTGTTCATCAGCGTGTAAAACATTTAAGGTTAATAAAGCACTATTAATCTGTCTTTGGGGGTTTTGTTGCCCCTGACTGACTGCATCTCCTTTAGAGTTCAATTAAATCTCTCCACAATCGCTTGTCTTGTAAGATTGTGTGATATGACTGTAACATGTTTTATAGTATAATACTAAGAATGCTTCGTCTTATTAGAGATATCTCACTGTCCGTTTTAATTTGTATGGGTGTTCCCGTAATGGCCATAACTTCTAACAAATGTGTAATTACAGAATCAGCCTTTTCTGATGCTAAGGCAGTTGCCCATTGAAATCCTGAATATGTGTCTCTAGGATGGTGCACATATTTCAGTTTACCAAACTCTGTAAAATGGAAGATATCCATTTGCCAAATTTCATTTTTTGGGTACCCTTTGGGTCAGTTCCTGTAGGCAATGGAGTTTGGTTATAAAATGTGCAAATAGGACAAATAGGGAGGATGTTGGCAGATCTCAGAGCAATTAATAAGATTATTCAGCCTTCTTTGTTGCCTATGAAAGTGCCAATCACAGTGATTGACCTGAAAGATTGTTTTCTCACAATTCCTCTACATGAAAGTAATAAGGAAAGGTTTGCTTTCTCAATGTATACCTTCAAGAGAAGTCCCCCAATAAAAGGATATCAATGGAAAGTCCTGCCACAAGGAATGTTAAATAGCCCCACCTTGTGTCAAAGTTTCATACAACAGCCATTGGAGATGATTCGCAAACAATGACCCCAATCTATTATCTATCATTACATGGATGGCATCCTTTTGACTGATCCAGATATAAATATCCTGGAAAGAATGTTTGATGAAGTTAAAAAAAAAACCCTTGCTTTTCTGAGGACTGCAAATCGCCCCTGAAAAAATACAAAGAGGGGATTCTATTAATTATCTAGGGTATAAAATAAGTCTGCAAAGGATTAGGCCACAAAGGGTGCAAATCAGAAGAAACCAATTAAGGACCCTTAATGATTGTCAGAAGCTACTGGGAGATACTAATTGTCTGAGAGTTGAGATTGGCTTGACCATTCAAGAGCTAATCAATTTATTTCAAACCTTACAAGGTGATAAAGATTTAAATAGCCCAAGAAAACTATCAGCTGAGATTGAGAAGAACCTAGCTTTGGGAGAAAGGAAATTGCAGGATACACATCTAGATCTTATTGATCCAAAGATGGCCTGCATCTTAGTTATCTGACCTCTATTCAGTCCCCTACAGGAATTCTTATGCAGAGAGAAAATTATATCTTAGAATGGATATTGTTAGCACATAACCAGAGTAAGAAACTAAAAACCTACATTGAGAAGGTCTCTGAATTGATACTAAAAGGAAAAGTGTGATTTTGACAATTAGTTGGAATGGATCCAGCTGAAATTGTGGTACCTTTTACTAAGGCAGAGACTGCCTCATTATGGGCACAGGATGAACACTGGCAAAGAGAATGCAGTGATTTCTTGGGAAAAATTAACAGCAGATACCCTAAAGGCAAGTGACTTCAGTTCATAAAAAGAACTAACTGGATTCTCCCTCAGATAATAAAGGGAACTCCAATATCTGGAGCCCCTACATTTTACACTGATGTCAGTACGTCAGGAAAGGCAGGATATAAATCAGAAGATGTAAGTAAGGTGGGTAAGAGTCCCTATAACTGGTTCAAAAATCTGAATTATCTGCAATGCTTATGTTGTTGTCAGATTTTCAAGAGTCTCTTAATGTAGTAACTGACTCTCAATATGCAGAAAGGTTTGTTTTAAACATAGAGACTGCTGAACGTACTCAGGATGATTCTGAACTGACTTCACGATTTACTCAGATACTACACATTTGTTAGAAGTTATTGGCCATTATGGGAACACCCATACAAATTAAAACAGGCAATGGTTCAGTGTATATCTCTAGTAAGATGAAGCGTTTTTAATATTATAACATAAAACATATTACAGGCATATCACAAGATTTTACAAGACAAGCAATTGTGGAGAGATCTAATCCAATTCTAGAGGAGATGCTTAACAGGCAAAAGGGGTCAACAAAACCCCAAAGACAGATTAATAGTGCTTTATTAACCTTAAATGTTTTACATGCTGATGAACAAAACAGCAGAGCTGCTGAAAAACATTGAATTTCAGAAAAAAGAACTATTGAACTAAGCCAGCCTGTTTATACTAAGGACATTCTGACATCAGAACGGAAAGTGGGAAATGTGTTACACTGGGGAAAGGCTTATACCTATGTTTCCCCAGGAAAAGAAAAGCTGTGGGTTCCTTCCAAGCTGATAAAGATCAGACACAACTAACGGAGACCTCCTGAACACCGTGGTGACAGAGAAGAAAAGGGAGACTAACACAGTCAACAAATAAGTGATATATGGAGATGTTTATGTCTCTGAATACACGGAGGCAGCCCCAGAACTGACTGAGACTAAAATGTCTGTACATGGCCAGTAACATGCTTTGGGTATGAATTTCCCATAACTTGTTATTACATACCATCCTTTAAGATCGTATGTATACAAAGTTATACTACACTTTGATTATATGGTCAAACTGACCTCTGAAGAAAGGCAGTCGTCTTTCTTTGTCGATCTTCAGTAACCAATCCGTGCACCCTGCACAGTCCCAGTGAATGCCTTTACAGAACCATATGACGCCTGTAAGTTTTGTGTGCTGCAGGATGAAAGAAGAGAAACACAGCCCTGAAATGATCCACACTCCCAGATGCTGAGATTCTGAGACCTTCCATTCCAGCTCCGCATTTGATTCTACCTCAACCACATTGAAGCTGCTTCTTTTAAAGACTTGCTTCAGAACTTTTCCGGAACAGCTAGTTCTCCTGTCCAGCCATTTGGACTGCCATAGTCAAGATGTCAGCTAAGGTATGAAGTCTCTCAGCACAGAGTGACTGGAAGGCAAATGATGACAGCTCTCCTTTGACAGAGACAATATTCCTATTTCCCTTAGGGTCCCCAGAAGGAAATTCTTCACCCCAATTCAGCTAGAAGCAGACAAAGGAAGATCGTTGTCCCAGTGCCTTATGTTGGGGTGGATGGTTCTGGTGATTTTAAGAATCATAGATATGTTGTCATTTAAGGGATTCTTCACAAATGTGGCTTTGGACAGGGAGGGAACTAGAGAGTTTAAACTCAGAGATTTCTACCTTTCCTTTCCTCTTCTCTATCCTGTCTTCTTAGGTAAAAGGGAAGGAGTTGGAAGAGAAAGGGAGGATATAGTGTATCATAGAAGTTAGAAAAATAGACAAATAGGGATAGGTTAGCAAATTTACTCAAACAAAATATTACATAGCTATATCTTACATTGGTAGAAATCCTTCTAATTGATACAAAATTGAAGTTGTAATCTTTACAATGGTATAGAATTCATTTGATACAAACTTAAGGTTTTCATTGCTATAATTTCCTATTGATTTAAAATGGAGATTAATATTGTTACTTTCATATAAGCATTGTTCCTATACAATACAGTTAAGAATACAAGTCTTAGACCCAGTTCTATAAGTGCTATTATACACTGTTTTTAGTTGACTAATCAATACAAGTTAAAGGCCAGATAGCAAAGTCATGGTTCCGAGTCAATTAAGGGTGTTTTTGAGATTCTTCAATTACAAATGGCCAACAGTAGTCAATGCTTAACAGTTCAGAAATGCTTTGTGTAGAAAGATAATCTTCAAAGGCGTCAAAAGTCCGCCGAAGGGGTTGGGGATTTAGCTCAGTGGTAGAGCACTTGCCTAGCAAGTGCAAGGCCCTGGGTTAGGTCCCCAGCTCCAGAAAACAAAACAAAACAAAACAAAACAAAACAAAACAAAACAAAACAAAACAAAAAAACCCCAAAAACAAAACCTGGATTCTCAGGAGCCATGTGGTGTGTCCTCCTAGGTTCTGGTGCCCTCTTCTGGCATGCAGACATATAGGAATCAGAGAGAGCCCACATAGTAAGAAAAGTCCACAGAATATGATGTTCATACACTTTTTTTATTAAAAATCATTTGACTAGGGACCTGTCTGCTCCTCACAGCACCCCTTCTTGGACTCTAAGAAGTAATTGAACACCAATGGAGTTGCTCCAATTGTGGCAAGACAGCCACTAGGTAAGAATTGCCTCAATTCATCTACAGACAAAATACTGTCCAGAAAAAGGACAAATTATGCAGAATAGTTGGCTGATAATCTCTGCCAAGACAGTGTAATCAGCCCTTCAAAATTATAGAGGTCTGACAGATGATCCTGGGCCGGAAGGCTGAAGACTGATGGCTCCAACGTTATGAGGAATGATGAGCTGTCCAGGTGATCAGCGGTCTCTGTTTTGTGCTTCTCATATTTTCAGATATCATTAATCATTCTTGGATTTCTGAAGGATTTGAAGACTTGTAGTCTTATAGCCAACCCAAGCTGTTTAGCATTGAGAAGGATAATATAGATTTGAAAGGGTGGTTTTCAGATAACATACAATCTAAAACCAGGAAATAAGTCAGGTGTAGAATCATCTTTTAGGATAGATGGCAAGGTGCTTTAATTAATTGACAAAATTGATGAACTGGGTGTTAAGTGTATCTTATATTTCATAAATTGTACATAATAATAGTTTTACCCAATTTATATTTGAGGAAAAGAGCCTTTTAACTGGACAAAAAGGGCAAATGTTGTGGTTTGCCCTGAGTTGTTTGTATTTTGATGCTAATTCTGCTGCCCCAACAAGGGCTGTTTAGTCATATAGTTGACTCTCTTATCAGAACCTTCTCCCCATTTTAACTTGTAAAATAGAGGTGTGAGTCAGTGATTGGGCAGGGGAAGGCAAGGTGGAGCAGAAGAGTTGAAAGAAAGGGGTGGGGGTTTTATGGGAGAGGAGGAGGTGGAAGGAAGATGGAGCTGATGCAGGTGGGCTGGAGAAGCCGCAAGTTAAAAGGGATCTCATAGCCAGGAGAACAGTGAAGTGTAGTGGTAAATCTTCCCAATCTAGGCATGAGCTTGTATTCATATTAATCGAGTTGTGTTTTCTTTGCAAAGGCTTATATGGGTTGGAGAGGTTTCGGCAACATATATCTGTATTCATTTTACTCTTTATGGTTTTACTGATGTGTACTGTGTGCCTATCACATGTGTGTGGATATCCCTTGGAAGTCAGAAAAGAATGTTGGTTTCCCTGGAGCTAGAGTTACAGGCAGGCAGTTATATTCCATGCAAAGGTGGGTTCTGGGAATCGAACTCGTGTTCTCTGGAAAAGCAGCAAATCCTCTTAACCGCTGAACTGTCTCTCCAGTATAAAAAGAGGTGTTGGGGCAGGGGTATAAACAAAATACCAGATAAACCAAAGTTTAAATGTATAGAAACCTATTTTATACTGTGGCACACTCCTGTTACATATATAAACAAGCAGGCAAGACACTCATTCATGTAAAACAAAATAAATCTAAAAATTAAATAAAAAAGAGCTTGAGCATCAGTATATAATGCTGCCCTCAGAAGTCACTGATCTGTAACTCTGAATCCCACTGCCATGTGTGTGACATCTCCCTATGGCTCATTTGGCAGGGAGTCCTTCCTCCACCCCCACCCTGAGCTCCAGAGACAGCATAGACTAGTGCCCTTGCTCTTAGTTGGGTGTCCACCACAGACAGATGCTAAGGTTCTACTAATGAAGACACCACACACTTTGAATACAGGACACCGGAAAAAAGAGAAGATCTGAAAGCTTTCTCCTGATATTTGGGGATTGGATCATGCAGTCTGTGATGTACCCCCTTGATGGGTACAGAATATGGTGGCATTATTGAGAGTTGGGGAATGAGAGGAAGTGATGTGTAGGCACAGAAAGGAAGCCACTGTGTCATCCCAGCTGTAGACCCTGAGAGTCGTAATGCTGGTCATCCAGGCGGGATCTGTCCACTAGTGTAATGCTGACCGTTCAGGAGGGATGTGTCTATTGCTTCAATAGCAGTATGATTGTCTAGTGATTTAGAAATGCATTCCTTAGGCTCAAGTATTTGAACACTTGGCCCCTAGTTGGTAGTACTGGGAGTCAGGACTTTTAGATTTCCGCCTTCCCTGAAGAAGTAAGCCACTGTGGGCAAGCTTTGAGAGTCTATAGCCTTGAGCCACTGTCGCGCCCACCTCGACCTGCAAGGAAGACGCAACACCGTTGGATCCTTCTCAATCAGCCTTTATTGCAGGAACACCTAGTTGATGATACGGGGACCCCGGGGAACAAAGGCACTTGCCTTAAGTACAAAACAGACAGCATGGCTAAGGACTTGTCCTCGGGGGATTGGTGGAGTAAAGACATCTTATTAACATGCTTATCAATTATGACCTAGTAAAGATGTCAGAAGAAAGCTAAAGGTGGTAGTAAATACAAGCGACCACTAGATGTCAGTGCTATAGATAAATGCTCCCAACAAGCCACTTCCAGTCTGCTCTGTCCTTAGTGTTTGTTGGTGACTGAAGATTTGAGCTCTCAACTTTGCACTCTGGGTTCCGGAGGTTATGCCTCCCTCCCCCACTGGAACAATAAGAAGAATATTTCTTCCATAAGTCATTTTGGGTGGGAGAGGAGGAGGACAATGAGAGAGTGTGGGAAGGGAGGAAGGGAGGAAGGAAGGAAGGAAGGAAGGAAGGAAGGAAGGAAGGAAGGAAGGAAGGAAAGAAGGAAAGAAGGATTTTGAAGCTGTGAGGATAATCCAGCTGCAATCTGTCTACCCATTGATCACCAGGGTTGATTGATTCTGATGATCTGACTAGCTCTAAGTATGCCCATTTCTTCCTCACCTCTCCACAAGTGTGCATTTATCCCCAAGCTGCAGGCTCAGAGGACAGGTATGACCCTCCATGAATATAAGTGGGACAGTCTGTGGTCCCCTGCTAGAAATTCCAAACAGGCTCTCAGGAAAGATTCTTTTGTCTACAACATGAGGTGATGTCTGCCTATAATACTCTTTTCTGTTTATATTGTTTTCATAATTTCTAATTGTGTGTGCACACAAGACCAGGTGACCATAAAAGGTAAAGGTCTTGGATTCCAAGGAGCTGGATCTTTTTTTTTTTTTTAAATTTACTTTAATATGTATACACTGTCACTGTCTCCAGACACACCAGAAGAGGGCATCAGATCCCATTACAGATGGTTGTGAGCCACCATGTGGTTGCTGGTAATTGAACTCAGGACCTCTGAGAGAGCAGTCAGAGCTCTTAACCACTGAGCCATCTCTCCGACCCGAGAAGTGTGTTCTTAACCACTGAGCCATCCCTCCTGTTCCTCTCTGTAATTTTCTGCCTTTGAGTCTCCCCTTCCCACCCTCCTTAGGTTTCCCCATTTCAACTTCTGCATTTAGATTTTACTGAAATTTGCAAAAGGTGTTAACTTTCTCTAAACGGATCTAGAAGATTCTCTTCTGTTTTTTGTTTTGTTTTGTTTCTCTTTCTCCTCCTGGACTCCAGAATAGAGTGTCCAGGAGGAATTGAGCTGTTCATCTGCCTCGGGCACTGCTTTGTTCTACAGTGAGCAGAATGGAGGAGGTGCTCGGTACACGTGGGTCTGTGTCTGCTGACATTTTGTGCATTAGATATTTGTCAGTTAGCACAGAGGGGAGGACTTTTCAGTCTGTAGAAGGAGCCTGTCTGCCCAGTGTCTGCAGCAAATCTGAGGGGACCCACAAGTAGCTGCATCTTAAAATAATTATCAGAGATAAACCTGTATCTGGAGTGAAATCCCAAGAGCAGGGGGCAAAAGAAATCTGAGGCACTTGTCTGGATCAATGTAACTTGATTCCCAGTTGGCTCCTCCCTCAGGGCTGGTCCTCACAGCAAGCAGTCTCCAGGCTCCTTCCTGGAGCCTACCTCAGAGACCAGAATCAGAGGTAGTTGGTGGACAGGGCTCTGGCCTGTGGAATGCCAGCCTAGAGGACCTCAACAAAGCCCAAGACCCTTGTCCTGTGGTGGAAGTGAGGGCTTAAGGGTCCAGTCCAGCAGGCACCCAGGCAGCCTGCCTTGGTGAGGGATGTGAGTGGTTCTTTGAGCCTGAGAGGCTACCAACCAGCAAAGTGGAGGACAAGAGAAAGCCAGATAAGAACCCCGGATGGCCTTATGAAGAGAAACAGGTGCCTTCCAGAACTGTCATTTTAAGTATCCAGAACAAACTATGTGGACAAGGTAGCAACAGGCTCAAGGAAGAAGGAGGCTATGCACTGGGAACCTCTGAGAGCCCCAGCAAAGTCTTTCACACTATGCAAGTTAGCAAGAGTGGTGAGGTTGGCCTGAGCTGTGAGCCACCCACTCCTGTCCAGAAATCTCTACTTTCCCTGGGGAAGATTCCAGAAGAGGCTCCTCTTGTCATGTAGCCCTTCATCTTTAATCCCAGCACTTGGGATGCAGACAAGCAGATCTCAGTGACTTCTGGCCTAGCTTGGTCTACACAGCAAGTTCCAGGAAATTGAGGACTACATAATAGAGAGACCCTGCCTCAAAAAAATTTTTTTTATCCTGATACTGGAAAATCTTCAATTCAAAAATTATACTTTGTAAATCTCAAACTTAACAGGGATAAGTATAGAAATTTTAATCCTATAAAGGTTACTATATTATTGTAAACTCTAGTTAACATATAAAATAATTTATCACCACATAAATGATCCAACGTATCATCTCTACTCGCACTAAGTACAAATGTGATTGATTTACAGAGACAAAGTTGCAGAGAGACCAGTTACATCTCCCAGATATAGTCTCTGTTTATGTTGTCAAAGCTAAGCCTGAAGAAAGTAACTGAAAACAAACTTCAACTTTGTTACACATAAAATAATGTTCAAAATTGGGTATATAAAATACTGATTGTGCAGGCTGGAATGTTGGCTCAGTGGTTAAGAGCACTGACTGTTCTTCCAGAGGTCCTGAGTTCAATTCCCAGCAACCATATTGTGACTCACAACCATGTGTAATAGGATCTGATGCCATCTTCTGGTGTGTCTGAAGAGAGAGACAGTATATGCACATACATTAGATGAATAAATAAATACATACATAAAAAATAAAAAAAATCTGGTTATGGCAGACACTGGGGGCACTCACTTTTAATCTCAGCAATTGGGAGGCAGGGGCAGGCAGATTTCTGATTTTGAGGCCAACCTGGTCTACAGAGCAAGTTCCACAAGATCCAGAGCTACACAGAGAAACTCTGTCTCCCAAAACAAAACAAAAAGAAACAAACACACACACACACACACACACACACACACACACACACACACACACAAACTGGCTATGAGAAATTGAATGCTTGAGTAAACTGGGTTAGATTTGCAATACATTTGCATGGCAGGATGTCCCCGGCTCAATTGGTTCCCTGGGGTGGAGCACAGTCCAACCAGAGTAAGGTGTGTGCTACCCTCATTAAGGTTACATGGGGAAATAACACCCACCAGAAGCCTGCTGCTTCTACCTCTGACTGTAGAGATGTAACCAGAAAAACCCTCCTTATCTACAGGGAACATGAGTTACTCCTCCTGTCTCGACTGTCAGGGATGGCGATGGATTCCCTTGCCCTGTGGAAGAAATCAGAGTCTGCACCCACATCCTAAATGTCTCCAACAACAGAGATGCAGACATCAGTGATCTGCACTCAGTGCCTCCCAAACTGCCCTATGAGGATGCTGTGAACAGGGGAACCTTGTACAGAGCTGATCACCTGAGTGGGTCTGGGACTTGCATGTTAGTTCAGTTGGCCGCGCCATTGTCTGTGGCATTCAGTTCTTCCACTTAAAAGCTAATTCCAAGGTCCAGTACCTCAGCTGTCCTTGTTCCACATCAAAGCAAGCTTCCAGATGCTCTGCCCTCAAATCACAGCTTTGGAAAGATATTCGGGATGCAATCTTATAAAAAGTGATGCAGGGGGACTTTACTTCTCTCTTTCTCTAACTTAATGTATTTATTGATTGTTTGGAAATTTCACATGATGCACCCCAATCCCATTCACTTCCCAATGTTCCCAGTGGACCTCCCCCAACCTTTATGACCTCCCAGGAAACAAAAAAAAAAGAAAAAAGAAAAAAAGAAAGAAAGAGAGAAAGAAAGAAAGAAAGAAAGGAAGGAAGGAAGAAAGAAAGAAAACAAAGCCTAATCTAACTGTGTTGCCCAAATATGCTGCACTGGAGCCCGGTGAAACTCCCAGTGGCCATCCCCCTTAAAGATGGTTCCTTCCTCACCCCACAGCTGACAGAAGACATCCAATGGGTAGAAATATATGTCAGCATTCTTGTCACATTGTTTTTAAACTTTTTTTCAATGGCTTCCCGTCCACATTCTTTTTCCTTTTCTCTCTCTCTTTTTTTTTGAGGGGGGTGATAAGGGAGAGGTTGTCACAGAAGCCTTCCATGTCTCTCATTCTCTGCTAAGAGCCTTGCAGTCATCCCTACCTTGGCCTTTATAGTCAGCAGCTGGCACTTTGCACTTCCAGGCAGTTTCTGGCATTCACCACAGGGTCGCCCTCAGCAGCAGGTATTCAGGACTTCCATGGGACCCTGAGGGCACTGGTTGTACAGTCCACACTGATCTGCAGAAATCAACCTTGCCCTGAATCTGTAGATTTGCATGAGGGTGCCCCCCTGTTCCTCCCTTTGCTGGTTGCCGCCCTGGTTCCCTACACAGAAACGCTCTGGAGAGTGCAGGATCTGGAGGGAATCTGACTCTGCAGGGAAGCTTTCCTGCAAGGCCCACTAGACCCTCTGCCATTCTCCAAGGAAGTGTCACGCCCTGCGTCCTGCTCCCCTACTGGTCGGCTGAGTACTGCAACTGAGTCCTGGGAGGAAGTTGGGATCTCTCAGCTTAAGTTCCCCAGGCTCAAACTTGCTGTGGTACTTCCTCACAGCCAAGTGCCTACCGGACTGCAGGAAACAAGGTTACTGGAAGTCAGCTACTTGGAGGATCGGCAGCTCCCGCGCGCTTCCACAGAGACTCGGAGAATAGGAGAGTGGAGCCCACCCCCCCACCCCCCCCCAGCACATCCTCACCCCCTCATCCTACCTGGAGCAGGAGGGGCCAGAGTACTGAGAGCTGAAGCTGTGGAGAGCAGAGAATGAGGAACTGACTTTCCAGTGAACCTCAAGATCCTGCTTGGTTACTACAACCAGTCCTTTATAAGTCAGGAGCACGCATTTTGGACTCCACACGGTTTCCAGCTCAACATGGACCAAAGCCTGTCAGTCCATCATTTGCTTTTGCTTTCTCCCCTGGACGCCCAGCTCTGTTCCTTCTCTTTCCTTCCGATTGTGAGAGTTGACAGTTTAAAAGCTTCATTCCGTGGACCTGCCCTTCGCGAGGATTTCCAGGAACACTTCGGGCTCTGCAGGCTCCTCTGCTGTCACCATGGGTCTCTCAGGTTCCACGGAGCTGCTCCACCGACTGCAGGCAGGAGATGGCTTCAGTCACAGCCATGTTTCAGGATCTGCTCCTGGATCTGGTTCTGCAGCCATGGCTCCTCCCCCTGATCTAGCAGCTCATAGATGGAGGAGATTTTGGGGTGGACCGAGTTGAAGCACTGGATGTGGGCGCGGATGACACCCCAAATAGTCAGCTCACTGCCCTGTCTGATCTTCCTCTATTTCTCTTTTAATTTGTCAGAGAGACGATGGTTCCTTTACAGACTTCTGTGTGCTTCATCCTTATGCAGGAGTCTGATGCAGACAAGTTGCTAGTAACAGTTTCCTTACCCAACTACAGCACTCTCCTACAGGATCCGGCCAGTTGTACAACTGCATTTAATCTTCTAACGTTATATTTAATTTCTTATTGATTTGTATTAATCTTGATGTAAATTTTTCTTATTAATTTGTCTCTAATGTTTTCCAAGCGGGTCTACAGTTAGTACCCCTGACTTAAGTTCCTTATCTTTACCATCTCTTAGGTTCCCTTGTGGCCCCCTGGATGGGCCCCCTTTTGAGGTACAGGTACTTATTCCTCTTCTGCATACTCAGTCTTGTCTTCTTGAAGAGTTACAGTGTTCCTCAGCCCCTGACTGGTGATCTCTGCAAGGGAGCCATATACATAAGATAATGAAAACTATGCTGAGGGCCATCAAGGGAGGCACTGCTATTGCACCTGAGGACCTGGGTTTGATCCCAGGGATCAACAGGAAGGAAGAAGTGGGCCTCTTGAAACTCCTTCTGAGGCTGTCACAAGCACTTGGTGGAATACATGCACACACCCTCACTATAAAGTAATTTTACACGGAACACACAAACAACAACAAAAACAGGACAAGCAAACAAGCAAACAAAACTCACTAGGTTGTGCTCCAAATGTCCTTTATGACTATTCTGGGATAAAGAGTGGTGTGACCACATCCCCATCAGCCCTCCCCTACCAACCCACCCCACCCCATCCACTGTACTAACAGTCATGAGTAGTGTGGGCACAGAAAGGAGTCTGGCTGTAGCTGAGTGAAAAGGGCAAAGGAGACCTCAGAAGGATGGCTTGTGGCAAGACACTATCCCCAGGAATGAGCCCACAGCCTCTCCACCCCAGGCCAACCTGACAACAGTCTGTCCTGTTAGCCATACCCTCTCTGCCCTGCAGTTCTCTTGACTATTGATTGACTATTGGTGAGGAGGACTTGGGACTGAGAACAGAAAAATCTGCAGGCCCAGAGGGACTTCCCCAACTGTGCCCTACATGGGTTTCCTTGCCCACAATAAACCTTTTTCTTCAATAGCTTATTCTGTCTGTTTGCCCACTGGAGCTTTCTCTGCTGCTCTTGGGTTACCCTTGAGTTTTTTCCTCAGTAGTTCTTCTGACAGGTAGAGGAAATTTACCTGATCAAGACTTTTTAAAGATGGTGTCAGTATTAGGTTTACTTTAAACTCTAGAGTCAATATCTTGAGGCTAAAACTGTGAGATTTTTTGTTTTGGAAATTCCTTGAAAGTTTTGTGAGGGTGCACACACAGCACAGTGGCAGCAGGACAGTGGTTTCTGTAGTGAGGGGATGTGACTTCTCCATGCTGATTTAAGTCACCTCCTACTTATCTGGAACCAGGACAGAAAGAAGGTTAAAAGGAGCAGTAAATGCATCCACTCCCCTCTATGTGGATCAACAGAGCCTCTCTCCAATGTATCTGTTAAGCACCTGCACACACCAGGACAAGACTCACATCAGAGACTGGGTTTGTGTCAAGAAGAGAAACTATGTGTCCTTTTAGGGGCTCAGACAACACCACCCACCTCCAGCTTTTGGTCCACCTATTATTTTCTGACAGTAATGACCACAGAGAGAATGTCCCTGGCTAGGAGGTGCGACCACACCCTGCCCACCCATCACCCATCAACCACACCCATCTATTCTAACAGGCAAGAGGAGTGCGGGCATGGAAGTCAGTCTGGTGAGTGATGCCAACTGAGAAATGCCCGATTCCCTGCTTAAACTCCAGCACTCCACACGTGTTTCTCATGATGTCCCTGTTTAACTGCAGTGCAGGTAGCTCTTGGTGCTGGGATCCCAGGCAGTTGGGCAGCACAAAGCTTCAGGAGCTCAGCTGCTTTAGAGGATTTCCAGGCTACTGGGAGCAGCTCTGGGAGCTTGATAAATACAGGGGAGAAAGGGGATCACCAGAAGCGAGGGAGGATTAAAAACAGGACCCTAACTTGTGTGCTTATGAGAGGAAGGCAGGAACACAAAGTATAGAAAGTGGAGAGTGGGAGAGTCAGACTAGGAAAGAAACAGATTTGGGCATGACTCAACCACTCTTCTACTGGTCACTCTGCTCCCCTCCACTATGTCCCCCTACTCTGCTCTCCTTCACTCTGCCACCTCCACTCTGCTCCCCTCCACTCTGCCCCACCAAATCTCCTTCCCTCCACTCTCATTCCCTCCACTCTCATTCCCTCCACTCTGCCCCTCTACTCCCCTGCCCTGCACTCTCCTGCCCACCACTCTGTGGCCTACTCTCTGCCCTCCAGTCCTTCTCTTTGCCTCCCTTCTATTTCTTCTTTTTGTCCAACACCCCTACCCCCAACACACACACAAACAGAACTGCCAGCACATTCAGATGTTTTCAGAATTTATTCTGTATTTTCTGGATATGGAGTAGAGGACAAGGACCATGTCTCTGATAAAAAATGAGGGTTCCCTAGCCAGGCATCTTCACATACATGTTTAATCCTGGCACTCAGGATGCATAGGCAGGTGGCTCTGAATTTGAGGCCAGCCTGATCTACCCAGGAAATTCCAGGACAGCCAGGGAGTAAAACCCTGTTTTGAGACCCAAACCTTGCCCCCTACCCCCACTGCTTGATCACCCCTGACAGAGTTTTGCATTCAGCCCAGCAGTCATCTGCAGCCTCTGATGGTTTTGTCCAGAGCTGCTGGGGAATCTGTGGAGATCATTTAGTCTCTGTGTTCATCAGGAGGGCTGGTGTGCCCTTGGCTTGGATCCTCTTCTGGCAGCCTCAGTGGTTCCAGCTCACGGGATGATCCTGGTTTTCCAATTCTCCCCTGAAAATCAGGAAGAAATTTCCATATTGTAAACCATGAACATTTCCTGTTTCTAACACAGTTATCCCAATTTTCCTACTACGTTTTGAAGGATTTTTCTACAAAGCTGTGGGTAGAAGAAAAAAATAAAGATTTGAGGTGTGTGGAGGTTTGCCTGTAACCATGAGAGAGTGAACAGGCTCACCAGGAAAGCAGGGGGAGGCAACAGAGAAGCTGACAGTGAAACCTGTTCAGTCAGGGACAAGGAGTCTGGCCACATGGAAAGGCAGAAATTGACCTTCAGAAAATCCAGCAGGATTGAAGAAATTATTTACTCAGGTCAATGTTAAATGTAGACTGTGCTGGTCAGAATTGATCTCCCACTTGACAGTATCCAGAGTAGCCTAGGGAAGTAGCCTGCAGGCACACCTGGAGGAATTATCAAGAGTGAGTTACGCAGAATGGAGAGATGGCTCAGAGGATAACAGCACTGTCTGCTCTTCCAGAGGTACTCAGTTCAATTCCCAGCACTGACATGGTGGCTCAGGACCGACCATCTGTAATGGGATCCTATGCCCTCCTCTGGTGTGCAGGAAGACAGTGTACTCATACACATAAAATAAACATGCTCATATCTGCATTGCTCTCTATATGCTGGTTAGGTTGGGTGAAAGATAAGACTAGAGCCTGAGATTGGGCAGTGGGAAAGGAAGGCGGGCTGACAGTTTTAGAGATGGGACAGAGAGAGAGAGAGAGAAGACACAGGGATGAGACAAGATGGGGGAAGAAGGATCCACTTGACTTGAAGTAGCCACAGGTAGTGATGAATATTACAGAAGAAGAATAGAATAATATAGCACATTTGCCCCATCCAGGAGTGCAGCTGTTGTTTATATCAAGTGAGTTTTGTGGTCTTTGAGTGATCATTCTTGAGGTTGAGTAATTACTGATATAAATCTGACTGATAAATTCCAAGCCTCTAGAGTTTTGAATTTACTGGGTTCTGGGGATTGGTGACAGCTAGCCACAGGGGGCACATGGCTGGGACCATAAAAGCCATTCAGAGGCTTCCTATCATCAGCTCCAAAACTAAGAATGTCAGGATCAGAAAACAAAGTTCTGATAATGTGAGTTCTTCTGTAGTCTTAGTCTCCTCTTGGGAACTAACAAGGCTGAACTTCTCTCATGTCCTGTCTGAAACTGCTCAGTAATGCAAAGAATTAAAGACGTACCAGCAATAGCGACTCCAAACCGAAGCATTCGCTGAATGCCTACGGTGATGGTAGATTAGTCACTTTATTTTTGAGACAAATCCAAGGACAGAAGTAAACTGTGGCACATCTTTATCGATATTTATGGCCATTTCTTAGGTGCTTTCGCTGTCGAGCTGGGGACTGGGCATTGATAGCTGATAGAGGAAGGAGAGAGGAAATGCCTCTATCCACAGCCAGGTCAGCAGGACTTCCGAACAGTCAATACTGAAAACCCACATCCTGCCACACGGGGTCGGGGTGGCAGGGCAAAGCCTGAGGCCACTCCACCTCAAGAGGAGACTCCAGGGCTCCAGCGCAAGGGGCGGCTCTGATCCAGGAGTCCCGCCGCTGGCAAAGCTGCCCGGACTGGCACTGAGTCCCCCTCCTGCCCTTGCCCTGCTGCCCCTGCTACCCGCATTGCAAGCTTGTTCTGCCTCGCCCCATACATGGTGGCTGCTGCTTACTCAGCCGCTTCCAGAGGGACAACACTTACAGATTTGGCAGATCGCAAATGCTGCCGCGCGCCTGTTTGTTAATTCTTACATGCAACACGTAGGCATAAAATTAATCTTAAAATACAAAAATATATTATATATTTGAAAATAAGAAGAAGAGGGGCCTGGGCCCCTCTCATAGTTTTGTAAGGTCTCATTTCTAAGACTTACAGTGACAAAATGATGAAAAATATCCTTCACATACCTTCACATACTGTCCTCAGTGCGCCCCTCTCCCTTTCCTTTTCTCCCTTAGACGTGAAAGACAAGCTAAGAGGGCTACCTACCCAGCACAGCCAGAGGGCTGCAGCTCCCAACACTCCTGTGCCAGCCACAATGGCTGCAGTCTCCCAAAGCCTAGAACTGGAGAAAGACCAAAGAAGTCTCAGCCTGAAGGGAGAAACATCCTAAGGGCAGAAAGAAAAATCAAGAGTTAGGACAGCATCCCTTGCTTCACAGAGAAGGAAGTTCTTAAAGCCAAGGCAGAGTCCAGGGAAGGAAGGAAGGAGCAGGCGTCTGCCTTACCAGAGGGACAATGGAGGCCACCATGATCACTCGGTATCATGCCCATTGCATAGACCTCCCCACAAGGACTTTCATGCAGCACTTTGCAGTTGAAAACTAAAGACTTGGCTTTTAAAATAGACAGGAGGTATGAGGGACCCTGCATGATTGATCTTAGAGGACCACCCACAATACTCAGGGTGCCCATGGTGTCTTCTGTATAGGAAGTGAGGGTCCTGCAATGAGGCTCAGATCCCCAGGACAAGAAAAGGACAGGGTATGAGAGCTGAGCCCTGCTAGTCAAGGGAGATTGCAGAAAAGAAATGCTGACCTCCACTAGGAAAACTTCATTTGAGGTCATGGCTGTATGGGACTTTGACCTGTCTCCTCCCCAAACTGTCTTTTCATGGCTTTCCCACCTGATGTAGATCCTAGGTCTTCTTACCAAGAGTAAGAGGCTCTGGTTCATGGTGAACACTAGATCTTCTAACCTGCTCTAGAAGAACTCTAGAAAATAGGTCCTGGGGATCCCTGCAGATCACTTGCCTTGTGCTGCACCACATGCTGTCTGTGACTGACTGTTTAGTGACTGATGTGACTCCAGCAAGCTTGATTTGTCAGTCTTATTAAAATATGTGAGTTGGTGCAGGCCAATCACAGTGACTGCTGATGAATTAGCATACAAATATTCAAGAGCTCATTGGTTGGTCACCAGGTTTCCCACAAAGCTCTTTAACCTCTTCTGCTTCTTCCTCTAACTTTATGGTTTGTGATTCTAATATAGAAAGTGCTGGAGGCTCAGGGGCTTCTGCAAACTTTCCCTTGCTCACTGAGTTGAGCTAGGGGTGGCATCCCTGGTGCTGAGTTGGGCAGGCATGCCACATTCTCCAGGGCATGACAATTTGTGTGACTCTCACCTCCAATCATGAGAACTCATGTAACCCGAGATCATCTTAGAATAGCTTCAACCAACAGTCATTTTTACTGTGATTGACTAATTAAACCTTATGGTTAAGTCAGGTGTCCTTGGTAAACATAGATCTTGGTCTCAGGTGATTGAAGGAAAACTCCTGCAGCTCTAGAAGAAAACATATATAAGCTGGAAGACAAGTTTAGTGGCTTAGTTGAGAAAGCATTTGCTACCAATGCTATCCCAGAGACCAACACAGTGAAAGGAGAGAACCAGGTTTGGCAATTTCCCTCTGAATTCCACATCTGTGCTGCAGTCAGATGATGGCTGGGAACACATTCAAAAAGACAGACAGACAGACACGCACATACACTCATACACACAAATGCATACAGGAATGCATGTATGTACACGGGCACATGCTCATACAGTAATGTAATAAAATGTAAAAGCCAGAGTTTGGGGTCTTATGGTAGGAAGGGAAAGAAGAAGAGGAAAGAGGAAGGAGATGAAGAAATAAGATTTTCCTGTAGGTCTCTTCTCAATTCCAGGTTAAGAAAGGTGTGGGGAGAGGGCTACTTGCCAGTGCTCTCTCCAGCAACACAGGGTCTGGACAAGTCTGCTATTGAGGTCTGGGATGGAGTAGACATAGCAGGCTCTTCCCCATCTCCCTAGTTTCACACCCCACCCCAGTGAACTCCTTCTGTACTGGCACTCATGACAAGTTGGCTATTATCACCCCTATTGGATAGTGAGATCCTGAAAAAGCAGCCAGCTTGTTTAAGGGCACTGGTTATAAAGTCTGCACAGATCCCGAGGAATCAAACCTGCCCTGCATCTCAAGATCTGCCTAACTGGTGGCTGCCCTGGTTCCTAACCAGTATAGCACCTGTGAGTACAAGCACGGAGGGGGAGGAAAATGGCCTCTGCAGAGAAGAGGGGGAGTGGCTACTGGGGAAGCCACGCCCCTGCGTTTCTGACCACACCACCTGACACTTTTCTACCCCTGTTGCCAGTCATGAGCAATGTTCACCTTCAGCCCTCTGCATGCCCTCACCCCTTACACTCCACAGGATCACACTCACTGTGGTATTTCCTCACTGCCCTGTCCTGGAGGAGCCCTGGTTCTTGGAAGGCTAGGGGGACAACAACTATTTTGTGAGCTTCCACAGGGACACAGTGATTTGAACCGCGGGCTTCTTAGCTACATCAGGAGTTGCCTGAGTACTGGGAGCTGCAGAGAAAGAGAGCCAAGGGCCCAGAGCAGACTTTCCTACTGGACCAGAAGACCCTGCTTGGCTACTGACACCAGCCCTTTGTAGTCAGCAGCTCAGCAGCAGGAAATTGCAGTTTCTGGCTTAGCGTGGACCAGAGCATCACAGTCCTTAGTTTTTTCATTCGACCCTGGACACCCAGCTCTGTTCCTCCATCTCTCCTTCCAATTTTGTGAGTTCGCTGTGCAAAGGCGTCTTTCCCTGGACATTCCGGTCTCAGGTATTTCCAGAAACGCTCGGTCTCTGCAGACTTCTCTCCTGCCCCCACATCAAGGGAGCCTCCATGGGTGTCTTGGGCTCCTGCTCTGCAGGCTGCAGGTGGGAGGCGGCTTCAGTCACAGCCATGCTTCAGGACCTGTTCCTGGATCTGGTTCTGCAGCACTCGCTCCTCCCGCCCCCCCCCGATCTAGCAGCTCATAGATGGAGGAGATGTTGGGGTGGACTGACTCGACGTGCTGGATCTGAAACTGGATGACAGCGGAATTGGTCAGCCTGCACGCGGCAGTGGGCCTTCTTCTATTTCTCTTTTAATTTGTCAAACAGATGGTGGCTTCATTTACAAGGCTTTCAGCTGCTTGTTCCTTCTGCATTTTGATTTGTGTTAACCTGGATGTAATTTCTTATTGACTGTCTCTTAATGATTCCCACGCAGTTGCACAGTTATTGCCACCTGTTAGGTTCTCTTGGGGCCCCATGGATGACGCTCTTCTGAGGTACAGGAACTTCTCCTTCTGCACATTAAGTCTTGTCACCTACGAAGGTTGACAGTGATTCTCAGCCCCCGACTGGTGATCTCTGAAGGGGAGCCACACACATAAAAGTATAAAAACAATACAGAGGGCCATCAAGAGAGGCTCGTGCCACACCTGAGGACATGGGTGTGATCCCAGGGATCCACAGGAAGGAAGAAGCCAGTCTCTTGAAATGTCTTCTGAGGCTGTCACAAGCGCTTGGTGGAATGCATGCACACACCCTCACTCCCCACCACCACAAAGTAATTTCACACACAAACACTCAAACAACGACAAAAACAACAAAGCAAATGAGAAAAAAAAACCACCGGGTTTTGCTCCAAATGTCCTTTTATGACACTTATGGGATAAAGAGTGGTGTGACCACATCCCCATCATCCCTCACCTACCAACCCACCCCACCCCATCCACTGTACTCACAGTCATGAGTAGTGTGGGCACAGAAAGGAGTCTGGCTGTAGCTGAGTGAAAAGGGGAAAGGAGTCCTCAGAAGGATGGCTTGTGGCAAGATGCTATCCCCAGGAATGAGCCCACTGTCCCTCCACCCCAGGCCAACCTGACAACAGTCTGCCCTGTTAGCCATACCCTCCCTGACCTTCAGTTTCCTTGACTGTTGATTGACTATTGGTGAGGAGGACTTGGGACTGAGGACAGAAAGATCTGCAGGCCCAGAGAGACTTTCTCCTGTTTCTCCTACATGTGGTTCATAAGCCACAATAAATGTCTTCCTTCAACTGCATATTCTATGCGATGTTGGAGTTTTCTCTGCAGCTGGCACTTGCTCTTGAGATTTTTCCTGACTTGTTAGTCTGACTGGCAGAGAAAATAAACCAGTCAAGACTTTTTTTTGACTGTGTCAATATCACGGGAGCTTTAAACTCTACATTCAATATCTTGATGCTAAAACTGTGGGGTTACTTTGATTTTTGCAAATTCATTTAAAGTTTTGCATGGGTGCACACCACAGCGCAGTGGCAGCAGGACAGCGGTTTCTCTGGTGAGTGGATCTGACTTCTCAGCACTGATTAGGCTCACCTTCCACCTATCTGGAACCTGGACAGAAAGAAGGTTGAAGAGAGAACTATCCCTATCCCTACTCCTCAATGAGGATCAACAGAACCTCTCTCTGATATGTTATTAAGGGCCTGCACTACCTGGGGTGTGAACACAGAGCAGACACTGGGTTTGTGTCAACAGGAAAAACCATGCATCACTTGGAGGAGCTGAGGCACCAACACCACCCTCCCCCACTGCCCTAACCTCCAGCTTTTGCAGGATTTGATTCCCTGCTGAAACACTCGCCCTCCACAAGGGTTTCTTCCTGGGTCCCTGTTTCACTGTAAAGCAGCTAGCCCTTTCTGCTAAGTAAAGTATCCTGTCCTTATCTCTGCAGTAATTTACCAGCTCACGCTCTGAGTGAAAGTGGGAGGAAGAAAAAGGGACACTTTGAAAAGTTATTTTCATCTTTATTTCTACATTCTTCTTCTCTAAAACCTCTCCAAAAGTCCTCTCCCCAGAAATTCTCCAAAAACAAACAAACGAACAAAAAACCCCTAATTTCAAAATTCCTTTTTAATTTCTAAATTATTCTGCTCTGCTTTCCTTCTCCCTCTTCCTCCTAATCTTGCTCTCTCCTCCTGGTCTGAAGTTATAATTCCATGCAATGTCATCGTTGCTAGTTTTTTGTGTTTTTCTGGGGGAATAGATTCTATGATTTTTCCAAGAATCTTTTTTTATTACAAAAGTTCTTTAAAAGCTCAAACATAAATTGAAATCATCCATTGAATAAGAAGCTTAAAACCGAGAATGTTTACATATGTTCCCATTAAGACTAGACATCCTGGAATGATGGCTCAGTGATTAAGACCACTGACTGTCCCTTCCCACAGCTACCCCTTCCCAAATCCCATGGGAAAGTGAGCTGAACACCCAGAAGTGGGGACAATCCTGAGACCACAGGACAGACTGCCACTTCTGCCCACCTTTGCCCACTTCCCTGGCCCAAGAGGAAACTGCATAGTGCCTCTGGACACAGGAATATAGGAGCAGTCAGCTGCAGGAACTCACTATCTAGTTCTGGGCCCAGAACTGAACTGAACTGGTCAAATGGCTACCTGCACTGAAATCACATGGGGGTGGGGGTTGGGGGGAGCTGGACCCTCAGAGGTGCAGGCACTCCTGAGAAACCAGAGGAGACCACTCTCTGCCCACATTACTGAACCAAGAGGAAAAAGCCTTGTGCCATCTGTGACCCCTGTGCACAGGGACCTAGGTCCAGTTGTGGGCAGGACTCTTAAGGTTGCTGCCCTCGATGAGAGCTGAAAAGCAGCTGCCAGGAGTGACTACATGCCTGAGAGCAGAACACTTTGTTCCCAGAAATGGCTGAAATAAAACAGGAAAACTGGTCTACAGGAGTGCTGACACACAGGCCTACAGGAGGGTCAAGTCACCATCAGAAACAGCAAGACAAGCTAACACCAGAGACAACCTGATGGTGAGAGGCAAGTGCAGGAACCCAAGCAACAGAAACCAAGACTAGTTGGCAACATCAGAGCCCAGTTCTCTCACCAAAGCAAACACTGGCTATCCAAACACACCGGAAAAGCAAGATTTAGATTTAAAATCACATTCTATCTTGATGATGGAGGACTTTAAGAAGGTCATAAATAATTCCCTTAAGGAAATACAGGACAACACAAGTAAACAAGTAAAAGCCCTTAAACAGGAAACACAAAATCCCTTAAAGAATTACAGGAAAACATATCCAAACAGGAGAAGAAATTGAACAAAACCACCCAGGAGTTAAAAATGGAAATAGAAACAATAGAGAAAGCATAAGAGAAACAACCCTGGAGATAGAAAACATGAGAAGAGATCAGGAGTAATAGATCCGAGCATCACCAACAGAATACAAGAGATAGACGAGATAATCTCAGGAGCAAAAGATACCACAGAAAACATAGACACAACAATCAAAGATCATGTAAATCGGAAAGACTCCTAACCCAAAACATACAGGAAGTCCAGGACGCAATGAGAAGATCAAACCTAAGGAAAATAGGTATAGTAGAGAGTGAAGACTCCCAACTTAAAGGGCCAGTAAATATATTCAATAAAATTATAGAAGAAAACTTCCCTAACCTAAAGAAAGAGATGCCCATAAACATACAAGAAGCCTGCAGAACTGCAGTTTGGACCAGAAAAGAAATTCCTCCCATAACATAATAGTCAAAACACCAAATGCACAAAACAAAGAAAGAATATTAAGGGCAGTAAGGGAAAAATGTCAAGTAACATATAAAGGCAGACCTATCAGAATTACACCAGACTTCTCACCATTGACTATGAAAGCCAGAAGATCCTGGACAGATATCACACAGATCCTAAGAGAACACAAATGCCAGCCCAGGCTACTATATCCAGCAAAACTCTCAATTAACATAGATGGAGAAACCAAGATATTCTATGAGAAAACCAAATTTACCAATATTGTTCTACAAATTCAGTCCTTTAAGGATAATAGATGGAAAAGCCCAACACAAGGAGGGAAACTACACCCTAGAAAAAACAAGAAAGTAATCTCCTTGCAACAAAACCAAAAGAAGAGGGACACACAAACATAATCCCACCTCTAAATATGAAAATAACAGGAAAAAACAACCACTATTCCTTAATACCTCTCAACATCAATGGACTCAATTCCCCAATAAAAAGACATAGACTAACAGACTGGATACATAAAGAGAGCCCAGCATTTTGCTCCATACAGGAAACACACCTCAGAGACAAAGACAGACACTACCTCAGAGTGAAAGGCTGGAAAACGACTTTCCAAGCAAATGGTCTGAAGAAGCAAGCTGGAGTAGCCAGTCTAATATTGAATAAAATCGACTTTCAACCAAAAGTTATCAGAAAAGATAAGGAAGGACACTTCATATTCATCAAAGAGAAAATCCACCAAGATGAACTCTCAATCCTAAATATCTATGCGCCAAATACAAGGGCACCTACATACGTAAAAGAAATCTTACTGAAGCTCAAAACACACATTGCACCTCACACAATAATAGTAGGAGATTTCAATACCCCACTCAGATCATGGAAATAGAAAATAAACAGAGACATAGAGAAACTAACAGAAGTCATGAATCAAATGGATTTAACAGATATTTATAGAACATTCCATCCTAAAACTAAAGGATATACCTTCTTCTCACCACCTCATGATACCTTCCCAAAACTGACCATATATAATCAGTCACAAAACAGGTCTCAACAGATACAGGAAAATAGAAATAATCCCATGCGTGCTATCAGATCACCATGGACTAAGGCTGGTCTTCAACAACAACAATAAGGAAAAAACATCCACATATACATGGAACGTGGACAACCCTCTACGCAATGATAACCTGGTCAAGGAAGAAATGAAGAAAGAAATTAAAGACTTCTTAGAATTTAATGAAAATGAAGGTTCAGCATACTCAAACTTATAGGACACAATGGAAGCTGTGCTAAGAGGAAAACTCATAGCTCTGAGTGCCTGCAAAAAGAAACAGGAGAGAGCATAGGTCAGCAGCTTGACAGCACACCTAAAAGCTCTAGAACAAAAAGAAGCAAATACATCCAAGAGGAGTAGAAGGCAGGAAACAATCAAACTCAGGGCTGAAATCTACCAAGTAGAAACAAAAAGGACTATACAAAGAATCAACAAAACCAAGAGCTGGTTCTTTGAGAAAATCAGCAAGATAGATAAACCCTTAGCCAAACTAACCAGAGGGCACAGAGAGTGTGTCCAAATTAACAAAATCAGAAATGAAAAGGGAGACAACAGAATCTGAGGAAATAAAAAAAAAAAAAACATCAGATCCTACTGCAAAAGCTTATACTCAACAAAACATGAAAATCTGGAGGAATTTTCTAGACAAATACCAGGTACCAAAGTTAAATTGGGAACTGATAAACCATCTAAACAACCCCATAACTCCTAAAGAAATGGGACCTCATAAAACTGCAAAGCTTCTGTAAGGCAAAGGACATTGTCATTAGGACAAAATGGCAACCAACAGATTGAGAAAGGATCTTCACCAATCCAACATCTGATAGAGAGCTAATATCCAAAATTACAAAGAAATCAAGAAGTCAGACTCTGGAGAGCCAAATAACCCTATTAAAAATGAGGTACACGTTAAACAAAGAATTCTTAGGTGAGGAATATTCAATGGTCGAAAAGCACCCAAAGAAATGATCAACATCCTTTAGTCATCAGGGAAATGCAAATCAAAACAACTCTGAGATTCCACCTCACACCAGTCAGAATGGCTATGATCAAAAACTCATGTGACAGGAGATGCTGGCGAGGATGTGGAGAAAGAGGAACACTCCTCCATTGTTGGTGGGACTGCAAACTGGTACAACGTCTCTGGAAATCAGTCTGGAGGTTCCTCAGAAAATTGGACATTGCACTACCTGAGGATCCAGCTATACCACTCCTGGGCATATATCCAAAATATGCTTCAACATACAACAAAAGCCTTATTTATAATAGCCAGAAGCTGGAAAGAACCCAGATGCCCTTCAACAGAGGAATGGATTAAAAAAATGTGGTACATCTACACAGTGGAGTACTACTCAGCTATCAAAAACAATGACTTCGTGAAATTCATAGGCAAATGGAATGAACTAGAGAATATCATCCTGAGTGAGGTAACTCAATCACAGAAAAATACATTTGGTATGCACTCAGTGATAAGAGGAAAAGCTCGAATTACCCAAGGTGCAATCCACAGACCGCAGGAAGCTCAAGAAGAAGGATGACCAAAATGAGGATGCTCCCACCCCTTCTTAAATGGGGGACCGAAATATCCATAGGAGGGGACATGGAGGCAAAGTTAGACCAATGGCTGAAAAGCACCCAAAAAAATGTTCAACATCTTTAGTCATAAGGGAAATGCAAATCAAAACAATCCTGAGATTCTACCTCACACCAGTGAGAATGGCTAAGATCAAAAACTCAGGTGACAGCAGATGCTTGTGAGGATGTGGAGAAAGAGGAACGCTCCTCCATTGTTGGTGGGATTACAAGCTGGTACGACCACTCAAAATTAGTCTAGCAGTTCCTCAGAAAATTGGACATTGTACTACCTGAGGTCCCAGCTATATCACTCCTGGGCACAGACCCAAAAGATACTCCAACATGTAATAAGGACATATGATCCACTATGTTCATAGCAGTCCTATTTATAATTACCAGAAACTGGAAACAACCCAGATGTCCCTCACCAGAGGAATGGATACAGAAAATAGAGTACATTTATACAATGGAATATTACTCAGCCATTAAAAACAATGACTTCATGAACTTCTCAGGCAAATGGATGGATCTAGAAAATATTATCCTGAGTGAGAAAAATCAGTCGCAGAAAAACACACATGGTACGTACTCACTGATACGTGGATATTAGGCAAAGAGCTTGGAATATTCACGATACAACTCACAGACCACATGAAGCTGAAGAGGAGGGAAGACCAAAGAGTGAATGCTTCAGTCCTACTTAGAAGCGGGAACAAAATAATCAAGGGAAGTAATGGGTAGGAGGGACTTGGGAGGAAGAGAGGAGGGGAGGGAAAAAAGAGAGGCAGAATCAGGTATGAGAGGAGATGGCGTAGATGTAAGGGGGTCAGGAACTTGGACAGAAGTATATAGCAATGGGGGATGGGGAGCTGGGGATAGCAATCAGAAAGTTCCAGATGCCAGGAAAGCAAGAGCCTCCCAGGATACCACGGGGATGATATTACCCCTGGAAGAGGAGAAAAAAAAAAACCTGTTGAAACCATATCCAGAGATTAGGCATGGCCCCAGGTTTGAGGGATGGGGCCACTCACCCATCTCCGAATATTTAGCCCAGAATTGCTTCTGTCAAAAGGAAATACACGGACAAAAAGTGGAGCAGGGACTGAAGGAAAGGCCATCCAGAAACTTCTCCACCTGGGGATCCATCCCATATGCAGACACCTAACCCTGACAATATTGCTGATGCCAAGAAGTGCTTGCTGACAGGAGCCTGATACAGCTGTCTCCTGAGGGGCTCTGACAGATCCTGACCAATACAGATGTGGATGCTTGAAGCCAACCAACAGACTGATCACAGGGACCCCAATGGAGGAGTTAGGGGAAGGACTGAAGGAGCTGAAGGAGCCTTATCTGGCATCAATGGGGGTGGGGGGAGGCCCTTGGTCCTGTGAAGGTTTGATGTCTCAATGTAGAGGAATGCTAAGGCAGTGAGGCTAGAGTGGGTGGGTGGGTAGGTAGATGGGTGGGTGTGTGTGGGAGCATAGAAGCAGGGTAAGGAGGGATGGAATGGGGGTTTGCAGAAAGGAAGTTGGAAAAGGGGTTAATATTTGAAATGTATGCAATATCCAATTTAAATAAAAACATAAGGGAAATGGTTAAATAAAAATCTGAGCTGCCTGTCAGCTACATATATTCAGGGAGCCTCTTTCCAGCCCATGTATGTTCTTTGGTTGGAGGCTCAGACTCTAAGAGCCCAGGAGATCCCACGTTTGTTGACTCTGATCGTCTACCTGTGGGGTTCTTATTGACTTCCAGGCCTTCAGTCCTTCTCCCAACTCTTCCATAAGTGTCCCCGACCTCCGTCTAATGTCTGGCTGTGGGTATCTATGTCCGTTTCAGTCTGCTGCTGGGCAGAGCCTCTCAGAGGACAGTTATCTGGGTTCCTGTATGACTGACAGCATAGCAGAGTATCATTAATCCATGCTTGCCCATGGGATGGGTTTCTGTTGAGCAGGTTACCAGCTGGCCTTTCCTTTGCTCTCTGCTCCATCCCTGCACTTCTTTTAGATAGGATAAATTCTGGACAGAAATTTCTGTGGGTGGCTTAGTGTCCTTATCTGTCCACTGGGGGATCCTGTCTGGCTGCAAGAGGTACCCTCTTCAGGTTCTATGTCCCCAGTGTTAGGCATCTTGGCTAAAGTCACCCACATTGACTCCTGGGAGCCTCCTCTATCCCACGTTCCTGTGAGTTCCTAGAGATTCTCCCCTCCCCCATCCCTTCACCCCTAACAACTGTAGATTTCTATCCATTCTCCTGACCATCTGGGCCTCTCTCCTGTCTCCCCCACCACCTGATCCCCCTCCACTTCCCTCCCTCCCTCTGTCCCCTATTTTGTTTCTCCTTCAAGCATCCTTGCTCGGATCGTCTTTCTTGTTTAACTTCTTTGGGTCTGTGGTATTCTGTACTTTATGACTAATATCCACTTATCGGTGAGCATATACCATCCATGTCCTTTGGGGTCTGCATGATATTTTCTAGTTCCATCCATATGCCTGCAAAATTCATGATGTCCTTGTTTTTAATAACTGAATAGTATTCCATTGTGTAAATGAGCCACGTTTTCTGTATCCATTCTTTAGTTGGGTGACATCTGTGTTCTTTCCGGTTTCTGGCTATTATGGACACAGTGGAGCAGGTGTCCTTGTGGTATGGTGGAGCATCTTTTGGGTCTATGGCCAGGATCTTCTTGCTTGAACTGTTTCTGACTTTTTGAGAAACCATGAGATGGATTTCTAGAGTGGTTGTACAAATTTGCACTCCCACCAGCAATGGAGGAGTGTTTCCCTTTCTCCACATCCTCTCCAGCACATGCTGTCCCTTGAGTTTTTGATCTTAGCCATTCTGATGGGTGTGAGGTGGAATCTCAGGGTCGTTTTGGTTTGCTTTTCCCTGGTAACTGATATTAAACATTTCTTTAAGTGCTTCTCGGCCCTTCAAGATTCCTCTGTTGAGAGTTATCCATTCAGATCTGTGCCCCACTTTTAAATTGGGTTATTTGATCTCCTGAAGTTTAACTTCTTGAGTTCTTTATATATTTTGGATACTAACACTCTGTCAGATGTAAGGTTAGTGAAGCTCTTTTCCCAATCTGTGGGTTGCCACTTTGTCCTGCTGACAGTGTCCTTTGCCTTACAGAAGCTTTTCAATTTCATGAAATCCCAATTATCAGTTGTCGATCTTAGGACCTAAGTCATTGGTGTTCTGTTCAGGAAATTTTCTATTGTACCAGGGTGTTTAAGGCTATTTCCAACTTTCTCTTTTCTTAGATTTAGTGTATCCAATATTATGTTGAGGTCCTTGATCCACTTGGACTTGAGTTTTGTGCAGAGTGGTAAATATGGACATATTTTTATTCTTCTACATGTAGACATCCAATTAGACAGCACCATTTGTTGAAGATGCTTTCTTTTTTTCCATTGTACAGTTTTGCCTTCTTTGTCAAAAATCAAGTGTCTATAGGTGTGGGGGTTTATTTCAAAGATATGAGGCACACGACTTGGGTGAAGCAGGAGGGACCTGAGCATTGGGAGCTGCAGCACAGGTTGCCAAGGGCAACAAGCAGATTTGCAAGTGAACCTGTGGACCCTGCTTGATACTAAAACTTGGAGGGAGGGTAACCAGATACTAAGAGATGATCGAGGGCATTGAGTGACCTGAGGGGCCAGAGATGTCCTGGGTCCCAAATCCTAGGAACTCCCAGAAGTTGTGGGAACACCCTGGGACCCAAGACCTGGGACCAACATTCAGTTTCAGTGAAAGGAGGGGTCCAGCAGGCTCTCACACTCATTCCAGCGTCTGCAGTGCGGTGGGACCGGAGCCTCCTCCGCGGAAGTACACATACAAAAGCAGTGATTACATCGCCATAAACGAAGACCTGAAAACGTGGACGACCGCGGACACTGCAGCACAGATAGAAATACAGGGCCTACCTGGAGGGCATGTGCGTGGAGTAGCTCCGCTGATACCAGGAGCACAGGAAGGAGATGCTGCTATGCTGCTGTGCTCAGGCGCTCAGGCACAGGGGCGGAGGGCTTCTCCTCCTCTGCCCTCGGCTGGGGCTCAGTCCGGAGGAAGAAGAAACTTTCAGTTGGGGTAATTTTGGTACAAGGTGAAACCTAAGTATTTGAATTCATCTTCCCATATAGGAATACTGTGTCACAGAATCATTTGTAGTATGCGCTATCCTCCCCGCCCCCACCCCCAATGTGTATCTTGCACTCTTTGTGGAATACTGAGGATGCATATCTTGACATGTCATGACCTGGACGTCTACCCCATGCCTTTGATTTCCTGTCTATTCTCTCCCAGTTCCAGGCTGTCCCTGCCACAACAGCTCTGTGGTGTAATTTGAGGCTGGGATGGAAATGCCTCCAGTTCTTACTCCTTACGTTTGTTTGGTTGTTCATACTCGTTCGTATTTTTTTCTAAACCTATCAAATAAATCAGAATTTTGATAGTAGTGCATGGAATCTGGAGGTTAATTTTATTCGTATGGCCCCTTTCATGGTATTAACTCTGGCAGTCAAGAGCATGGGTTTTCTGTCCAGCGTCTAACATCGTCTTCTCCGATTTCCTTTTTCAGTATCTTGAAGTTTTCATTGTGGAGTTCTCTCATTTCCTAGGATACATAGGTCCCTATAAACCTAATTTTGTATCCAGCTATAATAAGTGTTTATTAGGCCTGGATGTTTTCTAGAGGACTCCACACGATCTTTAGGAATCCTATCTTCTGAAATCAGAGATCACTTGACTGCTTCCTTTCCCTTTCATGCTTCCCTCTTGTCTAATTGAAATAGCTAAGGCTTTGAGCACCATATCAAGGAAGAGAGGGAAAGTGGACACTCCCTTCTTATTCCTGATCTTCCCAGAAATGCTGGGTGTCTCTTCATTTGACAGCAGCTTCCAGCCTTTTGCTCTCTCTCTTCAGTGTAGGAGGGGGAGAGCACTCCTGTGCTTCCTGACTGTATCAGAGCCTGGCTCTCCCAAGGGAGCACCTTTGTCTCCGGACAGTTCAGAGTCTCCTCAGGATGAAGACAGGGTTCCTGAAAGAACAGGAAGCTGCTCCCTTGAATCTGCAGCCCCTTTGAGCTATGGCTTCCCTCAGGCCTTGTTCTCTGCCCACACCCAACCTCTGTGAAGTCTGACATCAGTGATGCTGAATCTCTGAGCCCCACCCAGACAAAAGCAGGGTCCCTTTTTCCTGTTTGGACGCATATCTGATCCTGCCTAGAATTTCCAGGACTCCATATCTAACCTAGTGGGGTAAATTGACCTTTGCCCTAGTCCTTTCCTTCCCAGGTGGTGTCACAGGCACATCTGAGGTTCCCAGGAAGAACACAAGATGCCCAAATTTCCAATTCTTCTCCTCAGATCCCCCAAAGGCACATGTGACCCTTCACCCCAGACCTGAAGGTGATGTCACCCTGAGGTGCTGGGCCCTGGGCTTCTACCCTGCTGACATCATCCTGACCTGGCAGTTGAATGGGGAGGACCTGACCCAGGACATGGAGCTTGTGGAGACCAGGCCTGCAGGGGATGGAACCTTCCAGAAGTGGGCATCTGTGGTGGTGCCTCTTGGGAAGGAGCAAAAATACACATGCCATGTGGAGCATGAGGGGCTGCCTGAGCAGCTCACCCAGAGATGGGGTAAGGAGGGTGTGGGTACAGAGCTGGGGTCAGGAAAAGCTGGAGCCTTCTGCAAACCCTGAACTGGTCAGGGCTGAGAGCTGGGGTCATCGTGTTTCTCCTTTCCCTTCTCTTCTCAGAGCCTCCTCAGTCCAGTATGCCCACCAGGTCCACTGTTGGTACTGTCCTTGGAGCTATGGTCACCATAAATTTTGTGATCAGGGGTGTTATGATGTGGATGAGAATAACAAAGGTATGGAAGAGACTGTGTCTGGTTTGTTATTGTTTTTGTTTTTTGTTTGCTTTTTTTCTCCTTTAAGAGTGGTTCCTTTTGGGCTCGAGAGATGGCTTAGTGGTCAAAAGCACTGACTGCTCTTCCAGACGTCCTGAGTTCAAATCCCAACAACCACATGGTGGCTCGAAACTGTCTGTAATGGGATCTGCTGCCCTCTCCCGATGTGTCTGAGACAGCTACAGTGCACTTATATATAATGAATAAATCTCTTTTTTTAAAGAATGGCTCTTTATGTAAAGCAATATGCATACCCATCTGTGTCTTGCCCATCTCTGCATCTGTTTGCAGACACTCAGGTTACAATGAAAGACAGATTCATAATGGTGATGGGGGGTGCTCTGCACATGATTCTTGATGGTCAGAGGTCAGAGGATAAGCCTCATGTTAAACACTACAGATCTCCAGGCTGGCCTTGATTCATTCCCTGCGTATCTCCCTTCCTGGCGACTTCTGAAACTTCCCTGGTCTGAAGTCATAGTTCTGGAAATGTCCTAAGGGTTGTTCCTCCAGGCCACCAATCAGTCTCCAGAGTGTGCCTTGTTACTTCTACTGAAGGCAGGAACAGTTCCTGATTGTCTCTGGAGACTTGAAAGGTTGACACCTAGAGGCCAAGGATTAGGACTGAGGCAAACAGGAGAGGACTGAGTCCCAGGGCATCTCAGAGTTTGGATGCAAGGTGAACCTTTGAGATGTTTTCATACTGACTGTGCTGACTCCTGTTTTGTACCTTGGGACAGCTGCCTGGTGGAATCCAGTGACAAGTTCTGACTTCTAAACGGTGGATTCTCTTTGGACATCAATGTCTGGGGGGTTTATGCTTTTGGCTGTGCACACAATGGGGAAATCTGAAGAGCCCAGCCCACCCCTGCACTCCAGGACCCTGTCTGTGCACTGCCTGTCTTCCCTTGCATAGCCAACCTTAGACAGCAGAAAACATCTGCATCCTGTTAGCTCCATGTTGCCCTGGGCTGCAGCTCCTCACTTCCACACAGAAATAAGGATCTAAGTGTACACTCCTTGACCTGAGTCGTTCACTGGTGGGGAAGTTACTGGATTGAGAACAGTCAGAGTATTGTGAAGGAAATAAATGGCAGATGGAGAACCTTCCAGAATCTGTGTTTCCTGTGTTGAGTGTTAGCTGGACAGGAGTCCTCTGTGGCATCTGCATGCAAATGGGGCTGTGGCAGGTGGAGCTCAGTCCATGTGCACTTCCTTGCTGGTCTGGCCATTCCTCAGTTATATTTCCTTGGTACTTGGCACTTAATAGAGCCACTGGCTGACTGACTCTGATCTTAGGAACCTTGTTCTGTGGCAACAGTTATGAGCCCTCAAGCCTTAACAGGCCTCCCTATATAGTTGGGATGCTGACATTAGCAGTGAAGAATTTGCTGGGGAGTGGTGGGGAACACCTTTAATCCCAGCACTCAGGAGGCAGGCAGGAAAATCACTGAGTTTCAGGTCACCCTGCTGTAGGACACTCATGGCTACACAGAGAAACCCTATCTTGATAATTTGGTCCCTGGGAGCCTGGAATTTCTGGGACCAGCCTGACCATGCTGCTCCTTGGCAAAATGTGGATGAATGGACTTTGAATTGGAAGAGCATTTAAATGCATGAAGCAGGGCCTAAGCAGCCATGCTAGTAGGGCCATGAGAGACAGAGCTGAGGGCACTGTGGGGGCCCAGGTAAAGAAGTTTCAGAGGGGAAGAACATTAGTAAGTGGCTTAGAGACAATTCTTCTAATATTTTGGAGAAGAATGTAGCTGCTTTCTGCAGTTGAGCAGATAAAAAAATGCCTCAGAGTATACCTGAGGGGTTTGGATTAATGGTGTTGGCAGAAGAGACTTCATGAGAGTCTAGTATTACCTGTGTTGCTTGGTTTTTCATGGCCACACTCATGCAGCTGTATAAGGGAAAGGAGAAAGCTACATGAGGAACAACACAAGATGTGCAGTGTGAGGAGAGAAGGAACAGCATGAAGTGCGTTGGAGCTAAGTGCAGAGCTCAGGGAAATAAACTCTGAAGAAAAGGGTGGCCGCTAAGTGGGAGACAGGGACAAGCCCCCCCACTGCAAAGCTTCCAACCTGTGAAAGGGAACTAAAGAAAACCTTAAGCAGAGAAGGAAACCACCAAAACCACGCAGCTGGTCAGGATGTAAACAAGTGAGGGGCAACATTCCAGCCCCAGCAAGCAGCAGAACTTGGCGCCTTTCTTCTGGCTTTTCAATCTCTCCCCCTTGGCTTGTCCAGAGGGTCCCTCCATGGAGAAGCAGAGAGGCCATTGAGCAAAGCTGGAAGAGTGAATCCTGAATTTCGATGGAGAACCCCACATTGGCAGATGCCAGAGTCTCCAGGTTTTCCCAAGGAAAGCTGCTAACAGGTGTGATCCAGCCTGAGAGAGAGAGAGAGAGAGAGAGAGAGAGAGAGAGAGAGAGAGAGAGAGAGAGAGAGAGAGAGAGAAGTGTGGTGCAGCCAACAGAGCTGGCAGGAGTTGGGATCTAAAGAGAGCTTTGGCATCAGACATGGGGATGTAGGCTGCAGTTTGACCAGCTGGATTTTAGTTTGTGATCTAATACTTCCTCACTTTGCCCCATTTTTTCCTTTTGAAACAGAAATATGCATCCTGTCTCATTGTATATTTGAACTATGTGACCTGCTTTTTTTATTTTCTTTATAAAGGGGTTGCAGGGAAGAGATTGTCTTGAGTCTCAGAAGAGACTGTAAACTTTGAACTGACCACAGTGTTGAGACTGACGGACTATGGGAACTTTCAATATATTGAAATATATTGGACTCAATATCTTTTATTATTATGATATGGCTACAATACTATAGGGACAGGTCACAGGAGGAAGAGGGGGGTGTTTGCAGGGTGGGTCTCGCCACTCACAGCCTCATGCTCACACTGGCTGAGGCCTTTCTCCATCATCATCTCCCGGCCAGATACAAGGAAGCCGCTACTCTATCTGGGAGCCAGATACAAGGAAGTCCGCTACTCTACTCTTAAAAAAAAAAAAAATCGAGGAAAGAAAAACTGGGTGCCTGTGCTCTTGTGGGAATGAACCTGCAAGCATACAGAAGCACCAGCAGGGGGCGCAGAGAGCTCGGAGTTTGTGAGTTCAACAAGGGCTGAGTTTGATGATGCAGCCCTGAAAGGCCAACAAACCACCCTGGCAGGGAGATACTTGATGAAGTCAGGGCTCTCCACAGAGGTCTGAGGTTGAACTGCGGAGAGACAAGCCTTGCCTCAAATTCTCTGCTTACAGTTCTGTGCCTTCTCAATGCAGCCATCACCCAGGGTGCAGGTAGCAGAGCTGCGACCAGATGCAGAGCTCAAAGTCTCAGGAACCCTGCTCTTCCTGGCTCTTGAAGACTCATAGCTCAGCCTCCCAGGGTGCTTGGGCAGACACCACCTGCATCTCATGCCTAAACTGTCACCTTGTATTCCGGATGCAGGAGCTGTCAAGGCAGTTACACGAGGCCCTGAGAACCACACCTGCTGATGGGGCTTCAGCTTGGCCTACATCTTGCTGAGCCAGCACCTCATGGCCAGACAGGATCATGAACACTTAGCACTGCCTGCTGTACAAAAAAAGTTCAAAACACTCACAAGTACAGTCTAGAGGATCTGAGGGTCTCCTAGTGCCTGGTTTGCATAAAACAGGGGACCCTTCTTGCCGTTCCTTGGATTCAGTTTGCCACACAACATTGCCTGAGTGAGGATGCCTCACTCCTTAGGGGATGTCTGAATGCTCTCCTTAGCATTGCAGAGCAGTACTCTGAGGTCTGAGGTCCAGAGATTGCATAGGAATCTGTGCAGTGAGCCAGAGGCCAGAAACTAAAGGAGGGATTGACTCCAGATGTGGGCATGGTCTTGAGGGAGAATCCCAAGCTGGCTGGCCTCAGACTGTCTGTGCTGATGGGGATCATGGGAAGGCCTGGAGAGTGACAGAGAGTCTTCTGAGTACATTGGAGGCAACCAACAAATCCATCCAGGGAAAGGAGAACCAAAATGGGCAGCAGCTGAAGCCATCATCTGAGCTCCACTGGGGAGCCCAGAGGGGAAAAGAGACAGCCATGTTCCCAGACTCAAGGACAAGAGGAAGCAGGAAGGCTGGAAAGGGAGAGCAACAGGCCATGTTGATAGGGAGGGTGTGAGTGAGTGTGAGTGTGTGTGTGAATGTCTGTGAGTGTGTGTGAGTGTGTGTGTGTATGTGATGTGTGTGAGTGTGTGTATCTGTTGTTATTTAAATCTCAGATATTAATATCAGATATCCACTGTTAATAATTTCAGAATATCAGCTGCACCCGTCGGGAGAGAGCACACCAAACCAACACCAAAAGGTTCGACGTGGAGAGATTTTAATGGGGGAAGGAGACAAAGGGAAGGGGGGAGAGAAAGAAGAGAAAAAGAGACCTAGGCAGCAGGGAATTTGCCTTTTATTTGGAATGTGACAGAAAGGTTCCCAAGTGGAGGTGGGAATTGAGCCAAAAAGCCTTCTGGGAACCTATAATCGTTGCCATGGCCACAGTGACCAAAAGGTGTCACTGCTAGGGGCAATTCCTGATACCAACAATATGAAAAGCACACAACAGAGACCGCTGATCACCTGGACAGCCCCCCATTCCTCAAAATGGCAGAGCATTAGTCTCCAGCCTTCCGGCCTAGGATCATCTGTCAGACTTTTATAATTTTGAAGGGCTGATACACTGTCTTGGCAGAGATTATCAGTCAACTATTCTGCATAATTTGTCCTTTTTCTGGACAGTATTTTGTCTGTAGATGAATCGAGGCAATTCTTGCCTAGTGGCTGTCTTGCCACAATTGGAGCAACTCCATTGGTGTTCAATTACTTCTTAGAGTCCAAGAAGGGATTCTGTCAGGAGCAGACAGGTCTCTAGTCAAATGATCTTTAATAACAAAATGTCCATGAATGGCATATTCTGTGGACTTCAGACATCTTTTGAAGATGATCTTTCTACACAAAGCATTTCTGAACTGTTAAGCGTTGACTACTGTTGGCCATTTGTAATTGAAGAATCCCAAAAACACCCTTAATTGACTCAGAACCATGACTTTGCTATCTCGCATTTAACTAATATTGGTTAATCAACTAAAAACAGTGTATTATACCAGTTATAGGACTGGGTCTAAGACTTGCATTCCTAAATGTTTTGTATAGGCACAATGCTTATATGAAAGTAACAATATTAATCTCAATTTGAAATCAATAAGAAATTATAGCAATGAAAACCTTAAGTTTGTATCAAATGAATTCTATACCATTGTAAGGATTACAACTTCAATTTTGTACCAATTAGAGAGATTACTACCAATGTAAGATATAGCTATGTAATATTTTGTTTGAGTAAATTTGCTAACCTATACCTATTTGCTATTTCTCTAACTTCTTTTTTTTTTTTTTTTTTGGTTCTTTTTTTTTTTCGGAGCTGGGGACCGAACCCAGGGCCTTGCGCTTCCTAGGTAAGGGCTCTACCACTGAGCTAAATCCCCAGCCCCGCCTCTCTAACTTCTATGATACACTATATCCCCCCTTTCTCTTCCATCCCCTTCCCTTTTACCTAAGAAGACAGGATAGAGAAGAAGAAAGGAAAGGTAGAAATCCCTGAGTTTAAACTCTCCAGTTCCTTACCTGTCCAAAGTCACAATTGTGAAGTATCCCTTAAATGACAACATATCTATGATTCTTTTTTTTCATCTTTATTAACTTGAGTATTTCTTATTAACATTTCAATTGTTATTCCCCTTCCCGGTTTCTGGGCCAACATCCCCCTAACTCCTCCCCCTCCCCTTTTCTATGGGAGTTCCCTTCTCCATCCTCCCCCCATTACCGCCCTCCCCTTAACAATCATGTTCACTGGGGTTCAGTCTTGGCAGGACCAAGGGCTTCCCCTTCCACTGGGGCTCTTACTAGGATATTCATTGCTACGTATGCAGTTGGAGTCCAGGGTCAGTCCATGTATAGTCTTTGGGTAGTGGCTTAGTCCCTGGAAGCTCTGGTTGGTTGGCATTGTTGTTCATATGGGGTCTCAAGCCCCTTCAAGCTCTTCCAGTCCTTTCTCTGATTCCTTCAACGGGGGTCCCATCCTCAGTTCAGTGGTTTAATGATGGCATTCGCCTATGTATTTGCTGTATTCTGGCTATGTCTCTCAGGAGAGATCTACATCTGGTTTCTGTCGGCCTGCACTTCTTTGCTTCATCCATCTTATCTAATTGGGTGGCTGGTATAAGTATGGGCCACATGTGGGGCAGGCTCTGAATGGGTGTTCCTTCAGTCTCTGTTTTAAACTTAGCCTCCGTATTCCCTCCCAAGGGTATTCTTGTTCCCCTTTTAAAGAAGGAGTAAAACATTTGCATTTTGGTCATCCTTCTTGAGTTTCATGTGTTCTGTGTATCTAGGGTAATTCGAGCATTTGGGCTAATAGCCACTTATCAATGAGTGCATACCATGTGTATATTTCTGTGATTGGGTTACCTCACTCAGGATGATATTTTCCAGTTCCCTCCATTTGCCTATGAATTTCATAAAGTCATTGTTTTTGATAGCTGAGTAATATTCCATTGTGTAGATGTACCACATTTTCTGTATCCATTCTTCTGTTGAAGGACATCTGGATTCTTTCCAGCTTCTGGCTATTATAAATAAGGCTGCTATGAATGCAGTGGAGCATGTGTCTTTGTTATATGTTGGGGCATCTTTTGGGTATATGCCCAAGAGAGGTATAGCTGGGTCCTCAGGTAGTTCAATGTCCAATTTTCTGAGGAACCTCCAGACTGATTTCCAGAATGGTTGTACCAGTCTGCAATCCCACCAACAATGGAGGAGTGTTCCTCTTTCTCCACATCCTCGCCAGCATTTGCTGTCACCTCAGTTTTTGATCTTAGCCATTCTCACTGGTGTGAGGTGAAATCTCAGGGTTGTTTTGATTTGCATTTCCCTTATGACTAAAGATGTTGAACATTTCTTAAGGTGTTTCTCAGCCATTTGGCATTCCTCAGCTGTGAATTCTTTGTTTAGCTGTGAACCCCATCTTTTAATAGGGTTATTTGTCTCCCTGCAGTCTAACTTCTTGAGTTCTTTCTATATTTTTGATATAAGCCCTCTATCAGTTGTAGGATTGCTAAAGATCTTTTCCCAATCTGTTGGTTGTTGTTTTGTCCTAACCACAATGTCCTTTGCCTTACAGAAGCTTTGCAGTTTTATGAGATCCCATTTGTCGATTCTTGATCTTAGAGCGTAAGCCATTGGTATTTTGTTCAGGAAATTTTCTCCAGTGCTCATGTGTTCGAGGTGCTTCCCCACTTTTTCTTCTATTACTTTGAGTGTATATCGTTTGATGTGGAGGTCCTTGATTCCCTTGGACTTAGGCTTTGTACAGGGTGATAAGCATGGATCGATCTGCATTCTTCTACATGCTGTCCTCCATTTGCTGAAAATGCTATCTTTTTTCCATTGGATGGTTTTGGCTCCTTTGTCAAAAATCAAGTGACCATAGGTGTATGGGTTCATTTCTGGGTCTTCAATTCTATTCCGCTGGTCTATCTGTCTGTCTCTGTACCAACACCTTGCAGTTTTTGTCACTATTGCTCTGTAATACTGCTTGAGTTCAGGGATAGTGATTCCCCCAGAAGTCCTTTTATTGTTGAGGATAGTTTTAGCTATCCTGGGTTTTTTGTTATTCCAGATGAATTTCCAAATGGTTCTGTCTAACTCTCTGAAGAATTGGATTGATATTTTGATGGGGATTGCATAGAATCTGTAGATCTCTTTTGGTAAATTGCCCATTTTTACTATATTAATCCTGCCAATCCATGAGCATGGGAGATCTTTCCATCTTCTGAGATCTTCTTCAATTTCTCTCTTCAGAGGCTAGAAGTTCTTATCCTACAGATCTTTCACTTGCTTGGTTAAAGTCACACCTAGGTATTTTATATGATTTGGGACTATTATGAAGGGTGTCCTTTCCCTAATTTCTTTCTCGGCTTGTTTCTCTTTTGTATAGAGGAAGGCAACTGATTTATTTGAGTTAATTTTATACCCAGCCACTTTGCTGAAGGTGTTTATCAGGTTTAGTAGTTCTCTGGTGGAACTTTTGGGATCACTTAAATATACTATCATATCATCTGCAAATAGTGATATTTTGACTTCTTCTTTTCCGATCTGTATCCCTTTGATCTCCTTTTGTTGTCTGATTGCTCTGGCTAGGACTTCGAGAACCATATTGAATAAGTAGGGAGAGCCCAGTCTTGTCTAGTCCCCAATTTTAGTGGGATTGCTTCAAGTTTCTCTCCATTTAGTTTAATATTGGCTACTGGTTTGCTGTATATGGCATTTGCTGTGTTTAGGTATGGGCCTTGAATTCCTGTTCTTTCCAGGACCTTTATCATGAAGGGGTGTTGAATTTCTTAAATGCTTTCTCAGCGTCTAATGAAATGATCATGTGGTTTTGTTCTTTCAGTTTGTTTATATAATGGATCACATTGATGGTTTTCCATATATTAAACCATCCCTGCATGCCTGGGATGAAGCCTACTTGATCATGGTGGATGATTGTTTTGATGTGCTCTTGGATTCAGTTTGCCAGAATTTTTGAGTATTTTGCGTCGATATTCATAAGGGAAATTGGTCTGAAGTTCTCTTTCTTTGTTGGGTCTTTGTGTGGTTTAGGTATAAGAGTAATTGTGGCTTCATAGTAGGAATTTGGTAGTGCTCCATCTGTTTCAGTTTTGTGGAATAGTTTGGATAGTATTGGTATGAGGTCTTCTATGAAGGTCTGATAGAATTCTGCACTGAACCCATCTGGACCTGGGCTCTTTTTGGTTGGGAGACCTTTAATGACTGCTTCTATTTCTTTAGGAGTTATGATGTTGTTTAACTGCTTTATCTGTTCCTTATTTAACTTTGGTACCTGGTATCTGTCTAGGAAATTGTCCATTTCCTGCAGATTTTCAAGTTTTGTTGAATATAGGCTTTTGTAGTAGGATCTGATGATTTTTTGAATTTCCTCTGATTCTGTAGTTATGTCTCCCTTTTCATTTCTGATTTTGTTAATTTGGACGCACTCTCTGTGTCCTCTCGTTAGTCTGGCTAAGGGTTTATATATTTTGTTGATTTTCTCAAAGAACCAACTTTTGGTTCTGTTGATTCTTTGTACAGTCCTTTTTATTTCTACTTGGTTGATTTCAGCTCTGAGTTTGATTATTTCCTGCCTTCTACTCCTCCTGGGTGTATTTGCTTCTTTTCGTTCTAGAGCTTTTAGGTGTGCTGTCAAGCTGCTAATTTATGTTCTTTCCTGTTTCTTTCTTCAGGCACTCAGAGCTATGAGTTTTCTCTTAGCACAACTTTCATTGTGTCCCATAAGTTTGGGTATGTTGTATCTTCATTTTCATTAAATTCTAAGAGGTCTTTAATTTCTTTCTTTATTTTTTCCTTGACCAGGTTATCATTGAGTAGAGCATTGTTCAACTTCCATGTATATGTGGGCGTTCATCCCTTATTGTTATTGAAGACCAGCTTATCCTGTGGTGGTCTGATAGGACACATGGGATTGTTTCTCTCTCTCTGTATCTGTTGAGGCCTGTTTTATGACTGATTATATGGTCAATTTTGGAGAAAGTACCATAAGGTGGTGAGAAGAAGGTATATCCTTTTGTTTTAGGATAGAATGTTCTATAAATATCTGTTAAGTCCATTTGGTTCATGACTTCTCTTAGTCTGTCTATGTGTCTGTTTAATTTCTCTTTCCATGATCTGTCCATTGATGAGAGTGGGGTGTTGAAATCTCCTACTATTATTGTGTGATGTGCAATGTGTGCTTTGAGCTTTAGTAAGGTTTCTTTTATGTATGTAGGTGCCCTTGTATTTGGAGCATAGATATTTAGGATTGAGAGTTTATCTTGGTGGATTTTTCCTTTGATGAATATGAAGTGTCCTTCATTATCTTTTTTGATGACTTTTGGTTGAAAATTGATTTTATTCGATATTAGGATGGCTACTCCAGCTTTCTTCTTCAGACCATTTGCTTGGAAATTTGTTTTCCTGCCTTTCACTCTGAGGTAGTGTCTGTCTTTGTCTCTGAGGTGTGTTTCCTGTAGGCAGCAGAATGCAGGGTCCTCTTTGCATATCCAGTTTGTCAATTTGTGTCTTTTTATTGGGGAATTGAGTCAATTGATGTTGAGAGATATTAAGGAATAGTGATTGTTGCTTCCTGTTATATTCGTATTTGGATGTGAGATTATGTTTCTGTGCTTTTCTTCTCTTTGTTTTGTTGCCAAGGCGATTAGTTTCTTGCTTTTTCTAGGGTGTAGCTCTCCTCCTTATGTTGGGCTTTACCATTTATTATCCTTTGTATTGCTGAATTTGTAGAAAGATGTTGTGTAAATTTGGTTTTGTCATGGAATATCTTGGTTTCTCCATCTATGTTAATTGAGAGTTTTCCTGGATACAGTAACCTGGGCTGGCATTTGTGTTCTCTTAGGGTCTGTATGACATCTGTCCAGGATCTTCTGGCTTTCATAGTCTCTGGTGAGAAGTCTGGTGTGATTCTGATAGGTCTGCCTTTATATGTTACTTGACGTTTTTCCCTTACTGCTTTTAATATTCTTTCTTTGTTTTGTGCATTTGGTGTTTTCACTATTATGTGACAGGAGGAGTTTCTTTTCTGGTCCAATCTATTTGTAGTTCTGTAGGCTTCTTGTATGTTTATGGGCATCTCTTTCTGTAGGTTAGGAAAATCTTCTTCTATGATTTTGTTGAAGATATTTACTGGTCCTTTGAGGTGGGAGTCTTCACTCTCTTATATACCTATTATCCTTAGGTTTGATCTTCTCATTGAGTCCTGGATTTCCTGTATGTTTTGGACCAGTAGCCTTTTCCGTTTTACATTATCTTTGACAGTTGTGTGGATTTCTATGGAATCTTCTGCTCCTGAGATTTTCTCTTCTATCTCTTGTATTCTGTTGGTGATGCTTGTATCTGCCGCTCCTTGTCTCTTCCTTTGGTTTTCTATATCCAGGGTTGTCTCTCTTTGTGCTTTCTTTATTGCTTCAATTTCCATTTTTAATTCCTTCACCTGTTTGATTGTGTTTTCCTGGAATCTTTCAGGGATTTTTGTGATTCCTCTCTATAGGCTTCTACCTGTTTATTTATGTTTTCTTGCATTTCTCTAAGGGGGTTCTTTATGTCTGTCTTGAAGTCCTTCATTATCATGATCAAATGTGATTTAAAATTAAGTACTTGCTTTTCTGAGGTGTTTGGATATTCAGTGTTTGCTTTGGTGGGAGAATTGGGCTCCAATGACATCATGTAGTCTTGGTTTCTGTTGTTTGGGTTCTTGTGCTTGCCTCTCACCATCAGTTTGTCTCTGTTGTTATCTTGTTCTGCTATTTCGGACAGTGGCTAGACCGTCCTATAGGCCTGTGTGTCAGGGGTGCTGTAGACCTGTTTTCCTGTTTTCTTTAAGCCAGTTATGGGAACAAAGTGTTCTGCTTTCAGGCATGTAGTCTTTCCTTTGTACTGGTCTTCAGATGTTCCTGTAGGCATGTGTCCTGAGTCCACCAGGCAGGTCACTTGGAGCAGAAAAGTTGGTCTTACCTCTGGTTCTGGGCCTGAAGTTGCTCCTGAGGGGCTGCATTTCACCTCTCAGTGACAGTGGCAACCAGAAGGGCCTGCCTCGCCTTTTCTCGGGTCCCTGTGCATAGGGGTCCCAGTTGGCATTAGGTGTTTTCCTCTAGAGTCAGAAATGTGGGCAGACTGTAGTCTCTTCTGGCTTCCCAGGCATGTCTGCCCCTCTGAAGGTTTAACTCTCCCTCCCACGGGATTTGGGTGCTGAGAATTCATTCTTTAAATCTTTGTTGTTAACATGATGTTTTTTATGGAAATCTGAAGCCTCTAGTGCACTTCCTATCAATATCTGGTCAATGTCCTTATTACCTTGCACAGAGGGCCTGGCAGATCTGTATGTGATATATATATATTCATATTTCTGATCATTTGTTGTAGCTGAGTAAATAGTGAAGTCAGTTCAGAATCATCCTAAGTTCAGCAGTCTCTATGTGTAAAACAACCCTTTCTGCATATTGAGAGTCAGTTACTATATTAAGAGACTCTTGAAAATCTGACAACACCATGAGCATTGCAGATAATTCCAATTTTTGAACCAACTTATAGGGACTCACAGCCACCTTACTTACATCTTCTGATTTATATCCTGCCTTTCCTGACGTACTGACATCAGTGTAAAATGTAGGGTCTCCAGATATTGGAGTTCCCTTTATTATCTGAGGGAGAATCCAGTTAGCTCTTTTTATGAACTGAAGTCACTTGCCTTAAGGTATCTCTCCCAAGAAATCACTGCATTCTCTTTGCCAGTGTTCATCCTGTGCCCATAATGAGGCAATCTCTGCCTTAGTAAAAGGTACCACAATTTCAGCTGGATCCATTCCGACTAATTGTCGAAGTCTGATTTTTCCTTTTAGTATCAATTCAGAGACCTTCTCCATGTAGGTTTTTAGTTTCTTACTCTGGTTATGTGCTAACAATATCCATTCTAAGATATAATCTTCTCTCTGCATAAGAATTCCTGTAGAGGATTGAATAGAGGTCAGATAACTAAGACGCAGGCCATCTTTGGATCAACATGATCTAATGCATATCCTGCAATTTCCTTTCTACCAAAGCCAGCTCTTTCTCAGCCTCGGCTGATAGTTTACTTGGACTATTTAAATCTTTATCACCTTGTAAGGTTTAAGATAAATTGCTTCGTTCTTGAATGGTCAAGCCAATTGCAGGCCTTAGCCGGTCAATATCTCCCAGTAGCTTCTGAACACCTTTAAGAGTCCTTAATTGGTTTCTTTTGATTTGCACCCTTTGTGGCCTAATCCTTTGCAGACTTATTTTATACCCTAGATAATTAATAGAATCCCCTCTTTGTATTTTAACAGGGGCGATTTGCAATCCCCAGCAAGACAAGGTTTTTTTTTTTTACTTCATCAAACATTCTTTCCAGGATATTTATATCTGGATTAGTCAATAGGATGTCATCCATTGGGGAGGTTGTTTGAGAATCATCTCCAATGGCTGTTGTACAAAATATTGACACAAGGTGGGGCTATTTAACTTTTTTTTTTTTTTTTTTTTTTTTTTTTTTTTTTTTTTTTTTTTTTGTGGCAGGACTTTCCATTGGTACCTTTTTATAGGGGGACCTCTACTGAAGGTATATATTGAGAAAGCAAACCTTTCCTTATTGCCTTCATGTAGAGGAATTGTGAAAACAATATTTCAGATCAATCACTATGTGAGCCCGTTCCTTAGGAAACAAAGAAAGCAGTGGGATCCCAGGCTACAGGGAACCCATTGACTGAATAATCTTATTAATTGCTCTGAGATCTGTCAACATCCTCAGTCTCCCAGACTTTTTTTTTTTAAATGATAAATACTGGAGAATTCCACAGTTAGAGTTTTTCTTTGTATTGCACCTCTGATAATCTGCTCTACTTTTTGATCGATTAATTTTAAGAGGTTATTATCCAAGTCTTGCTTCCAAACCTCATTATTTCGTCTTTGCTCCTAGTCTGATCTGTGAGCTGCTGTATGTTCTGCTCTAACATCTTTTCCAGCTCCTGTCTCCTACCTTCATTTTCATCTTTCTGTCTCTTGTAGTGATCTATAATTTCCTGTGCCTTCTATTCTAGTGTTTCTTTTAGGCTGTGCTGCAAAGTCTTAATTTCCTCTTTCTGATGTTCATGCTGCTCTATAATTTCCTGCATCTTCTGTTCTAGGCCACACTTCCATAATCTTAGCTCCTCTTTATGTTGTAATTCTGATATTGTGACATCTGCTTTATTTTGATTTGCTAGCTTTAGTAAATAAGCCTCTAGATTTGCTTCCAGATTTTATCCCTATCTTCTGGCTGTTCAGTCTGGTCTGTGAGTTGTCGAATTCTTATTTCTAGTGTCTCTTCCAGCTCCTGTCTCCAACCATGGTTCTCCTCTTTTGTTCCTTATTTTGACTTTGAGTTCCTGGGCCTTTAGTTATAATGTTTCCTCTAGGCCATGTTGCCAAGTCTTAAGCTTATCTCTCTGTTGCTCAGACTCTTGTATGAACTTCAGAGCATTCTGTTCTAGTGTTACTTGTAATTTCTTTTCTAAGGCAAGTAATTTGCTTTCTAGGGGCCTGTCTTTGGGAAGACATAGTCAATCAAGAGAATAAATATTGCAATACCTGTAAATTATAAGGTGTGTTAAGATCTATCCCCATCCGACCTTTCAAAATATCATTCCATAAGACTCAAAAGATATTCATTGTGTTTCTCATCGTTAAGTATCAAAAGGTTATATATCTATCTCTCTTTACATCAAAGTAATACCTGATCCGAGCCCTTTGTACCTTTTCTCCCTCTAGTGGTCAATTGAGAACAGTGCAGTCCTCTCGTATTCTTTATTCTCAGGGAGGGGCCGCTTTGGGTTGCGGCTGGCAGTGCTTGCCTGTGTGCTGATCTCGGGCAACCTGTTCCATGTGTTTGCTGAAAACTCCCTTGCAGGCAGTTGTGCTCAGGGTTCTCCTGTCCCTCCCTGCGATTCTTGGTGCTGCCCCTGGCTGTAGCTCCTTGCATGGGGTTTGGGGGAGGGAGCAGTTCTCTGCAGTTCTCTGTAGACCTACTCAGATCCAGTCCGCTCTAAATTCACCAGTGCCGCTGCCTAGATCTCTGCCAGAGATCTGGGGGTCTAGGGGTGGGGTCGGAGTTATTTTTTTTATCTCAGTTTAGTTGAGTTCTAATGGAATAGGTTGGGGGCCAATTTGTTGTAGAAACCTCTCCAACCCAAATAAGCCTGTGTAAAGAAAACACAACTCGATTAATATGGATATAAGCTCGTGCCTAGATTGGGCAGATTTACCACTACACAAGTCTATTCCCATGGCTATGAGGTCCCTTATAACTTGCTGTTTCTCCAGGCCACATGCTTCAGCTCCATCTTCCTTCCACCTCCTACTCTCCTGTCAAACACCCCCTCCCTCCCCTGCTAACTCTTCTGCTCTGCCTTCCCTTCCCCCGCCCAATCCCTGGCTTTCCCCTTTATTTTACAAGTTAAATGGGGAGAAGGTTCTGATAAGTCACCTGAGTCCAGAGTATGGTTCTAGGCAGCCCTTCTTGTGGCAGCAGAATTAGCATCAAAGTACAAACAACTCCAGGGCAAACCACAACAGATATACAAGAAGAATGTCTTGGGGTTGGGGATTTAGCTCAGTGGTAGTGCGCTTGCCTAGCAAGCTTCAAGGCCCCGGGTTCGGTCCCCAGCTACGGGGAAAAAAAAAAAAAAAGAATGTCTTTAGTTAATGAATAAGTATCAATTTGTTTTAAGCAAACACATCCTTACAACACAATATGTTAATGTACTTATCTAGACTTGCCTTTGCAAAATTGTATAAGGTAAATCAGAACTCTTTTAATGGCTTTGTATAATTTATATCTCTAGTTGTCAGGAGCTGTCTAGAATAGGCTAAGGCTGCCAGGAGGCTTTCCTGGAGGTGGCTGACCACTTTTGCATGGTCTGTGAGCTCTATGAGCCAAGGTCCCATGGAGTCTTCACCCCTGGATTGCTGCTGGTAGCTGATATGCCTTCCCTGTTATTATTCAATATTATGTAACAATCACTAGGCATTACCCCACCCCTTTGGGCAGATTTCTACAAATCAACAGAGATGTACTGTCTTGTAATGATGCTATATAGACAAATAGATGGTTTTTTAATCCTTAGTGACGATCCTATAAGAATTCCTAAAATTATGCTCATCATTACTAAGGTATTGATAACAAGACTGCTATTAAAGCCTTCTTTGATATGAAATACTGCAATGGGAACTCTGCCAGTCTTCAGGTGTCAGGAGTTAGTTGCCTCTCAGACAGAAAGCAGGCTTTTACAACCTAGAACCAGAACCAAGAGGGTGTAAAACAATTAACCAAAGGGCATAAAAGGGAATTAACGATTTATTGTAGGCAAAAGGATGGAAGATACTCTCCATGAAACTGTACAGCTACTGACAAATTGTGGACGTCTAGTCTTTTTTTTTTTCCTTTTTAAATCACTTCTTTGATTTTTTTAAAGCTTTATTTATTTATTTATTTATTTATTTATTTATTTTATATGAGTACACTGTAGCTGTCTTCAGACACACCAGAAGAGGGCATCGGATCTTATTACAGATGGTTGTGAGCCACCATGTGGTTGCTGAGAATTGAACCCAGGACCTCTGGGAGAGCAGCCAGTGGTCTTAACCACTGAGCCATCTTTCTAAGAGGTCTAGTCTTAATGGGAATTTATGTAAACATTCTCCGGCAAAAACTTCTTATTCAATGTATGATTTGAATTTATATTTGAGCTTTTAGAGAACTTTTGTAAAAAAAAAAAAAAAGATGCTTGGAAAAATCTTAGGGGAATCTATTCCCCTAGAAAAATACAAAAAACTAGGAACGATTACATTGCATGGCATTGTTATATCAGAGCAGGAGGAGAGAGCAAGATTAGGAGGAAGAAGGAGAAGGAAAGCAGAGTAGAAAAATTTAGAAAGTAAAAGGGACTTTCGAAATTAAGAGATTTTGTTTCGTTTTGTTTTGTTTTTGGAGAATTTTTGGAGAGGTTTTTGAGAAGAAGAACGTAGAAATAAAAATGAAAATAACTTTTCCAAGTGTCCCTTTTTCTTTCTCTCACTTTCATTCTCAGCCCAGTTGCTACACTACTGCTGAGACAAGAACAAAGGCTGCTTTACTTAATCTCCCGCTGTTTTAGGTCTAGGTGCTGAACCAAAAACTGCGGTTTCTAGACTCAGGGGAACGCAGAGGCGTGCCACTTACTGTTGCAAAGTAACTTAGCCTTAAACGTTTTAATATTAAAGAGCAACCCTAATTATCTCGCTTGACCAAGTCTTGCCCTCACCGCGGAGCCCTCCCTCCATCCCCCGTCCCTCATCCTCAAAGCAAGAACAGGAATGTTGGAGCTGGATTCCAGCATCTAGTAGTGAAAATGATGTGAAAATGAAGTATGTAACATTGAAAATGTTAAAATATGGTGGTCAGGACAAACAAACATGCACGTAAACAAACAAACCCGAGGCTAGACGAGAGGCGACTCAGAGGTTAAGAGAGAGCACTTGCTGATCTCGCAATGGACCAGGGTTTCAGCATCTAGTGGCTCACAATTGCCTATAGCTCCAGTTTTAGGAAGTGGGGTAGCTTCTTCTGACTTCCCTGGGCACACGTGGTCACGCGGTGCACATACACTCAAGCGGGCAAACACACTACACATAAATACAATGCGTAAATTTTCAAAAGGCGACGTAAGCACCTCCTGAGTACCATGGCATTTCCGGTGAGGGTTAGATCGGAAGGTTCTGCCCTAACGAACATAAATCCCTTGATGGGTTCATACGGCATTGTTGAGAGTCAGGGAATGGTGGGAAGTGGTGTTGTAGTGCCAGGGAAGGGTTGAATTCCCCCTGAAACAGGCAGGAGCCGGTCTGATGCAAATCACAACAGGGTCTTTTTATTCGAGGTACCGGGGTTGGGGGGGGGGGTGCCCTTAGCGAACCACCGCACTCGCGTAGGACGGTTTTTGGCGATGAGGAGCCCCAGATATTTATCGGGGGAGGGAGAAGGTTTTATAAAAAACAGCAAGCAAATGTGTGTGTGTGTGTGTGTGTGTGTGTGTGTGTGTGTGTGTGTGTTTAAATGCATATTTATTTATATGAATGTTGTCTGCATGATCACCTGAATGCCAGTAGAGGGCATAGGATCCCATTATAGATGGTTGTGAATCACAATGTACTTGCTGGAAATTGAGCCAGTGCTCTTAACCACTGAGCTATCTCTCCAGCTCCCTTGTTGTTGTTTTCTTTTTTGATTTTTTATGTTTTTTAATTTTTTTTATTTTTATAAAACAGGGTCCCAAACTTGTTGTGTAGGCTAGGGGCTGGCAGCCAGTGAGATCTAGGGATCTACCCATCTGTGCCTCCTCAGTGTTAAGATTACAAGCACGTTCTATTAAACTTGTTCTCTCCTCCAATCCCCAAACAGGATTTCTCTGTGTAACAACTTTGTAGACCAGGAAGGCCATGAACCCTGTCTGCCTCTGTCTCTCGAGTGCAGGGTTAAAGGTGTATATATCATCATGCTTGGCGCTCTCTGTCTCTCTCTTTCTCTTTCTCTCTCTCTCTCTCTCTCTCTCTCTCTCTCTCTCTCTCTCTCTCTCTCTCTCTCTCTCTCTTGAATTCTGGGCACTAAACTCAGGCCCTTGTGATTGATTACAAGTAAAGCACTTTACTGACTGTTCTATCTCTCCAGCTATTGTTTTGCATTCTTGAGGTGTGTCCCCCACTAGCATAGCTGTAGCCATTTTGTTCCATGCCTATCAGCTTTTTCAAACTGTTGCTATAACATCCCTGCCAGTCACACAGAAAAAAAAATCTTGCCCCAAATAGACTGGATCAGAGCTGACCACCAGGCAGCACTTCCTGCACCTGCACATGAGCTCATTGTGGGTTTTGTTTTTTTCTTTCCTTTATAAGCCGGCCCTGAGAAATGTTTGGGGCTATTGCCTCAGCCCCTGAATTCTTAGCTGTGGCCCTGATAGGTCAGACTTAGGGTGTGTGTTCAATAAACCATCCTTGTCTGACTGAGACTAGTGTTCATGTGGTTTAATGGGGTGACTCCTGGACCCCCAACAGCATGACTGTTCTTTGCATCTTAATTTACAATAAAGGGGCCAAGAAATTATCTTGAGAGCAAGCGGTCAAGCAAATGCATCACTTAAGAATACCACTTTAGGGCTGGAGAGATGGCTCAGTGGTTAAGAGCACCCGACTGCTCTTCCAGAGGTCCTAAGTTCAATTCCCAGCACCCACATGGTGGCTCACAACCATCTGTAAAGAGATCTGATGCCTTCTCCTGGTGTATATGAAGACAGCTACAGTGTACTTACATATAATAAATGAATAAATCATAAAAAAAGAATATCACTTTAGGGGTTGGAGAGATGGCTCAGAGGTTAAGAGCACTGACTGCTCTTCCAGAGGTCCTGAGTTCAATCCCCAGGAACCACATGGTGGCTCACAACCATCTATAATAGGATATGGTGCCCTCTTCTGGTGTGTCTGAAGACAGCCACAGTGTATGTAAAATAGGTAAATCTTGAAAAAAGAAAAACCACGTTATTAGTTGTAGACATGAGGATACACATGTGCTGGGGCACTGGCTGACTGTGGAAACATTAATTCAGGTCCCCCCAACTCACAGGACTTATCTCTTTTTCCTTACATACCTTCCTTTAAGTTAAAAAAAAATTCATTGAAATATAATCACATGGGGGTTGGGGATTTAGCTCAGTGGTAGAGCGCTTGCCTAGCAAGCGCAAGGCCCTAGGTTCGGTCCCCAGCTCCGAAAAAAAAAAAGAAAAAAAGAAAAAAAAAGAAAAAAAGAGAAAAAAAGAAATATAATCACATAAATTTCCCCTTCTCTTTCCTCCCTCCAAGTCCTCTCCTGTCCTCCTCCTCCAACTCTGATGTTCCCTTAATCCTTCCCAAGTAGATGGTCTCTTTTTGATTATGATTTTATTATCATGAAATTATTATGACTATTGCTATTACACACATATTTAAACACATGATATATTAATACAACCTATGGAGTGGAGTCCAGGACTGTCCTCTTTGCCCTGGATAACCATTAGAGGCCTCACTTCTGGGAAAGACTTAATTCTCCCTTTTTAACAGTTCTTATTTGCCTAAAGTCCCTTTCCAGGTGTGGGATTAGGAGTTTTCCTCCTCCCACGTTACTATATCTTGGTTTTGGCAATCTTGTGTAGGAAGCCATATTGTGCACCTCTCTGGATGTAGTTTCCCTGTAATTTCTAAGCGACACATCTCACAGATTTCCTGGTCTTCTGCCCCTCTGTCTCTTATGTTCCCTGAGCGGGGTGTGTTGTAATTGTGGTTTTTGTAATGGTCTCTGTCTGCCAAGAGAAGCTACTTTGATCATCAGCAAAGGTGGCTTACGAACCAGGCCTAACTTGTCTTTTCTAATATATTTTGCTATTATTACTCCGAAAGTGTTATAATTGCTGCTGATTAAATATCTTATAGACAGCAGGATACGGTGGCTCTGAAGGACCCTAGGCGCTTTTGCCAGCCTTACACCCACCACCTCAGGTCAAGATTAGGTCAGGTACCAGCTTTCTGCCTTGGGTCAAGGCTAGGCCAAGTTCCATTCTCCACCCACAGTTCTCGGGAGGAGCAGGGACATTCTAGAAAAACTGCAGAATGTACTGATAATCACCTGACCCCTTTGGTCCCAGGTAGAGTTCAAATGCCTGTCACGCTTGCTAGCCAATAGATTCAAAGGTCAATATGCTTAGCCAATAAGTTTAAACTGTAACCTTGCTGATGTAAACTGTACCCCTAAAAAGTATAAAAACTGCTTGTGGTAGCCATTTGTAGTCACCTTCTAGTCACTTGACATGAGGGGCTGATTGAGGGTCAACCTCGACACGCCAGAAAAATAAACCTCTTGCGGTTGCATCGAACTCCGTTCTTGTGTCTCACTTGGGGATGTCTCCCAGTAGTTAAGACTCACTTCGAGCTGTACAGCTCAACCCATAATCTCCATGCTTGGCAGGCTGCCTGAACAGGAGGTTACTCTGAGTTCAAGGCCTCTCAGGGCTCAATAATTAGTTCAGATCAACTGGGGCTACAGAGTGAAACCCTGTTTCGAACACCATGCTTCCAGCCACAAAGGAAAATCCTTACCTATTTCTAGCATGTACACATGTATTTGATAGTATTTGATACTACTATGTGGGGCAGACAAAAAATGAAATTATTTCCTTTGTTGAGAATCCAATTTTCCCTTTTCTGAGTAATAGTAACATTTGATCCTTCTCACTTCAGACAGTAATGATGCTCCTTTCACTGCAGAGAGCTTTTGGGGTAGGAAACCTTCTAGGAATTTGGAGGGAAGTTGACCTTGGGCCGTGACCTAGAAGTAGGCCTTAGGCAGGAATTTGACTTTGGGCTAGAACAAAGTAGGCTCAAGATGAGTACAACTGAGGAATGTGTTCTTTGTGTCAGGATGGGCCTGTTAAGACCCTGAATACAGCAATCACGGGATCTTCCCTTTATGCAATGTTTGTTCCTTAACTACCCAGTCTATGCTTTGTTTGTTCCATGACTTTGTACCTTAGGACTGATCACATTCTTTGTATGTACCTAGAATGATATAAAAGCAGACGGGGGTGGGGAGATATATAAACCTGCCTTAGCCTCAGAACTGGCTGGGGTCGTGGTACACTGTTGTCTAATTGTCATTTTAATCCTTGCCCCCTCCCTGGAGTACACGTTGACTGAGCTGGCTTGGTCATTTCATCATCTCTCCCTCTTCTCCCTTTTACTCTGCACCCACTTCAGGTCTGGGGACTTAGCCCACAGCCTTGGTTTTCTTTGCTTTTCTCCTCCCCCTTCCTACTCTGTAGCCCTACTTCTTTTGGAACTCACTATGTAGACCAGGCTGTCTCTGTCTCTCCAGTGCTTGGGTTAAAGATATGCACAACACCAGGCTTTTTAACACCAGTTTTCAAAGTGAACAAATTTAAGGGTTAGATAATCAATTTTGCATAAGTACTGAGTGAAAATGTTCTTCACTTGATCTCACTTAAACGGACTAATTTTGTTATCTTTTAGTTTTGAATGGGCATACATCTTAGAGTCTCTCAGAGGCTCTTGAGGAAGCTGTAGTACGCCAGGTACTTGTTCTCATATTTGGTGCAGGAAATCCACTTTTGCACACCCTAACCTGCATCCTCTGGAATTGAGAATTCCTTTTTGGAGATAAGGTCTGATCCAGGCTAGCCTCAGATTCCCAAGCTCAGGTGCTAGTCTTGCCCCAGCCTCTTGAACAGCTGAAGACTACAGTGCTGATCGGGGTGCCAGGCTGAACCAAATGTTTATTGTATTTGAAGTACTGTTTGATAATAACCACTGCCTGAGAGTCTTTGCCGTAGTCCTTGGAATATGCCTGCAACTGGCTCCCAGAAGAGCCATAAACAAACCACGAAGATTTAGGAGGGAACTGTATTCATGTGTGTGTGTGAGAGCACACAGTGTGTGCAGGAGCCCAGAGATCTGATGTTAGAGCCTCAGAACTGGAATTATGGGTAATTGTGAGCTCCTGTGTGGATGCTGGGAACCAGACCCTGGTCTTCTGCAAAAGCAGCAAGTGTTTTTTTCTTTTTTCTTTTTTTCTTTATTAACGTATTTCTTATTTGCATTTCGATTGTTATTCCCTTTCCCGGTTTCCAGGCCAATATCCCCCTAACCCCTCCCACTTCTATATGGGTGTTCTCCTCCCCATCCTCCCCCCATTACTGCCCTTCCCCCAACAATCACGTTCACTGGGAGTTCAGTCTTGGCAGGACCAAGGGCTTCCCCTTCCACTGATGCTCTTACTAGGCTATTCATTGCTACCTATGAGGTTGGAGCCCAGGGTCAGTCCATGTATAATCTTTGGGTAGTGGCTTAGTCCCTGGAAGCTCTGGTTGGTTGGCATTGTTGTTCATATGGGGTCTCGAGCCCCTTCAAGCTCTTCCAGTCCTTTCTCTGATTCCTTCAAGGGGGTTCCTGTTCTCAGTTCAGTGGTTTGCTGCTGGCATTCGCCTATGTATTGCAGCAAGTGTTCTTAACTGGGAAGCTTTCTCTCTGGCACTCCAGATTCTGCTTTGTTTTTCCCACCTGAACTTGATCCTGATGGTTTCCTTCTCAAGGGGAATCTCTTGATTGAACCATGTAATCAAAACTCGTCTTCCTGCTTCTATGCTGGGGATGATGCAGATCGGCCCATGCACACGGCTCAATGCCCAGCACCACATGAAAACTAATTGTTTTGGTAAATGCCTGTAATCCCAGAACTGGAGGCCAAAGGATCAGAAGTTCAAATTATCACTGCCTACATAGGAAGTTTAGGTCAGCCTGGGCAAGAGTTCCTTGAAGAAAACAAAGTTTGGATATTATCCTATTTGGGGCATGACCTACTGTGTGTCATCTTTCACACACACACACACACACACACACACACACACACACACACACACAAAGTTACCCACAAATAGTCAGGGCCACCTCAATGTAGAGGCAATGAGCTTATAAGAAATACTGATTTCCAAACAAGGCATTGTACATCCAATCAAGGATGCAGGGGTAAGGGGGCCCTAGAGCCTTAAGTCGGGGGCTGCTTAATGGGACCAAGAGGTGTATGGAATCTAGGGATTCCCTATGTGGGAGGCTACAAAGATGTAAGGAGAGGTTACGGTGACTAAAACAGAACTACAGAGGAAGATGATATGATCAGCTGAAATACCACAGAGCACAAAGTCAAACAACTCAACTTTATTTATCTGGAAAATGGATGAGTTCATTCAGTGGTGTTTAAAGCCTGAGTCTGCACGTTCTCCTTAGAAAGGTCAGCTATGTTTGGCAGGGGCTCTGACGGTTTGAAATCTAGATGGTGGAAGAGAACCGAACCAGAGAAGAATTAATTTCCTAGGAATTCCCTTACATTATAATCAGGCTCACCTCCCTTCCTTATCAGCTCTCTCCACTGTCCTATCTCTTGGGGGCCTCCCTCATCTTTCTGTATCACCACTCACCCGCCTGATTTTCCAACTGGGCTTCAGGCCGGTCACCCCAGAGGAGATGCTTGGGGTCATTGAGGAACCGCTGGCTTCGCTGGCATGTCAGACAGGTCTGTACTGTCCAGCGTTGTCCCTTTCGGCCTGGGGCATAAATGGGAAAGGAGAAGAGAGTGTCCAGGCTTCTGAGAAAAAGGTTTTCCTTTTTTTATGCAGTTTTTCTTCCACCATTAATAGAAATTCCATCCCATCTACACTTGGAATGCAGATTTGATGTGCGTGTGAGGCCTGCATACATACCACAATATCTTGGAACTCTGAAGCGAAGTTCAAGCTCTTTAACATTCTAGTTTCCCGTCCATACATGTATACGTGTTAGTGTTATATGCATGAGTGCGTGCGTATGTGTGAGCACAGGAGCACTCTTCTAGGTATATGTGGAGGACAGAATCTAGTTTGGGTGTCTTCCTTCACCATATTCCACCATGTTCTTTTGGAACAGGGTCTCTCACTGAACCTGGAACTGGGTATCTTCAGCTAGACTGCCTGGCCAGAGAGGCCACCAGGATCTTTGTCTTCACCTGCTCCCAAGGCTGGGGTTACAACCTGCTTGTATACAGGTGCTGGAGAGCTGAAGTCAGGTCCTCATACTTAAATTTACCAGGATCCTTATCCACTGAACCATTTCCCAAGTTCCTAAAGAGCACACATTTTCTCGTGTGGGAATCCCAATGTCACGACATACCTTCCTCCCTATCTCTACCTTCAGCACTCTACTCCTACCAGTTGAAGCAGTAGCTGGGTGTGTTGTCTCATGCTTGTAATCCTAGCTAGTGATGCCGGGGCGGGAGACTGCAGGGAATTGGAGGCCTGCTTGGACTACCGTGACACTTATGTCAAAAAAAAAAAAAATCAAAACCAAAAGCAAAGAGACGTTATGTTTTTGTTTGAGACAAGGTTTCTTTTATGCAGTCCTGGCTGGTCTGGATTATATAGATCAGGATCGGCTTGAACTCATGAAATCCACCTGTTTCTACCTCCAAGTGCTGGGATAAAAGGGGCGGACCTCCACAACCCACTCAACCAGTAAGTAGTACTTAATGCACCCTGGGAATTGTTTTTAAACTACGGAGTGTCCTGTAGTCTTAGATGGTCTTAGGGATAAGTCAGCTGCAAAAAGCCTCTACCTCCAGAAGCTGCTGAGCACTGCCCTGCCCTCCATGTCCCCACATAAGTGTCCCTGGGGCAGCACTCACGTCTCTGGCGCTGCGTGCAGGTGAGGCCAGGGATGAGGAGAGAGGAGCAGTCGCGACAGAGCGTCCTCTTCACAGAGGGGTCCCTGGGTGAGGAGAGGAGATCGTTGCCTGTCTGCCTGCCTGCTCGCCAGCCGGCTCGCATGCGCCCCGGGTCCCGCCCGCCAGTCCGTGCCTTACTGCCGTAGGACCAGCCGCTTCGCGATGGTCTTCTCTGTGTGGCAGTAAAACCTAGCCAGTGCCTGGTTCTCGGGGTTCTGAGAGAGGACGCAGTGTGCAGCCTGGGGACAAGGACGGCCATCCGGGTCATTCCTCGGCCGGAGCACGGGCCTGCCACCCACCTGAGCGCTGTCTCACCTGGTAAAGGAAGTTGAGTCTCTGGAAGGCCTCCCGGTCTTTCACTTGGCCCGCCATGAGTGTCTGCCCCTCCTTACGGATGTCCGGCCCCAGACGTGCGCAAGGTCTGCTGGGAGCTGTAGTGCGAGGACCGCAGCCCGGCCGCCACCGCCCTTATCAGAGACCAAACAACCCCACTGGTCCTGTGTGTGCATTCTTTCCTGGCAAGCAGTCATAGTTTGGTATTCCTCTTGTGTATATTAGGTAGGGCCCAGCGCAGCTAGTGGAGCAGGTAAAGGATCTTAAACTTAACAGAACCAGAATAACTGGTGCTATATTCTTGTTATCTCATCACGGGAGAGGTTGAGGTGGGACTATCATAACTTATAGGCTATGAATTATGGGCTATATTGCTAGACCCTGTCATGAAAATAAAAAGCATTGGTGCCTGTGGGCCTGAAAGTGAAAAAGTATCAGATCACAAGGGAGGAATTAAGGAAACAGGACAAAACATCCCCGGGCAAAGAGCTAACCCTCAGAAATAAGTTTTCTCTCACTTCTTATTAAAGGCACTTGCTAGTCCAAGGGCTGGCTACATCAACAGTTTTTATACCACAAAAAAACAGGCAGCAGCATGGCCTGTCTCTTTGCTATTAGTAACTACTTCACCCTCCTCCTTCTGACCTTTTCTCATTTATTCAGCCTGGCTTGGTGTTTACCTCTGATTCCCAGTTACTGGTTAGGATCATCTAAGGTCAGAAGAAGAGGGATCCATGCCAAATCTCAAGTTGAGGACACCAGTGTAAGTTAGGAGAAGAAGAGATCTCTCCTTGTCTCAGGGCCCTGCCAGGATGGGTGGAGAACCAGGCTTCCAGCACAGAGTAAGGCAATTAGCTGAAACTTACCCGGGGTATTTTGTATGGGCCTTCAGACTCAAATGAGGGGAGTGTGTTAAAATGTGGATTCCTAAGTCCATTCAAACTTCCATTAAGAACAGAGGGTGAGACCCAAGACCATAGTTTCCACACCCAGCGATTTTCACATAAGGCCACTGCCAAATTACCACACAACTCAAGAGATCACATTAGTGGATCCTTTGTTCCATATTTTCACCAACCAAATTATCTTGCCACAAAGAACCACAGTCAAGGCACAAAGGTAAGAGGAGAGTGGACAAAGTCCTGTTGAGGTGGTAGGAGGAACTGAATACCCTCAATGCAGTTTCTTGTCTCAGTCTTGTGTGAAGATTACCCAGGCAGCAGATAATCCAGGCTGTTTGGTTTGGCATGCATCACGTTACCTTTTGTGACAAAATATGTACCCTATGGGTCGTTTATTTTGGCCTAAAATTAAGATAATTTACATTCTCTGAAAAGGGGAATGTCAAAGGGTGGAGGATGGAAACAGAGGCTTAGCCGTCATCTGGCCCTTTGTAACACAAACCACCCTCTTCTACCCTGCTGTCGTGGGGTGAGGAAGACTCCATTATCTTCCCTTCTTTCCTTAGACATTTGAGCCAGGGGACAAGGTGGACAACTTAGTAACATTCTTTAAGGCCAGAGCTTTGGCTACACCGTTCTGTCTCCTTTAACATCTGACTCCTCTCCAAGTTGCCTTGGGAACAATGGAAGGGCAGATGTGTGTCTTGCAGAATCGCTTCCATCTCACCTTTAGAAGGGAACGAGAGGAGCCTACTTTTTAGAGACAGCCAACTGCAGGAACCAGGAATAACCCAAGCCTTTGGGACACGGATTCTCCTTTCTTCCCACCCTTTCCTTCTCCCAGATCTGAACCTCTGGCTAATCCTAAGGGTAATGATTAACATTACCCTAAGAAAAGAGATCAAAGAAATCCCCGTTCCCTTCATTCATTTCTAGAAACACTCCTTCAGCCTTTTCCCTGATTCCTCTCCTAACTTTAATGCTCAATCTCTGCCCCCAGAAAAGCCCCTCAACTCCTAGACTCATGACAGCCACTGCCACTCATCTTCCACACAGAGGTATGTGTACAGATCCCTACGCACTTCCACAAGAACAAGGCTATTCTGAGTCATAGAAGCCTTTTAAAGGTTTCTGTTCCCTGCATTTTAAGCAAATTAAGACCCTTTCCAATAGACTTGGTTTCTGGAAAAGCCTTTTCTTTCTCAACCTGTCCTTGTGCACTAGGAAACCTGGACCCTGGGAGTCCACACTCCCACTAGTTAGGAGGGAGACACATCTGTGCTTGGTCATGCAGCCCAGTCCTATCTTTCTCCTTCACACAAACCATCCCACAGACGAGGTGGTTTCTCAAGATGGCTCAAGACTGGAACCACGCAGACACCAAGGTTTTCCAGTGGGCCAGTTAGGAAGGCCCGCTGCTCTTGACCCTGCCTCACCCCAATTCAACTGCATCTCTTGTCATTCCCAATCCGTTGGGGGTCTGATGGTAAGTGGTGCAGCATTCTTCCGACCGGCTCGGATCCCTGGGTAGAAGAGGGGCCAAAGTTTTTCAGTGAAAGTATCAGTGAAGGTGTAGATATGTGAGCGGTCTGTGACGTTGTAAAAAGACAGTGTGCCAGCCTCATAGTCTAGGAATATGCCTACCCGCTTAGGTTTCACCTTGATGTGCAAAGGGGTAAAAGGCGTGGTGGTGGCTGCATACTTGTCCCCATTCCACAGCCGAACACGCCAGTAGCCAGTCTCCGGGAGTGGAGTCAGTTCACCCTTCCTGCTCACAGAGTCCCGGCATACTCCTACTGCCCAGTGGGTCTTGTCACCCACCTCCACCTCCCAGTAGTGTCGACCTGAGGTGAAGCCTTCAGTAGCTAAGACACAAGGGTAGAAAGTGAAACGCTGTGGTGTGTCAGGGAGGTCTCGGAGTCTTGTCTCCACAAACTTGACACTTTTCCGATCCTCTGACAGGACAAGGTTAGGATGAGCCGTCTCAGGGTCCAGGGTCACATCCGCTGGCGGAAGAAGCCAGAGTGGAGCTAGATGAGGATGGGAATAGCTAAACATCCCTGCCTCACTTTCCCAGCCTCCCTGGACCTCCTGCAAGGTCCCCAGAACACTGTGGGTTGCCTAACCTTAAATCATGCTTGCTTTTGCTGTATGGAGAGGAGAAAGGCGCGGTCTGAGGGAGGGCCAGAGACAAGGAGCCATATCAAGTGGGCAGTAGGGGCTGGGGGAGGACGAACAGGAACTTGCATCCTGAAATAGTGATGCTTTCTGATTGCTTTTCCCAGCATAAATATTCACGATGTCCCCTTTCACTTTCATGGCTGAGATGGTAAATGCCCATGGTCACCTGACGAGTGACCATGTTTCAGTCCCTATTTAGAGCTGATGACACCCAAGGTTTCTTCTCTGAACTCTATGATTCAGGTGAGACGGAAAGCTGGTGATGGGGGAAGGTGGAGTGGGTCTAAGAAGAGGGAAGCTCACGGGAAGGATCTGCACTCTCCAGTCCTCTGCATGCCCTCTGCCAGTGTCCTTCTGGGAACAACTCACCAATTAGCTGTTTAAGAATTTTCCTTAGGGCAAAGTACTGCCGGGGGAAATGGCTGAAGTTCTTTTCCAGCTCTATAGATACTGAAGTCACCTCCATGGTCTTCACCTTCTCACATCTAGGAAGGATGGGAGATAAAGAAAGTCAGAACAGAGGTAGGGGCGCTGTAGCCACCTGAATGTGTAAGTGGCGTCATCTTTACTGAAAAGTAGAACTAGACCTCTCCCACTTTCCTTCCTCCTTTTATTGTACCCAGAGAGCTATGTGGTCCCCTTGACAGATCTGCATCTTAAGCATGAGCCTCACGTTTCATGCAAATGGACAGGCATCCTCCACTACTTGTGCTCCTGGGCTCCCAACCCCTTCTGCCATCTTGTTTGCACAGCTACAGGCACGCAGGCATATGCAGAACGTGGCTGCTCTCACTGCTCTGGCCAAGCACAGCCTGATGTCAAAAGGGAGGTGAAGACTTATCACTCCCAATGGCTCATCCTTCTCCATATCTGACTCATACATTGTATGACTTCCCCTTTCTTCCTTTCTCCAAGTCATTACTAAACCCAGTCTCTAAGCCTAGAGCTAACCCAGAGACACAGAGTCACTTACTTTTCTAGGGTACTTTTCACATCCTAGAGGAAAAGAGAAAAGAAAGTAAGATTGGTCCTAGATTTCATGGAACATGATGGCAAAAAGGTTCTCCCTCTTCTCTACAGTTCTAGATCTGCAAACTAGGCACCAGGCAAACTGAGGGTCCCACTTTGAGGGACCCAGTTTGTGTCTTGTGGAATGCCATAACTGCTGGCCATCACAAACCGTGGTAATATCACTTCAAAATGGTTTCCTGTATGTTTGACTTTGTTCCTCAAAGACACTGCAGGCTCCTTGGCAAGGGACAGAGGTTGTATCTGCTCTTTGCTTTGTCCTCCGAATCCAACCACACACCTCTGCGTCATGAGGATCAGTAAGACAATGCCAGCCTGGTGGCACAGGACACTTCCCACCACGGTCTGGACTTCCTTGTCTAGAGCACTGGTTAATAAACACTAATTTATATCAATCCTGATTGAGACTCCTTTGGATCCAGATGACAAACACAATGAATCTCACCCTGCAGAATTTCCAGTTTAATGCGGTTAGCAAAGCACACACAAATCAAGACACAGGGGTAGACACTAAGTAACACAGAATGTACATGTAAATGAGCAGTGAAGCTTCACCGACTCAAATGCCAGTGATCTTTTCTGAGAGGAAATCTGCTTAAGAGAGCAAGACTACTTTATGTGTTTTAGAGGTAGCAGTGGTCTGACTACTTCACACCGTCAACATATTCAGTACCCTTTATGTTTCTACCCACCCCACTCTGGGCACTGGGCACACTGAGTTCCAGGACTGGAAAGCAATGGCAACTGCATTTACAAATTGAGTGCACAGTTTATCTCTAAGTAGAACAGACTTTTATCTTCTGAAAAAATAATTTTTTTTTGGGTACAAATTATATACATTTTAGAAAAAGACTTGTGTATGAGTGTCTTGCTTGCTTGCATGTATATATGTGCACCATGTGCAAGCAACGTCTGAAGAGGCCAGAAGAGGTTATTAGAACCCCTGGAGCTGTAGTTACAGAGGTTTGCAAGCTGCCATGTGGGTGCTGAGAACTAAACTTGGTCTTCAAGAGAAGCAGGTGCTCTTGACCACTGAGTCATCTCTCTAGCTTCAAGCACATAATTTCTGAAAAGACAGAAGGATATTAAGGATGTAAAAAAAAAAATTGGGCGTGGTATGGTGGTGCATGTCTTTAATCCCAGCACTCAGAAAGCAGAGGCAGGTGGATCTCTGTGAGTTTGAGGCTAGCTTGGTCAATAAATTGAGTCAAGGACAGCCAGGGCTGTTATATAAGACAGCCCTGTCCAGAAAAAACAAAAAAAGAAAAAACAATTCCCTCCCCCACCCCCTGAAGCAGAAAACCAACCACCCAAACCCAAAGGAACGGAAGGGAGGGTAGAGATCTGCGCTGCCCACTCCAGGAAAACACCTTAGCACACACCTGCAAGAAAAACCTGGATTACAGAAACAGATTAGGAGGGCGTACATTACTGACAGCATGGCCCACAGGAAGCTAGACTGTGTTCAACCTGAGGGGCTGTACAGGAGCAAAGGTCGAACCTTAAGCATCTCGAAGCCTGACTGTAAGCACTTGCCCTCCACCTCAGCAGCTAAGTGGGCAAGGTCCCGGCGCCTATCCCCAAGGTGAGCAGCGTTTTCTCGAAGTCTCTGTAGAATGTCCTGTTCTTCCTCCTCCAGCCGGGAGAGCAGCGTCTGCTGTTCCTCGTCCAGTCGCCTGTGCAGCTCCTCAAACTCCTTTAGGATCTGCTGCCGGCGGCTCTCTACCAGTCTCTGACAAAAGGGAGGATGCTATCAGGATCAGAAGGTACAGGGAGTCTCTCCCCCATCCACCAGGCTCAGGACAGACTTCTTTGCCACTGGGAAGACTTTAGCAACACACTTGCTTCTCTTCCTGTACAGGACACTGTTACCTGCCTGCACGCCTCCAACAGACAACTCACAGTGCAAACCAGTGGGAAGATCTAAAACAATCAGTACTTGGACTGTGTGTTTGTTTTTAGCCTAAATTAACCCTTTATATTTTAATAAACACATTCAAGATTTAATCAATGATGTGATGACACCTAGTTATGGACATGGATATTTTTGCTATTTTCTACTTTGATGTTTGGCTTATACAATCTGATGAAGAACAGACACGAGGAAGTCAAAGATTGCCATCATTAGAACTGTGAGACACTAGCCTGATGAAAACAAGAGAACACGTAAGAAACGAGCAGAACCAGCAACAGTCTCATGAGTTGATGCAAAGCATATATTCTGACGTGAGGGCTGAACTTAACTTTGGTCGCTGTTTGTTTGCTTTTTTAAACTATGTTAAACAGCCTAAGTCACTTCTGAGATGACTGAGAACCCCGGAAAGAAGCTGTGTGTGGTCAGAATGGCAGTGCTATGGACAGGTTGGACCGTTGCAGGCCTAGATTTTACCTTTAGTCTCCTAAATAGCCCTTTCGTTGACTACTTCTGTGCTGGACCTAACATTCTGTAATGACCAGATTAAAAGGATAAATGTATTAATCGATCTCCAGTTTTCAGCAACCAGAGGATGAAGTGTCATCAGACAGCTTGAGGCTGGGCCTGTAGCTGATGACTTTGCTGTAACTACCATGTTTTTTCTATTTACTGTTTCTACCAAGGCACTTGAAAGGTGCCTTGCTTTCTGGGTTTCTTTGTTCTATTACTATGAAAACTTCATGAAACTGTTTCCAAGTTGAAACATGGAATCTGGGGTGACCTAAATATGTGTTTCAAGGCCATGGTCTCTCAGTTTTAGCTCTAGAATAAATTCTTATTTATACGAGAGTTGTTTTTTATGTTGCCGGAGAAGTCCCCACTCCAGATCAGATTCCAGATACTTTAGTAAATTAGTTGTATAAAATCTGAAACATGCTTTTGCATCAGTATACATTTTTACTTTTAACAAATATTCTTAAAGTTTGAGAGTGTAGGACTCAAAAGAGCGGCTATACCACTTTCTGAGGGTTATCCACATGCCCTTCCCTAGGCCTTCCTGCAAGTGACCTTCCCCAGTGTAGGAGTCTCAAGTGCTTGACTGAAAGGGAAGCATGTGGACAGGGACAGAGAGGTGGGGCTCAGGCTCAAGGATAGTGTGACACAAAAGCCTTCGAGCCTCAGAGCTTTGTGGATCTGAAGCTATGCCAAGCAGATGGCAGACAAGCTTCCCTTACAGGGTCACTCGCTGCTGTCTCAGGTAGGCAATGGCAGGTTGCACTCTCACCTTGGTCCTGCACAGACTCAACATCTGTGGTGTTATGAGCACTCCTGACGAATTGTACTCATTTAGGAGTATGTTTTAGGGGCCAGAGAGTCGACTCAGTGGTTTAAATGGTTTAAAATGCTTGCTTCCTTGGCTGGGTGTGGTGGCCCAACACCTTTAAAGCCTGGAGGCAGAGGCAGGTCTATGGGTTGGAATCTTGAGTTCAAGGCCAGTCTGGTTTGCAAAGTGAGTTCAGATAGCCAGGGCTCTGTAACACACAAACCCTATCTGTGTCACTGAAAAACAAACCAGAGAAAGCTTGCTTCTCTTCCAGACCTGAGCTGGGTTTCCAGCGCTCACAGGAGGTCGTACATAACTGCCTATATCTCTATTGCCAGGGAACCTGGTTTGTCGACTTCTCTCTCTGAGAGAATGTGTTCATTGCTGTGTGTGCACACATATACAAACACACACAGACAAAAATAAACCTTAAAAAAAAAAAAGAAAAAAAGAACACTATATGCTGCTTCTCTTAGACTTCACCTTGTCACCAAGAACACGGCTGCTTGCAGTGTTGGACGCACATGTGCTCAGAAGGAGCTCGTACTTGGCACATTCATAGTGTCACATAAGGTGCAAGCACAGGACCACCCTGCAGGGGCTTTTAGGGAAGTCAGGATCAAATAGTCACATATCGGATTAGTAATCAAAATCACTTTTAGCTGGGAGTGGTGTGCATACCTTTAACCTCAGTATTTAGGAGGTAGAGGCAGACAGATCTCTGTGAGTCCCAGGCCAGCCAGACCCACAGTGTGAAAATCTACCATAAAAAAAATTTAAAAATCACTCTGATGCTACTGGCTATGACAGTTGCTTTAAAATTATATCGGTAGGCTATCTTATCCGAATTTTCACTTTAAAAATGTTGATTTCAGCATAGCTAGTTATAAACTCCACCCAGGAGAGCCAATCTTACTAAACAGCCCACGCTGGTCTGTGCTGGCTGTGAATTTGTGATTCGGGTATTGGGGATTCCTGCCCTAGCCTCCTCTGGTTACAGGTGTGCACCATCATGCCTAGCTCACGAACCTGTATTTTGTCAACTGTGTTGGGGACTGATGCCATACCCTCAGACTCCATACATTTTAAAACTTTTGTATTTTTGAGACAGAGTCTTTCTATAGTCTGGCTGGCCTCACTTGCAACCCTCCTGTCTTAGTCTCCTGATTATTGGGATTAGATGAATGTGTTCCAAGTCTTGCTCCTATGAACTGTTTTAAAGGGGTTAATGAATCTAGTTCTGGGGGCTGGGATGAGAGGAAAGCAAGGGGCTAAAAGGGGAGGAAGATGAATTCAAATAGTCATAAAAGGAATGTTTTGAATTGCAGTCTTAAAGGACACTGAATAAAAATTAATAATTGAAAACAACAACTTAACTATACTTTGGTTAAAATACTATTATGGTGTAAAGAAGAAATGCCCTCCATGTATTTGAATACTCATGTATTTGTCTCCACAGTTGGTAGCCCTTGGGACCTTTGCAAAGGTGATAGAACCTTTGGGAGGTGGAGCTTTGCTGGAGGAAGTATGTTGGGGGGCAGCTTTGAGGGTTTATAGCCTTACCCTATTTCCTGTTTGCTCTATTTCCTGTGTAGGGTGAAAAATCTTATCTGCCGGCTTCTTGTTCCTGCAGCTATACCCTGCCTTCCCTGCCATTACAGACTCCTACCTCTAAAAGATGTTTCTCCCTTAGGTTACTTTTTTGTCGTGGCATTTTATTGGGAACTGCACAGGTGGAGGCTGAGGAAGGGACAGACATTCTGGCAATGAATCAACATTACATTAGCTTACTTAATTTTAAGGATGTAGTTCTAAGCCAAGTGTTATGGTGCATGCTTTTAGTCCCAGCACCTGGGAAGGTAGATCTTTGTTGAGTTTGGAGTCGACGTGGTCTATATAATGAGTTCCAGGCCAGTGAAGGTATATAGTGAGACTCCATCTCAAACAAATGAAAAGAATGTGGTTCTTTGGAGCTGGAAAATTTAAAAGCATTGGGTGTTTGTTCTTCTAAAGGACCTGAGTTTGAATCCCAGCATCCATCCGCATGACACTTGCAACCACTGGTAACCATGGGGAAATATCCATACACAAAAACAGTGAAAAAGAATAATTAAAAACAAACAATAGCTTCTCCCTATCTCCCCTGTGAACTTTGCAAATAAAATTCTCTTTCCTTCAACACCTCTAAGTTCCCATCGCTGCATTCTTAGGAGAGCCTCTTTCCTTGCTTGGGAGTGAGAAGAGGAGAATAGTGGGCAAGGAAATAAAATGTTTTGTCTGTTTATTTAAAATGTACTTATTATATATGTAATATATATATGTGCATATGTGAGTGTGTGAGTGTGTGCGTGTGTGCGTGAGTGTGTGCACGCACATGCATATTCACAATGAGTAGGTGAGCATGTGGGTCACAGTCAGTGCACATGTGGAAGTCAGATGTCAACTCTGGATTCACTCTTCTTTCTCCTTCCTGTGGGCTTCAGGTCTTGATGCTTACAGAGCAAGCACCTTTATCCACTGAGCCATCTCCCCAGCTCCCTTTCTTCATTTTTTTTTTCCAGTTCTGACACCTTTCTAATAGAAATCATTGTTTTTAGGAAACAAATAGCACTTCTGTAATTTTTACAATGTTTCTTACCTTGATCTTAATTTAAGTAACACTAGGAAGACCTCAACCTTTCTTCATTTCTTACACCGTTCTCAGAACTTAATTCAGGGTAAGTAACATACCTACATGTTTAATGGAAACCCTGATGAGATGCCGCTGTGAGAGAACAGCAGTTCTCCTGCTCACTGGCAGCGGACTCAAAGGGATGCTGACTTGCTCACAGGCAAATGGTCAGCCAAGCAGTGAAGCAACTTGTTTATTTAAAAAGTACTTCTTTAAAGTAAAAGCTTTACCTTGAGTTCCCCTGGTTTCCTTTCTTCTGAGGCTTTGCAGCAGGTGATCTCCTGCAGCTTCTGTTCCAGGGGCTCCAGGCACTTCTGAAGTTTCTCCTGAGGGTTGGGAGAAAGCAGGAGAGGTGACATTTGGAGTTAGTTGGTACATCCATTACTCAAGAGGTTAACCTACTTATTATTCCTTGTGCTGTTGATAAAGATTTATTTTTAGTCACGTGTAAGGTTTGCTTGAGTGTGTGTGCATGTGTGTGTACCAGTGCCCAGGGAAGCCAGAGAGCATCAGGTCTCGTGGAACTGAAGTTATAGGCTATGGAAGGGCCATCTGGGAACAAACTCAGGTGACCTGCCAGATTGGTCCACACTCTTACTGCTAAGCCATCTTTCTAGCCCCGACCATTCCTTCCCTTGAAGTACTTAGGTTAAACCCAGGGCTTCCAGCATGCTAGGCAAGTGCTCTACCTGAGGCACGTTCTCCACTCCTTAGTTATTTAATTTCATTACTTCTTGGTCTAGAGCTGGAGATGTCATGCCGACGTTTTGTGGATCCTCCTTTCCCTGTCGTTAGTCACCATCATGCTGTGGCTCACCTGACGTTCCCTTGAACCTAGTAGTCTAGCTGTCATCGCCTGCGCCTGTTCCCACTCTATTTTCTTATGGACAACTGCCTATCACATTTGAAGTTACCTGGCTTTTTGTTTGTTTGTTCTGGAGGTGGTGGGGATCCATGAAAGTATCCAAGAAAGAACAGTGTCCAGTACCGTGCCACACCCTCCTCCTGCCAGAGCCACCGTTGGAGTTTTATTTATTTGTTATTGTTATTTTATGAGTAGGCCAGCAGTCCAGGCTGGTCTCAAACGTGTAGCCATGCTCCTTCAACTCCTGATCCTTCTGCTCCCACCTTCTGAGTGTGGGGACTGTGAGTGTGTTATATCACCATACCTGCCTTGATATTCCTTCGAACCTTTGCTTCTATTCAAACCTAACCACTTAGAAACAAGTAAAAGGGTATAAATGAAGTAAAAATCGTTTTAGTTCTAAAATATTTTTCAGATCTTCGTGTGGTTCTACTCATTTATTTAAAATCTGTTATATTCCAAGTCAGTACATACTAAACTGGGAAGTCTCAATATCATTGCAGTAAGTTACAGAAAATTTGGGGTACTCCTCACAGTTCTTGTGGAGGACAACTGACAGTTGTACCGAATACCCGTGATAGAGTTTAGAGGGAAATACAGAGGAACAATGGTAGCCTTACTCAGAGAGTACGTATTCTTAGCTGCTTCCCCCTCCCACTCCCGCGTCGAGTCACGGGCCTGGTTGCCTACCTTGTACTCCTGTGTAGCATCGTCCATCGGCACGACCGTATGGGCCCGGTGGGTATGGGAAATTGCACATATCAGACAGACAGCCTCCTGGTCTTCGTAGCAGAAAAGGCTAAGGGGTTCATGGTGCTGGGAGCAGAGGCTTTCGTCTCTGATCTTCCGCTTGACCGTCTGGAGCTGCTTGGCTATTTCCACCATGCTGCCTAGCTGTCGGTTAGGCCTGAGGCTCCGGTATCGGGATGTCTTCCGACAGACAGGGCAAGGGAAGTCCCGCTCTAGGTCCTCCCACCAGCGGGTAATACACGCTTTGCAGAAGTTGTGCCCACATTCAATGATAACCGGCTCCTTCAGGTACTCCAGGCACACAGAACAGCTTGCCTCTACCTGCAAGTTCTCCAGAGCAGCGGCTGTGGAGGCTGCAGAGGCTCCAGCCTCTAACAGACTTGTCTCTGCCATTATAACTTGGAGGCAGGGGGAGAGAGAAGTGTTAGTTGGAGGGTTACTTTGTTTCCTGACATTAGCTCCCAGTAAGCCATACTTCCGGATGTAGCCCCATCTTGGCATTCTCCCATCTCCACCTTTTTCACCGGTTGGTCTGTTTACGGTGTTTGTGACTTCTCCCCATCACTGCATTTTTTTTTTTTGAGTCAGCAAATATCAGCAGTGCCCAGAATCTCTCTACCTCTGCCTTCTCATTACCAACGATGAAAAGGAGCCTGATGTGGTGACTCAAACCTATAGCCCCAGCATTTTTGAGGTCAAGGCAGGGGGGACTGTCATCAGCTGAAGGACATCCTTGGCTACACAATGAGTTCTAGGTTAGCTGGAATCACAGAGCTCTTATTTCTAGAGAGAGGGAACCACAGGAATTGAGATATAAGCCAAAGTGTTAGGATTTTAGCTGGGCGTGGTGGCTCACTGTGAGGCAGGAGAATCAATATAAGGATGAGACTAGCCTGGGCTGTAGAGTAAGACCTTGTTAAACAAATACAGTATTTTTCAAGTTTTTTTTAAATGGCCCTAGAACCCATTAGAATTTTTAAAGAACTTTATATACGAGCACTGCACCAACATCAAAGAACCCAAAACTACTTCTTATAGTCTTACGTCATAGAAGCTTTATTACTGTAGAGTCTAACCTTGAGCTGCTCTTTTTCAAAGGGCAATACACTGGATGAGTTAAGCTACAGCAACACGCTTTCTTTCCAGGGGAACGTGAGCTAGTTCTTCCTCTCACCAAACTAGCCCAAAGAACGAACATTCTCTTCTTGGAGAAGACGTTACTGTCACTTGTCTCATTTCTATTTGTGTGCAGATGGAATGGCTGCAAAGCAACACATACACATCAGCTCTGAGAGAGAACTGTTGAGTGGAGGGCAACAGCTTTCTAAATGTTCAGTGGTGACTTCAGTCTTTCAAAGTCACTACCAGTAACCAAACTCCTTGGCTGTTCAGTGGAGTGATTAGGAAGGAAATTAGCTAGGTCTGGTTGATACCAGGTGGCACATGTTTACAAAGGCAGGAGCCTCAGGAGCTCGAGGCCAGCCTAAGTTAACATAACCACGTGGTCTCAATAAATGGGTGGGAAGAGACAACCAAAGCTCTCTTAGATACATAGCTGGTCCACACGCCATCCTTAAACTATCAACACCTAAGTTAATTTATCTGGCCACATAACCCCTACTTTCCGTTCTGCCCCAAAAGGATGTAGGTCTGGTAGGTCTACCCATTGACAGGAAAAGTGGCCATGTAATGAATTGGGGGCAACAATGATTATTTCTGTATACTGACTATACAGATGGGAGAGTTAAGTAGGAGTTGGCAACTTATCTCCTTTTAATGGACAGAAGAAATTGATCCAGATAAGTTCAGTTGGATGATTTCTTCTCTGCCCGTTAGAATCCAGTTTTTGACTAGTGACTCAGCCTCCTCCCCAATCTTACGGATATTAAATGGCACCCTCACCTAAAATTGAGTCATATCCACACTTAAGAGACCGGCATGTATCTAATTAGCAAATAGATGGTATGACAGAGAAATGGGCTCAAGGTTAGTGAAGAACGGAGAGGATTTGGAACTGGGGGTGGTGTGGATGTGCTGTAGAGGGCAGCCATAATATGGCCTTTTGCTCCTCTGGCTTGGTCCTTCCTCTCCATTACTCTGTCTCAGTGGAAGTAACAACGTCAGAGCCGTCCACGTTTTGCCTTTTATCACTGTTGGGTACCACCTCAGGAGCCTCTCTCAAGCACTGGCCACAACTCTGTCCCACCCGGTCTCCATCTTCTGCTGCCATATCGGGAGCATGAGGACCAGAGTGAGGGGGCATACGTCGTGGTTGGCAGGGAGGAACGAATGCGTGTCTAAGTGAGGGAGAGGTGTGACGTGAAGGTGGGATGCCCGCTGCCATGTCGCAGCCCAGACCCGCGGTGACTGCGTCAGTTTCACCCGGGGAGACCAAAGGCAGCGGGACAGGGGAACGGCGGGGTAGCCAAGCAACGCCGGACGCGCTGACGTCGCCGGGGCGGCAAACGTCCTCCGGGCCCGAGGCGGGCGGAGGCAGCTGTAGTTGCGCGCCGGGCGGCTGACGCGCTCGCCGGGCGTAGGGCCGCGGCGTGAGGAGCCGGCCGGCTGAAGCCGGCTCCGGGACCCTTGTGGCGGCGGCGCAGCACCTACCTTCCCGGCTCCGGGTCCCGGAGTGCCGGGCGCGGAGCCGCCGGAGCACTGCCTCCCTCCTTCCTCCTCCCCTCACCCCCGCCCCGCGGCGCGACACACAATACTCGCCGGAAGCGGAAGCCGCGCTGCGGCTATGGAAGACAGCTGCACGGCGCCGAGCCGCCGTGCCCCGGCCTAGTCGGGCCTGTGGCGGGCGGCGGCAGGAAGCCGGAGGCGAGGGCCTGCACGGCGAGTACCGGGCGAGAGGGAACTCGCCGCGTTGGGTGGCTGAGGTGCTGGCGCCCAGGTGACCGGAGCGGTCCCCGGGAGACGGAGGGCCGCGCATGCGCATAGTGAGACGCCGAAACCCATGGCGGGCAGCGCGCCATGGCTGTGTCAGCGAGCCCGCCGAGGCACAAGCTGGTCCTCGGTGGGGCTGAGAGCCGCAGAGACCTGGGGGGCTACGGGTTGTGGGCTTTGGGCCACACTTTCCCGGTCTCCGGGTCGATTATGGGGGAGGGTGGCAGTTTAAGGCGGCGTTGGATTACGTGGCTGACCTGAGAGGCCGTGTTGCACGTCACTTCCGACTGGCTAAGGTTTAGCATTTAGCTTACGGTGAAGCGGTAGTAGGTAAGTTATCTTGGCTGTGGACCGAGGTGCGCCCTATCCTCTACTCTAGTTCGCTGATGAATTAGGGTTCTCTAGAGTTACAGAATTTACGGAATCTGAATCTGAATCTCTCTCTCTCTCTCTCTCTCTCTCTCTCACTCACTCACTCACTCACTCACTCTCATTCTCTCTCTAATTGTGGTGACTTACAGGCTGTAGACATATTGACTCAACAGTGGGCAGCGGTGAATGGGAAGTCCCACGAAGCTAGTTGTTTCAGCAAGCAAGCGAAGAGACTTTCCTTCCTCCGATGTCCTTATGTAGACTTCCAGCAGAAGGAGTGGCCCAGATTAAGGTGTGTGCCACCGTGCCTGGGTCTGGGATTTGCTTTGTCCCAGGCTGACCTTGAACTCAGTGAATCTCTGCCTCAGTTTTCCCTGGGATTAAAGGCAGCTACTGCCTTGCCTGGTCCTAAACTTTTCATGTGAAGATTCAGATCAGAAACTTGTGTCTTCTAGCCTTACGATCTGGATTACAGGGCTTGTCCTTCAATTCCGGATTGTAGTTCCTTCCAGATAGAGACAAATTGACAACCGGGAAGTGCCATCAGAGCTGACATTCTGCGAAATGCTTTCCCTGGCTGGGGTGTGGAAAACCTGCTCTGTCTGGTCTAGTGTTTTGCAGCTAGTGCTCAGTAAACAGTGGGTGGGGACCAAAGCCTGTTTTTTTTTTTTTTTTTTTTTTCTCTTTGTAGACCTCCGTTTAAGTTTCCCCGGGAGAACAGATGGAGCTTGTGGATGGACTCCAGGCTTGCACTATGGCTTCCTTCTTGTGTTTTATAAAAAGATAAGGAGAGAAGGAATATGTTTGGCAGATGTGTAGTCAGGTGTGGAGGGAGGGGGTGCCTTTGTGGGCCTATGCTGAAGCATCCCTTACTCCTGAGGGACCAGCCACATGACAGTATAATATAAAATAAGAGTTTATTATTATGGGGAGGGGAGTTGAGGGAGTAGAGACAGAAAGGCAGAGAGAGTAGAGAAGTAGAGACTGGCCAGGAGCATGTGGAGATGGGGGAGGGGAATGGAGAGGTGGAAGGGGTGAGAGGAAAGAGGGAGAGCAAGAAGGCAAGAGAGTATGCAGGGGGCAAACCCCTTTTATAGTGAGTCAGGCACACCTGGTTGTTGCCAGGTAACTGGGGCAGAGCCTAGACAAAATGCTAACACTCCTTGTTTTTGGAAGTGTTGAATCTGTGATGAAGATTTTTGTGGAAGGGAATGAGTTGATGTGGAGGGAATGTCTGATGGTACAGATGTAATGGACTCAGGCGGAGTTAATGCTAGGATGCATATTCATACTACTGGATGGGTAGGTAGCTTGTCCCTCTGTTGTGAGATAGACCTTTTCTGGGGACATAAACACATGCCTGTCACCTCAGTGAGTTGACCCAGACCAAAGTATGGGTACCACTGAAGTCTGATGTGGGGAAGCATGAGCTTTATTAGGGTTATTTAGAGGAATATGGGTGAGGAGTTACTTACAAGAACAGAAATAACTCAAAGACACTGTCACCAAAGTCCATCCCAGCATAGTTTGACAGCTCACGTAGCTGGAAACCTGGCACACATTTCACAGATCAACAGGCTAAGGGTGTCTCTCCAGTTAGTGTTCGAATCTGCTAGGCAGCTTGTTCTTACTTCTTCCAGTCATCCTCTGCTTCCACTGGACTTGTCTAAGAGTGGCTCTCAGCAGTGTCTGTTTAATGTATTCTTGAGGAGGAGATTTTGGACTTCCTGAAGCTATCATGAGTTGTTTATTTTGTGTCTTAAAGTGCTTGCCCATGGTACTTCACTTCTCTTTAGAACATCCTGTTGTTTTACATCTCTGAAAACCTCCTGCCTTAGAAAGTTTCCCTCCACGATGTAATCTCAGAGGAAGCTACTACTAAACACTTTCCCTACTTCCAGTAACAGTTGGCATCATATTTGCATGTATTTGAGTGTGTGCCCTCCTTTCAGAGGAAGTGGTTCCTCTTCAGTCTTAGTTTTCAAAAACACGGTGCAGTTTTGGCTTCTTCCAGGTAGCGTTTTGTGTGGTCTAGGCTGAACTTGAGTTTATTAGGAAGCTCGGTCCTTCTGCTTCACTTCAGAGTGCTAGAATTACAGGTGTTGGCTACTACAACTAAGATGCATGTTTAACCCCTCCTACTTAAGAGCATAAAACAGGCAGTATCTGAGGTTAAAGATTTAGAACCACAAATGCCAAATACAACAAATTACTTAAAAAGAAAAAGAGTTTACTGTTTTTCATTCTGTTGTTTTGTTGTTTTTGCTCTGCTTTCATGGTAGCCAATGATTTTAAGAGTAAAATGGATAATTATTAATTTTTCTTCCACTTTACTTTATCATATTTGCCCATTAGAGATTATAAACTGCAGCAGTTGTTATAGTTAATGACACCTTATTTCTAGCATAAGGTGGCTTGAAACTAGTCTTTTGCCACTGTCCCTTAAAAATATCCCAATGTGACTTTTCTGTTATGAGGAATTGTTCCCTCCCTTTTTAGTCTTGTATCTTGAGAGTTTTCTCTGGTCATCCGCCTTGTTCCTATTTTTCTTTTGAGTGCCCTCTGAAGTGTATGGAGGAAAAGGCAAATAGGTTTGAATTATCATTGTGTCTGGGGCTCCCAGAAGTTCTGTATTTACTGTAGCAGTTCATAAATAATTATATCTATTACTCCCAACCCACTCAATGCAGTGCCCTGTTCTCTGCTGCACCTTGGGCCTTCCATGAGTGATGCTCATACATGGTTTCTGGGGGCCTCTTTTTCTGTCTTGGGAAGCTGAGTGGTGAGGATTTCAGTCTCCTTGGGTAGCTCTCTGAAAGGTTAAAGAGTTTGGGTTGTCTCAGTTCTTCACCTTTTCTTGTTATCAAGATAGCAACAGTGTTTTGTCCAGCTTTGTGCATTGCCAGGGAAACTCCAAAGTAAAAAACTGCAGCGTGTTCTACTATATGGAGTTGTTACACTTTTTTCAGTGAAGGGCTTCATTTCATAGAATGTGTGCCCCAGAGTTTGAATGTGTGCCTTTACATCTGAAACTTGGTGGCAGTGTGGACATCTTAAAGTAATGCCTGCCTTGACTGATTCAGGTTTCACTTTCATGAGCTGGACAGTGCCTTTCTTTCAAGATTCCTTGCAAGGTTTATGCCTTTTAAAATTGCTCTGTTCCTTGGTCTTTAACTAAACAAGCTTTTACTTCAGAGCCAGTTCCATGTTGGAGTTTGAACTAGACCTCTTCCAAATGAAGGGGTGTCTGATGTGTTTTTTCGGCTTCTCCTAACCCGTGGGCAGGGGTGTGCCTAATGGTAATGCAAACCATTGTGATGATCTGCTCATAGTTTATGTTGTTTTTGAGCCCTCAGACTGGTGAACCAGGTCACTTCCCTTGTTGGTCTCTCTACTCCAACCACAGCAGCTGAGAGGCTGTAAGGCTTAGTTTCTGGTATGTTGTGCTTGCTTACAATGCAAAGATCTTTGACTTCAGTAAGGATATGGTAGGGTGTGTTTCAGCACTTCTGGAGAGAAGCGGCAAAGTAGGTGAGATCTGTGGCAGGAGTCAGTGGAATGGCTGTGGGTGGAAAGCATAGATGGGATGTATTTGGTTAGTGTCCAAGCAGACACCAGGTCCTGGGTTCTCAGTATTGGTCCCTTGATGCTCCCTTTCCCTTTAGTTAAATAAGGGTCTTAGTGGTCTTTGGTTACACGTTAATTTATCCTGGACAACTTCCTCTATTTTGGCCAAGAAAGTACTTCAGGTGTATGTGTTTTGTTGGGTGCTACCCTGTCCTGTTTACCAATAGCTTGCTTCTCCTATCCTAATTGACCACCCAGGTGTCAGTTTTTCCAGCACTAATCCATCTGAAAGAAATATATCTAATGTCAAAACATGACCACATAAATGGCTGGGTTCTAAACATGAACTGTTTAGAGCCTTTAGTGACTGCTTTATCCAAACATGTCCAAATACAGGCTCTCTCACCGTTCAGGCCAGTGAGCTGTCACGTTCTGCCATGGTGGTGAGCATAGGTGCAGCTTTAGCTTGTTCTCGTTGTTCTCCATTGTTGAACTCACTGGATGCCCATTGTCTGAGTACAAGGACACTTGTGAGCTGTTAAAAGGACACAGGTCTTCAATTACAGTCGAAGGCCCAGGGACTGAATGGGTCATGCAAAGAAGTTGAGGTTCGGCACCATGAAGAGAGCCCATGAGAGGCTATTAGTGAACCCTAGTTACAGCAGAAGACCCCAGTGCATTGGAGATGGGATGACCATCAAGAATAGCAATGGCAGTGGAGTGGAGTCAACCAGAGCCTAGAGTGCTACAGAGGGCAGAGCTGGAGATGTGACCCAAGCCCTTTGGTGGAGTCCAGAAGATCGTTTGGAACCCAGACATTGGCACAAGAAGGTGTGAAGTTAATGTTGACTTAGAGACCTCAAGATGTTAAAAATGCCAGAGCTGTGGGCTATCTGCTGAGGAAAGCTGCTAGTGGAGTGGAATCAGCCCAGGAGAAGATGGTTGGAGTTAACACAGATGAAAAAGGAGCTGGGAATCCGAGGACGGCTTTGACATCAGACGTGGAGATGCAGAGTTTGGAGTTTGCCCAGCTGGTTTCCTGACTTGCTTTGAGGATTATAGTTAAGTGGATGTATCTCAGGAGAGACTTTGAACTTCGGACTTTTAACATGGTTGAGACTGCTATAGACTATGGGGACTTTGGAAGTTGGACTAAATGTATTTTTACTATGCTATGGCTAGGTATGTCCCCCATAGACTCATGTGTTTGAACAAGCCTTTGGGGGCCAGGTGGTTTGAATATGCTTGGCCCAGACTTACACACAAGAATAAGAAACATAAGTTGGGAGCCAAAGATTGAATTTAGGCTGTCCTGCCACATCTGATCTTCACTGTGTATGGTCCTACACACAGGATAAGGCCTGGGGCCATTGCTGAGACCCTTGATGGAATGTTCAGGAACCTTCAGGGATAAGAGAAGCAAAGGTGACCCAGATGAAGTCTACAGTGGACTGAACACTAGCTGAGAAACAGCCCTATCCATGTTTATCCTCAATCTTCTCTCCCCACCTGAAATACCCATCAACAGAGGTAGTTTTCAGAATGTTCTCAGGTTTTATTTCCTCTTCCAAGTTTGAAGCAAATGTATACTGTAATGGTTATCCTTGGTTGTCAGCTTGACTCTGTCTGGAATGAACCACAATCCAGAATTGGAAGGCTCACCTGTGATCAGACCTTGAGTCTGGGAGACAACAGGTTTCTAACCTGGATCTTTGCATGGAGCTCTTGAGGCATAGTGAATCTCAGGAGACTATGGCAAGGAGAGTTCTGAGTTCAAGGTTAGCCTGGGACAAAACTAGTCCCAGATCCAGGCATGGTGGTACATACCTACTCTAACAGGGCTAAACCTTCTAATAGTGCCTCTCCCTGGGCTGAGAATATACAAACCATCACATATCCTAAACCATCAATTGACTCTGGGGTCAGATTTCAAATACAGATTCTTATCTAGATGCTGTTCTCAGTAGACAGGATAGAAAATTCTAATCCCAGTTCCCTCTAACAGTCTGACCTCTGACTATGTCTGTCTGAGCTCCTGTCAGCAAAGGTGAGTTGATGGTTTTCACATGAGTGCACGCATGCATTAGTTAACCTTTGTTTTGCTCATTCCATAGTGTTAGGCTGTAATGCTGTAGAAGAAGATCCTGACAAATGTAAGTCACTGAGTAGTAGTGCTCCATAGCCTACTGCATACTCATTCACCTGTACTCCAAACCCGGAAGCCTGGAATGTGGTCCTGTCCCTGCTACTCTTTCTCCTGGGCCTTAGTATTTAGAGCTTTAGATGCCCACATGAGATGGGGCTGAAGTGGGGAATCAAGGGCTCCTATCTACACTACTATACTGCCTCAGTGTTTCAGGGAGCAGCCGCTTCAAACTTATTAGTGGCCTGAGCATAGCTGTCAATAGAAAACCAGCCTGTAAGAGGCCATGGAGGCAGCAGGGCCATAGCAGCCTGAAAACCAGCAAGTCTGGAGCACAGGGCAATTCCTTGAATTGCCTGCAGACCACAGGATCACAGTGCTGGATAAAGCAACAGGAAGTGATTTATTTATGCAAGAGGACCAGCTGCCCTCTTGGAAGTCATTGTCTCTAGAGGGATCTCTGACTTGCAGATACTCAGAGCCAGGTTCTCAGGGCCATAATTATCTTGGTGGTAGATTCTTTGTGTTTGATTTTTACATGAGTTCCAAAGTACTATTAGCACACTGGGCTGGGAAAGTGTGTTCCCTTATTAAGACTGCACAAACTTCTGATGAGCTTCTAATGCCCTCAAGAACATGGACCACAGATGGATTAGTGGGTGAAGGTGTTTGCTATGCAAGCCTGGATTTGATCTCTAGAACCCACATAAAGGTGGAAGGAAAACAAAGTTGTCATTGGATCTATACATGTACATCATGGTGCTCATGAACATACTAATAGTACCAGGTACATTCACAATAAAATTTGGACCCTAATTTCACCTTTCCTCCTTGGTAACTTCCACACCACAGCAGTGACTTGAACACAGCTCCAAGGAGAATCAGGCCAGCAGTGACTCCCACAGTGGGGCCTGTGCTGAAGAGGCAGGGCTAGGAAATAAGTAAAGTGAGAGGCCTTGACTCTACTCAGGATCTCCAGAGGACTCCTGTTTTCCGGGACAGCACACCCTCCTTACCCCATCTCAGGGCGAGCAGCTCAGGCAGTCCCTCATGCAGCACTTGGCATATGTATTTCTGCTCCTTCCTAGAAGGCACCACCACAGCTGCCTTCTTCTGTATGGTTCCATCCCCTGTGGGCCTGGTCTTCATAAGCTCCATGTCCCGGGTCTGCACCTCTCCATCCCTCTTCCGGGTTGGTGAATTCAGCAGGGTAGAAGCCTAGGGCCCAGTACCTTCAGGTCTGGGATGATGGGTCACATGTGTCTTTGGGGAATCTGAGAATTCAGAGGTTCAGAGACTCCATTATCTTCACCGAAACAGCAGGACAGGACATGGAAACCCAGGCCTCTAGGATACTATGTACTTTGGAAAATCAGGTTGAGCCCACCCAGAGTAACAGACTCCAAGTCTCTAAAAGGGACATTGGGTTCTGACCTGGGAGTAGGCTGAATGATTCAGACAGAAAAGCTTGACCAAATTTCCAAAGAGACTGGAACAAAGGCAGAGAACAAAGGGGGTATCTCTAAATAATGTCCAAGGCTGCTTTGACTTATTGCAGTAACTGTTCTGTCCTGGAGAGCAAGACAGGGCGCCTTTAATTCCCCAGGTAGGAGGAAGGTGACCTTTTGGAAGGCCTGAATCAGAGGTATCTGCTGGGAATCCATAAGGTGTTGGCTGCCACTCAATACCTGTACATTGCAGTAACCCCTTCCTTTCTCTAGATAGCTGCGAACTCACTACATGGTATGCCTTGTGGTACTCTGCCTCATCCTCATATCTGTGCAGGGTAATCAGGGCCACCTTGTTTGCAGCAGCCTAGGAATAAAGGTCCTTAGAGATGGTCGGTGCCGTCATATGCCTCCCGTAGTACCCACTAAGGAAGTGCCCATCACTACCCATAATGGACTGGATGGTATGGTAGCCTGGAAGGAAAAAGCAATCAGCCCTAACGGCATGGCTCCACCCATTATTCAGCCCCCCCCCCCCCCCGGAAAAGGAAATGGAAGACCACAACTAGTTAACTGTTTCAGTCCCCCCCCCCCCCCCCAGACCAGTAGATTTCTCAAGCTTGGGATGTAGGAGACATATTGGACAGTAGTCTAGGGCTTATGAGCTGGGTCTGCTATTTGGGTCTACCCAAGTCACAGGAGGCTAGGTGATACACAGGAGGCTAGGTCACATACTGGCTCTGGGCTCTGGTTGTACCAGGGCAGAGGGCCCTCTTAACAGAAAATCTGCACATTGGCCTTGGTGATCTCAGGAAGGAGTCTGCTGCTCTAGGTAATCCTTCATCCATGGTGCCCCCAGCTCCTCTTTAGGGCGTCATTGTATTGCTGTCAAGTCACACGGAGTGGCAACTTGTCAAAAAATCTGAAGACAAGGAACCTGGGTTCCCCAAGTCCCTGCTGGGGTCCTAGGAGTGCTGAAATAACACAGCGAGTGAGAGTGTGAGCCTGGAGGAAGCAAGGGGCAGACATTCATTCAGAAGCCATTTCCCTCTGGAATCCACACTCACCAGCCAGGGTCTGTGTAGGAGCCAGGGAGGCTGCCAGCAGCCAGAGCAGATCCCTATCTGGGATCTGGAGAACTTCTGAACACTGAGAGTTTTTAAGAACCCAGAAACTTTGTACTAGCTTCTGCAAAAACGTGATACCCAATGGGCGTGGAAATGGTCATCACATCATAAGTGTCTGGGTACAAAAATCTGACTCAGTTTAGAAGATCAGAAAGTGAAACGTAGAGGAGAGAGTGAATCTCCAGAGCTGTGCTTCAATGCCACTGTCCATTATGCTTCACTAGGAACCTGGGACTTTATCCTGCCTCTCCTGTTTCAGTACCAAGAGACTCCTTGTGCAATCTCCCTCATTCCAGTTCAATATTTGTCTTGATAAGCAGTCTCAGACTTTCTTGTCTCAGGATCTCCATATGCTCTTATGATTTAATGAGTTTCTTCTAGGAAAATATGTTTTTGTGAGTCACATGTGTAAACCGAACCTTTCAAAATGTATTCAGTGGCTTAAAATATTAACAGATCTATTATGTTGACAAAATTGTATGAGAAATAATCATTTTCCAACAAGAACAGACTGAAGTGTGGGACTTTTGAACTCTACAAGTTTGTAAGTCTTTTACTTAGGAGAAGAACCTGTTATTCCAGATGAATCATATGAAATAGCTTGCCTTACACAAATTTGTAGGTGAAATATTTTAATGCTGTTATCAGATAATTGTGGATACTCATCTTTGATACCATAGTAAAATAAAAATGTATTAATAATTGTTTAGACAGGATTCATGAATCCTACCTTGGACTTGGAGTGAGGAGAAAGTATTCTTTTTTTGGCTCTGTGGCCAGCTTTGTGTGTGAATCTGTATAATTATTCAAATAAGGTTATTGTCAATATTGTCTTAGGGTTTTATTGCAGTGAAGAGTCGCCATGACTACAGCAGCTGGGACTGGCTTACAGTTTCAGAGGTTTAGTCCATTATCATCACGGTGGGAAGCATGGAGACATACATGTAGATAGGGTGCTAGAGAAGGAGCTGAGAGTTCTACATCCTGATGGGTAGGCAAAAGGAAGTGAATATCAAACTAGACCTAGCTTGAGCATCTAAGATGTCAAAGCCCAGCCCCTTAGTGAAAATACTTCCTCCAACAAGGCCACACCTACTTCAAAACCTCCTAATAGTGCTAATCCATGTGTGCCAAGCATTCAAACACATGAGCCTATGGGGGTCGTTCCTACACAGACCACCCCAGTACACAGACATGCATGTGAATCTCCCTTAGTGTTTACAGTTATCTAATCTTTGACTCTACAGTAAGACAAAGGTGAGACATCAAGCCTGAGAAGTGGTTCTAGAGAGACAGCATTTGAGATTTACGTTGTACTAAAGTAAGGGCCATCTTCCATACCTTCTACCGGGCTTTGTTCTAAGGAAGATAATTCTAATGTTACATTCATATATTCAAAGATATATTTGATTATAGCATATTGATAGATAATATACATTACATACAATAGATATCTGGAGAAATGGCCCCTTAGTGTTTGAAGTGTTCTTATGTGCACAAGACCCTGAATTTGAACCCAAATATGTAGGCTTGCTGGGAGAGAATTGCTATTGCTTGGGTATGATCCCTGCTTGCTCCAGTACCAACATACCAGGTAAAGTGTGCCCCATTGGTATAATAGTGGCTTATCTGTTGTGGTGCAACCAATTACTTTCTATTTTGATTTAAGTTCTGCTCGACAGGGTAAAACTCATATCAAACACTGTGAGCCAGTAAACTAGTGGGAAATATTGACTATCATAACTCCCAGTGGAGAGGCCACTGCTCTTGTTTTGCTAAATGGACGTGATGCACCTGTAAAACTGCCTTAAGGACATTGGTGTTTGTACTCGGGTTCCTGCTGTTGTCAGCCTCACTCAGTCCTGGAGGGAAAGTTTCTCTTTGGAGTGATGGAGTACTCCAGAGATTCACATTTGGTTAGGATCCTGAGAACAATTGCTTTTATTGTGGCATCAAGATGCTTAGCCATAAACAGAGCAGGGAAGTTGCACATATATCTCTCATACCCAAGGCTTAGAGGCAACATCAAACAAGATGCACAAAAAGAAAGATCCAGTGGAGTAGAGTTTTATATGGGTATGGAACATTCCCACTTGGAGAGAAGCCTTTGGAAGCCCTTGAAACTGTCTAGGGCAACAAAAGACTTGCCCAAAGATTACATAAGCAGCCAGATTTGCTGGGAAGAAGAGAATCTCCAGCCAACCACATTACCTCTTATTCCTGTTGAATCATATTAAACAACGTGCTTACCCAGATTTGTTGATGAAATACTTTAATGTTATCAGAAATTGTGGATACTTATCTTAGAACCACAGTAATGCAGTGAATGGTAAGTCCTGTCTTCAAACTGTAGAGAATTGAGTCCCTTCTGCTGTTTCAGTTGCTCACATGGCAGTTGAAGTGGCTTATGTTCAGCCTGAAAGACTAGACTGTACCCTACACTTTGCCCTAACACCTCACTCAAAATGTCCGTGCTTTAAGCAAGGATGTCTTTACTATCTTCCAGACCTGTAAGACCTGGCTGTACCTCACATCTCCTCTCCACAAGACTACTCAACATATACGGAGCCAGTTTTTCCCTAGAACATAGGACAGTGTCCTGGGGTATAAGCACTGAAAGATCCTCTTGCTTATTAACAATGAAGCAACAACCACAAGGAACACAAAAACAACTTCCTGCCGACACCTGACAGATTCCTCCTCATCCTTCAGATCTTTCTTCACAGTCTACCTTCCCAGTGGGGCCTGTGCTGAGTACCCCAGTAAAAGCAATCACATTCCATTCGTGTTTTTTTTTTTTTTTTTTTTTTCCGGAGCTGGGGACCGAACCCAGGGCCTTGCACTTCCTAGGCAAGCGCTCTACCACTGAGCTAAATCCCCAACCTTTTTTTTTTGGTCTGGAGCTGAGGACCGAACCCAGGGCCTTGCGCTTGCTAGTCAAGCGCTCGCTAGTCAAGCGCTCTGCCACCCACATTCATATTTTGTATTACCCATCACCTAGCACTTCCCATGTCCTGTAGGGACATTTAATCTACTTCAGTGTCATCTCTCTTCATTGCTAGCTAATAAGACATTGCTAGCAATACTGACTTTTTAGACCTTTGGTGTCAACTTGTTAAATGGATGAACCCCCTCTCCCTGGAGAGATGTCTTTATTAGTGGTATTTCAGGTCAGTGCTCCTCTGTGCCAGCTGTGGCACAAAGTCCTCAAACACTGAGCACTCATCCTGGGCTGTTCTAACAAATGCTGTTCAATAGCACCTGCATGGAGATCTAAGGACAACTGGGGAACCTTCTGTTCATCCACCATCACATGATTAGAGTCAGACCCCTAGGCTTGGCAACAAGTACCTTTATCCACCGAATCAGCAGCCCAGGGATTACTTTTATTTTCTTCCGAAGAGATGATCCTTGAATAATGGACTGTACCTTCCAATCAAATAAAAACCTAAGTCACATCGTTTTGGTTTCATGTTTTTCTGTATGTATATATGTGTGTTGTGTGCATGTACATGGGTATGTGTGTTCAAATGTGTGTGTGGGTAATGTGCATGTGGGGACCAGAGTTAACAGTCTTCCTCAATCATAATTACTATTATTTAATGAGGTACGGTGTCTCGTTGAACCCAAAGCTCACTGATTTAGGCAGTCTACCCAGCCAGCTTGCCATGGGATTTCCTTCACCTCTACACCCAGAGTGCTAGGATTGCTGGTGGGGATCCAGCTGTGCCTACTGGCTTTTCAATGGGTTCTGGAGATCCAAACTACCATCCTCATGCTTGGTTAGTGAAAGCTTTATCCATTGAAGCATCTTCCTAGGCCCATGTTTTGGCTTTTTGAGACCGAGTCTTATGTAAATCAGTGTTGTACAGCTATTTCAACTTAGGAAGTGCTCCCTTTTGAGTAGAGGAGGGAGGCTTTTAAGACCCAGGAAGCTTATGGAGTTTACAAGCTCAGGAAGCTCCTGAAACACATAGAGGTCAGTGGCCCCTTTCCCTGTCTATAAAAGCAGTAAGCAATTTCCAGGAGAGAAGACTTTTTGGCTGGCCAAGGTGCCTGTAAGTTGGGCCTTTGGTGCTGAAGCTGCTCAGGAGTCATTCACATTTTTGTAATGAACCTTCCCCTGGGCATCTGTAAGTAACCATGTTGTGTTCTTAACCATGAACATACTTTTCTTGTTCAAGAATCAGGTATTATTACCAGAAGGTTCTGATTATTGATATTTTCCCTTTTGGGTGTCACTTCACTTGAGTTTAGTGCTAGGAAGTTCTCCAGTCAAAAGGAAAGACTTTAGGGCACCAGTGGTTGCCTTCCTGGGAATCAATGCCTGTTTTCATCTGACCCATGAAAACGGTATGGTGGGTCTAAGGGCATCTTTGCACAATAGTGATCACAAAATACTATGTGGGTCTTGAGGGTATACAGAAGGCTTAGCAGTTAAGAGCACTGGCTGTTACATCAGAAGACTTGTGTTTGGTTTCTATTGTCCCCACATTAGTTCACAACTCTCTGTAATCCCAGTTCCAGGAGGACCTGAGGAACTCTTCTTATACCCATGGGCTCTAGGCAAGCAAGTGCTATGCAAACAGGAATACAGGCAGATTACATTTAAAAAAAAAAAAAACAATCTTTCAACCTTCAGATAGTTAAAGGGAAGGATTGTAGGTAACATGCAAAGCAAAAGAGCAGCTCAGTGACAGCAACCTGGCCCACATTGCTTTAGAGATTCCTTGGTGGCCGGCAGGAACGATGGCAGTCCCGGTGTGATGCAGGGTAGAGACAGCTCCATGGTGCATGTGTGTCAGTTAAGGAGTTCCATTCAGAGAACTCTGTTAGGGGAAGATGAGATTCTTGACTGAAAGAAAGACCCAGTAGGAAGCAAAGTTCAAGTTTATTAGGAAGAGAAATGATAGACTTAAACATGAGGTTCAATAAAAAGAGAAGCACCTAGGAAAGGAGAGAGCAGTCCAAGGATGGATTTCAACTTTTCAAGACAGGGTTGCTATTTTACTCTTCTTGCTTTGATTGTGTTTACTCATTAAGTAAACATTAAGTAAACTCATTAAGTAAACTCATTAAGTAAATTCTACCATGGGAAGAATTCACCAAAAATATACCCAAATCCTCACGTTCAGGTATTAAGAATAAACTTACAGCTCAAGGGAAACTAAAGTTCATTCTGTGATGGAGGTCTCCCAGGCCTGCGTCTCCTGGATCAGGAGAGATGACTGGAAGACACACAGGTCAGCATGGAAAGGAGTGATACTCAGATCTGGGCTGAATTCACTTCCTTAAGTCATACAGACAGTAGTCAGAGACCTGAACAGATGCCAGCCATTGAAAGAAAAGTCAGGAGCTTTTGAAGTCCTTTTAGAAGGAAATAATGAACAAATTTGGATTGGTGATTGTTAAACCATGATACCAAACAGGCAGCCATACTAAAAACAATTCCAGTATAGCAAGTCAACCCGACTTAGGAATGTGTTGAGTCCTTCCTCTCCTACTGGGAGAGATGCATCAGATCTCTGGGCACTGTCCCTGCCTATGACAGTACAGAATAAGACCTGTTAAAAGCCCACAGCAATAGGGCTAATAGAGAAAATATTTGAGCACCCACAATGGGTACCTGTCTTCCCTAATGCAAGGTCTCTGGAACCAACTCTTAATTATTGGCAGTCAAATTACTGTCTCTTTCCCACCTGTGGTAAGAATACAGCCAGTGAGAGACTGAGGAAGGAGTACAGTTGTGGGAGTGGGAAGAATCTCCTGGTCATGCCCCAGGGAAGTTTGTAGAACTGTGAGTGCAGCTCCATGGACAGAGAAGAAAATACAATGTAAGAGGTCTAACTGGCCTTCTGTAGGTCTGTCCTCAGCAGGACCATCTCTGTGACATCTCTATCTGTTGGCAATCAAAATCAGGTCTCCCATCATCTCCAACAAAAGGGAAGTGGATCTTTCTACCTTTTTTTTTTTTAAATGTTTTATGATAGAATTAATGTGAGCACGCAGGTTGCTATCTCTGGATACGATACATCTTTCCTCTAATGAGGCAGGGTACATTTATATCTTGGCCTTGAATTTTTAAGGGAGAAAGAACTCAGACCTTACTCTTTCCTTACCTTTATTTCTTCCATACCAGAAGATACACCACAGTTCCCATCACCAAAGTCCCAAGAATCAGGCCAATGAGAATTGCCATGATGGGGATGGTTGTTGAAGGCTCTGGTGAGGGAAGAGAAGGAAGAGTGAGGATTCTGACCCTAGCTCTCAACCCTGATCATGCTCTGGTCCTTTAAAGAGCTCACTTTCCCCTACAGCAGAGTGTGTGCTCACATCCCCTCCTTACCCCACTTCAGAGTGAGAGGCTCAGGTAATCCTTCATGGTGCACATGACACGTGTATCTCTGCTCCTCTCCAGAAGGAACTATCACTACTGCCCATTTCTGGAAGGTTCCATCCCCTGCTGGCCTGGTGTCTGGCAGCTCCATGTCCTGGGTGTGGTTTTTGCCATCCCTCTGCCAGGTCAGGGTGATGTCAGCTGGGTAGAAGCCTAAGGCCCAGCACCTCAGGGTGACATTGCCATCAGGTCTTACTTGGTGGGTCAGATGTGTTTTGGGGGGCATCTAAGGTGAACAATTGGAAAATTCAGGTATTTTGCATTCCTCCTGAGGATGTGACCATCCCTGGGAAGGATGTGAGAGTGGGACGAGGGAGGGAGCAGAGTCCACATGCAACCCTAAACGCAGGATTTGGATGATCTATTCCTTGTATTTTATAATAACTGTGAGTCAACACAGAGCAGGAGATTCTGGGTCTCCTAGGCAAATAGTCTTCTGACTGGACATGGGGTGTGAGGGACTCAGCAACCCTGGGGACATTCAGTATCATCGTGTCTGGATAGTTTACAGGCCTTGAGAGAGACCACGATGCACAGTGCAGAGTGAAGGGACCTGCTGCTTAATTGACACACTGAACTATCCTGGGAGAAGTGTGAATCCTCTGGAGAGTCCCTCTCTCGTGTTGTCAGGAACCTGAGGAGCCCTCTTTCCTCTTTGATGCAAGGCAGTGTAAGTACTCCAGCTGCTCCCTGCTTAGGAGGAGGCCAGAGGGAGACAGGAGCTCTAATCTCAGATGCAGAAGGTGACAAGAGCGCAGCAATGTCTCCTTTCCAAGTTCCAGGCATCTAATAAGCCTTTCTGTGCACTCCCGTAGCAGGTAAGTCCTCCAGCTTTCTGCCATGCCTCCGGTCTCCGAGTACTTCATCAGGTCTTGTGCTGCAGATCCCTCTGTGGTCCAAGAGCTCAGGTCCTCATTCAGGATGATGTTATCATAGCCATAGTAGGTGAGCCGGTATTGACCGCGGAGGAAGCTCCCATCATTTGCTACATTGCAGCCAAACAATTCCTGCAGGGTGTGATATTCCGTCCCACCCCTATTCAGCCTCTGGTCACTGTGAGCTTCTTCCCCCCCGCCCTGGGATTTTGTCCCAAACTAAACCCCTAATTTGGGCACAGGCTGTGGTTTTCTCGGGTCAAAGGTCTACCGGGTCCCCTTGGACTATGGTTGAATCTGTGACTTGGGGACCTAGAGTGGAGCTTATTGGGCCAGACCATGAGGGCACTTAGGCATCATGGTCTCAGCCATGAGATGACTCACCATTCTTGCTGTGTTTATTCTCAATCACCAGGAACTGAAGGACTCGTTGGTTTGTCAGTGACAAGCGCGGGGCTTGTGCTGTTCCCTTCTCCCAGTATTCAGGTGGCTCCTGCTCCATCCAAGCAGCCCGAGGTCGCATCTTTGCATTGGGAGCTTGGCTGTCGAATCCCTGAAACTGTATCGAGTCTACATAGCTGACCTGGATGAACTGGTGCGCTGACTTGCGAGGTTCCGCAATCACAGTGTTGAAAGTCTGCAGCCAGCGTGAACCTGTAGGTGGTGCACACTGAGACCCCGACTCTTCATCCTGGACCCAGAGCAGGTTGTTAGGGAGCTGAGCAGGGGTGCTGTTGGGTCTCTGGACCTGATATAAAGGACAGAGTCAGGGATCATCCCAGCTAGGGGATCAGAGAAGGTCTGGTTAGCCGAGGAAGAAGATACAGAGGTGAGGATTCCAGGTGCTGGGTCCTGCTCTCCAAAGGGCCATTTCTCTCCAGGCTCCTCACTTACCTGCACAATACTGGGTCAGGTCCATGGTCACCAATAGGAGGAGGAGGACTACAACCCAGGGTTCACGGTTCTTCATCCTCAGAGGTGAGTGGAGTCTCAATCAGGACCGCTATTTCTTCACTTTATAACCCTGATGTGGCTGATGCTGATTGGCTTCTCTTAGATTTCCCAAAGGTAGACACGTAGACCTGATGGGGTAGGTATTGGAGAGATCGGTTCCTGGGCATGGTGGATTTCTAGGGTCCTGCTTCGGCAACTTGCACCCAGTTCCGCAGCCTGGTGTCCTGGCATCTGTGGCTAAGCACAGATCTATCCTTCTGGTCCAGGTTACAACATCTTTGAGTCCTAACCTAGAGGCCAGTAAATCAATGTTTGTCAAAATTTTTGGTGTCACAATCTCTACCCATGCTTAGACATTATGTAGCCTTTTGTGGTGACTGTGCTTGTGTGGTGACTGTGCTTGTGTGCATTATATCAATCTATTTCTACCATGATAGGAACTGGAGTTTTTGAGAGTTTTGATTCAATGCAGATATTGATAACTAATTGTGTGTAAGCTGAATGAAAAGAGAAAGAACTCTTTTCCAACATGAAACGATGCCGTCAGCACAGCATTTTGGATAGTTAACATTTCCGGGAGTCCTAATTTTCATCTTCCCCACCACAGATCATAGGATTTTGTGTCTTCCTTTTAGCATTTTTAAAAAAAATTCGAAACACTGAAAATTGCAGTTTTGCAGATATATTTTAGGGGAATCCATCTCAAGGCTCACTTTCATTTGCATGTATTTTTTGTGTGTCCCTGTGTGCATGCAAGGAGTAGGGACTCTTAAGTTGCAGAAGAGGCTGTATGCAAGGAGTAGGGACTCTTAAGTTGCAGAAGAGGCTGTATGCAAGGAGTAGGGACTCTTAAGTTGCAGAAGAGGCTGTGGAAAACCCTGGATCTGGAGTCATGGACCATGTGAACTTCTAGACTCAAGTGCTTGGAAATTAACTCTGGTCTTCTGCAAGAGCAGCAAGGGCCCTTCACATTAGTTTTCTTTTGAGACAGCATCTCAGTATGTATTCCTAGCTGGCCTGAAAGTGGTTTTGTAGACCACACAGTCCTAGCACTCACACAGCCGTCTCCTGGTAGCCCCGAATCGCCAGGATTAAACGACTTTCCCCACCAAGTGGTCTAATCGTAAATTTTTATCATTGAGACGTCACTAAATGGGCACAGCTGGTACTTCCTCAAAGTTGTCTACACCAAGACTTCAAACATCATTGAATCCTTCATTATTGACTGTGTTCACATCCATAGGAGAATCTTGCACAGTGAATGGATGCTAGGTTAATAATTGTTATTTTGGAGTAGGATTTTTTTTTGCCCAAGTTCTTTTAGTACAAATTGTCAAAAACCCAGTCATTAATATGGCCACATGTTTTCCATAGTAAACTTTGGAAGCATTAAGAAGCCCTTAAGTTGATGTGCAGAAGTCAAGTGTGTACAATCACTAATGCTTTCTTGGGAGCTTAGATATTATCCTGTTGTAGTAAACTGGGGACATTATTGGTGGGTGATGAACGGACGTTACTTTTTTTATTAGATATTTTTATCAACATTTCAAATGTTAAGTTCTTTCCTGATTTTCTGTCTATAAACTCCCTATCCCATTCCCCCTCCCCCTTCCTCTTATAAGGATGTTCTCCCACACATCCACCCACCCCTTTTCTGCCTCCCTGTCCTGAAATTCCCCTATACTGGGGGAGTGGGGGCATCGAGCCTTGGCAGGACCAAGGACTTCTCCTCCCATTGATGCCCAACATTGCCATCTGCTGGTACACATGCAGTTGGAGCCATGGGTCTGTCTATGTGTACTCTTGGGATGGTGATTTAGTCCCTGGGAACTCTGGTTGGTTGATATTGTTGTTCTTATGGGGTTACAAACCCCTTCAATCTTTTCTCTAACTCCTCCAATGGGGACCCCATTCTCAGTTCAATGGTTGGCTGTGAACATTCACCTCTGTATTTGTAATACACTGGCAGAGACTCTCAGGAGACAGCTATATCAGGCTCCTGTCAGCATGCACTTCTTGGCATCAGCAATGTTGTGGGGGGTTTGGTGGCTGTATGTATATAGGCTGGATCCCCAGGTGGGGCAGGATCTGAATGGCCATCCCTTCAGTCTCTGCTCCAAACTATGTCTCCATATCCCCTCCTATGAATATTTTTGTTCCCCCTTTTAAGAAGGACTGAAGCATCTGCACTTTGGTTGTTCTTCTTGAGCTTCATGTGGTCCGTAGGTTGTATGTTGTGTAATCTGAACTTTTGGGCTAATGTCCACTTATCAGTGAATGCATACCATGTGTGGATTTTTTTTTTTTTTTGTGATTGGGTTACTTCACGCAGGTTGATATTTTCTAGTTCCATCCATTTGCCTATGAATTTCATGAAGTCATTGTTTTTGATAGCTGAGTAGTACTCCATTGTGTAAATGTACCACATTATCTGTATCCATTCCTCTGTTGAAGGGCATCTGGGATCTTTCCAGCTTCTGGCTATTATAAATAAGACTGCTATGAACATAGTGGAGCACGTGTCTTTGTTGTATGTTGGAGCATCTTTTGGGTATATGCCCAGGAGAGGTATAGCTGGGTCCTCAGGAAGTCCAATGTCCAATTTTCTGAGGAACCTCCAGACTGATTTCCTGAGTGGTTGTACCAGTTTGCAATCCCACCAACAATGGAGGTGGGACATCCACATCCTTGCCACCATCTGCTGTCACCTGAGTTTTTTTTTTTTTTTTTATCTTAGTCATTCTGACTGGTGTGAGGTGGAATCTCAGAGTTGTTTTGATTTGCATTTTCCTGATGACTAAGGATATTGAACATTTCTTTAGCTACTTCTCAGCCATTCAATATTCTTCAGTTGAGAATTCTTTTTTTAGCTCTGTACCCCATTTTTAAATAGGCTTATTTGATTCTCTTGAGTCTAACTTCTTGAGTTCCTTGTATATATTGGATATTAGCCCTCTATCAGATGTAGGATTGGTAAATATCTTTTCCCAATCTGTTGGTTGTCGTTTTGTCCTAACCACAGTGTCCTTTGCCTTACAGAAGTTTTGCAGTTTTATGAAATCCCATTTGTTGATTCTTTTTTTTTATTTAGAGAATACTTTATTAGTTTTTGTAATCAAACCCACGTATATAAGACCTTACATATTTAATACAGTGTGTTACCCCTGTACAAATGGAAAAAACTTAAGTTCAACATTTCTAGACCAATATGGCTGTTGATTTCTGTACAGTGCCAACTCAACACAGTAAACGGGGATACTTTTTTCGAAAGTTGACAGCACAGGTAAAGTTTCAAAAAATTCAAATTATATATCTGTATATATATATTTATATTTATATAAAAAGACCAATAATAGCAGTGTGTTATGCATCAACAGCAGCAACAGCTTTTCCAGGTTCTGCAGTCATCTGAACAAAACTGTAGAGACATCCAGCACACTCCATTAAAAAAAAAAAGTAAAAAAACAAAACCCGAGAAAACAGCACAGTTCTGTTACTCTTGTGGTACCTGGCACCATTTTTTTTTAAATTAGCTTCTCAATCATCATCTGGAAAGAAAACATTCTGAGCAACATCATTAAAAACAGCTCTGATAAAGCACGGTCACTACTACGTATCATAAAGCAGGTACAAGCTATTTTACATCCACAGAGGTATGATACAGTACTGTCCTACATCTATAATACTAGAGGATACAATTTAAAAGGCATTATTTGAGACTTGATTCTACTTTTCCAGCAGAGGGCCCAAAGGATGGTGTGACACAGCTTTGTAAAGAAACATACTCTAGACAGGATTTCCTTTCACTAGTGGCACACTTCTAAGGATTCATTCTCTCCATGAATGTCAGCTAAAACCGTTATTAAAAAAAATGAAATATCCCTAGAACAAAACCGTATAACCACCGGATTCACATGAAGATGACCTAGTGGAGACAAGCTGGACCTCACCTTACCAACAAGCTATCAAATCTGTTATGTTTAAACAGTGAGACCTCCAAGGAAGGAGATGCCAAGTAGTGCTTCAAAGCTTCGGACCACAATCAAACACAGCATCCTTTTCAACAGAAGCAGAAGCTCATCTGAATATGCTCATGGATGCTGACATCAACATTTAATCATCTCCTCACTCATCCAGGAAGAGGGGGAGATCAGTTACTACTGTACTTTAATGTGTTCAACCAAATCACCATATTACAAAAATAGCAAGCTGCCATAATAAAAAATAAGGCTCCTCTATCCAGCACCAGATAGCATCATTTTACTTTCAAGCCTAGAAATTGCACACTTGTATATAAACCAACCGAAGATGAGGATTGAGAGTTCATCTTGGTGGATTTTTCCTTTGATGAATATGAAGTGTCCTTCCTTATCTTTTTTGATGACTTTTAATTGAAAATTGATTTTATTTGATATTAGAATGGCTACTCCAGCTTGCTTCTTCTGACCATTTGCTTGGAAAGTTGTTTTCCAGCCTTTCACTCTGAGGTAGTGTCTGTCTTTGTCTCTGAGGTGTGTTTCCTGTAGGCAGCAGAATGCAGGGTCCTCATTGCGTATCCAGTTTGTTAATCTATGTCTTTTTATTGGGGAGTTGAGGCCATTGATATTGAGAGATATTAAGGAATAGTGATTATTGCTTCCTGTTATATTCATATTTGGATGTGAGGTTATGTTTGTGTGCTTTCATTCTCCTTGTTTTGTTGCCAAGACGATTAGTTTCTTGCTTCTTCTAGGGTATAGCTTGCCTCCTTATGTTGGGCTTTACCCTTTATTATCCTTTGTAGTGCTGGATTTGTAGAAAGATATTGTGTAAATTTGGTTTTGTCATGGAGTATCTTGGTTTCTCCATCTATGTTAATTGAGAGTTTTGCAGGATACAGTAACCTGGGCTGGCATTTGTGTTCTCTTAGGGTCTGTATGACATCAGTCCAGGATCTTCTGGCCTTCATAGTTTCTGGCGAAAAGTCTGGTGTGATTCTGATAGGTCTGCCTTTATATGTTACTTGACCTTTTTCCCTTACTGCTTTTAATATTCTTTCTTTATTTTGTGCGTTTGGTGTTTTGACAATTATGTGACGGGAGGTGTTTCTTTTCTGGTCCAATCTATTTGGAGTTCTGTAGGCTTCTTGTATGCCTATGGGTATCTCTTTTTTTAGGTTAGGGAAGTTTTCTTCTATGATTTTGTTGAAGATATTTACTGGTCCTTTGAGCTGGGAGTCTTCACTCTCTTCTATACCTATTATCCTTAGGTTTGATCTTCTCATTGAGTCCTGGATTTCCTGTATGTTTTGGACCAGTAGCTTTTTCCGCTTTACATTATCTTTGACAGTTGAGTCAATGATTTCTATGGAATCTTCTGCTCCCGAGATTCTTCCATCTCTTGTATTCTGTTGGTGAAGCTTGTATCTACAGCTCCTTGTCTTTTCTTTTGATTTTCTATGTCCAGGGTTATTTCCATGTGTTCTTTCTTGATTGCTTCTATTTCCATTTTTTAATTCCTTCAACTGTTTGATTGTGTTTTCCTGGAATTCTTTCAGGGATTTTTGCGATTCCTCTCTGTAGGCTTCTACTTGTTCTCTAAGGGAGTTCTTTATGTCTTTCTTGAAGTCCTCCAGCATCATGATCAAATATGATTTTGAAACTAGATCTTGCTTTTCTGGTGTGTTTGGATATTCAGTGTTTGCTTTGATGGGAGAATTGGGCTCCGATGATGCCATGTAGTCTTGGTTTCTGTTGCTTGGGTTCCTGCGCTTGCCTCTCGCCATCAGATTATCTCTAGTGTTACTTTGTTCTGCTATTTCTGACCGTGGCTAGACTGTCCTATAAGCCTGTGTGTCAGGAGTGCTGTAGACCTGTTTTCCTGTTTTCTTTCAGCCAGTTATGGGGACAGAGTGTTCTGCTTTCGGGCATGTAGTTTTTCCTCTCTACAGGTCTTCAGCTGTTCCTGTGGGCCTGTGTCTTGAGTTCACCAGGCAGGTTTCTTGCAGGGGAAAAGTTGGTTCTACCTGTGGTTCCAAGGCTCAAGTTTGCTCGTGGGGTACTGCCTAAGTCCTCTCCGCGGCGGCAGCAACCGGGAAGATCTGCGCCGTTCTTTCCGGGAGCCTCCGTGCACCAGGGTTCCAGATGGCGTTTGGTGTTTTCCTCTGGCGTCTGGATGTGCACAGAGTGCAGTCTCTTCTGGTTTCCCAGGCGTGTCCGCCTCTCTGAAGGTTTAGCTCTCCCTCCCACGGGATTTGGGTGCAGAGAACTGTTTATCCGGTCTGTTTCCTTCAGGTTCTGGCGGTGTCTCAGGCGCAGGGATCCTGCCGCTCCTGGGCCCTCCCCTACGGGAACCCAGAGGCCTTATACAGTTGCCTCTTGGGCCAGGGATGTGGGCAGGGGTGGGCAGTGTTGGTGGTCTCCTCCGCTCTGCAGCCTCAGGAGTGCCCACCTGATCAGGCGGTGAGGTCTCTCTCCCACGGGGTTTGGGAGCAGAGAGCTGCTGCGGGCCGGGATCCGCGGGTCCCATTTGTTGATTCTTGATCTTAGAACATAAGCCATTGGTGTTCTGTTTAGGAAATTTTCCCCAATGCTCATGTGTTCGAGATTCTTCCCCACTTTTTCTTCTATTAGTTTGAGTGTATCTGATGCAGTTGGACTCAAGCTTTGTACATGGTGATAAGGATGGATCAATCTGCATTCTTCTACATGCTGACCTCCAGTTGAACCAGCACCATTTGTTGAAAATGCTATTTTTTCATTGGATGGTTTTAACTCCTTTGTCAAAGATCAAGTGACTGTAGGTGTGTGGGATCATTTCTGGGTCTTCAATTCTATTCCATTGATTTACTTGTCTGTCTCTGTACCAATATCATGCAGTTTTTATCACTATTGCTCTATAATGCTGCTTGAGGTCAGGGATGGTGATTCCCCCAGAAGTTCTTTTATTGTTGAGTATAGTTTTTGCTATCCTGGGTTTTTCATTATTCCAAATGAATTTGCAAATTGCTCTTTCTAACTCCATGAAGGATTGAGTTGAAATTTTGATGGGGACTACATTGAATCTGCAGATTGCTTTTGGCAAGATGGTCATTTTTACTATATTAATCCTGCCAGTCCATGAGCATGGGAGATCTTTACATCTTCTGAGATCTTCAATTTCTTTCTTCAGTAACTTGAAGTTCCTGTCTGTCATACAGATCTTTAACTTGCTTGGTTATAGTCACACCAAGGTATTTTATATTATTTGGGACTATTGTGAAGGATGTTGTTCCCCTAATTTCCTTCTCAGCCTGTTTATCCTCCAGACCTAAACACAGTAAAAGCAATATAAAGCAAACCATTAGACAACATCAAACTAAACAGAGAGAAACTTGAGGCAATCCCACTAAAATCAGGAACTAGAAAAGGCTGCCCACACTATTCCTACTTATTCAATATAGTACTCATGAAGTTGTACCCAGAGCAATTAGACAAGAAAAAGAGGTCTAAGTGTCCCCTCCTAATCCTTCCACAGCCCACCACAGCAATGATGAGCAGTAATCTCTCAGGAGAACATTTCCAGTTTGCATCCATGACCATAATCTTAACCATTTCAAATGCTTACAGATTTCTCTGGTGAAATTTGTGGTAATAACATACATTATGAGAGTTCATAAAGTTTAGTTAAACGTATGAACAAAGAATGACTTCTGAACTTAACAACATTCTCCTTTTTAAAATTAAAATGAAATTGGGCTGGAGAAATGTCTCAGTGGCTAAGAGCACTGACAGCTCTTCTACACGTCCTGGGTTCAATTCCCAGCAACCACATCGTAGATCACAACCATCTGTAATGGGTTCCAATGCCCTCTTCTTTTGGTGTGTCTGAGGACAGCTACAGTGTGTGCATATAAATTAAATACATAATAAATAGTTTAAAAATCTTAGAAATAATAAAATGTAATAACACAACATCCACCCACTGAACAAGACTCATCCATGAGCATGAATGCAGCGCTCTACGAATTCAATGATGTTTCACATTACAGAATTTAGGCAGCACCTGTGTCAGCCTAGTGAAGTATCAAAGGTCAAAAATCTCTACTTTAACTAGTGAAGTTACCCACACTTTTAATCTCAGCACCGAGGGCGCAGAGACATGTAGAGTCCTGGTGAGATCATTCTGATCAAAATGATCTGAGATGTTGGTAAAAATATTCCCCCTGTAACTAGAGAGTCGCAACTATCGTGGAGAGAACCAGAGTTGGATTTCGAAGTCTAGGAGCTCACAACCTCCCGTGCATCCTCCTCCGGGGTTTCTTTTTTTTTTTTTTTTTCGGAGCTGGGGACCGAACCCAGGGCCTTGCCCTCGCTAGGCAAGTGCTCTACCACTGAGCTAAATCCCCAACCCCTCCTCCGGGGTTTCTAATGCTCTCTTCTAGTCTCCGCTGACAACTGCACTCCCATCATTCAAACACACCTAGACACACAATCATACACATGAATAAAAAAAGAAAAAGAGTCTAAAATTATTCTACTTGTACAATTCTGTGAACCTGGAGTTTTTACCTACACATGAAATTAAAAATTTCAAAGAATCAGAATACAAGGATCTCTACTGGGAAACATGAGGACAGTAAGGACAGGCAGAAGTGTCAACATCTATTATTGTCATCATATCTCTAGATCCTGGAAAATAGTTGTTACATCTTATAAACACTATTACTAACATGTTCATTCGATGGAGTGTCTCAGAATTCTCAGTTCCTCACTTTGTGAACGTGGATTGCTCTCTAAGCCACACAAACGTGTACCTTTAAGGAAAACTCAGTTTGTAAGATTCAGTAGATGACCTGATATGTCGGTGTTTGAGACTTCCCGATTCAATGGCTGCTGGCCTAGACTCAGAGGATGTTGCGGTCAGAATGAACAGGACAATTATCAGGGTAAGTATCTTCTCCTTTAGGATGCTAGGTCCCAGACCTGGAGCTGAGCTGGTGAGGCAGGGCACTAGAGAGTTCTGTTCCAGTAGTTCATCTTCCCATGACCCACCCAAACATCCTCGCTCACTACCTTTGTAAATTCTTAAGAGAACTCAACCAGTCTGCTTTGTTCAACATTATGAAATGAACACGTAATAGCAGAGTGTGGGTCTCTGTCTCCACCCTTCCAACAGGATGAAGACCTTTGTTACTCAGGCTCTCCTCCTGCTGCTCCTGGCTGTGCTGGCCCTGAACAGGCATTGGCATTCAGAGCATGAGTGTGTGTGTCCATAGAAAAAGGACCCAACATGGGAAACAAAAGGAGTCCAGCCCTACGGCTGCAGCACCAGGAATGTCCCCCTTCTCTCTAGCCTGTCCATAACCTTCTCTTCCTTTCTCCGTTTTACATCCTGCCCCTGCCCAGTGCTCCCTAATACCAGCTGTCCTCAGGGGATGGGTTGTTGAGGTCCATGGCGTCCTAGTGTAGAGTCAATCTCTAAAAGCCCACTGTACCTAGGGTCACACTGTGTTGGCTTTTTCGAAGCTCTCTGGCAGTTTGAGAGAATCAAGAGCAGAGGAGAGACTCCAAGGATGGTACCCTGTGCACCATGGATAGATCCGCAGAAGCCAGAGCACTGGGAGGAGAAAAGACAGGGAGGGGGCCCTGGATGATACTCAGTTTTTTAGAAAGTTATTTCAGAAACTGCTCCACACCTAGGACTATAGTGCAACTGGTGAGGGAGCCCAAATCAGAAATCCTAAATTTACAACTCTCCAAGGGGTTATCACAGATCCTCATGTTCAAGGTTTACCCTGGAAAATGCAACCCATCTCTAAAGAGAGCCAAGGGGCACTCTCCTGAATTTCCGTGCACTTTAAGACCAAACAAGTCCACTTAAAAAGGGCATATGGGAAGGACCCTGTTGAATGAGGGCCCTATCAAGGGTTGTGGACTGTTTGAGTGGCTGAGAGAGAGGTTCTTTACAGGATATCACACAATCCAGAGGAGGTACCTCTGAGATGTGCAGTCTCAAGGGTATTTCAGTCATGGTTGCTTTTTTTTTTAATTTGTTTTTTTTTTTTGTGGAAATATATGCTTACATCTATTTTTTTAATTTTAATTTTTATCTTTTATTGGATATTTTATGTATTTACACTTCAAATGTTACCCCTTTTGCCACTCTCTCATCTCCCTTCCCCTCCCTCTATCCCTCCCTTTCCTTCTATGAAGATGCTTGTACTCCCTCACACCCACCCACTCTCACCTCAACACCCTGGCATTCCCCTACACTGGGGCATCGAGCTTTCACAGGACCAAGGGCCTCTCCTCCCATTGATGCCAGACAATGCCATCCTCTGCTGTGTATGCTGCTGTAGACATGTGTCCCTTCATGTGTGCTTACATCTATTTTAAGAAAATAGTGTGTATGTGTTTCAGAATATCATATGATACCACATGAATCCATGTACAAAGTTATATTGTCATATATTACTTAAAATAAATTTTATTTGAATAAAGTAACTAAGTTAGGTAGGTCGGCTTTTTTGCATTTTGTAATGTTATGAAGAGGTAGAAGGCAAAAAATATTTTACATATCAAAAACTTTGTAGAATTTCCAAGGGTTTCCAAGCCTGCTGGCACAATGTTGTCTCTCAGTTAAACTTCTTTTCTTTTCCATCTTTATTAAATTGGGTATTTCTTATTTACATTTCAAATGTTATTCCCTTTCCCGGTTTCCAGGCCAACAACCCCCTAACCTCCCCCGTCCCCTTCTATATTTGTGTTCCCTTCTCCATCCTCCCCCAATTACCGCCCTCCCCCTAAGAATCCCTTTCACTGGGGGTCCAGTCGGCAGGACCAAGGGCTTCCCCTTCTACTCGTGCCCCAACAAGGCTATTTTCTGCTACATATGCAGTTGGAGGCCTGGGTCAGTCCATGTATAGTTTTTCGGTAGTGGTTTAGTCCCTGGAAGCTCTGGTTGGTAGGAATTGTTGTTCATATGGGGTCGCAAGCCCCTTCAGCTCTTTCAGTCCTTTCTCTGATTCCTTCAACGGGGGTCCCATTCTCAGTTCAGTGGTTTGCTGCTGGCATTCGCCTCTGTATTTGCTGTATTCTGTCTGTGTCTCTCAGGAGAGATCTATATCTGGTTTCTGTCAGCCTGCACTTCTTTGCTTCATCCATCTTATCTAGTTTTGGTGGCTGTGTGTGTGTGTGTGTGTGTGTGTGTGTGTGTGTGTGTGGGCCACATGTGGGGCAGGCTCTGAATGACTGTTCCTTCAGTCACTGCTCTAAACTTTGCTCCCATATCCCCTCCTATGGATATTTTTTTCTCCTTTTAAGGAGGAGTGGGAGCATCTGCATTTTGGTCATCTTTCTTCTTGAGCTTCCAGTGGTCTGTGGATTGCATCTTTTGTTATTCGAGCTTTTGGGCTAATACCCACTTAACAATGAGTGCATACCAAGTGTATTTTTCTGTGATTGGGTTACCTCACTCAGGATGATATTTTCCAGTTCCATCCATTTGCCTATGAATTTCATAGGTAAGTGCTAGTTTTTTTTTTTTTTTTTTTTTGAGCTGGGGACCGAACCCAGGGCGTTGCGCTTCCTAGGTAAGTGCTCTACCACTGAGCTAAATCCCCAGCCCCGCCTATGAATTTCATAAAGTCATTGTTTTTGATAGCTGAGTAGTACTCCATTGTGTAGATGTACCACATTTTTTGAATCCATTCTTCTGTTGAAGGGCATCTGGGTTCTTTCCAGCTTCTGGCTATTATAAATAAGGCTGCTATGAACATAGCGGAGCATGTGTCTTTGTTATATGTTAGGGCATCTTTTGGGTATATGCCCAGGAGAGGTATAGCTGGGTCCTCAGGTAGTGCAATGCCCAATTTTCTGAAGAACCTCCAGACTGATTTCTAGAGTGGTTGTACCAGTTTGCAGTCCCACCAACAATGGAGGAGTGTTCCTCTTTCTCCACATCCTCTTCAGCATCTGCTGTCATCTGAGTTTTTGATCTTAGCTATTCTCACTGGTGTGAGGGGGAATCTAAGGGTTGTTTTGATTCCCTGATGATTAAGGATGTTGAACATTTCTTTGAGTGCTTTTCGGCCATTTGATATTCCTCAGCTGAGAATTCTTTATTTAGCTCTGTACCCCATTTTTAAAAATAGGGTTATTTGGCTCTCTGGAGTCTAACTTCTTGAGTTCTTTGAATATTTTGGATCTTAGCCCTCTATCAGATGTTGGATTGGTGAAGACCTTTTCCCAATCTGTTGGTTGCCATTTTGTCCTAATGACAGTGTCATTTGCCTTACAGAAGCTTTGCAGTTTTATGAAGTTCTATTTGTTGATTCTTGATCTTAGAACAAAAGCCATTGGCGTTTTGCTCAGAAAAATTTTCCCCAGTGCCCATGTGTTCGAGATGCTTCCCCACTTTCCCTATTCTTTCAATATGTCATGTGATCAGAAGATCTCAAGCATTATTAGGCCTCCCTAAGTAAGTGATTGAGAATCTGTCAGGTGAATCAAATTGTTCCAGACCCTGGGATGTGCAAAGAAAAGCAGGTGAAATTCACTACCCTGTGATTGGAGTTAAGGCTTAGCTTTGAAAAGAACAGTGTACCTGAGTTCATTCCCGTGCATCATCAAAGGACCAACCTCCTGTTATTCCAGCCCCATGAGACTAGATGCTGTCTTCTGGATTGCAAAACCATCTCGAATCAGTTGGCAGGTAATAGACACACGCGCACACACACACACACACACACACACACACACACACACACACACATCTGTAAAACAAGTTTCAGCTAGTTGTGACGTTGTCGCATGTGGCTGACTAGTCTGCTTGCTATTGCTGTGACAAAATACCACGCCCAAAAATCACCTGAGGAAGAAAGTTTATTTCATCTGACGAGTCCCAGGACACATTTCAACATTGAGGTAGGCATTCAAGGGAAGAACGTGGAGACCGGAACACTCCATGAAGCACTGCTGCTTACTGGTGCATGGGTATTATGCCGGTAGGAATGTCTCTGCATCACAACCTCTTCAGAAGAGAGAATGGGGTCCCCAGGGATCAGAGTCACAGAGAGCTGTGAGCAGCCATGTGGATACTAAGAACCCAACACAGCTTCCCTGGAAGAGGAAACTGAGCCCTTACCGTCTGAACACTTTCAACAGGTTCATGCTTTCTGCCTTTAAGCTGAGCATTCAGAAGGGAGACGCAAAAAACTCTTTCTATTCCAGATCAGCATAAACTCCTTAGCAATTCCCAGCCCAGAGAATTTCATATAATTAGACCCTGTCTTCTGGTAATATTAACAAAAATATTTAATTATAATAAAATATTTAACTCTATTAAAACAAATGTTTAATGATAATTATTTAATAATAAAATATTGTTCTTATAGCTAGTGAGCTATCTCGGCAACAAAAAGTCCTTGTTCTTGCAAAGGAGAACTGCATTCCGAGTATAGACCTTAGGCCACACACAACCTTCTATTATTCCACTTCCACTCTTTTTGTTGCCTTCTTTTTATAGGCAACTGACTATATTACACCCCCTGCACAAACATACACACATAGACACACACAGACAGATCTAGATACGCACACACACACACAGACACACAGACACACAGATACACACACACACACACACACACACACACACACACACACACACACACACACTGGGCCACAGACAAAGAGAGAGAGCCTGACAAAGAAAGACAGAGGCAGACATCGAGAGATCCAAAACCCACATATACATAAAGTTACAGGTACACTATGTATAGCCTATATGTTTCTGTTACACTACATTTTCTCATATTTAAATAAAAAATGTTTAAAGACACAACCCCCCATTATTTAGTGGGAACAATGAAGGCCCTTAAGGGAATGCAAACATCCAAAAATAGATCTTTCATTTCCACCACAATTATGCTTTGAAAAATAGTTAGCGCTCTTTTAAAATATCATTCTTGCATTCAAGCAGTTACAATATCTTCAATATAGCAAATGTCTCAAGACACTTGGTACAGTGCAGGTAAATATGGATTGGTGAACATCCATAAATGCAAAATACCACTGAGGTCCATTCACTTCCTACATGTGCAAAGATCCTGATATCAAAATGTCTGAGAGTTGCTGACTTGTTCTTCCCAGGATGGATGCAGAAGGCTGTTGTCAACAGGACCAGCACAGGGAATAGTGTAAGTGAAAGAATAAAGATTTAAACTATCCCCCACTGACCCTTCTGTGAGGACAAGTGCACCTCACAGCAAAGAATAACATAACACGTTTTGGGGAGGTAGCCTGGCCATAGCCACCACAAACCATTTGGCCTTGATAAGGCCTGACTCAAGAGTCCTGAGAGAAACAAAAACTAGGGTCAGCTTGCCCCAGAAGCAGGGTGGCCTAGAGTTCAACTGAGCCCAAGTTACAAACCAATGAAATTGCTTTGTGCGACTGTTGCTAACTACCTATGTAATTTTCCCTATAAATACCTTCCCCTAATTGAGCTTGGGGTCAACTCCTTTGTCTCCTGTGTGAGATATGTGTCGTCCCCAGAGCTCTGGTTCCTCAAATACACCTCTTGTTTATTACATCAAGGCCAGTTTCTCGTGAGTTCTTGGGGGTTGCGTCGTCTCGAGATTTGAGTGGGGGGTCTTCCCCACCCCGGTGGTCTTTCATAAGCAACTTGTCTCCAGATGTAGATCCCAGGAGTTCATCTTTCTATTAACCAACCACCTGTCCATGTCACTCCCATAGAAAATTCTAAGGCAGGGAGCCTCCCTGATGTCAGACTTATGAAATGAACCGGGAACTGACTTGATCCATATCTCTCATCCCTCAAGTTGGGGTCTACTAAGCTCCATGCTTCCACTTTTTAAGGAGGACGACCCTGACTCAGAAACTGATGGAAGCCTGTAAGTGCCACATCTGAGTTGAATTCAACTGACACAAGTTCCACTTTCCTTTTGGGACCTTGGGAGGACCACAGGCCTGGAGGGAATCAGGGCACTGGGCTTGCAGACACAGGTGGAGAAGGGAGTGGATGTTCTGTTGGACAAATTGGGGATGTGTACCCTCCCTAGCAAGGTCAGGCCATTTCCCTCTGGACCCTGCATTCACCAGTGTGGGTCATATGAAAATAAAAAAAAAAAGCCTGATTTACACAAATATGTAGGGGAAATATTTTAATGCTATTACCAGATAATTTTGGATACACATCTTTGATACTACAGTAAAATAAAGATACATTAATATTTGTTTAAACAGGGTTCATGAGTCCTACCTTGGACTTGAAGTGAGGAGAAATTGCTGATTCTTTTTTTTTTTTTTTTTTTTGGCTGTGTGGCCAGCTTTGTGCGCCAATCTGTATAACTATTTAAATAAGGTTATTGTCAATATTGTCTTAGTTAGGGTTTTATTGTAGTGAAGACATGCCATGACCATAGCAGCTGTTATGAAGGAAAATATTTAATGGCAACTGGCTTACAATTTTAGTTGTTTAGCCCATTATCATCATGGTGGGAGGCATGGAGCTATATAGGCAGAGAGGGTTCTAGAGAAGGAGCTAAGGGTTCTACATCCTAATGGGCAGGCAAGAGGAAGTGAATATCACACCAGACCTAGCTTGAGCATCTAAGATGTCAAAGCCCAGCCCCTTAGTGAAAAGGCTTCCTCCAACAGATCCACACCTACGTCAACACCTCCTAATGGTGCTACTCCGTATGGGCCAAGCATTCAAATACATGAGTCTATGGGGGTTGTTCCTACTCAAACCACCACAGTACACATCCATGCATGTAAATCTCCCTCAGTGTTTACATTTATATCATCTTTCAGTGTACAGTAAGACCAAGGTGCGACATCAATTCTGAGGAGTGGTGCTAGAGAGACAGTAGCACTTGAGATTTAAGAGCCTTCTTCCATACTTTCTACCGAGTTCTGTTCCAATGAAGAGAATTCCAATGTTATACTCATACATTAAAAATATATTCATATATAGCACTTTGATAGATAATGTGCATTACATATAATACATATCTGGAGATATTGCCTAGTAGCTGTGTTCAGTGTATTTTCCTTATGTGCACAAGACCCTGAATTTGAACCCAAATATGTAGGTTTGCTGGGAGAGAATTGCTGTCACCATTCCTGCTTGGGTATAGACCCTGCATGCTCCAGTACCAACATACCTGGTAAGGTGTGCCCCATTGCTGCAATAGTGCCTTATCTGTTGCGATGCAGCTGAGTATTTTCAAGTTCAATTTAAGAGGGGTGGGGGTCGGGGGTCTCACATCAAGCACTGTCACCCAGTAAGCCAGTGGAAAAGACTATGACTGTCATAGGTCCCAGTGGAGAGGCCACAGCTCTTGTTTTGCTAAATGGACATGATGCACCTGCAAAACTGCCTTATGGACATTGGTGTTTGTACTCAGATTGTGTTGTCAGCCTCATTTAGTCTTTGGAGTGGTGGAGTACTCCAGAGATTCATAAGTGGTTAGGATCCTGAGAACAATTGCTTTTACTGTGGCATCACAATGCATAGCCGTAGACAGAGCATGGAAGTTGCACATCTGTCACTCACACCCAAGGCTTTGAGGCAACATCATAAAAGATGCACAAAGAGAATGAAGGAGACAGTGGAGTAGAGCTTTGTATGCGTGTGGAACACTTCCTTCTGGAGAGAGACCTTGGGAGCCCTGGAAACTGTCAAGGTTTGCAGAAGACTTCTCCAAAGATTACACAAGCAGTCGGACCTGGTGGGGAAAAGAGAATCTCCTCCCAGCACATTGCATGGTTTTATTTTTATTTTTTTATTTTTATTTTTTGTGCAGGAATGATAAGGATTCAGCTTTCATATGCTGGCGTGGGTTTTCCAGGGATGCATTTGTCTTTGAATCATCCATGGACCTGTAAGTAACCTTGAACAGTAGTATGAACAATCCCAGCAAACTGACCAGCTCACTAAGCTGAATTTCCAATTGGAAAGCAATTGGTTGCACCTAAGGATGAGCTGATTGCCCCAATGGGATAATTTTTTTGTCTACCTTTAATGAATAGATGTCCAATCACGAGTGAATCTATATCTATTCCTCTTTTCCCAAGACACACAACACTTTGCTTTCTCTTTTCTTCTTCTCTTTCCACACTTACTCACTTCCAATATCTTTTTCACTCTTTCCTTTTCTCTTTTTCTTTCTTTTCATTTCTTATGTCTTCCTTTCCATTTCTTTTTCCATTCAAGTCCCTTCCCTTTGATCTCCCTCTTCTACCTTATTCCTTTTTCTCACCAAAAGGTGGCTTTCATTATTTCATGTGCAACTTATGTTGCTTTTTTCATCACTGCCATGATACCAGAATGGTGCAGCCATCTCTGCACCTCTGATCTCATCAGACCACTTATATCGGAGCACAGAGCTCGTTCAGCTCTGCTTTTCTCTCCTGTAACCACCATTTCTTTAGCCTTCACTAATTTCAATGGCCTTAAGTGTCATTAACTGATGTCACTCCCTGCTTTTCTCTAGTTTCATCTAGAGGTCTTCAGTGTTTTCAGACCACCAACCTGGCCAATTCATTTTTTAATTTTTTCTATAATTAATTGTTTTCTCATATATTATGTTATGGACTGAGTCTATACCAAAGCTGGATTTGAACTCCTGAAGCTCCTGTTTCTACTGCCCAAGTGTGTGTGTGTGTGTGTGTGTGTGTGTGTGTGTGTGTGTGTGTATGTATGTGTGTGTATGTGTGTGTGTGTATGTATGTGTGTGTATGTGTGTGTATGTATGTATGTGTGTGTGTGTATGTATGTGTGTGTATGTATGTATGTGTGTGTGTGTATGTATGTGTGTGTATGTATGTGTGTGTGTATGTGTGTGTGTGTATGTATGTATGTGTGTATGTGTGTGTATGTATGTGTGTGTATGTGTGTGTATGTATGTATGTATGTGTGTGTGTGTATGTGTGTGTGTGTGTGTGTGTGTGTGTGTGTGTGTGCCATCACATCTGTGATTTTCATTTTCCTTCTTTTTTCTTATGGAGATCATGGTCTTATTATATAGGATGAGCTAAGTCTCTGAGCTAAAGTGATCCGCCCATACAATCCTCCAACAAGTGTCAGGCTTGTGCCATCACTGCAGACCCCTGTGCTTCCATTGGGCATATATAATCAATCACTTCTACAGCAATCACCTACCATTTCCCATCTGGACATGTGGCCTTTCCAGACTCTAGAACGGAGATGCTGAGGGAGACAGCGTCTCTCGGTTACACCACGCCATCCGTGTCTTCCTTTCTGTGTTTGTACCACAGAACCAATGCACTGACAAATACTCTAAGTCCCATCTTGAAACTGTGTAGAGAATTGAGTCCCTTCTGCTGTTTCAGTTGCTCACATGGCAGTTGAAGTGGCTGTCATGTCCAGCCTGGAAGACTAGATTGTGCCTTAAACTTTTCTCTACCATGTCATTCAAAATGTCCATGCTTTAAGCAAGGTTGCCTTTATCGTCTTCAGTACCCACAAGTCCTGGAGTACTTCTCATCTCCTCTCCCACAAGACTACTCAACACATGCTTAGAGCCACTTTTCCCCTAGAACATAGAGAGGTTGTGGTCATGGGTGTAAGCACTGAAAGATCCTCTTGCTTACTAAGAACACAGCGACAACCACAAGTAACAAACCACACAACCACAACTTCCTGCAGACACATGACAGGTTCCTCCATGTCCTTCAGATCTTTCTTCACAGTCCAGTGAAGGCCTTTGCTGAGCACCCCAGTAAAAGCAATCACAAGCCTTGTCTCACATCCATATTTTGTACTACCCATCACCTAGCACTTCACATGTCCTGTAGGGACACTTACTCTGAGTGACTTCTCTCTTCCACTCGGACATTGCTAGCAATACTGGCCTTTTAGACCTTTGTTGTATCCTGCTGCAAAAGTTCTTTGCCATGTAGACAATGTTCAGTAAACATTGTTGAATGGATGAGCCCCTCTTTCCTCTGGAGAGATGTCTTCATTAGTGGCATTTGAGGCCAGTACTCCTCTGTGCCAGCTGTAGCACAAAGTCCTTATACACTAAGCACTCATCCTAGGCTACTCTAACAAGTACTGTTCAACAGCACCTGCATGGAGTTCTGAGGACAACTGGGAAACATTCTGTCCATCCACCATCAGATGATTGGAATCAGACCCCTAGGCTTGGCAACAATTACCTTTACCACCCAAATCACCAGCCCAGGGATTACTTTTATTTTCTTTAGAAGACATGATCTTCAATTAATGGACCGTACCTTCAATGAAATAAAACCTAAGTCATATTCTTGTTTTTGGTTTCATGTTTTTCCATATGTACACATGTGTGTGTCGTGTGCATGTACATGGGTATGTGTATTCAAATGCGTGTGTGAGTGATGTGCATGTGCGGACCAGAATTGACATGAGTGTCTTCCTCAATCAAAATTCCCATTATTTACTGAGGTATGGTCTCTCATTGAACCCAGAGCTCACTGATTTGGATAGTCTGCCCAGCCACTTTGCTATAGGATTTCCTCCACCTCCACTTCCAGAGGGCTAGCATTGCTGGTGGGGATCCAGCTGTGCCTACTGGCTTTTCTTTGGGTTCAGGAGATCCAACACTACCATCCTCATGCTTGGTCAGTGATTACTTTATCCACTGAAGCATCTTCCTAGGCCCATGTTTTGGCTTTTGAGACAGAGCCTTATGTAACCCAGTGTTGTGTAGCTATTTCCTCCAAGGAAGTGCTCCCCTTTGACTGGAGGAGGGGGACTCTTAAGACCCAGGAAGCTTATGGATTTTACAAGCTCAGAAGGCTCCTGAAACACATAGGGTCCAGTGGCCCCTCTCCCTGTCTATAAAAGCCATAAGCAATTGCCAAGAGAGAAACAGTTTTGGCTGGGCAAGCTGCCTGTAAGTTTGGCTTTTGGTGCTGAAGTTACAAGGGAGTCATTCATGTTTTTTAATGAACCTTCCTTCACCCAGACTTCTGTAAGTGACCATGCTGTATTCGTAATGACTGAGACAGTTTTCCTGTTCAAGAATCAGGTGTCCTTAGCATAAGGTTCTGTTCATTGAGATTTTCCCCTCTGGGTGACCCCCCACAGTCACTTCACTTCAGTTTAGTGCTAGAAAGGTCTCTTGAGTAAAAGGAAAGCCTTTAGGGCAACAGTGGATGCCTTCCTGGGAATCCATGCCTATTTCCATTTGACCCGAGCAAGGGGTATGGCTGGCTCTAAGGTCATCAATGGCACAAGAGTGGTCATGAAACACTATGTGGGTCTTGAGGGCATTCAGAAGACTTAGCAGTTAAGAGCACTGTCTGTTACAGCAGATGTTGTGTGTTTGGTTCTTACTGTCTCCATTTTAGTTCACACTTGTCTAGGGACTTGAGGAACTCTTCTGATATCCACAGACTCTAGGCATGTAATTATTACACAGACAAAAGTACAGGCAGATAAAAAAACACATAAAATTCAAAAAATACTCTGTGGACCTTCAGATAGTTAAAGGGAAGGATTGAATGTAACATGCAAAGGAAAAGAGCAGCTCAGTGACATCCAAGCAACCTGTCCCTCATTACTTCAGAGATTCCTTTGTGGCCAGCAGGAACAATGGCAGCCCCAGTTTGGTGCAGGGTGGGTGACAACTCCAAGCTGCATACGTGTCAGCTAAGGACTTTTGTTCAGAAAATTCTGTTCAGGTGAAGATGAGATTCTTGCCTGAAAATGGAAAGAATTTCAGGACACCCAGTAGGAAGGAAAGTTCAAGTTTATTAGGAAGAGAAATGGATAGACAAACATGAGTTGAAATAGAAAGAGAGGCACCTAGGAAAGCATAGATATGTCCAAGACAAGACATGTTTACTATTTGTCTCTTCTTGCTTTGATTGGGTTTACTCATTAAGCAAACCACGGGCAGAATTCACCTAAAATTTTTCCTAGATCCTCATGTTCAAGATGGAGGATCATACATACAGCTCAAGGGAAACTAAAGTTAGGTCTCTGATGGAGGTCTCACAGGCCTGCATCTCCTGGATCAGGAGAGATGACTGTGGAAGACACACAGGTCAGCATGGAGAGGAGTGGTGCTCAGGTCTGGCCTGAACTCACTTCCTTATGTCATACTGACAGGAGACAGAGACCTGGACACAGAGGCCAGCCACTGAGAGAAAAGTCAGGAGCTTTTGAAGCCACACAAGGTACGTAACTTACCCTATAGAAGGAAGTAATGGAGAACAAATTCTGATTGGAAATTGTTCATCCATGATTTCTGACAGAAAGCCACATTAAAAACAAATCCAGTATAGCCAGCCAACCCAGCTCAGGAATGTGTTCTCCTATTACTTCCTTTTCTACTGACACATATGCATCAGATCTCTGGGCACTGTCCATACCTATGGCAATAGAGAATAAGACCTGCTAAGAGATCACAATGATAGGGCCAAGAGAGAAAAATGTGATAGCCCACAATGGGTACCCGTCTTCCCTAATGCAAGGTCTCAGGAACCAGCTCAACACTTAATGACTGGCAGCCAGAGTGTGGATGCCTCTTTCCCACCTGTGGGAAGAACACAGTGAGAGACTGAGGAAGGAGTGCAGTTGCAGGAATGGGAGGAGTGTCCTGGTCAAGTGCCAGGGGAGCTTCTAAAACTGTGACTGAAGTCCGTGGACTGAGGAGAGAACACAATGTACGATTTCATGTAAGGAGGACTAACTGGCCTTCTGTAGGTCTGTCCTGAGCAGGGACCATCTCTGTGACATTTCTCTGTCTGTAGAAAATCTGAATCAGGTCTCCATCTCCTCCGTTAAAAGGGCAGTGGATCTTTCTATTATTTCCTTTATGCTTTATGATAGAGCTAGTGTCAGCCCATGGTCCCCAGTGCCTCTGTGCATACATCTTTCCTGGAATGAGGCAGGGTACATTTATGTCTTGGCCTTGGATTTTCAAGGGAGAAAGAACTCAGACCCTGCCCCTTCCTTACCTTTATTTCTTCTGTACCACAAGATACACCACAGTTCCTATCACCAAAGTCCCAACAATCAGGCCGATGAGAATTGCCATGATGGGGATGGTTGTTGAAGGCTCTGGTGAGGGAGGGGAAGGAAGAGTGAGGATTCTGACCCTAGCTCTCAACCCTGATCCTGCTCTAGTTCTTTAAAGAGCTCACTTTCCCCTACAGCAGAGTGTGTGCTCACATCCCCTCCTCACCCCACTTCAGAGTGAGAGGCTCAGGGAGCCCTTCGTGGTGCACATGACACGTGTATCTCTGCTCCTCTCTAGAAGGAACCATCACTGCCGCCCATTTCTGGAAGGTTCCATCCCCTGCAGGCCTGGTGTCTGGCAGCTCCATGTCCTGGGTGTGGTTGATCCCATCCCTCTGCCAGGTCAGGGTGATGTCAGCTGGGTAGAAGCCTAAGGCCCAGCACCTCAGGGTGACGTTGCCATCAGGTCTTACTTGGTGGGTCAGATGTGTTTTGGGGGCATCTGAGGGGAACAATTGGAAAATTCAGGTATTTTGCATTCCTCTTGGGGATTGATCAGCGCTCACGTGACCAACCCTGAAATGGATGGGAGATGTGGAGGAGAGAGGGAGCAGCGTCCACACAGAAGCCCAAACTCAGCAGGTGGATGATCTATTGATGGCCGTATTTTATAATAACCATGAGGTATCCATGAGGCAGTACCGACCAGGAGACTATAGTCTCCCTCTAGACAAATATAATTCTGGTTATGACTAGAAAGGGGGTCTGAGGGGTTGGCAACCCTTGCTCAGATATTCAATGTCGTCATGCATGGACAGTGAACAGGCCTTGAGAGAGGCCATGATGCACCATGCAAATGAGAGGGACCTGCTGCTTAACTGATGCCCTGAACTATCCTGGGAGAAGTGTGAATCCTCTGGAGAGCCCTTCTCTCTGTCATGTTGATACAGGAAACTGAGGAGCCCTCTCTCCCCTTTGATGCAAGACAGTGTAAGTATTCCAGCTGCTCCCTGCTGAGAAGGAGGCCTCAGGGAGACAGGAGCTCCAATCTCAGAGGGAGAAGGAGTTGTCAAGGGTTTTTCTTACCAGAGCGCAGCAAAGTCTTCTTTCCAAGTTCCAGGCATCTAAGAAGCCTTTCTGAGCACGTTCCTCTCAGGTAAGTCATCCAGCTTTCTCCCACTCCTTCGGTTTCCCATATGCTTAACCAACTTTTAGCTATCTCGCCTTCTGCTCTCCAAGAGATCATGTCCTCATTCAGAGTGACGTAATCGTAGTCATAATAGGTGAGCCGGTAATCACCTCGGAGGAAGGTCCCATCATTTGCCAAGTTGCAGCCAAAAACTTCCTGCAGGGTGCGATAATCTGCCCCAGTCCCATTCAGCCTATGGTAACTGTGAGGCTTCTCCCCCTCCCAGGATTCTGTCTCAATCTAAACCCCTAACCAGGTCACAGTCTGTGGTTCTCTCAGGTTAAAGGTCTCCAGGGGCCCCTTGGACTACGTCTGAATCTCTGACTTGGGATCCTAGAGTGGAGCTTATTGGGTCAGACCGTGAGGGCAATGAGATATCATGATCTCAGCCCTGAGGTGACTCACCATTCCTGCTGTGTCGATTTTCATTTGCTATATACCTAAGAATCCGTCCTTTTGACAGTGTCAGGCTCACGACTTGTGTTGTCTCCTTCTCCCAATATTCAGGTGGCTCCTGCTCTATCCAAGCAGCCCGAGGTTGCATACTCGCATTGGGAGCTTGGCTGTCGAATCCCTGAAACTGGATGGAGTCTACATAGCTGACCTGGATCAACCGGGGCTCTGTCATTCCAGGCTCCAAAATCACAGTGTTGAAAGTCTGCAGCCAGTGTGAACCTGTGGGTGGTGCACATTGAGACCCTGAGTTTTCACCCTGACCCAGAACAGGTTGGTAGCGAACAGAGCAGGGGTTTTGTGGGGCCTCTGGACCTGAGTGAAGGAGAGGGTCAGGGGTCCTCCAGCTAGGGTATCAAAAGGGTCTGCTCAGGCTAAGGAGAAGATGCAGGGATGGGGATTCCAGGAGGTGCATAGCATTCTGCTCCCCCAAAGGCCGTTTCTCTGTAGGCCCCTCACCCACCTGCACAATACCCGGTCCGGTCCAAGGTCCCCAACAGGACGAGGAGGAAGAGGAGGAGGGTGCTTGGTATAAGATTCCTCATCTTCCAAGATGTGTAGAGTCTTAATCAGGACTGGTATCTCTTCACCTTATAACCCTAATGTGGCTGATGCTGGTTGGTTTCTCTTACATTTCCCATAGTTAGTGATGTATACCTGATGGGGTGGGTCTTGGAGAGATTAGTTCCTGGGGGTGGGGCGTTTCTAGAGACCTGCTTCTCTGCCTTGCACCAAGTTCTCCCTCCTGGTGTCCTGCAGTATCTAACCAGAAGTCTGTCCTTTCGGTCCAGGTCACAACATCTTTGAGTCCTTGCCCAGTGGCCAGTAAGTCAGTGATTGTCAAACCTTTCAATGTCTGAGTATCTGTGCTTGCTTAGACATTGTATAGCCTTCCATGGTGACTGTGCTTTTTTTTTTTTAAATTATACTAATCCATATCTCTCATGTTTTGTTTCAGTGCAGATCTTGATAACTAATTGCATGTAAGCTGAGTAAAAAGAGAAAGAACTGTTTTCCAACATGAAGTGGTGCTGTCAGCACAGCATTTTGGATATTTAACATTTCTGGGAGTCCTTATTTTCTTCTTCCCCACTGTAGATATTAGGATTTTGTGTTTTCTTTGTAGCATTTTTTAAATAGAAACACAGAAAATTGCACTTCCTCAGATATATTTTAGGAGAAACAATCTCAAGGCTCACTTTCATTTGCATGTATTTTTGTGTCTCTGTGTGTATGCAAGGAGTAGGGACTCTTAAGTTGCAGAAGAGGCTGTATGCAAGGAGTAGGGACTCTTAAGTTGCAGAAGAGGCTGTGGAAAACCCTGGATCTGGAGTCATGGACCATGTGAACTTCTAGACTGAAGTGCTTGGAAATCAACTCTGGTCTTCTGCAAGAGCAGCAAGGGCTGATTAGTTTTCTTTTGAGACAGCATCTCAGTATGTATCCCTAGCTGGCCTGGGAATGGCTATGTAGAGCAGACTGGCCTAGCACTCAGACATCTATCTACCCCTGGCTCCAAATTGCTGGGATGAAAGGAATTTGCAAACCAAGTGGGCTAATTGTAATTTTTTATTGATAAGTTACTAAAATGGCACAGGCGATACTTCTTCAAGGTTGTCAACACTGATGTCTTCAAACATCATTGAATCCTTCATTATTGGTGCCTTCTCATCCACAGGAGAACCTTGTACTGTGAGTGGATGCTAGGTTAATGAAGGTTATTTTGAAGTAGTTTGTTCTTTTTCTAAGTCCTTCTCATACAATTGCCTAGACCCAGTCATTAATATGGCTACATATTTTTCATAGAAATCCTTGGAATCATTAAGAAGCCCTTAGTTTGATGGTGTAGAAGTCAACTGCTCCAAAACAAAACAAAACAAAAACAAAAACAAAACAAAACAAAACAAAAACTAATGCTCTTTGGGATCTTAGATATTATCGTCGTTGTAGTCAACTGGGGACAGGTCTACTGGATGATGAATGGACTTTTATACTTTTTATGTTGTATGAGGAAGACAATATATTTCTAAGTATATTGCACAGGAGTTCAGGGTGGGCAGGAAGAAGAGCTCCAGGAGCCCAGTTTGGAAATAGATGGAGGATTCACATTTTGGGGAAATGATTGTTACTTAGCAAGGTCCTTTGTTAAGCATCCTGGAATGAGATCAGGTACCTGTGATTGAGGAGATGTCTAAAACGAATGCTGCACAGTTCTGGAAAATTAGCATGAATCTCTCTTCCTGTCGTCTTAGTGATGTGTCTCTGAGTTCAGTCCTGGCTGATCTTGATTCAGTCCTGTCATAGGCTCTGTTCCCAGGGCTGGTATTGCTGCTTTGTATGTTATGTTCTAGCATTCTGCAGCCTAAGATTTACCTGGAGGTGAGGTTTTCCTCTGGGGAGTCTTCCAACAAGCTTCAGTGATTCCCTAGTGAGAACCTGTTTTGTTTTCTGATCTATTATATTTGGGCTTCCCACTGCTGCTGGCAAATGTTAGCCAGTGTGTTGTCCAAAGCAGTGGTTCTCAACCTTCCCAATACTGGGACCCTTTAATACAGTTCCTCATGTTGGGGTTACCCCCAACCATCAAATTATTTTTGTTGCTACTTTATAACTGTAATTTTTTATTCTAATCACACTGCAAGTACTTTTGGAAACAGAGCGTTGCCAAGGTGGTGGCAACCTACTTATTGAGACCCACAGGAGGCAATGCATTCAGGGCAGTAAAAGCAGGTTCTAACAGGATATCACACTTCGTTCTCTGTATCAGGTTTTACTCATGTTTGGTCCATGAATCAGCCAAATACCATGGCAAGAAACATCAAAACACCAGGCACATGCTTATCTTCAGTAAAGAAGCATGAAGTTGTAGTTCAGTGAAAATGAAAGTTTAGTCAATGATGGAGATTTCAGGGCCAGCCTCTGCTGAGAGAGGGAGAGATGACTTGGAAGCAGACACAGGTTAGTGTAGGCAGGGCTCAGTGCTCTGGGCTGTCCTGGTGACGTTCCCCCAACGTGTCCCAGAGCTTCCTTTACGTCTGGGACACAGCAACAAGCCTCTAGCAAAAAAAAAAAAAAAAAAAAAAAAAAGAGAAATCTGAGCAACATCTGGCCTCATGGCCATTGTTCTCTGTAGGGGGGCACAACTGAGGTACAGGAAGTCTTTCTCTGTATGACCGTTGCTTCCTATTTTACTCTCTGCCATGCAACAGCTACAGAGATATATGGAAACTACCCTATGCCACAGATGCAGACCGTGGCACCAAGATAAGATCAGACCTAATAGATGCCCCCGTGAACACAGATGTGGGAAAACGATGCTGCATCTACATAGGACCCCAAGAAATGGATAAGTGTAAGGAAGCCTGGGTCTTTAGTCTCCGAGATATTAAACGGTGACCATGAAATAGGTGGCCGATAATTTTAAAAGATTCCCGATGAATGTACAGAGTTTTGGGCTGCGTGTTTGTGTCTTGAGGGTCTTTGGAATGTCAGCGTGGTGTCAAAGAGAGAACTGCTAGGACTCACAAGGATGTTGTCAACAGGGATCAAGATAAGAAAACTTGTCCCAAGACACTCTTCCCAGAATATCAGGGCCCGGAGATAAATCTGCAGTCAGCAAGCGAGCTTCTGGAGGTTTGTCCCCTGTAGTTAATTTTTCCATGAACCTTCAGGTCTCTGTACCTCCCACTGGGTACCCTAAGTGAAGACAATCAGCCTCTTCCAGAGGCTCAGAAATGAACTATGAATAATAAGCATTCTGAACTGCCACACTCCCTCCAGTAGAGTCTGTGTGACTGGGCAAAAGCCTGGCACACTCACCCGAGGCGATGACTTCAAGGAAGTCAGTCTCCTGGAGGGGTTGGCTGCGCTCTCAGAAGGATACGTGCTTTGTGTGCCATGGCTGCCATGCTTGGAACGTCTTTTCTTGCTAACTCATTTCTACCCTGTGTACTTTTGCTCAGGGCATGTTCTGCCCTACTATCCTCCCATGGACAAGGAAAGATCACAGAAAATGCAATAGAGGTAACCACCGACCCTATTTTGGATTTGGCCTTTCTGTGGGAAAATGTCAACACTTATCTTATGGAATAGGGACTTTTGACTGAACTACAGCAGTAAGAATTACTTTACCAGAACCCCCTGTAAAGACATATAGCCATTAAAAGTGGGGATGGTTAGACAGTAAATTATTCTAGTCACCCACTCTTATGAGTTTCCTTTATAAGACCCTGAAATCTCTAAAAAGAGGGGGCTTTGTGGCATCCCTAAGAGATTCATGGATAGCAGAGGGCAATGGCTTGTAACAGGGAGATGGTGGTTTCCTCCCTGTTAGCAGAATGGGGACACAGCGTGCTCCCCCTGATCCCTTGCCATATACAGGAGTTTGTGATGAATCTGGGAGTCAATGGATCAATCACAATGGAGAAAAGGTATCATATTATTCATTCCCATTTATGGAGAAATTGGCACAATCACGACCCCCATCGTGTTTATTATTTAAAGAGACTAGAGATAGAATCATTACAAAGTTACAATAGCCCCTAAGTAGAGTTAGTGTTAGAATTAAATATATTAGAAGAAATTAGAAAGAAGCCCACATATGATGAGTCTAATTTGACAGCTCACAAAGCAACAAGAAGGTTACTGTAGAATCTCAGATAATTAACTGCTGACCACAAGTGCCACTGAGTGGCTTGCCAACTTGGCTATTGTCTCGCACATTAGAGATAACATCAACCTCACATGCACCTTGCAAATGAATGGCTTACTGATTCCTTGGAGTTGGGTCCAATTTATGAATATCTAATAAGAACATTGTGAGACCGTTCCTGATAACCTTTGTCCTTTCTGCTCCTGTGTATGTGCAGCATTGCTTTTTGCTTTGCTTTACGATTATAAAAGTCTGATGCTTGAACAGTAAAATCGCACTCAGATCCAAGACCACCTTGTGTCTGTGTCTGTCCTTCGCCGACTCCTTGCTCACCTGAAACCAGTCCCCCTGGGTTGCCTCAATGGTCTGTAGCACTGGGCTAAATCCGTACCATCATTTAGGGGGAAGACTTGGTTAGCTCTAGCCCTCCTCTTACTGCTGGCAGCCATGCTGGCTTGGGCTCTGACTCTGGCAAGTGAGTATTGGTACTGAGAGATAGAACCTCAGTCTAAACCCCACAAGGATGTTGTGCAGCACCACCACAGGCCAAGGGAAATCCACCTTTGACCCTGGCACTACCGGAAACCCAAGGCTTCCCAAATGGAAAGCTTTGCCTTTCCTGGCTTTCTGCATCATCCAGGCACAGAGTTGTGCTGCCTGTTCACCACCCAGCCTAGAGAACTTTCTCAGGCCCCAGGAACTGGGCATGGTCCCATTGCGTGTTGGTTTCAGGCTCCTACCAGCTATGCTATTTGTATGATATTTCCCCTGAGGCTGGCTTCCTGCAGCTCTGGGTCTAATCCAGTGGTGGGCTGTAGGTAAGATATGCAGACTGTGGGAAACAATAGAGATATTGAATTTGCTCTGCCACTGCAGGCTGATCAGGGATGGTGACTGTCACTAGGTAAATAACAATAGACTAGCTAAGCAGAGGTGTTTGAAAAATGGCTTTGGCCACTGATCTGGCTGTGTCCTGAAGGGAGATTATTTCCACAATCTCTCCTGTTGTGGCTATTTTCAGTGTTTCTATCTTTTATTCCTTTCCCATCCTCTCCCATTAATTAATATATTTTATTATGTATATGACTTTTTCCCACTGCATGGATTTCCAAGCGCCATGATTGTACCTTGTGGCTGTGGAGATCAGAAAAGGGCTTTAGATCCCCCTGTGGTTGGATTTGTGTGGTTGTGTGTTGATGGGCAGGTGCTAGGAGTTGAAGCTCAGTCTCCTGGAGGAAACAGGATGGGTACTTTATACACGCCCCAATCTTCATTTATGAAATGATGACTTCCTTTTGTTCTGGTTTGTACCATTTCCTACCTTACTTTGCTAATATATTAAGAGATGTCTGTAGGTAACTTCTATTTCAGACGGTTGTTACCAAATTTGCAGAGACTTTTTCCCTTGAGCAGTCTAGTGGACTCTCCCTGTGGGTCATATGTCCTCCATCCTTAGGAAGTGTGCGTCTCTGCCTCATCTGTTTTTGTTTTATGTCTATGCATGGACTGAGGCCTGCCTTCAGTACTGACTATGAGCCTGTGGCGTTTCTCCTTAGGTTGGCCCTAGTTCCTGACAGCATTATGGGTGTGTCCTTAAATGCCCCCACAAAACCATGGACCCTTGACCATACACAATTTAAGGGTGGTACTATCATCAGAAGTTTTACTGGCAAAGCATGCCTTCTGACAATTTTAGTAAGCTAAGATTTGCCAAAAGAAAAAAAAAACAATGAAAGAGACAAATAAAAAGGAGGAAAAGGAATTTATTAAATGTAGTCATATTTGAAAGAGAAGCAAACCAATTCTGAGACCCCCTCAGGTTCTCCAGGTTCATCTGGTGAGTTTCAGAGTTAAATATAGGAATAGGAGTCTCCCCCTGCCCCTTGAATAGCTCTTCATTTTTAAAATTTCACTTTACTAATAAGCTGGACATTTCTGGCCATCACACACCTCTTCTGATGGCAGTTACCTAATTTGTCCTAGGTTATTCTATGGAGCTTCTTCAGATTGTGCATGTGTGTCCTCCCACATCATGGGTCTCTAATGATCGAAATCCTGATTTTCCTATCTCTACCTTTCACGTGCTGGCATTACACGTGTATGCAGCAATACGCAAGCCTTCCTTGAAGTTGCCAAGTATTTCTACTTATCCATGTCTATAAGAGATGGCAGGAATTTAGCAAGTTATACAGATCATAAGTGTACAGTTTCAGTGCGAGTGTGGGTATTGTTTTATTGAGGCAGGATCTCAAGTAGCTTATGATAGTCTTGATCACCTGGTGTTTATAGCTCTTCTTCCAAAGTGCTGGATTAGAGATGTGAAATGGGGGTTGGGGATTTAGCTCAGTGGTAGAGCGCTTGCCTAGGAAGCGCAAGGCCCTGGGTTCAGTCCCCAGCTCCGGAAAAAAATAATTAAAAAAAAAAAAGAGATGTGAAATGACCTTGTGCTGTTCCAAAATGTGATTTTTGTAAACATAATCTTAAATTTTTTTTATAAAAAATGAGAAGTATTGAACTTTTTTTTGAGCAGCATAACCCTCCATTTCATGGAATCCGGTCCCATTTAAAAGAATCAGTGACAAAACATTAGAATTGTTTACACTGGGAACGACAGGAATGGAGGCTCATGCTACCCTCCCAACATACAGGTATATCACCAGCTATGGACTCCAGTCTACCAGGTCGGAATGGTGTGTCAGGACACTACACACAAAGAAAATAATTAAAACGAGGACTTCTCTAAATTCGGCACCCCTGTTTCTACTGCCACTCAAAGCTCCTGGTTCTCCTCTTCCTGCCCATCCTGCACTCCCTTGGGATATAATTAATGAATATATTCTCAGGCCCCTCTACTGTACAATGCAAATAAATCCACAGCCCACCAATCCCTCTCTAGCCATCTACAACAAGGATAAAATCTCAGCCCTCAAAAGGAACATTCGTAATTTTGGACACTTGGATTCTTCAACAATTTAACAATTTCTTATACTTAAAATTGTTTTGGGAAGTTTGTGGTAATATTGACTGTTGGAGGATGATGTTGTGCACTGTGTATTCAAATTCTGATTTCTGTGCCCAGATACCTGGTTGAAGCCTGGACTTTTGTATTGTCATTATTATGAAGTATCACCTGACTCAGTATTTTGTAAAATATTGTTTTCCATCACGTTCTTCATGGTCAATAATCTTAGATCTGAACACCCAATAGCTGGGCAGGTGAGGAAAAGGCTGGAATTCCAGGCCCAGGGAGAAAGGGTGGGTGGGGGTCAAATGGGGATCCAGAGGAAGGAGGCCAGGGCTAGGCTAAGATGGCAGGTTACAGGACACATGGCTGAGAAGGGGGCAGGCTAGCATTCTAGGATGAGAGTAGCCCAGAATCTGCCCAGTTGTTTTACCTAAAGTTGTTAATAAACATTAAGGTCTTCATGTCATTATTCAGAGCACGGGCAAGCCTAAAAAACTGATTTTATTTTTTACAATTTACACCCGACTTTCTTGATCATTTTTACTTAAATTTGTGAATACTGAAGCACCTAAGGACTTGGTCAAACCATGACCTCCTTTAAAAATGACATTTATTGGAACGATACATACATCATATACAAGGCTCTTCTAGGGACATAGATGCAACAGACAACAAATGATCCAATGGTGTCTCAAGTCCACAGGGAAAACAACCTTTAAGAAGTGCCACATGTGAGGAATTAGTAGAGCATCAAAGGTAGAATTCTACAAGGGGACCAGAGGAATGGATCCTGCTTGGGGATTTTGTCATTATATGTCTCTGTACCCTAAGCTCTCCAGAAATGAGGTTGGGGTCCCAAGACACTGGAGTCATAAAAAATTGTGAGCAGTCGTGTAGACATTAGCAATCCAACACAGTTATCCTGGAAGACCAGTCAGTGCTCTTACCTGAGGAGCTATCTTCCTAGCCCGTACCTTTTGCTATTAAGGTCAGCATTCAGAAAGGCAGATGGTGTTTTAGACCAGCTTTACCTACATAAAAAGTCCCAGAATAGGACAGTTTATATAACTGTACCCCATCTCCAAAAATTATTCTGATGATATTAACAAAAACATTTGGGCTAGGGAGATGGCTCAGTGGTTAGAGCACTGACTGCTCTTCCAGAGGTCCTGAGTTCAATTCCCAGCAACCACATGGTGGCTCACAACCATCTGCAATGGGACCTGATACCCTCTTTTGGTGTGTCTGAAGACGGTGACAGTGACAGTGTACTCACATAAGTAAGATAAATAAATAAATCTAAAAAATAAAAACACTGAATTACTTTATAATATATTTTAAATTCTTAAAATAAATTTTTATTACAATTATTTACTACTAATAAAAATATTCTCCTGTGGCTGCTGAGCTGGCTCAGCATTGAAAAGTACTTGCTATTCTTGCAATAGACCAGAACTAGATTTCCAGCATAGATATGTCAACCACAACCTTCTCTAGTTACACTTCCAGTATTTATGGTGACTCTTTGTCCTATACAGGCAACTGTATATTCTATTACTGCCCCCTGACACACTTATAAACATACACAGAGACAGGGTCAAAGAAATAGACAGAGACAAAGAGACAGTGACAAACAGATACACACATACACATAAAAATAGAGATAGAGACAGACAGACAGACACACACACAGAGACACATAAAAAATATATATAGCCTACATGTTTCTGTTAAGCTACATTTTGTTAAATTAAATAGAAAGCTGTTTTAAAAGAAGGAAACAGCTCACTCATTGATGGAAAAGATAAAGGTTCTTGATGGAATGTAAGCATCGGGGAAAAAAGGGTCTATTCTATACACCATAATTATTCCTTGAAAAATACTTAATTGTCCTTTAAAATATCATTCTTACATGTAAGTAGTTACAATATCTTTAATAAGATATCTCATTTCCTAGCATGGTGAGTACGGTTTGATAGATTCCACGGAAACAGAACTACATTGTGGTCCATTCACTTTCTAAGTGTGTAGAGATCCTGTCATGAAGATGATTGGGAATTGCCAACTTATTCTCCCCCAAGCTGGACTCAAAAGGATTTTGTCAACAAGACCAGAACAAGCATTAGAGTAAGCAACATGTGCCCAGACACTGCTTCCAGGATACCAGTCCACCTCGGGTTTGAGGTGGGAAACAGGATTCTAGAGACGCAGCACCCAAGAGGTCATCTTTCTATTACCCACCCACCTGTCCCTGTCACTCCCATAGAGAAGTCTAGGAAAGGTAAGCAGCTTCCCTGATGTCATGCTTATGAAATGAAATGGGAACTGTCTGGAGCTGATCTCTTATCATCACCCAAGTTCAGGACCACTGTGCTCCATGCCCTCCAATTTCTATGGTAGATGGCTCTGACCCAGAACCTGACTAAAAACTGAGTGTCATATCTGAAAGGAATTGGTTTGAGGATTTGTAATGAATGGTGTCATGTCTGCTACTTTCACAGCCATAGAAGTGAAGAGAATGACCATAAAGAGTCATTTATAAGTCTATTCTAGCATTCCTTTAGCTACCTGCTTGGGCCAGATGGAATCACTGGACTGAACAAAGGGAAACTGGTGGTGGACTTGGAGGTTGGCTGGGCCTCTCTGAAATTCCAATGAATATAGTCTGTGTAGATGGCAGAAGGGCCTGAAATAACTTGGGGGAAGGAATGGTTGTAGAATTTTGCCAGCTGCTGGTTTCTGAGCTTAGGAAGCAGAAGGAGAGGTCTTCTGGACATAATTTTATTGCAGGTAAATCCCTTCCTATATGGGGTGTAGTATGTGCAAAAAGTAAATCAAAAGGAAGAGGTCTACCCACCCTTCACTGGATTCTAATGACAGATTTATTAGAGTTTCTTTTATCATCCTGTTTATTCTTTTTACCTGCCCAGAACTCTGAGGTCTGTATGCATTGAATGAAGTCAATCAGTGTGTAAACTTGAGCTACTAATTGAGAAGTTTTGGCTTTGAAAGTTGGTCCTAGTTCATCTGTAGACAAAATACTGTCCAGGAAAAAGACAGTGTATACAGAACAGTTGACTGTTAGCTTAGCCAAGACAAGGTAAAAACATCTTTTCATAATCCTGTTTCCAAAGGTCTGTCAGATGAAACTAGACCAAATGGCTGAAGACTGATGCTCCAACATTTTGAAGAATTATGGGTTATCCAGGGAGTCAGCTCTCTCTACAATTGTTGAAGTTTGAGAAGCTACATTTAGTGTTTCCTATATACCCAGGTGATGTCTAAGTTGTTCTCAGATTTGTGATGGGGTTGAAGACTAGTTTTAGTCTCATAATCAAACGTATTCTGTTTGACATTGAGAGAGAGTATATAGAGTGGAAAACATGATTTTCTGATGACTTTACAGACTAAAATCTAAACATAATCTAGGGATAGAATCATAATTCTTTAAGTTAGGAATGAGGGTAGAGGACTTTATCTAATTGACAAATAGGATGGACTGGATGTCATTTGTATACCACACAGAGTAACTTAAATGATTGTTATAGTTTTGTTCAATTTATGTCTGGAGAAGAGCTTTTTCTTCTTTTTTTTATTGGAGAGAAAAGATGAGGTGTAGGCATGGTTCATGGTGCTAAGGTCCTATTCTCCAATTGGTTCTTGATTTGTCAGTAAAGAAGCCATAGACCAATCATTGAGCAGAAGACATAGGTGGGACTTCTGAGTCCCTGGAGGTAAGGAACAGAGGCAAACAAGGAGAGGAGAGTTTGTAATGCCCTGGAGAGTGAAAACACAAAGCAGACATGTAAGATCTTGGGCAGAGCAGTGGCCTGCAGCCACTCCTACAGGTGGGCAGTCAGGGGTGTTTAGCAGGGACATAATGTAACTGAGAAACTAAAGTTGAGGGCAGGTAGGGAGGTGAGGAGCTATGAATATTGATAACGGCATGCCTATCCTGGTGGGAGATGGTAGTGTCCAGAAATTATGTCAAAAGGCAAGTTGAAATTGAACAACTGTGTGCCTGTGTCATCCATGAATTCAAGGAAAGCTGGGTGGGGGCTGGGAGCACACCTTGTTCCTTGAGCTTAGGCAGGTTAGCAAAAGCTACATGCAACAAAATATTATATATTTAATATAATATATTTAATATTTACATAATTGCCACATATATAATATATAATATGTGTATATATTACATATATTCTTCGTGTTTATTTCAATGAAGTACTATTTTCCACAATATAAATGATACTAAAATGTTAAAAAACAGGGTCAAAGTCCTAGGGATGTATAATGGGGAAGATGAGAATGTAACAATCATAAATGTTCATCTATTATTTTCGCCATATCATTGTATTTTAAAAGTAGTTTGTAAACATTCTGCTTTTATGCATACATATATTTTATTACTTGTGTGTTCAATGTATCAAATGTCTGAAATATCACACTTTCTCTCACAGTGAACATGAACTGATATAATGTCCATAGTCATAAGTTCTTTGAGTGCAGATTAATTTCTAAAACTTTATGGATATCCTGACATCAAAATGTTAAAGAATTGCTGATTTATTGGCCTCTGAGATGGGTTCAGAGGATACCAGGACAAGGGTGGCAACAATCAGGGTAACTTGTCCACGGACGCTGCTTCCAGTATCCCAGTCCCCAGCAATGGATCTGAGCTGGGGAGGCAGGGCTCTAGAGTTTCCTCTTCTAGGAGTTCATCTTTCCATGACCAAGCCCAGTGGGTCAGCATCACTACCAATGGGAATTCTTAGAGAACCAATCAGCCTCCTTCAAATAAATATTTATTATATACTGACTAGCAGAAGTTCAGTCTCCACTCTTCAAGCACAATGAAGACCCTTGTCCCTGAGGCTCTCCTCCTGATGGTCCCGATAGTGATGTCTCTGAATCAGCATCCAAAGGTCAAGTGTATGTGTCAGGAAAGAAAGGACCTCACCTGGGAGAGCAAAAGGAATGCATCTCTCCTGGGGCAGCATTAGGGAAACCTGGTCTCCACCTTAGCCCAGTTGTCATCTTAAGCTCTGTTCCCATTCTGTACTCTGAGCCTTTCCCTGATCGACTCCAAATCCAACCACATCCCATACCTTCTTGAGATCCTGGGTTCAATTTCACCTTGGGCTTCATGTAGATTCAGACTCTCTGCTCTATTTTGAAATCCTCCTGACCTAGCTTGATCTCTGTTACTTCAGTTCATCTTGGCTGGTTATGTGGATGGCAAACAGTGTTGGAGAAAACAGTGGAAAAGAGAGTCCAGATTGGATCCATACATGGCATTGTTAGAGGAGCAGGAGACAGAGTGTTGGGAGAGGCAGTCAGAGAGTCCTGAGATTCAAAAAGCACTTCACAGAAGAACTGAAGTGCTCCACCTCTATAGCCATAAATGCAACTGGTGAACTGGTGAGTGAACTCCATTAGAACTCACAACTTTCCAGGTCACCCAGGGGTTACTCCTAAGCATCATGTCTGAGGTTTACCACAGAAAATCTAACCCATCAAGAGTGTAGGATCCACAGAGTCATTTTTCTGTTTTAAATCTAGTGGTTAGAAATACCTGGGTGGGGTGTACTCATTTGAGAGTCCCACCAATGACTGAGCCCAGTAAGAATGACTGAGAGAGGGGTGTTGATCAGGATTTCACACAGCCAAGAGACTGTGTAACTGTATTGTGTTCCTGGGAGGGTACTACCACCAAGGATACTGTGAATGGATGCCTAGAATGGCAATGATTACAACACAATCAATAATCATTTGGACCACAGTCTACAAGGCAGTTGAGTTCCTCAGGAGTGAGTGGGAGGGGGCAGTTTGGCAAGAGTGATGAAGGCTTCTCTGAAGGTTACTAGCATGAAGTTGCTTCTCACACAGATGGACCATGGGAAGCAAATTTTTCTGAGAACAAGTAAGAATGAAAGTGCCCCCATCTGCTCTGAGATTTCCAGGTAATCTGTTAAGGTCTTCAGAACTGTGTGGAACCTTTTTCCTGGAATGAGCACCCCCCCCCTCGTATTGAAGCAGGTTTAGGACTCAGTGTGACCGCTGCCCCCAGTACCCAACTAAAATGCTGGTAAGATGTCAGGCAGTAGTCTATTCCCTGCACTGAGGAAGTAAAACAGGATTCCGGCAGGTAGTTGGTTAGCTAGTCTAGATGACTTGATGAGTTCAGTGAGGGGAGGCCTGGAGTAAACTGGCACCTTTCTACACCAACACACACACACACACACACACACACACACACACACACACACACACACACACACACACACACAACCTGAATGTTCAAATCATAGTTGTTCACATTAACAAAATTTTGGCAGAATAATTTGTAAGCATTAGGAAGATAAATCCCAGGAGTACCAGAAGATGCCTTTAACCCAAGCACTTTCTAAAAAGCTCTACAAATTTGAAACCAGTCTGTTCTAGTGGGGGAAGGAGGGTGGAGGGTATCTCCAGGATGAGGCAGAGACTTAGGATAAAGGAATTGCCCAAAAATCAATGGGAGTGACATTAGCTGTGACTTACAGCATCAGGGATATAGAACTTGAAAAGGCTACCTCCTATAGCCAGGAAGGATCCCCAGTGGAGCAAGAGGGACACCAACCCCTTCACAATACTTTTGACCCAAAATATATGCTGTCTATAATATATGTAGGCACAGGGAATAGAGCAGAGACTGAGGAAATAGCCAATAAATAACTGGCCCAACTTGAGAGACATCCCATGGGCAAGTACCAATCTCTAACACTATTAATGATACTCTGTCATGCTTCCAACAGAGGTCTAACACAGCTGTCCTCTGAGAGGCTCCACCTAACAGATGACTTAGTCTGATGCAGACACACAGTCAAACATTGGCTGGAGCGTGGGGACCCTTATGGAAGAATATGGGGAAGGATTTTGGGCCCCAAAGGGAATAGGAAGATCAACAGACTCAACTAACCTGGACCCTTGTGGAATCTCAGAGACTGAACCACCAACCAAAGAGCATACACTGGCTGGACCTGGACCTCCCAGTTCATATGTACCAGATATGTAGTTTGGTCTTTATGTGGGTCCCAAAAAAACTGGAATGGGAGATACCCCCAAACTACCTCTAAGATAAGTTTTTTCTAGCTGGACTGCCTTGTCTGGCCTCAGTGGGAGAGGATGTGCCTAGCCCCACAGAGACTTGATGTGCTAAGGAGATGGGATACCCAGGGGGCCCCTACTTGTTCAAAGGGGAAGTGGAGAGGTGGATAGGGGAAGAATTGTGTAAGAGAGGACCAGGAGGGGGCAGTGAGGTAGATGTAAAGTGAGTACATTAAAAAAAACCCTTAAATGCCAGGAGTCATGGCACCAGAGCACTTTAGAAACAGAAGTAGGCAGATCTCTATGAGTTCAAGGCCAGTCTGGTCTAGGCAGTGTGTTTCAGGACAGTCAAGGCCACACAGTGTCATAAAATTCAAGAAAGAAACAAAAAAAGCATTTGTTAAGTATATGGTGATAAATTCAAGTGCTCAAATAATGCTTGTGTACTTCTGGCATGTTGGAAGGGATGGTGTACAAGCCATCCATCAGCTCACAGTTTATATTTGAGTAGAAAGGGAGCTTTACTCTCCAGGCATCTTGGCCACCTGATCTGGTATGAGTCAAGGGTAGGGAAGCTGCCAGTGGTGGAAAGTGGGCAAGGGACTCTGTAGTTCTTACCTTTGGGAATGGTGAGGCTTCCTGTCATCCACCCCGATCCGTGGTTAGCTGTACGGCAGCTCATGGAACCTGTCACCCAGGGGAGATGAATTCCAGCATCACACCATTATCTAGGCAGGAGCATGCCACACAGGTTAGGAGAGCATGAGTGTAAATCAGGATGTGGAAATCCCCAGTGATGGCCTTCAGAGCAGAAGCACCTGCCTGAGACCTCCAGCTGGAAAGTTCAACCTGAGACTTTGCTCTCTTCCTCTTTTTCTGGTGTTGTGGTAAAAATAAAAAAGTGGCAGAATGGGTTCCTGTGTGTACCTTGGTGGTCGCGCTCTCACTATTTCTGGCTTCAGCTGACCATTGGAACTAGCGCTAATTTATCTCGGTGGTCCCATGCTGCCCCCATCTACTTTCTGACCCGCTGTTCATGAGTCATTTCAACATGGCATCCTGTCAGGTTGCCCTGCCCTCACTCACAGCTCTCTTGGCTGGTTTCCACCACGCCAGGCATACACATCCCAATTCTGTGGTGGGCCTGGTGCATCTGGCCACCATACACTCTATTGAGCTCAATTAAGTCGTCACATGAAAGAACACACCACACAGTATCCTCCGATCCAATTGATCAGATATAATTTGCTCATCTAGACAACACGAAATCCTGTACACATCTATCCCTTAAGAATAGTCGTAACAACCTGTAATATGTGCAGAGAGAAATCTTAACATCTGCCCCCATGTTCTCTTGGCTGCCTCCTTCTCACTCTGGCCTCCTCTACCTCTGTAAAACTTTTCTCTCGTCCATTCTTCTCATCTGATGACAGGCCTTGTTCTATCACATACTTTCACCTACATAGTGATGCTGAGGATGATGTTGCCTCAGGCATTCTTTGTCTTTGGCAAGGACTCAACTCAGCAACTTGCCCAGATCTCAGGCACTTTTAGCTTCTGTGTGGATATGCAAATTTAACTATATTTATCTGCATTGATATATTCTATACTTAAGATATTAGTGACTGAGAACTCACTGAAATATTAGAGACACTTATAATTATCAACCTTCACTGGCTGTGAGCAAGGTACTTATAAAGACATGTGACTATGTTGTAATATAATAAACAGACCTTCTTCACAATTTATAATTTCTCTTTTAAGGGATACATTTGTTTTCTTTAATGCATATGAGTATTTTGTGTGCATGTATGTCTGTGTACCATCAAGATTACCAGATTGTCACAGAAAAACACACATGGTGTGCACTCATTGATAAGTGGATATTAGCCCAAATGCTCGAATTACCCTAGATGCACAGAACACATGAAGCTCAAGAAGGATGACCAAAATGCGAATGCTTCACTCCTTCTTTAAAAGGGGAACAAGAATACCCTTGGGAGGGAATAGGGAGGCAAAGTTTAGAACAGAGGCAGAAGGAACACCCATTCAGAGCCTGCCCCACATGTGGCCCATACATATACAGCCACCAAACTAGATAGGATGGATGAAGCAAAGAAGTGCAGGCCGACAGGAACCGGATGTAGATCTCTCCTGAGAGACACACCCAGAATAGAGCAAATACATAGGCAAATGCCAGCAGCAAACCACTGAACTGAGAATGGGACCCCTGTTGAAGGAATCTTAGAAAGGACTGGAAGAGCTTGAAGGGGCTTGACACCCCATATGAACAACAATGCCAAGCAACCAGAGCTTCCAGGGACTAAGCCACTACCCAAAGACTATACGTGGATTGACCCTGGGCTCCAACCTCATAGGTAGCAATGAATAGCCTAGTAAGAGCACCAGTGAAAGGGGCAGCCCTTGGTCCTGCCAAGACTGAACCCCCAGTGAACATGATTGTTGGGGGGGGTGGTAATGGGGGGAGGATGGGGAGTGGAACACCTATATAGAAGGGGAGGGGGAGGGGTTAGGGGGATGTTGGCTTGGAAACAGGGAAAGGGAATAACAATCAAAATGTAAATAACAAATACCCAAGTTAATAAAGATGAAAAAAAAAAAAAAAAAAAAAAGAAGGCACAGGAGATAGCCCCAGGAAATAAAGCCATCCAGGCAGAACTGCTTAAAGTCAAACAAATGATAAAGGCACAGAAAGATAAAGATAAGGCAGTGTATGCAAAAATGTTTGCTTAATAAGGATTAAAGTTTCCTTAACTATTATACATTGATTATATAAAGGAGCATGTATATTACTGTCTACACAATCCCTGATGTGTTTCCCTTGATCTTTGTCATTGTTTATATAGCAGTGCTGACATCCGCTCCTTCTTAATAAAGTTACGAATTACAGTAAAAAAAAAAAAAGAATACTGATTATCCACTGGACCTGAGTTCATTTTCCACCATCCCATCGAAGGGTCACATGGAACCTCCTGTTGTTCCAGCTCCATGGAATTCGATGCCCTCTTCTGGATTCTACAGGTATTGCCAATCCATTGGAATCTAACACACACACACACACACACACACACACACACACACACACAGAGAGAGAGAGAGAGAGAGAGAGAGAGAGAGAGAGAGAGAGAGAACCACAAACAAAATATATATAGCTTACATGTTTCTGTTAAGATGTGTTTTCTTAAGTTAAAATAAAAAACTGGTTTAGCATACAGAACCACCCATTACTTGAAGGAAAAGATAAAGGTCCCCCGCCAGAATGTAAACACTGAAAAAAGATCTATTCTTCCTACCATAATTGTGCTTTGAAAAATATTTAATTTTTTAAAAAATATCATTCTTCCATATAACTCATTACAGTACTACAATACAATAAAGCATTTCCAATCTATCAGGTCATAACATTGTTATGATGGATTGATAAAAATAAACATGTGCAAAATTACATTTGAGGTCTTAAGTGTGCAGAGTTCCTGACATGAAAAAGTTTTGAAATTGCTGACTTATTCTACCCCAAACTTGATTCAGAAGGATGTTGTCAATAGGACCAGCAGAAGGATTAGGGTAAGCAACTTGTCCCCAGACACTGCTTCCAGGATACCAGTCCCCAGCGGTGGGTCTGAAGTGGGAAACAAGACTCTTGAGATGTAGCACCCAGGAGTTCATCTTTCCATTACCAACCAACCTCTATCACTTCCCTGGAGGATATTACTTTCTGGAATCCATTCTTTCCTGGGAGATGATCTGACAGGTTTGTCAAAATGTTTACACTTGATATCCTAAGGCAAGTTTCCCTCCAGCTGCAGTAGGTGTATGCATTTCCTTCTTTTCTTTCATCTTGAGATTCTTGAACAAATTCCAATTTTGTCAAGCCAATTGGTTAATAAATCTAATAGCCATAACTGGCACTCCAGTCTTTTCCTTCTGCCAGAGAACTTTGTGTTTCCATGTCAGTCTTGAGAAAAATATACCTCTGTCTGAAGAAAGTGTCAGACTATAAATGGAACCCAAGGTTAGAAGACATTCAGTTAATGTCAGAGTCATTTCAAAGATCATTCTATTCAGTGCTTCTCTTGACATCATTAAATCTGAGTTCAAGTCCCAGCACCAAAAGCAAATTCCTGGAACTTGGCAGGCAAATGATATGATGGTATGCATAAGAAGCCATGAGAATTCTACCAGAGAACACTTACAGCCTATAAACACCTTCAGCAAAGTGGCTAGATTATTAAAAAAAATCAGTAGCTGTCCTTTTTACAAAATATAAATGGACTGAGAAAGAAATTAAGGAAACAACATCATTTCCAACAGCCACAAATAATATAAAATATCTAGGTGTAACTTTAACTAAGCAAATGAAAGATCTGTGTTGCAGTTAAAGCAACTGAAGAAAGAAATTGAAAGAAAACACAGGAGATGGAAAATCTCCCATGCTCAAGGACTGGAAGGATTGACATAGTGAAATCGTCATTTTACCAAAAACAATCTGAAGATTCAATGCAATTCCCATCAAAACTGAACTGCAATTCTTTCCAGACCTTGAAAGAGCAATGCTCACCTTCACATGTAAAAAACAAACAAACAAACAACAACAAAAAAACCACCCAGGATTGCTAAAATAATTCTGAATAATAAGAGAAATTCTGGAATTATCACCATTCCTGAACTAAAGTCGTACCATAGAGCAATAGTAATGAAAACTGCTTGGTATCGGGAAAGCAACAAACAGGTTGATGGATGGAATTGAATTGAAGACCACAAAGAAAACCACACATCTATGGACACTTGATTTTTGCCAAAAAAAAAAAAAGCCAATATTATACAGTGGTAAAAAGAAAGCATCTACAACAAATCTTGTTGGTCTAACTGGACGTCTGCATGTAGAAGAATGCAAATAGATTCTTATCTATTACCCTGCACAAAATTCAAGTCTAAGTGGGTCAAAGACCTCAATCTAAAACTGGATACACTAAATCTGATAGAACAGAAAGGGGGAAATAGGCTTGAAGTTACTGATAAGGAGACACGTTCTTGAATAGCACACCAATGGCTCAGGCTCTAAAATCAACAATTGATAAACGGGAAATGCTTGAATTACCCTAGATGCCTAGAACACATGAAACTCAAGACGGATGATCAAAATGTGAATGCTTCACTCCTTCTTTAAAAGGGGAACAAGAATACCCTTGGCAGGGAATAGAGAGGCAAAGATTAAAACAGACACAGAAGGAACACCCGTTCAGAGCCTGCCCCACATGTGGCCCATGCATATACAGCCATCCAATTAGACAAGATGGATGAAGCAAAGAAGTGCAGGCCGACAGGAGCCGGATGTGGATCTCTCCCGAGAGACACAGCCAGAATACAGCAAACACAGAGGCGTATGCCAGCAGCAAACCACTGAATTGAGAATAGGACCCCCGTTGAAGTAATCAGAGAAAGGACTGGAAGAGCTTGAAGGGGCTCGAGACCCCCATATGTACAACAATGCCAAGCAACCAGAGCTTCCAGGGACTAAGCCACTAACTAAAGACTATACATGGACTGACCCTGGACTCTGACCTCATAGGTAGCAATGAATATGCTAGTAAGAGCACCAGTGGAAGAGAAGCCCTGGGTCCTGCTAAGACTGAACCCCCAGTGAACTAGATTGTTGGGGGGAGGGCGGCAATGGTGGGAGGATGGGGAGGGGAACACCCATAAAGAAGGGGAGGGGGAAAGGGGGGATGTTTGCCCGGAAACCGGGAAAGGGAATAACACTCGAAATGTATATAAGAAATACTCAAGTTAATAAAGCTGAAAAGCTTCTTCTATAAGGCAAAGAACACTGCCAATACAACATAACAATAGCCTTCAGGTTGGAAAAGTTTCCTTACCATCCCTATATCTGACAGAGGGTTAGTATCCAAAATTTACAAAGAAATCAAGAAATTAGACACCAACAACCCAAATAATGAAATTAAAACTGTGGAACAAAGCTAAAGAGTGAATTCTGATCAGAGGTGTCTCACATTGCTAAGAAGAACGTAAAGAAATGTTCAGTGTCCCTAAACACTAGGGAAATGCAAATCAAATTACTCTGACATTACATTTCATGCACACAATAATGGCTAAGATCAAAAACTCAAGTGACAGCACATGCTAGTGAGGATGTTTCAAGGGGGTCACTTCTCTATTGCTAGTGGAAGTGAAAACTGGTAAAACAACTTTGGAAATCATGCGGTGGTTTATCAAAAAACTAGGAATAATTCTACCGAATTCTACCATTGCCAGGACTATACCTGAAAGATGCCCTATTGTACCACAAGGACACTTGGTCAGCTGTGGTTACAGAAGCTTTATTCATAAGACTCAGAAACTGGAAACAACCTAGAAGTCCCTCAACTGAAGAGTGGATGAAGAAAATGTGGTACATCTACCCAACGGAATACTATTCAGCCATTAAAACAAAGACAACATGAATTGTGTAGGCACATGATAGAACTTGAGAATATCATCCTGATTGAGGGAACCTAGAACCAAAAATACAAGTGGATATTTTCCATAAAGTACAGGATACCCACAATACATTGTACAGACGTAAAGAAGCTAAGTGAGAGGTGAGGCTCAAGCAAAGGATGCTTCACTCTCACTTAGAAGGGAGAATAAAATAATCATGGGAGGCAGATGGCGAGAGAGAAGTGAATGGGGAAACAGAGAGGAAGGGGAATGCGGGATTTCTGAATCAGATGTGGGGAGAAACAGGAGAGAAGGCCGGAGGACAAGGAGAATGAATGAAAATGTGTAGCATGGTGGGGATGTTGTTGGGAGGATGTCTCTAGGACATGTTAGAGACCTGGGGTGAGAGATGCTCCCACGAATCAATGAAGGTGAACTTAGCTGAGACTCCCAGCAGTCAGGATATGAAACATGAAGAGACTATTTCCTGTAGCCAGGGAAGAACCTTGATTTGCAATAGGGACACGAACCCACCCACAATATTTTTTATCTAAAATTAACTTTGTCTATAAGAAATTCAGGGACAGGGAGTGGAGCAAAGACTGAGGGAATGGTCATTCAACAACCCACCCGACTTGAGACCTATCCCATGGGTAAGCACCAACCCCTGACATCATTAATGATACTCTGGTATGCTTGCCCACAGATTTTATCCAACATCTCCATCCAACATCTGAGTGAAACAGATGCAGAGATCCAGAGCCTAACATTGGATGGAACTTGGGGACTCTTATGGATGGACAAGGTAAAGGATTGAGGACTTGAAGGGTATTGGAAATCCACAGAATACTAATGGTGTCAAGTCACCTGGGCCCTTGGTCAGCCGTGATAGAATGAATCCAAAAAGCATGCATAGGCAGGACCTAAGCCCCTGCTCATATGTAACAGATGGGTATCTCGGTCTTCATGTGGGTCTTTCAACCACTTGAATAGGGGTCGTCTCTATTCAACACAATATCTGTGCAATGCATTCCCCTGACAAGAATGACTTTTATGGCCCTAGCTCCTAACTCCTAGTTATGCAAAGAGTTGATGTGCCAGAGTAGGAGAAAACTGAAGAGGGTCCTGCAACACCTCAAAGGAGAAGGGGAGAGGTATAGGGGAGGGTCTGTGTGAGGGGGTCAGCTATGGGGGCAGTGATCTGGATGTAATGTGAATAAAAAGGTTAACTAATCCAAAGAAATCCTAATGGGAAATATAAGGATACAAATAGACAGAATTATTTTCACCTTATCACTGGATTTTTGAAAATAGGTGTAAATTTTTGTAAACATTCTGTTCACATGTACTTTAATTAATATTTTCAATGAAGCAAGTCTCTCAAAATTCCACTTTTAAATGTGCTGAACATAGGTTGACAAAATCCACACAAATCATGAGTACTTTTGTGGTCCATTGTCTTTCTAGTCCCGTGTAGACATCCTGACATCTCAATTGCTGAGACTTGCTGACTCAATGGCCTTTAGATTGACTCAGAAGGTCATTGTAAACATGACCAGGAGGAATAAGGGTAGGAAACTTGTCTAATCACTCACTGCTCCTAGGATCCCAGGCCTCAGAACTAGATCTGAGCTGGGGAGGCAGGGCCATAGGGACTCTTCTTTCAGGAGTTCATCTTTCCATGCCCCAACCTAGACACTCTTTATCACTACCATTGGGAGTTCTTTGAGACGCCAATCAGTCTCTTCCATATCAAGATTATAAAGTGAACACATACTAGCAGAGACACAGTTTGCACTCAGTAGCTGGATGAAGACCTTTGTACCCCAGGATCTTCTCCTGAGGCTCCTGATCATTCTGGCCAGCACCAAGCATCCAAAGGGTGAATGTGGAAATTTGAAATAAAAACACATAACCTGGGGAATTAAAGAGACCCCACCATAGGGGTACAGTGTCTGGAAAGCTTATCCCTTCCCTAGCTCAGTGAGAACTTCTGTTCTCTTCATCCATTATGCATCCTGCCTCCTGCTTTCTACCTTCCTTGGGAAATAGGCCTGTGGACTGGTAGTGTTCTAAGTGTAGATTGGAGATCTAAAGACCACTGTACCTAAGTTCACACTCTCTGAGGTACTCACAAATATTTCTTTTTCTGGCCTGGCCTTTTGGATACCAAATTCATATCTGCCACCTATGTGGATCATAAACAGTTCCTAGGGTTCAACAGCAGATCAGAGAGTCAGAGGGTGGAAAGCTAGACACCATGGGTGAATGAGCAAAAACCAGAGTTTTGGGAGAAGGCAACACAGGATTCCCTGAATGAGAAATGAGAAACAGTTCTTGACAGAAATAATGATGAAGGTGCTCCACATTTACGATTATAGCATGATCCTCAAGCAGAAATCCAAAACATTAAGCTCCCCATGGGGTTGCCCCAGTGTGTTATTGCTGGGCTTTATCCCTTGAAAATATGACCCACACCTATTCTACACACACCTTGGGCAGTTTCCTGTGCAGTTCAAATACAGATCTGGCCAATATGAAAGGCCTCATGTGCTGGGCCAACTCACTGGAGGATCCTACAAAGGGACTTGGATTGTTGGAGGGACTGAGAGTGGGACCTTCTCCAGGTTATCATGCAATCCAGAGGAGGTATGGCTGTGATGTGCTGTAAGAAGGATACTTCAGTCAAGAATTCCTAGAATTAACCTTAGATAGCCACAATTACATCACGCTGAATGAGGACCTGGAAGCCTGGAGAGTGATTGGCAAGGCAGCTGAGGTGCTCAGTCAAGAGTGGGAGCAGGAATATTATGCACAACTAGCAAGGGATTAGCTGCAGGGTTTATGTGTGGAGATGCTCCTTGGTCTGCTGTACTATGGGAAGGAAAATTTGCTGAGATCAGGTGAGAACAGAAATTGCCCCATCTGCTCTGAGACTAGAGCTCCGGTCCCATAAAGTTTCCTCCTCTGCAGGGAGCAGTTGGGGTGCTAATGCAGTCTTACAACAAAGAGGGAAGAGGGTTTGTGTGTTTCTGGATTCACATGAGAGAGGGTCTCTTCACAGGACTGAACCTACTCTCAGACTGTTCAGTCTGTCCATTTAGTTGTAGTTCCTTCCATTTGCACTGTGAATCATGACCTCCTTCAGGCATGTTCACTGTCCATTCATAATAACTTTCAGGTCTGACTCCAGCATTTCTGAGTCTTTCAGTCAGAACCAAAAATTCATATACCTGGAGATAGACCAAGCATGCTCTGTGCTGGCTCATGCTGATTCTGAATCTATCCAAGGAATGGATTACCCCACTTACACCTGAGTTTAGGTGACTCTGTGGGGTTGTCACCTCTTCTTCAAGCTAAATCTCTTATCCATTCAAAACAAGGTTATATGAGCATTGGTGGATCATCAAGAAGAGCGCAAAATGTCTTAAATATTCCATTATTTATCTCAGGCACCTCCCCCAAATATACGTGACCCATAAGGTCAGGCCTGACAGGAACATCCCCTTGAAGTGCTGGGCTTTGAATTTCTATCCTGCTGAGATCCCCCTGACCTCACTTCTGTTCTCAGAAGGATGAGAACAACAAGACCTGAGACGTGGAGGTGGTATAGACCAGGCTTGCAGGGGATGGGACCTTCCAGAAATGGGTAACTATAGTGGTGCCTTCTGGAGAAGAGCAGAGATACAGATGTCATGTGAATCATGAGGGGCTGCTTGAGCTCAGCACACTGAAATTGAGTTAGGACTTAAAGTGAGCACAGAGATGAGAGAGAGAGAGAGAGAGAGAGAGAGAGAGAGAGAGAGAGAGAGAGAGAGACAGAGAGAGAGGGAGGGAGAGAGAGAGAGAGGAAGAAGGAGGAGGAAGAGAGAGCAAGAGAGAGAGAGGAAGGAGGAGGAGGAAGAGGGAGAGAGAGAGAGAGGAAGGAGGAGGAGGAAGAGGGAGAGAGAGAGAGAGAGAGAGAGAGAGAGAGAGAGAGAGAGAGAGAGAGAGAGAGAATGAATATTTTGGGTAGAGCTGAACCAGTGTCTATACTGAGAGCTGGAGGTCAGAGATCTCACTATTTCTTCTCTTCATTCCCTTCCCCGAGTCTCCTCAGTCCAGCATCTCAATCATGGCTACTGATCTTGCTCTGGTTTTTGGAGCTCTGCTTACAGGAGCAGTGGAGAGTTTTCTGATATGGAAGTAGAGGACGAAAAGTAAGTAAGTTTCAGGGTCTGAGTTCATGTTTCCATGGGACTATCAAGCCCAAGCTGTAAGTTGCCCTCTCTCATAGCAGCAAACTTCACCCACACAGTTCCTAATTCAGCCTAGGACTGGTGTGCTGCTTTCAATCTATTGTGAAGCATAAAGAAAACAATGAAAACATTAATCAATTAATTGGCAGAGGTGACAGAGACCCGATTCTCAGCTCTCCGAGCTCAGAGGGAAATTTTCAATTTAAATTAGGCCGCCTGGAGTTCATTTTGTCCTTTCCATGTACAGATTTCCATCATGGTTTTCTGGATCTGCAGTCAGAGTTCTAGACACTTATCTGAGATAAATATCAGCAGATTCCTCTAGATTCTCTACGTCCCTTTGCCTGCCTGACCTATAATAAAAGGGTTTATTTCCAGGAGTTAAAAAGCCATCTATATTGAGTCTTGCCAGTCATTATAGTGGTGGCTCATCCCTGCAAAACTTAGAGTAACATGGAAAGAAGCCTATGGGGAACCTCAGCCATCCCATAATTCTTTTTAAAATTTCATATTCAAACGTTATAACATTAAAAAGTGACAACCTAAAGGGCCTGGTATGCAACAAGAAGAGGTTCAGAGAATAGAACCCTGCATGATGGGAACTCTTGGGATTGGGAACATTTGAGTGAGTAGTGATCTCCTTATTATGTCACCATTTTTTTTTTTTGAGTTGCTTCCTTGTTCACCTTAATGTGGTGCTGAGCCATGAAGTATTTAGTATGGTTTCTTCTTTCATTGTGTCTTCTCTTTCTACATCTGACTATGACTATGTGTCTGTCTCCTCTGAGCACAATGTAAGCAGATAATCAGCAGCAGCAAAACACATGCCCTTCCTTACTGTGTATTCCCTAATCATCTCCCTTGTTCCAACAAAGTCAGGGCTGGGAAATCTCCATCCCTGATTGGAATTTAGCTTTCACTAACTGGCCACTTCATGATATTCTCCTTAATTAAGAATTTGTATATGGTTGTTCAACTTCTTGGCAGATTGTGTGACTGATTTATGTCCTAAAAATGAGTAAAAGAAAAAACCAATGGAGAAAATAAAGGTTCAGAACCTTATGAAATTTGTGTTTCATCCTAAATCCATTGCCTGTAGGCCAGTGGTTGCTGTGTGTAGTTAAGTGGGGCCTGGGATGTGCACATTGTTCCTGGGTCCGCCTATGCTTACACATTGTCCCTTACCACTGGGGCATCTTGCTATCTCCTCATCCCAATTCTTGCCATACGCCCAAACTTCTAGGTCATGTGATCAAAAGACCCCAGCATTTTTAGGGTCTTGTTTAGTGTCTGTACTGTTCTCTCAAGTTGATAGTCAGCCTGTTCAGGAGTCAGTCTGATGATGCGTGGGAGGTATTTAGATTCATGTTTCTTCCACATGCTGACCTCCAGTTGAACACTGAATTATACTTGTTATGAGTTCTGGGTATGAGTCTAGTGTCATTGTCTTCTGTTGTCAACCAATATTAGGAAGTGTTTCTGTCATTGTCCCACAACAATTTATGTGCTATTCTACCAAAGTTGTAAGAGTCAAAGGCTGGTGTCTGATAGCCCTGTGTATTAACATGCCTGTAATACCATCACAGTAGGAGCTTTGTCAACAGGATATTTTCAATTTCAAAATCAACCTTTACTACATACCGAGGACCTTATTGAAAGTAAGGCGCTGGAAAAAGAAATTAAAAACTAAATACTATATATTTTATAATATAAATATTATAAAGAGCTCTAGAATACTAATATCAATTCAGAACAATTTCAAGTATTATTTCCTTTTCATATATAAAGTAGCTTTAATGTACAGAAAGTCATGTGGAAGAAACTAATTGTACAAAGCCTGTTGCGTAGAGATTCTGTTCCAGTTTCCACAGAAAATCCACCAAAACAGATCATATTTGTGGCTCTAAAGCACACTTGAACATTTTCTCTTGATTGGTTTACTGGATTCCAGGTGTCTGGAAGAGGTTAATGTACATGATAACTTCTCCAACTTTTTTTTTAAAAGAACGTCCTAGAGACAATGCACTCTAAAGGTCCAAGTGTTTGTGAAGCATGTGATGGGTCCTTTCTGCATGTGTGTCCCTGGGACAGGTTACCTGCCTCAGGAAAAGAGCACATTTCCTTGCAAACACTAGAGTACTTCAACAATAGGATACCAAAGCCATTATTTATCCAAGAGAGGGAATGTGGGGGTCTACTTTTCCATATTCTCTGATCCCAGTTGGGGCTTCCTGGACCTCCCTTCACTACCTAAGTTCTAAGCCTACATATGTCCTGGCCCAAACATAGATTACCAGGGTCCAACATTGAACATTCACATGACTCACCACTCACTTCCCCCCAGATTCACACTCCCAGTGGTATTTCTATAACTCAGTATCTGAGCATGGCATCTGGGATGGCATTCATACCTCAGGTACTAAAGTCAAGAAAATGACTTGCAGAGTGAAAATTAGATTCAGTAAATGGACAGTTTGGTCATGACCTATGGAGAAGTAACAGAGGGTCGCCTAGGGCTATGATCAGACTCTACCCATGTGCCTGTGATCCCAGCTTTGATATTAGGGAAAAAGAGAGGTCTTTGAGGAACTACGTGTCTCTGAAAATGACAAGGGTAAAAATTTACAAACAGCGCAAATCCCCATTAATTGGAACAAGTGTCTTCAAATCCACAAGACTTATTTTGACCCAGGTTGAAATTATTTTATATTATTTTCATTTCATAAGGGTCTCAAAATGAGTTCCCAACATAGTATGGATGAATATATTCCACATAAGAAAATTTACCTTGGAGAAACATAGAAGTTTTAAGTCTATGTACATATCTTTAGAATAAAATGATCTAGAATTGCTGGCATATTGGTCCCTGATGTTGGACTCAGAAGGACTTTGTGACTCAGGCCAGGAAGTCATGGATCAGGGTAAAGCAACTTTTCCACAGACAATGCTCCTGGGATAGTAGATTTCAGAGGCGCTGAAGTAAAATTGGGACCTCTCCACCCTTAACCCTCTGATCCTTTCCTTGACACAGAATCATATGCATGAGTCCAGAGTTCAGGAGGGAAAGAACCTCATACAGTGGCCAGTGCTCAGATTGGCTGAGGTGCATAACCTGGAAAACTACATTTCTATTTTAACTCAGCTGGACTCTCCCTGTTCTCCAACTGTGGAACTGGGCTCTGAATTGACCACTAAATTTAACTCTTATTTCTTGAGGTCTATTGTATTAAAATTGGAAATGTTACCATGTAGAAATGATCAAAGAGCTACAAACGGGCTCAGATTGCAAATCAGCATTGGGTATTATCAGTTCTGTGGTACAAGGTGAGAAAACACTACTCAAAGAGTAGGAAGGGATGGTATTCATTCCTGGGATGCAAGTGGTAGGTGAACGTTCATGTAGAGTGACATATAGGTCATGTGAGGGACATATAGGTCAGGTGACTCTTCCATGTAAGCAGTGAGCTCTGAGAGAAGATTTGCAGGACTAGGATTACTCAGGTAAGCTCCACATCAGGAAGTTTCATAACTTCCTCAAAAGCCCAAGCAGCTAGGAAAGAGGTGAGCAAAAATTTTGGGCCACTAGAAGTTTCTCATTCAGACCATGTCCTGGCTGTTGTTTTGCATTTGCCACTTTGACACAAACTTTCCTTATACAGGAAAAGGTACCTTGATGGAGAAAATACCTTCATCAGATTGCCTCTAGGCAAGTCTGTAAGGGAAGGCGCTCTTGGATTATATATTAAAGCAGGATGAGCAAACCAGTAAGCAGCAGTCCTCCATAGAGTGAGTCTGCCTCCTTGTTTCTCCCTTGAATGCTTGGGCTAACTACCTCATTGTTGAAATGTGGCCTGGGGCTTGTCAGATGAAACGATCTCTTTATTCCTCAAGTTGTTTTTGGCCATGGTGTTTTGTTACAGCAATAGCAAAGCAGATTATTACAAACCAACATTGTGTACGCATGGCAACTTCACAACTTGATTTTGAGACTGATACTGGTTCTATGGTTAACTTTAGTTTTTACTTCTGGGTATGTTTGTGTGCATGAAGTACATGCCACAATGCATGTACTTTGCAATCTGGAAGAGGGCATCTAATCCCGTGGAGTTGGAATAATAGGTGGTTGTTGAGTAGCCCTTTGATGATGCATGGAAATAAATGCAGGTCCACTTCTCTTTTCAAAGCTAAGCCTTCCTTCCAATCCTTTGCTTGTTATTTTTGCCTGCATTTCTTTGCTGGATTCCAGGGTCTGGAAAATTTGATTCACCTGACAGATTCTCAACCACCTACTGAGGATTTATGGGAGGAGCAGACCTCCTAAATGTAGATTAAGAAAAGCAAGTTGATTATGGATTTAAAGGAGTTCTTCTCATACATGTGTGTATTGAGACACCCTGTCCAGCCCATTCCTGTAGACTTTTCCCCAGCAAATCCCAGAGCCCCCTCTACACCTGGGATAGAGCACCAAGCCTCTGGCAAGGACATGAAATATGCGCCTCATCTGACTTCAGAGTCTGCCTTAGTTAAGAGTTTCCATTGCTGTAAAGAGAAACCATGACAAAGGCAACTCTTATCAAAGACAAATTTCCACAGGGCTGGCTTACATGTTCAGAGATTCAGTTCATTATAATCATGACAGGAATCATGATAGCATCCAGGTATGTATGGTGTTGCATGAGTTGAGAATTCTACATCTGGATTTGAAAGCAAGCAGGAGGGGCTGGTATCCTTAGACAGCTAGGAGGATAGTCGCATTGCACACTGTCACAGTGAAACATGTGGTGTTCCAGTACAATGTTAGAAAGCATTTTGTAAGTACAAAACAGCATTTTGGCTTCTACTTTATGGAATCTATTTCCATCTAAAAGAATCAATGGCAAAAATTTAGAATTGCTTACCTGGGAATGACATGGAATGTGGCTCACGCTAACCTCCCAACACTTGGGCACAACAGAAGCTCTGAATTCCTATCCACAGGGACTGAATGGCAATCCTGGAAACTGTACACAAAGAAACTCTCTTAAATAAGGACTTTTCCAAAATAGAGATACCATAGCAACTGACATTCAGGGCTCTTTGTATTCCAGAACAACATGATCTATATAGCAAGTCTTAGGCCTGGGGGCTTTATATAATTAGATCCTATATCCCAAAACAAACAAAACAAAACACACACACACACACACAAAAACCCAACCACCTTCTGATGATACTAATAAAATATTAATTATAACATAAAATATTTTAAGTGTATTAAAACAGATGTTTAATTATAATTATATAATATTTTAAAATATTCTTCTTGTGACTGCTGAGATGAAAACCACTTGCTGTTCTTGAAGAAGACAAGAACTGCATTCACAGCATAGACATTAGGCCACAAACAAAGCTTCAGTAATTCTATTTCCACTATTTATGGCAACCTGTTTGGTTTTTACAGGCAACTGACCCTAATACCCCCTCCAGTCACATCCACATGCATACACACAGAGAGGCTATGACGGAGAGAGAGAGATAGAGATGGAGAGATAGAGACAGAGACAGACAGAAACACACAAAGGCGTGTGTGTGTGTGTGTATCTCCTATATGTTTCAGTTGAGCTGCATTTTCTTAAAATAAGAAAAAGTTTAAAGACACAATCACTGTTTAGTGGAAAACATAAAGGTACTTGGAGAATGTAAACATCCAAAAAAGATCTTTTTATTTCACCATAATTACGCTTTTAAAAATGGTTAGTTCTCTTCTAAAATATCTTGTTTTCAAATAGTTACAATATCTTCAATATAGCAAATGCCTCAAAACAGCTCATAGCAGGCTAAATATGTATTGGTAAACATCCATATATGCAAAATTACATTGAGATCCATTCACTTTCTACATGTGTAGAGATCCTGACATCAAAATGCTCGAGCATTGCTGACTTAATCTCTCCCACAATAGATGCAGAAGAATGTTGTCAACAGGACCAGTACTGAGATTAGGGTAAGCAATGTGCCCCAAGATGAAGCTCTGAGGAGTTCTATTTTCCATTACCCACCCACCTGCCCTCTCCCATAAAGACCTCTATGAAAGGCAAGCAGCCCTCCCTTATATGGGGCTTCTGAAATGAAATGGGAACTGTCCTGAGTTGATCTCTATGCATCACTCAAGTTGAGGGCCACCATGCTGCATGGCCTCTACTGGCTATGGGAGATGGCCTTGACCCAGAACCACACTAAAGCCTGTGAGTGTCACATCTGAAGGGAATGGGTTTCAGAAGTTGGACCACCCAATAGGGCTCCAATATCAACTTACAAAACTCTCCTGGCTGTCCTGCTGGTCATCCCTGTCCAGCTTTCTTCACTGCCCCTTATCCAAGCCCTGAGCCCTATCCATTTTTCAAGCTAGTGAAACTTCCTGAGGTCCCAGGAGGAGTACTGGGGTCTCAGTGTCTGCACTACTTCCAGTTCAAACTCCATGAGGTATTTATATACCTTTGTGAGCAGCCTGGACCTCTGAGAACCTTGTTTTGTTGCCTTAGAATTTGTTAGATTGAGCTGGAGGGATGACTCAGTGGTTAAGAGCACTTACTGCCCTTCCAGAGGTCCTGAGTTCAAATCTTAGCAACCACATGGTGGTTCACAACCATCTATAATGAAATCTGATGTCCTCTTCTGGTATGACTGAAGACAGCTACAGTGTATTTATATATACTAACTAACTAACTAACTAACTAACTAACTAACTAACTAACCAAATACATCTTAAAAATGAGAATTTGTTAGATCATGAGCTGCATGTGGGCCTATACTCAATGAACTCAAAAGAGCCAAGATCCAGGTGGATGAAGGAAGGGTCAAAGTTATGGGAGCAGGTGACAAAGACAACACAGGGCTCTGAACAGTTTGAGAGGGGGCCTGTGGACCTCCTCTCTCTCTAGTACCAGAGTGAAGACTGAAAATGACTACTGTATCTAGTATAGGAATTCTCACAGTATAGAAGATGAATGGCTGCTTGTTGACTGCCCAGTGATGCTATGTCTGGTACGTTGAATAAGGAGGCAGCCCACAGGCTTATATGTTTGAATGTTTGTCCAATTTATGGGACTCTGGGAAAGATTCAGAGATATGGCCTTATTTGATAAGGTGTGTCAGAGTGGGTGGGCTTGGGAGTTTCAAAAGCCCACACTCAGCCTAGTGTACATATTTGTGTCTCTCTGTTTGCAACTTTCAAATCAGATGTCTGCTCTCAGCTAGTTATTCCAGCACCATGTCTGACAGCCTGATACTATGCTCCTCCCCAAACTGAAGGTAAGGATGGAAACTCTCCCATCAGCTCTGAGATTGGAGCTCTTGTTTCCTGAAGCTTCCCCCTCAGCAGTGGGTAGCTTGAATAGTTATTATGAGGAGCATAAACTGGAAAGCTTTCTCATGGGTATCCTGAGAGTGGAGCTCTCCAAAAAGTTTACACTTCTCTCAACTCAGTTTAGTTTGCCAATTTTGTAGCAGTTCCTTTCCTTCTGTATTGGAAACTGGCTTCTCTCAGGCCTGTTCACTGTCCACACACAATGACATTGGAAACCTGACACCTCCTGGATTGCTGAGTCTCCTCAACCCCTGCCCAGAGAGAATCAGAAGTTTGTTTTTTAATAGAGATTCAGAGGTTCCTTATCTGTGTTGGCTCATGCTGATCATGGAAATTTCCCAGTATAGACTGTCTCTATATTGACTTTGGGCTGCTGTGTGAAGAGTCTGAACTATTCCTATAGCCTAGCTGTTGCTGTAAAATTATAAAAAGAAATGTCTTTTATCCTGCACTAGATCCAGCACCTTGGTGCCCTAAGATATCTGGTAATGTCTTCATCTCAGTCAGCAAAGCCCACTTTGCTCTATTCCATACCACACTGCCGATGGCTACTCTCTGAGCCTGGCAACAATCTCTCTACCTGTCTAATTCCCAAGGCAGGTTGCCATCATGTCAGACATATGATGAGCACAAAGACCATTCTTAGAGAGAGTAGAAGTCCGTGAAAGTACCGTGGCAGTGTCAGGACTTAGAGATGGAGGCCAGAGAACTCAATCTTACATCTGTGCCCCTCTGTCCGCCATCTCCATCATGGCAATTGTTTATGGCAGGTTCTTGGACCTCTGTATATGGAAGCCATGGTCATTTTATGATAAAGAAGGGCAATAAAGGCAAGGAGTGTTTGTGTTCCTCATATTTTCTTCCCTGGGATTTCAAGCACAAGCATTATATATGCTCTGTCCTTTTGGGAAATGTTATATCCATGTGGAAGTGCTTGCTCAGCATGGGGCATTATATACCATAAAATAATAGGTGGATTCATTGTTCTGATGATGAAGGTGATGGATATCTGGGGGCAGAGTGAAAAGGAAGGTCTTCCTGAGAACAGACCTACAGGAGGACAGTTGGTCATATCCATATTCCCTGCTTCATCTTGTCTCCATCCCTACCTTGGGTCACTGTTACGGAAACGTCCATGGCATAAGGAGAAGGGGATTCCTCATGACCCCTATGACCCTATGGCTTCTCTGGCAACTGTGACCCAAGGTAGGGATAGAGACAAGGTGGAACAATGTATATTACCAATGTAAATAGCATATGGAATATGAACTGGGAGCAGTGCAGAGGGTGAGACCCCAGCCCTGCTCCTGGGATTCCCGGCACACGCACTGGCTTTGAGCATGGTAGGTCTCAGTTCTTAAATGTGGGGTAGAGAAGAAAACTGGACAGTGATGACCAGTAGGAAAAGCCAGGAGAATTTGGTAAGGAGACACTGGAGGCAGGCATTGTTAGGTGGTCCAACTTCTCAAACCAATCCCCTTCAGATGTGACTCTCTTTGGTCTGGTTCTGGGTCAGAGCTGCCTCCCATCGAAAGCGGAGGGCAAGGAGCATAGTAGTGCTGAGCTTGAGTGATGAGAAGAGATTGACTCCAGGCAGTTCCCATTTCATTTCATAAACATGGCATCAGGGAGGCTGCTTGCCTTTCCCACTATTCTCTATAGGAGTGACAGGGACAGGTGGGTAGGAAATGGAAAGATGAACTTCTGGGAGCTGTATCTCCCAGTCCATTTTCTCCTCAGATGCCCCTCTGGGGACTGGTGTCCTGGAAGAAGTGTCTGGGGACAAGTGCCTTACCCTAATCCTTGTGCATGTTCTGTTGAAAACATCATTCTGTGTCTATCTTGGGGGAAAGTAAGTCAGCAGTTCCCAGGCATTTTTATGTCAGGATCTCTATAAACTTAGAAAGTGAACAGACCTCAATATAATTTTGCATATGTGTTATTTTTCAATCCATATTTACCATTCTATGAACTGAGAGTTTGAGACACTTCCTTTATTCGAGATATTTTAACTTTTTGATTCTTTTAAATCAGAAGAGATTCCATAAAATGGAGGCTAATATTGTACAAAAAAAACCTGTTTAATATATTTTTGATTAAAAATGCTCTCCAGGAATGTATTTAGTAATTCGCATTTTGGAACAATACATGGTCATTTTATTCCTCCAATCTATCACTTCTTAAGACAAGGAATAAATACCATGAGATCAAGGCCATCCTAAGCTGCATGAGATCCTGCCTCAGTGCATCAATAACCACAACAAAATGCACACAGAAATTGTATCCATTTCTATTTGCACAAGTCACTTGCTAAACTCCTGCCACCTCTTATTGATATGGGTAAGTACACATATTTTTCTTTTTTCTTTTTTCCTTTTTTTCAGAGCTGGGAACCGAACCCAGGGCCTTGCGCTTGCTAGGCAAGCGCTCTACCACTGAGCTAAATCCCCAACTTCCCAGAAAGCTTGTGAGTCATAGCACACACCTGTAATCCTAGCATGTGAAAGGTAAAGAAAATTAGAAGTTTGAAAATCAGAGACACATGGTGTGTGAGAACAGAGGCACAGTCTGAAAGAATCTCCAGGGATTAAACTGGGAAAATTATGTCACTGCTATCAGTAGAGGTTATTGATGGCCAGAAATCTCCACTTCATTAATAAAGTAAAATAAGAAAATCAGAAAAGTAAAAAGGGGTAGGGGGTTAAGATATGTGGGACTCCTACTTTCCTAAATTTAAAACTTGAACTCATGTCAGAATCAAAAAAGATGAACCCAGAGACCCAGCAGGAGTCTCTGGACCTGTTTCCTTCTCTGCCAAATATACCATCATTTAATAAAGTCCTCTCCTTGCTTCTCACTGTACTTTTTATCGTCCTCCTGTTTTGGCAAATCCTTGTAGTGAGTTGGCCTAATGCTGTTCATATCCTAATGCTCAATGGGGGACTCCCAGCCTGGTTGCCCCAAAGGGAGAGGGGTCCTCCGATGAAGCACTGAGTGACTCTACTCCCAGTAAATTATGATTGGTAAATACAGATGCCAATAACCAATAGCTGGGAAGATAGAGTCATTGGTGGGGTTTAGGTTTCCCTGAGCTTGGGACCACTAGGAAGAAGAAAAATGTGCATAAGAGGAAAAATGAGAACCTCTATAATAAAGAACCATGAAACCTTGGCCACGTGGGTTGGCCAATTGGAATTAAGAGCAGCCCGGATGAACCACAGTAAGTAGCAAGTAATAATTCAGGGTATCAATATGATAATCAATAATCGATAGGCAAGTAGATTCTAACGGAATGGAGAATAGGTAGCTGACCAGCTTTGTGCTACTCGAGGCTTATTAAAACTAAAAAGACAGAATGTGCCTTTCTAATGAAAACTCAATGAATAAGGCAGGTAGAGCCCTGGGCCTGGATTTTAATACTTTCTATTAAGTATCCTAGCTTATTACAACTCTTAAAAAACACACTTTGATCCTAAAACTTCTGATGATATTGCCACCATGAATATGCTGTTGGTCGTGGTTCCATGGGTGTTGTAAAGCAATTATAGACAGACCCCTAATTCTGTCAGAAACTAGGGACAGCCTGAGGAGAATGACTTCAGACTCAAACTCAGTACTGAAGACAGGTCTGGATCCCTGTAGATACAGGAAAGAGAAACAGACGAGGCAGGGATGCCCGCTTCCCGAAGATAAAGTACAACATAACACATGGCGATAGTTCACTACAATGTGCAATGGGATAAACTATACAACTTCAGTAATAATTGTCTGAGGTGATGTACAGACATCTCTAAAAACATTAGCGAAGTCGAGCAGGAGAGTTTACAAACCAGAATTAAAAAAAAAAAAAACAAAACCAAATCCTCATTTTCTGCATCCTGTAGAGTACCCACCCTGTGAGAAGGAGTTACCAGAGACCTGTTTAAGAGAGAAGGTTAAAGAGTATTGCAATAGCTTAGCAGGGAGAATTTGGGGCAGGAGGGATGGCTCAGTGATAAAGAACAATGACTGCGCTTCTAGGACACCTGGCTTCAATTCTTAGCACCCGCCCGTCTACACGCAACCATCTAACCAATCACAGGGGATCTGAAGTCCTTTTCTGATCTCCGGAGTCCTGGAACACAATCATGGTGCACGGACAGGCAGGCAGGAGGAACAGTCCTGCACATAATAAAAATGAAAAATATATTCATTAAAGCGGAAGAAGTACAAGGTAGCAAGAAATACACTTACTTTGTTGATTCTGAGCCCAGTGGGTGCTGCCGACAGAGAGAGGAGGGCTGTGGACGAATCCATTTTTGCTAAATGATGGTACAAATTCAGTCCAAAGTGGTTGTTATTCTCGATAAAATCTGAGCTACAGGATGAGGCTGAGTAGCTTCTCTAAGAATTCCCGGTGGGAGGTACGGAGACATGAAGTACTATGGAAAGGTTAACTACTAGGAGAGAAGTCTCCAGAGCTCTGCTTCCCTACTGCAGATTCAGCTCTGGGCCCTGGTATCCTGGAGAAGCGTCTGGGGACAAGTTTCTTACCCTGATGCCTAGACCTCTCTGTTGATAACATCAGTTTGAGTCCTACGGATGCTGATCTGGCTGACAGAATTGAGGGAGGAAAGGAGCGCAAAGGCCTATGTCACTCACTGTAGGGTCCAGCTCTGGTCGCCAGTCTTTGGGTTTTATTGTCTCACTGTTAAGTTGTGGTACCTTCCTGGTCAGCTCAGGCCGCCTCCATGAAACCTTGGCCTTTTGGTGATCAGAGATCAGAGAGACTTGAAGAAATTTAGGATCAAGTTGGCTGCTCTGTCAGTGGCCACGCACATCTTGTTTCTAGATGGCCATGTGTGGAAGTGGCCAGAGCTGAGAAAGATACGCTACTACAGACAGATCTCTGATTTCTAACTCAAAATCTCTTCTGTTTCTCACTCTGATAACAGCCTGAACCTACACAAGCCCTCAAGACCCAGACATTCAGCACAATATCTCCAAGTTCATGGAGACCTTCTAAAAACACTAACCACCTGTGTTATGACCACCATTTAATTTCTAAGCTTAAAGACCCAGGTGTCCTGTTATTTATACTTCTCTTGCGTCCTAAGCAGATGTAGGCTCCTCTTCCCACATCTGTGTTCAAATGGCCATATTTATTAGTTCTGATTTTAACTTGGTGACATAGTTTGTGTCTGAGCCTTGGGGTTTCTTTTGTGGGTCTTTAGCTGTAGCACGACAGGGTGTTAAATGGCAAGAAATAATCATACAGAATGAGAAAGATTTCCCACCTCACTTGTTCCCTCTCTGCATTCGCAAGGGCTGTGAGGTCAAATGTGGCTCAGATTTTATTTTATTTTTTTTACAGAGGCTTGGTGCTGTGTCCCAGGTATGGAGGGGCCTCTGAGACTTGGGGGGGGGGGGAGAATGTCTCCAGAACTGGCCAGGAGAGGATGTTTCAATACACACGTGATAGAGAAGACCTCCACTAAATCCAAAAGCAACCTGCCTTTCCTTAACCAGAATTTACATCTAGGAGGTCTGCTTCTCAGATTTACTCTTCAGTAAGAAATAGAGAGAACCTTCCAGGTGAATCAACTTGTTCCAGGCCCTGAGATCTAGCAAAAAGAGCAAGGAAAAAAATACTCTGTAATAGGAAGGTATACTTTTTAAAATTTTATTTTTCTGGGATATTTTATGTATTTACATTTCAAATGCTATCCTTTTTCCCCCTCCTTCATACTCTCTCTTCTCTCCCCCTGCTTCTATGAGGATGTTCCCACTCTCACCTCAACACCCTGGTATTACCCTACACTGGGGAAACGTACCTTCACAGGAACAAGGATTTTTCCTTCTATTGGTGCTGGACAATATCATCCTCTGCTACGTAAGTGGCTGGAGTCATGGGTCCCTCCGTGTGTACTCATTGGTTGGTGGTTTAGTCCCTGGGAGCTCTGGTGAAGTCTGGTTGGTTGATATTGTTGTTCTTCCTATGGGGTTGCAAGCCCCTTCAGCTCCTTCAGTCTTTTCTCTGACTCTTCCATTGGGGTCCCCTTGTTCAGTCCCATGGCTAGCTGTAACCATCTTCAACTGAATCAATAGGGCTCTGGCAGACACCCATAACAACCCTTCATCTCTATACATTTAACATGTATTATCCTGGAGAAATTGTTTTCTCAGAAGCTCATAGCCTCAGTCTGCTAACCTAGGCCTAGTCCTGGAAGTTTCCAGCCTCCATAGAAGACTATCTGGGCTTAGATGTTTTTAGCCTTTGAGACTTGCTAATGAATAAGCTCACCTTTTCTAGTTCTTTATGGACTCTGGCTGGCAGGGTCAACTCAGCTGTTCTGCCTCAAACTCCTCTCCAGGTTGACTGATTGAGTCTTGTTTCTCTTAGTTTCTCATTCAACTGTGCTTCCTGGCCTCCCATAACTCCTGCAATCTGTTCTAATATTCTGGCTCCTTCCGATTTTCTGTCTCATTCTGTCTTCACCTGTGTCTACCATGTTCTCTCTTCCCCCTCTCTCTGTAAAACTCTTTTTTTTTAAATTTTTATTTTATTTTATTTTTTTTAAAACTCTTTATTTAAAAATTTCCTCTGAATTACCTGAACTTAACTGCCATGCCATGAGCTCCAATTGCCTGCCTCTCAATTCACTGACTCAACCCAACTTCCCGAACACAATTCAGAGATCTGCTTGCCTCTGTCTACTGAGCGCTGTACTGTAGCACCATGCCTGGACCTAAGCTTTTCCTTACCTGACATTTGTTCTATAGTAGGCTGGCTTGGAGCTCAGAGGTTTGCTTGCCTCTATTACCTGGTATTAAAGGCATGTCTGTATTACAACTGGATCACACAGACCTACATCTTTTGATGTGATCTCTTGCCAGAGCAGCCATGTTCTGAATTAAAATCCCTCTACAACTCTCTTACTCCTTGTACTCAAACTTTATCATTACAGTTTAGCTTCAGTACAAGAATTGGCACACTTTATCTCCAAATTCTTGCAAAATTGTAACAACTGCTAGCACGCAATAAAAGGACCCCCAAATCACTGTTCTCTGCTCCCAAAATATGTCTTAAGATTATGCTGTAAACACTATTTCTTGTGTAATTGTACTGGGAATGGTTTAAAGATCTATAAAATTCGTATCAAAATTTGGCTTAACACTTATAACTAAAAGCTTATGGAAGCGTTACAAAAGTAATTTTATGTTGCTACAGCATATACTATGTATGTGATTCAACTCTGGTTTAGAATATAGTGTATATGTAACTTGGATTCAATACATGTTTAAAATATAAATCTAGAAAACATGTTTCAAACAGCAATCATGTAATTTGCCCCCATTGAGATGGAAGCAACCATGTGAATGACAGTCCTCTTGACTAAGGTTAAAGGGTTTATGCCACTTGGCATCACCGTCTTAAGTTGACCATATGGGATAATGTGGCGATTACAGATTTTTCTCAGTGCTAATGAGCTGTTTTTCATTGCACCTCTTTTTAGAATTGGAAACAACAACAAGCCTCCAAAATAATTTGGATTGATATAGATTTTTGTATGATGTTAAAATTTTAAGATTTATAAAGACATTCTTAGACTAGCAAAAACTGATTAGAGATTACACCTAACTTGTTAAGTCTTTGCAAACTGTTGAACACCAGGCTTCTACAAAATTTATGTTGCTACCATCATATGTTCTATACTTACAAAAGACTACTTCAAAGGCTAAGTGCAGTTACTCCAGAATTCATGCCAGACACAATGGCTCTCCTACAGGGTTGTGTGGCCCCTTATCATTTAAATATTATCAACAAAATGAGTGGGACATTTGGTCACAAATCTTCTCAAACCTGGGACAGGAGATGCCTATTTAACATATCAAAGTGGACGTGGCCCTCAGGTTCTCCCAGTATCCCTCACTTCCCACTGGAACTGTGTTCCAGGGTCCTCCTGGATAGTATGCCTTGACCCTTGTCCTAATCATCTCTAGCCCAGTTATTAGACTGGGCTATATGCTCTCTGCAGCTTTCCTTCCCTATGCAATCCAACCATTTTGTTACCTAGTTTCTTTCAGCTACCCTTTATGCTCCTGGGTTCTTGGCCTCATTCAGCTTGGTCATGTCCACATTGGACTCTCCCAGATGTCTCTGGGTATACTCTCCATTTTTATTATGAAAAACTTTCTCTTCCACCATACCCAGGAACAGTCATGACTTCCCTTTATACACTTATGGTTTTTGTTCAAAGCCTAAGCAGCATTCCTTCACGGAATTTTGCTTCACTTCCTGTTTATATACTGTCTTGAGTTCCTGCACTAAGTTCCTCCCTGATGGTATGTGACCTGGAATTGTCAGCTAAAATAAACTCTTCCTCGCGGTGCTTTCAGTCATGGTGTTTTGTCATAGCAGTAGAAATACAGACTTAACCACACTAGGTAGGACATACGAAACAACTTCACACCTATCCCCAAAGTTTATACTCAAAGGACACTATATTTCATCATCCTGGGTTCAGTGTATTGCTGCTTGCATTCCAATGTTAATTCGGGTCCCCAAAATTTCTACACGAGAGTCCACACACCTGCAAGCAAGACACTGAGTGACCCTGTCCCCAGTTGGTTCTGACTGATAAATAAAGATCCCAAAACCAGTGGCTGGGAAGCACAGACAGAAGAGGGACTTTTAGAATTTCTTGGCTTGGGACCGGGAGGAGTAGATAAAGGAGAGAGCTGCCATGCCTGGAGAAAATGGAGGGAGGAGAGACCCCATGAGTGAGAATGGGGCAGGACAGAGAGGCATTGTTGCCATGTAAAGGAGCCTGGAGAGTGTAGCCTCAAGTGCTGCCCAAGTGGGTCTGGAACAGCCAAGATAAGATACAAATTTAGTAAGTAATAACTTGGGATTTTGGGCAGGAGGTAGATGTATCAAACTGAAGTTAGACAGTTATGCTGATTAAGGTATATTAAAATATAAAGGCTATGTGTATTCTTTCAGTTGAGGTGGGTCAAGAGATTTATTCATTATATAATAAATTCAACATTTTATGATGTATTTATTTTTTACTTGTGTGTGTGTGTGTGTGTGTGTGTGTGTGTGTGTGTGTGTGTTTCTGTTTGTATGTAGGTGTGTTGTACATTCTAATCCATTGGGGTTCCCATGGAATTCAGAAGACGACATCAAATCCCAAAGAGCTAGAGAAACAGGAGTTGTCAGTGGCCCTTTGAGGAGTTCTTAAAAGAACTCAGATCCACTGCAAGAGTAGGAAGCAGTTTTAACAATTAAGCCATCCTGCCATGTCAAGGGTAATGCTTTTTGCCTGCTTTTCTTTGCTGGGTCACAGAGCAGGTTCTCCACCACCTGCTTAGGAGTACATCTAAGCAGATCACCTAAAACTGAAGTCTGGAGGCAAAAGGCAGGTTGCTTGTGGATTTAATGAAGATCTTCTCCGTCATGTGTGTATGTTAGAAATCCTGTCCAGCCTAGGCCAGCATAGCATCCATATCCTGCATGTGTGCTGTTTCCTATTTCCAATCCTGCCAAGCTACAACTAAACAGCCATGGGAACTTCTACAGGCCACACACTTAAACTCTGGCATCAAGGTATGATCAGAACTAAGAAATATCTGTGTGGGCACAGATATAGCAAAGGAAGGTCATATCTGGACCCAAGGAAACGGGAAGGGAAAGGACACATGGGTCCTAAGTCTCAGAGATATGAAATGTTAGCCATTGTATTCCCAAGGTGGGACTATGATGTTCTCTAGAAGGTCCTCCATGGGTATCTAGTGAATTATGCTAGATGTCTGGTTTAGAGGTCTACAGAGGGATAAGACTGATGTGGTATAAAGACATCATGTGGATGTCTGGACTAGGAATCATCAGAGATTTTTTTAGTAGCACATTATCCTCCTCTGATCTTTCTGCTTCTTCTCTAGGCCATCTGGGGACATAGTCTGCATGATCATAGACAGAACAACCAACTCCTATCCTAATTCCTTGCCTATCTCAGAGACCTGTGTCCTATCACCAAGAAGCAAGACTTACTGTAGGTGGTCTGATTTGGACAGGAAATGACCATGACCTAACAGTGAGGCAATGGAACCATGGAGTGGGAACCAGAGCTGGACACTAAAGTGAGAGACATGGGCCTTTGATTTCCTTTCCTTCCTTGACTCAGTCAGCCAGATCAGCTTCTGTGCTAGGACTCAGAAGGATGTTGTCAACAAGATATGTACAGGGATCAGAGTAAGCAGCTTGTCCCTAGACACTGCTCCCAGGATACCAGGACCCAGAAACATTATCTGCAGTCGGGAAGCAGGGCACCGGAGACTTCTCTCCTATCGTTAATGTTTCCATGACTCTTCAGGTCTCTGTACCCCCCACTGGGAATTCTTAAAGCAGCCCATGTGTAAGCCTCATTCTGAAGTTCAAATTCGTATTTTGAATAAGAACCATTCTGGACTAAATGTGTCCTACCATTTAGCAGGAAGATGTCATCACCTCCAGCCCTCCTCTTTCTACTGGCAGCCACGCTGACCTTGATTCAGACTCTGGCAAGTGTGTGCAGGTCTTCAGAGAAAGAACATTATTTTGAAGTCACAGAACTTTGTGCAACACCACCACAAGGAATAGAAGCCTTGGCTTGGCCCTAGTCTTATGAGATGCTTGCAAGCTCCCTATTCAGGCTGTCCCTGCTTGGCTTCCCACATTATTCAGGTTCAGAGTACAAGGCCCTATCCAGCACCTAGCCTACTGTCCATTCTCAGATCCCAGAAGGTGGGAAGGACCTTGCGACATCTTGACTTTTGTTTCCTATCAGCTATTCTATTACTAAGCACCTTCCTCTGAGGCTGTCCTCTGTAACTCTGGCTCATATACAACGACGGGCCAAGTATAAGAGAGACAGATTGTGGGAACTAGAGTTTTTTTGACTTTTTCTTCCACTAGAGGCTGAACAGAGATCTTGAGTGTCACTAAGTAGATAACAATGGACAAGATAAGCAAGGGTTTTTGAAGTATGGCTTTGGCCACTGACCTGGTTGAGTGCTAAGGTAGATAAAGTAGAGAGCGTTTCCTGCAATCTCTCCTACTGTTGCTATTTTCAACATATTTATGTCTTGTTCCTTTCTCTTCACCCCCTTTTAATTTAAATATTTTCATTTTTATTTTGTGTATGGTTGTTTTCCTGTATGTATGTCCATATACCATGATTGTGCTTGGTAGCTGTGGAGACCAGAAAAGGGCTTCAGATCCACTGTGAATGGAGTTGGACGGTTGTGTGCTGATACGTGGGTACTAGTAATTGAACGCAGGTCTCCTGAAAGAGCAGTCAGGCCTCTTTATCACTGGGTTATCTGTTCTGTGCTAAAACCCCCAATTCACCTTGTTAAAACTATTCCAAAATTCTAGATCTCTCTGTCTTAAGCACGCCTCTGGTTATTCTTTCTCACAGGGTGAGCACTTTGTACACTCACCAACCCCCACTTATAAAATGAGGAATTTGTTTTTTGTTCTTGTTTGTAAAGCTTCCTATTTCACTTTGCTAATATTATTCAGGTTGTTAGTAGATCACCCCTCACCTCGGACAGCTGTTAGTGAAGTTACAATGTCTTTCCCCTTGTGTATTCTAGCGGACTCTCCCTGTATGTTGTACTCCATCCTCAGGAAGTGGACATCCCTGCCTCTTCTGTTTCTTGTATCTCCAAGGAATTGAGATCTGTCTTCGGTACTGAGTATGAGTCTGCTGTCTCTCTCCTCAGGTTGTTCCGAGTTTCTGAAAGCAACAGGCATATGTCTTTTTTTTTTATTTTTAAAAATGTATATTTATGATTGGGGCCCCTGAGCACTTAGAATCTTTTTTTTAAATTTTTTTTTATTAACTTGAGTATTTCTTATATACATTTCGAGTGTTATTCCCTTTCCCGGTTTCCGGGCAAACATCCCCCTCCCCCCTCCCCTTCCTTATGGGTGTTCCCCTCCCAACCCTCCCCCCATTGCCGCCCTCCCCCCCACAGTCTAGTTCATTGGGGGTTCAGTCTTAGCAGGACCCAGGGCTTCCCCTTCCACTGGTGCTCTTACTAGGATATTCATTGCTACCTATGAGGTCAGAGTCCAGGGTCAGTCCATGTATAGTCTTTAGGTAGTGGCTTAGTCCCTGGAAGCTCTGGTTGCTTTGTTGTACATATGGGGTCTCGAGCCCCTTCAAGCTCTTCCAGTTCTTTCTCTGATTCCTTCAACGGGGGTCCTATTCTCAGTTCAGTGGTTTGCTGCTGGCATTCGCCTCTGTATTTGCTGTATTCTGGCTGTGTCTCTCAGGAGCGATCTACATCCGGCTCCTGTCAGTCTGCACTTCTTTGCTTCATCCATCTTGTCTAATTGGGTGGCTGTATATGTGGCATATGTCTTTAATTGACCCACAAAGCCACCTACTCTTGATCAGAAGCATCTCCATGGTGGTATCATCAACAGAAGTTTTAGGGTCAAACCTTGTTTTCTGACACCTGTAATAAGCTAAGCTATGCCAAAACAAAAAGGCAACTAAGTAGACAAATATAGTGAAAGGCAGGAAAAGGACTTTATTAAATGTGGGCAAATTTGGAAGAGAGGCAAACTAATTAAGGGACTCTCTCTTGCTCTCCAGGTTATTCTTTAGGATTCTGACATGAGTTTCAAGTTTAAATATAGAACTTGGGAGTCTCATATTCTCCTTCTAATTGTTCATTGTATTTTATTTTACATTACTATTAAACTGCTAAAAAATCCAGGGATTCCTGGACATCAATTACCTCTTCTGATGGCAGTGACCTAATTAGTTCCAGATTATACTCTGAAGATTCTCTCAGACTGCACCTTTGTATCCTCCCACATCACTGGTCTCTCATCCTTGAACTTCTTACTTCCATATCCCTTTCAGGTGCCTGCATTATTGTTGTGTGCTGTTACTCACAAGCATTCTGTAAAGTTTTAAAGTATGTCTATTTATGCAGAACCATAAGAAAATGCATACATTTAACAAGTGACATATATAGATAGGAAGTGTACAATTACTGTGTGAATTTTATATTGAGGCAGGATCTCATACACTTAAGGATGGTCTTTACCTCATGGTATTTATGCCTCTTCTTTTGATAGGTTGGACTAGAGGCATGAATTGACTATGTGCTGTTTCAATATGTTAATCATGTAAAATAAAATACAATGAACAATTAAAAGGGGGAGAATATAAGACTCCTGAGTTCTAAGGTTCTAAGTTCTAAGTCCTAAGAGGAATATCAAATGTCGGAGAAGCACTGAAAGAAATGTTCAAATTGCTTATTCATTATGGAAATGCAATCAAAACAACTCTAAGGTTCCGTATTACACACCCACTAGAATGGCTAAGGTCAAAACCTCAAGAGACAGATCATTCTCAAGAGGATGTACTCCCTCATTGCTGGTGGGAGCACCAACTTGTACAACCACTTTGGAAATCAATTTGGCAGTTTCTCAGAAAACTGGGAATAGTTGTACCTTAAGACCCAGCCACATCAGTCCTAGGCATATACTCAAAAGATTCTCCAACATACCACCGAACCACTTGCTCTACTATGTTCATAGAAGCTTTGTTCATAATAACCAGAAACTGGAAACAACCTAGATGTCCCTCAACTGAAGAATGGATAAAGAAGATGGGACCCTATACCTCTCTTGGGCATATACCCAAAAGATGCCTCAACATATAAAAGAGACACGTGCTCCACTATGTTCATCGCAGCCTTATTTATAATAGCCAGAAAATGGAAAGAACCCAGATGCCCTTCAACAGAGGAATGGATACAGAAAATGTGGTACATCTACACAATGGAATATTACTCAGCTATCAAAAACAACGAGTTTATGAAATTCGTAGGCAAATGGTTGGAACTGGAAAATATCATCCTGAGTGAGCTAACCCAATCACAGAAAGACATACATGGTATGCACTCATTGATAAGTGGCTATTAGCCCAAATGCTTGAATTACCCTAGATCCCTAGAACAAACGAAACTCAAGACGGATGATCAAAATGTGAATGCTTCACTCCTTCTTTAAATGAGGAAAAAGAATACCCTTGGCAGGGAAGGGAGAGGCAAAGATTAAAACAGAGACTGAAGGAACACCCATTCAGAGCCTGCCCCACATGTGGCCCATACATATACAGCCACCCAATTAGACAAGATGGATGAAGCAAAGAAGTGCAGACCGACAGGAGCCAGATGTAGATCGCTCCTGAGAGACACAGCCAGAATACAGCAAATACAGAGGCGAATGCCAGCAGCAAACCACTGAACTGAGAATAGGTCCCCCGTTGAAGGAATCAGAGAAAGAACTGGAAGAGCTTGAAGGGGCTCGAGACCCCAAAAGTACAACAATGTCAAGCAACCAGAGCTTCCAGGGACTAAGCCCCTACCCAAAGACTATACATGGACTGACCCTGGACTCTGACCCCATAGGTAGCAATGAATATCCTAGTAAGAGCACCAGTGGAAGGGGAAGCCCTGGGTCCTGCTAAGACTGAACCCCCAGTGAACTAGACTATGGGGGGAGGGCGGCAATGGGGGGAGGGTTGGGAGGGGAACACCCATAAGGAAGGGGAGGGGGGAGGGGGATGTTTGCCCGGAAACCGGGAAAGGGAATAACACTTGAAATGTATATAAGAAATACTCAAGTTAATAAAAAAAAATAAAAAAAAATAAAAAGAAATGGGAAAAGGAAAAAAAAAAAAGAAGATGGGACCCAACTACACAATGGAATATTACTCAGCTATTAAAACAAAGACATCATGAATTTTGCAGGCAAGTGGATGGGACTTCAACATATCATCCTGGTGAAAACACCAAGACCCATAGGACATGCATGGTATGTACTCACTGGTAAGTGGATACTAGCCATAAGATACAGGATAGCCATGCTACCACTCACAGACTAAAAGAAGATTAAACAAGAAGGAAGACTCAAACAAGGATGCTGGAATCTCACTTAAAAAGGGAATAAAATAGTCATAGCAGGCAGATGGAGGGAGGGAACTGGGTGGGAGGGACAACAAGGAGGGTAAAGGGGGGGGGAGGGCTTCCGGATCAGGTGCAGATAAAAATAAGAGAGATAGCCAGAGGGCCAGCAGAATGAATGGAAATGTGCAGCATGGTGGGGTATGGGGTGGGCAGGCCATCTCAACAGCATGCCAGAGACCTGGAGTGGAGGAGTTGCTCTCAGGAGTGACCGTAGTTGAGATTTACAGCAATATGAAGCATGAAGTGGCCACCTTCTGTAGGCAGGAAGGAACTCTAATATGGGGATAAGAACACTAACCCACCCACAAAACTTTCAACCTAAAATTTATCCATAAGAAATGCATGGATGTGGATGGAGCAGAGACAGGGGAAAAGGCCAAGTAATAACTAACTCAACTTGAGATTCATTCCATAGTCAAGCACCAAACCCTGACACTGTTCATAATACACTGTTAGGCTTACAGACAGGAGCCTAGAATAACTGTCCTCTGTGAGGCTCCACCCAGAAGCTGACTGAAACAGATGCAGAGACCCACAGCCAAACAACGGATGGGGCTTTAGGACTGTTATAGAAGAGTTGGGGAAAAAACGGGGGGCCCTAAAGGGAATAGGAACTCCACAGGAAGACCGGCATCAAATAACCTGGACCCTTGGGGGATGGCAGGGATTGAACCAAACAGCACATATGAGCTGGACCTAGTCCCTGCACATATGTAGCAGATGTGTGTCTTGGTTCTCATGCGGATGCCCCAACAACTGGAGCAGAGGTTAACCCTAAAGCTGTTGCCTGTCTGTTGAGTATGTTCCCCTAGCTCAGCTGCCTCGTCTGGCCTCAGTGAGAGAAGATGCACTTAGCCTTGCAGAGATGTGATGTGCCAGGGTGGGGTTATGCCAACAAGAGACTCCACCATCTCAGAGAAGAGAAGGGGCGTAGAGGAGGGACTGTGTGAGGAGGACCAAGGCAGACTACAATCAGGATGTGAACTGAACAAAAAAAGATGCTGTAGAAACCCAAAGAAATTCTAATGGGAACTATGAGAATAAAAACAGCAGAAATTATTTTCACCTTAACATTTTATTTTGGAAAACAGTTGTTACTTTTTATAAAAATTCTGTGCATATGCACTTTAATAATATGTTCAACGAAGCAAATGGCTCAAATGGGTTTTTAATGTGGTGAACATTGATCGACGTAATCCACACAATCATGATTTGCTTTGAGGTCCGACGTCTTTTCGAGCCTGTGCAGACACCCTGACTTCTCAATTGTTGAGACTTGTTGACTCGATGGCCTTTTAGATTGACACGGGGACATTGTGACCATAACCAGGAGGACAAGCATCAGTGTAAGCAACATGTCTTATTACACACTGCTCCTGCAGGCCTCAGAGCTAGATCTGAACTGTGGAGGCAGGGCCCAAGAGACTTCTCCTCCAGGACTTAATCTTTCCATGCCCCAAACCAAACACCCTTTATCACTACCATTGGGAATTTTTTAGAGAAGCCAAATAGCATCCTCCATATCAAGATCATAAAGTGAACATATACTAGCAGAGGCTCAGTCTGCGCTCAGCAGCCAGATGAAGGTCCTTTTAGTTCTGGCTGTCCTGCTGCTTATGGTCACCCTTGTCATCACCAAGAATCCAAAAGGTGAGTGTGGGAATCTGAAAGAAAGGGGCCTAACCTGGGGAAGCAAAGGGACTCCACCCCTAGGGGAGCAGCACCTGGAAAGCATATCTCCTCCCTAGCCCAGTCAGAACTTCTGTTTCCTTCTCCATTTGCATCCTGCCCCTTGCTTCCTACCTTCCCTGGGTATAGGCCTGTGGACTGGCAATGCCCTAGGTGGAGAGTGAAAATCTAAAGGCCAACTGTTCCTAGGTTCACACTCTCTGAGATATTTACAAACACTCCTGTCATGGCCTGGCCTTGCGGAGCCCCAGTTCATCTTTGTTGGCTATGTGGGCAATACACAGTTCATAGGATTCAACAGCAGATCACAGAGTCAGTGGTCGTTGCACAGAGCACCGTGGAAAGATCAACAGACTCCAGAGTATTGGGAGAAGACAATACAGGAAGTCCTGAGTGAAAAACGGAACTTGAAAGAAGTAATGGAGAAAATGCTTCACATCTACCCTAACAGCACGACTGGTAAGTAAACCCAAATCGGGAACCCCAAACTTCACGCTTCCCAGGGAGCTGCCCGAGTTTGCCACACCTGGGCTTTAAACCCAGAAAATGTGAGCCCTGGTTATTCGACTCCACAAAGCTTGGGACACTGACTTGGGTTTCTGAACAATTCAAATCCAAATCTGGCCACTAAAAATGGCCTCATTAGCTGGGGTAACCCACTGTAGAATGTCACCAAGAACTCTGGCCCAAGGAAGGGGCTGAGAGTGGGTCCTTCTCCAGGTAATCACACAATCCAGATGAGGTATGGCTGTGACGTGCTGCCTGGAGGTTACTTCAGTCATGGAATCCTAGAATTGAATTTTGATAGCCAGGATTACATCATACTGAATGATGAACTGCACAACTGGATAATAGATGGCAAGGCAGCTGAGATGCTCAAGCAGGAGTGGGAGGACACGCATTATGCACAAATTGTGAAGAATTACCTGAAGGGATCATGTGTGGATGAACTCCTTACAGAGCTGGACCTTGGGAAAGATTATTTGCTGAGAACAGGTAAGGACAAAAATTGCCCCATCTCATCTGACTAGAGTTCCTGGCCCTGAGTACCTCTCCTTTGCAGGGAGCAGCTGGGATACCAACTTGGTCTTGCATTAAAGGGGAAAGAGGGCTAATGGGTTTCTTCATTAATCTAGAGATAGGAACCCTCTGAGCCTTCTATCAAGAGAGTTCAGTAAACAAACTAAGCAACAGTTCCTTCCACTTGCATTGTGAACCACGGCCTATCTTCGACTTGCTCACTGTACATAAACAATGGCCTTAAGGTCTGACACTAGTGTTTCCGAGTCTCTCATATCCACCCAGTCAGAACAAGAGGTCCATATTCCTAGAAAGAAATCCAGTATTTTCAACTCTATGCTGGCTCATGTCGATTCTCAAACTTTCCAAGGAATAGACTTCCTCATCCATATCCCGAGTTTAGGCTGCTGTGTGGTGTGGCACCTCTCCTTCAGGCCCACTCTCCCAGCCATTCAAAACAAGGTTCCGTGAGCCTTGATGGATTCCTAGGAGAGTGCAAAATGCCTTAAATTTTAATTGATTCCCTCAGACACCCCCAGAACACACGTGATCCACAAAGTCAGACCTGACAGAAAAATCATCCTGAGGTGCTGGGCCCTGAACTTCTACCCTGCTGAAATCACTATAACCTGGCAGAGAGATGGGAGGAACCAGACTCAGGATGTGGAAGTGATAGAGACGAGGCCTGCAGGGGATGGAACCTTCCAGAAGTGGGCAGCTGTGGTGGTGCCTTCTGGGGAAGAGCAGAAATACACATGCCGTGTGGAGCATGAGGGGCTGCCAGAGCCCATCACCCTGAGATGGGGTAAGGACTGGGAGCCAGCACAAAGACTGTTCAGAGAGAGTTGGAGGGGGGTCTTTGGGACAACTGGAACTGGGTCAGGACTGAGAGCTGGAGGTCGGGGGCCTCACTCTTGCTTCCCTTCCCTTCCTCCTCAGAGTCTCCTCAGTCCACCATCCCCGTCATGGCTATTGTTCTTTGTCTGGTTCTTGGAGCTCTGCTTACAGGAGCAGTGGTGACTTCTCTGATATGGAAGAGGAAGATTAAAGGTAAAGACAGGGCAGGGTCTTAGTTTGTGTCTTCATGGGAAGATCAGGACAAGCTGTGAGTGTGCCCTGTCACATGACAGCAGGTTTCAGCCTGGGGATGGTGTGGTGATATCAACTGCATTGTGAAGCATAAAGAAAACAACGGACAGATCCATAAGTGCAGTGATGGAGGAGACACAGACCTGTGTCTCAGCTCTCAGAGGTCAGAGGGAATTCTCCTATTTAGAATAGGTACCCAGGATTCCAGTTAGCTGGTTTCCTGTACATTCTTCTATCACGTTTCCTCAGCTTTCTCTGAACTTGCAGTCACAGTTATGGAAATTATCTGAGATGAGGGCAAGGAGATTCTTCTAGGCCCTCTGGACCCTACTGCCTCCATGAACTCTAATAAAAGTGTTTTTCCTCCAGGAGTTAAAGAGAAACCCCCTAGGTTCAACCTTGCCAGTAATAATGCTGGTGGCTCATTCCCGAGGAACTTATAGTAATATAGAAAGGAACCCATGAGGGAATCTGAGCCGGCCCACAATGCCTCATTTACGTCTATCTTCAAAGGCTTTGACCTAGTCTTAATTTGCTTTCCACTAGGAGGCAAAATCCCTATGATGTCCATCCTTCAGTTACAGCATTAAAAAATAACACGTTAAGGTACCTAACAAGGAGAGAATCAAAGGATAGACCCCTGGGGGATTGGAAGTCTGGGAATTGGGACAGTTTGAATGTGTCATGGACTGACTGTTCAGTATGTCACCAGCTAAAGACACTGATCAGAACTTTTTTCTCTACAGGATAAGACAGATGCCCTAATGTGGTTCTGAGTCATACAGTATTTGTTCTGGTTTCTTCTCCCACTGTGACTTCAGGACCTGATGGCTTCTCATTCTACATCTGACTTTAGCCATGTGTCTGTTCCCTCTAGCCACAATGTAAGCTTGTCATGGGCACCAACAAATCCCATTCCTACCCTTATTCTGTGTATTTACCACAGTCAGGATTGGGAAATCTCCATTCCTGATTGAACTTAGCTTTCTCTGACCTACATACAATTTCATGCTTCTGTCTTTAATTAAGCATTTGTATATGGTTGTGCAACTTCTGGCCAGATTGTGTGATTCATTCATGTCCTAAAAGTGAGTAAACTTGATGGAGGAAATAAAGGCTCAGCACCTTATGAAATTAGTGTTTGCTGTGATAAATCTCTTGCCTATGTGGCTTTGTTTGCTGTGTGAAGTCAAGTGAGGTCTGGGCTGTGCACAGTTGTTGCTGGGTCCACCTGGGCTTTCACACCGTCTCTTTCCACCTCTGCCTTTTTGGTACTCTTCATCCCTATTCTTTCAATAGGTCATGTGATCAAAAGATCTCAGGCAATTTTAGGACCTTGTCCCATGTCTGTGCTGTTCTTTCATGTGGGTACTTAGCCTGTTCAGGCCTGAATCTGATGTTAAATTGGGTCATGTTTACATTCATGTTTTAGCATGAATTATACTTATTCTCAGTTCTGTGTATGAATCTGATGTCATTGTCTTCTACTGTCAACTGTCACTGTCACTAGTAGAAACTGTTTCTCTCATAGTCCCACAAAAGATCTCTGTGCTATTATACCACAGTTGAGTCAAAAAAATATTGCTTCTGACAGTTCTGTGTCTTATATAATGTCTGTAATATCAGTACAGAGGATCCTTTTTCAAGAGGATGTTTGCAACTTCTCAATCAACGTAGGCTACATAACTGAGGACCTGTTCCAAACTAAGATATTAAAAATATAAATGAACAAACTTAAAACTTAATGGTATATGGCAGACATTCCTCCACTATTCTATGACTTATCCAAATTAATGCCAAGTAGTACTTGCATTTCATATAGAATGTAGGTTGATGTAAGGAAAGATGTGTGGAATAAACAAATTGGGCAATCATTGACCATGAGTGATTAAATCCTTAAATTTCAGACTAGTCATTAGAATATCTACTTACCTGTTACGAAATGGGAAGCTATTCAAAATGAAGTTAAGATATCATGTTATCCTTTCTTAACTGTAGTCTACAGAATGGAGCATATCAGACAGAAAACAAGGGGTGCTGTAACTGAAATCAATAGCATTATCAGAAAAGCTAACATTGTTTTGTAGATAGACTGTATGTAATGCCTGATGTGTAGGGATTTTGCTCTAGTTCCCATATATTATTCATCAAGACAGACTACATTTGGGACCCTAAAGTACATGTCAGCACTTCCTCTTGCCTGGTTTTCTGGATCCCAGGGGCCTGAAGAGGTTCATGCACATGACAGCCCTTCCTGCTTTACTTAAGGACAACATATTAGTAGCATTGCCTTCATAAAAGGCAGGAAAGTCAGGTTTCTGAAGCATGCGATGGGTGCCTCGTGAATTTCTGTGGGACAGGATTCCTGCCTCATGCAAGAAGCATATTCTATGCAACCCGTATAGACCTTCACAACATGACACAACAGCAATCCTCTATCCAGTAGAGAACATTACCATACACCCTGACCACAGGAGGAGTATCCTGGTTCTTAGTTCTCCTCTTGAGGACTCAGCAAAAATAGCTCCCTTCACTATACTGGTGCTCACTATAGGTATCCATGCTATCCTCCCAGCCCACACATAGGGAACCAGGATCAAATCTTGATCATGATCAGTAGCTCCCATCTCACTGCCCCCCAAGATTCACACTCCATGTAGTATTTCTATAAGAACGTATCTAGACATGGCATCCGGGATGCTAGTCAGTGTTGAGGTTGGTCTGATACTACTATGTATTAAATGATAAATATTTGTTCCCAAGGTCTCATTGCCAACTGAGGAGTGAATTTTAAGGTAAACTTGTGTTTGTTGTGTAGACTTTGTTCCTAAATTTAAAGCTATTCATTAAATAAAAGTGACTATAGCCCAATGTTGGAGAGAATAGAGGTAAATGGGTTGTATATCAGCAATTCTAGACCATTGTGTTGTCTTGGCTGTTGTTTTATTTTTGTCAATTTGACAAAAACGACCTTTATATATTGAGGAAAAGGAAGCTCAATAAAGAAAGTACCACCAGCAGATTGTCCATAACCAAGACAGTAAGTCATTTTCTAGATTTTCGTTGATATGGGAGGGCAAATTCACTGCTAGGCAGGTGCTTCTAGATTATATATGAAAGCAGGCTGAGCAGGCAGTAAACATCAGTTCTTCAAGGAATGCTCCTGACTCCACATTCCTTCCTTGGGTTCCTGTGCTAACTTCCTCACTGATAAAATGTGACCTGGAACTTGTCGGATGAAGTAAAGTCTTTCCTCCTCAAGTTAGGTTTTGGTTTTAGTGTTTTGTCAGAGCAATAGAAAATCAGACTAATATAATTCACCATTGAACAGGTATGGCAACTTCAAAACTATTCCAAACTTGTATTTGAGAGAGGGCACTTGCTTTATGGTAATTTTACTTTTGACTCCTGTAGATATTGTGTGTGTGTGTGTGTGTGTGTGTGTGTGTGTATGTGTGTGTAGTACATGACAGTGGATTAGATATGCCTGTGGAATCCAGAGGAAGCCATCTAATCCCACGGATTAGCTGTAATAGTGGGAGGTTGTATGTGGCCCTTTAATCATACTGAAAAATGAACTCAGGTCTCCTGTACAAGCAGCAATCATGTTTAAAAAACTAAGTCACCTTTCCAATCCCATGGTAGTGATTTTTATGTCCTTTTCCTTGCTATATCCCAGGGCCTAGAACAAGTTCATTCACCTGGAAGATTCTCCGTCACTTACTGAGGAGTAAATCAGAGAAGCAGACCTCCAAAACACGGGTCTAGATAAGGAAAGCCAGGTTGTTTGCAGATTTTATAGAGATCTTCTCCACTGTGTTTATTGAGACATCCGATCCTGTCCAGTCCTGGAGACCATCCTCCTTCTATGTCCCACAGCTTAGTCTACACCTAGGACACAGAACCAAGCCTCTGGCAAAACAATAAAATCTAAGCCACAGCTGACCTCACAGCAATTGGATTCAGCAGGGAGGGAACAAATGGGGTTGAGGAGTTCGTTCTATTTCACTGGTTCTTGTTTTCCAGTCTGCTATGCAACAGCCATAGAGCCACTGAGGCTGCCCCAACCCACAATCCCACATTGTGGCAGCAAGATAAGATCAGATCTAAAAAAATGACCATGTGAACCCAAATGTAGCAGGAGGTGGCTGCATCTCCATAGGATTTGGGAAAAAGGACACCCGGGTCTTTAATCTCAGAGATATTAAATGGTGGCCATAATGTGGGTGATTGATATTTTTAGAAGATCCACCATGAATGTGCAGAGTGTTGTGGAGCAGGACTGTGTCTTCAAGGTCTGTGGAGGGTCAGCCTGGTGTCATAAGTTGACAACGGAAAGTTTTTTGAGTTGGATTTCATCAGAGATCTGTCAGTAGTACATTATCTTTCACATCTCTTGACGCTTCTACTCTTGGACTTCTATGGACATTGTGTGCATGACCACTGACAGAGCAGCTAACTCTATCCTAAATTTTTGATCCTTCTTCAGTTCTCTCTGATCCGCAATTGACATGAAGCCAAGGATTAGTACAGGTGGCCTGAGCTTGCCAGGAAAGGACCCTGATATAACAGTGAGGCAATGAAACCCCAAATCAGGAACGATTGCTGGACCCTTCAGTGAGACATGTGGGCCTTTGCTTTCCTTTCCTTCCTTGATTCTGTCAGCCAGATCAGCATCTGGGAAAGGACTCAGGGGGATGCTGTCAACAGGACAGGCGCATTGATCAGGGTAAGCAACTTGTCCCTAGACACTGCTCCTAGGATACCAGCGCCCATATCTGGATCCAAGGCTAGGTAGCAGGGCTCTAGAGATTTCTCACCCAGGAGTTAATCTTCCTCTGACTGATCTTGTCAGGTCTTTGTCACTCCCATTACGAATTCTTAGAGAAGTCAGGCAACTTCACCTTGAAGATCAGTGTTATATAACTAAGGACAAGTGTGGACCCTGGCCAGCTGTGCTATTTCTAATTTCTATGTGGTTTTCTCTAAGGTTGGTCTAATGTAACATGTGGTTTGTATTAAGAGAGAGGAGGGGGGATGATTGTAGTGTTTATAGAGATAGTTCCATGAGTACAAATTGTTGGTACTTCTGAAGAGATCCAAACATATTCATGCTTCTCTGGCTTTCAGGACAATATGGTATTTATGGAGGTACACAGACATACCTGCATGCAAAACTCTATGCATGAAAAAAAACCCAAATGTATCTCTCAAAAGATAAAATTTAAACTTTAAAGAAAGCCTTTTATCATATTATTACATAGACTCTTGTCTTTTAAAGGACTACGCTATCACGCTATCAACAGGGAATGATGAGTATTGTAAGTAACTCTAATACATCAATGAGGTCTCAGTTAGTAATATCTTAATTATAGAGTGTATTCATGCACATAAATATAGGTACCTCTGCAAATCCACACAAAACAACTCAAAACAAACAACTGAGAGCGAGGGATGTTGCTCAGTTGAGTCCTTGCAAAACACACAGAATGCCTTGAGCACCATCATCCTCAGACCCTCACAGAAACACAACAAACAAAATGGTGTAATTAGTTACAGTGGCAAAGCTTGTAGACCAGCACCTAGAACTTCAAGAGACTCCTCCGCTACTTATCAGGTTCCTGTGCACACCAGGCTACCTCAATCACTATTTCACACACACACAAAAAAAGAGAGAAAATGAAAATGCTGGAATATTCCCAGTGACAGAAAAAAGAGTGAAAATAAATTTTTTATGGGTCTTGATGCCAGAAGAAGAGGGTGCAGGCAAATTCTCAGGTTGGACTTTCCAGCTGGAGACCTCAGGCAGAAGCTTCTGCTCTGAAGGCCAGCACTGGGAATTTTCACATCCCTATTTACATTGTCACTTTCCTAACCTGTGTGGCATGCTCTTGCCTGGACAGTGATGATTTGAAGCTGGAATTCATCTCCCTTGTCCTAGAGTAGCATGAGCTACTGTATACCGTTTAGGGTGAATGACAGGGAAAAGTTATCATTCCCTCTCACCACTCCCGAAGTTGAGAGCCTCTTGCCTATTTCCTGCTACTGGCAGCTGCCCTACTTTTGACTCAGACCAGATCAGGTGACAAAGCACACTGGAGGGCTATATTCTCTTTCTCCTCAGATATAAAATGTGAGCGGATGGATGGGTTGCACACCAGCCTTTCCTCCCCCACCCCCAGGAAAACATGAGTATTATTTGAGCATTTGAATTTTTTACAATATACTTAACAACTACTTTTTTGTTTTTTGTTTGTGTGGTTTCTTGCATGCATCTTGACTTTTGAGACAAGGTCTCTCTCGTTATGTGTCTTGGCTGGGGCCTGAACCTCACTGCCTTAACCAGGTTGTCCTTGAACTCGTAGAGATATGACTACTAGGGACCTTAAAAAGTGCTCAGATTAAAGGGCATGTGCCACCACTAGTGGCATTCATAAATTATTCCCCTGAAATTTGTGTTAATATGAACAATTGTGATTTGAGAACTGTCAGTGATATCTGTGTGTGTGTCTGTCTGTCTTTCTGTCTGCCTGCTGTGTGTGTGTGTGTGTGTGTGTGTGTGTGCGTGCGTGTGTATGTGTGTGTTGGTGTGTTGGTGTAGGAAGGTGTCAGAGGTTTACTGGCATTTAATCATTTAGCATGCTGTTCACATACTTTCAAACAAATCTGTCTCGTGGAACTTACCAAGTGCCCTAGACTTGTTGGCCAGCCACCTATAGGAACCCTGTCCCACTTCCTCAATGCAGAGAATACACGACTGCGGGTCAACTTTTCAGCATTTTAGTTTGGTTCTGGTGGTCACACAGAATCCTATATCTGTTTCAATACAGAGAGGGTGCTCATGTAAGGAAAGAGGTTCCACACAATTCTGAAGACCTTATCAGATTACCTGGGAGTCTTGGAGCAGATGGAGGCATTTTCATTCTTACCCGTTCTCAGCAAAATCTCCTTCCCATAGTTCATTTGTATGAGAATCAACTCTATGCTAGTGCCTTTTAGGGAAGACTTCAGCTCCCTCACCAACTGTCCTCCTCCCACTCATTCCTGAGGGTCTCAGCTGCCTTTCAGACTGGTCCAATTGCCTTTACAGGGTGATGTAACTATGGCTTGGTTATATAGGTTGGTTCATAGTATCCTTGGTTGTAGTACCTACCACAGACCACATTCAGGTTGTGTGATAGCCTAGCCAAGACCCCTCTCTTAGCGATTCTCACTTGGCTTAGTCATTGATAGGACCCTCCAATGAGTGTACCCCACCTAGGTACCTTTCTAACCTCCAGATTTGGACTTAAATCAGGACAGTGGCTCAGTGGATCCTATAGTCTCCATGGATAGCATTTTCTAGAATAAAGCTCAGACATGGTACCTAGGGGCAACCCCTTCACTGACCTGTAAAGTTAGGATTTCTGGTGGAGTTCACTCACCACTTGCATTAAGGCTGTAGAAATGCTGTCGAGGTGGATACCTTTCTTCAGTTCTTCTGTGAAGCTCTCTGTGAGTCTCAGAGTTCTCTCTGTCTGCCTCTCCAAATACTTTGTTGCTTGCTATTCTAACCATGGTACGCAGTTATCCAAACTGGGCTTTTTCTTCTGCTGTTATATCCTAGGAGCTGTTCTGCTCCACATAGCAGGAAAGATGATATGGAGTACAGGTATCAGGCCAGGTAAGGAGGGTTTGGACATAGAGCAGAGAGGCAGCCCAAGGTGAAATTTCAACTCTTTTCCCAGGATCCCAATTAAGTGTGGGATGTGGATAGATTTGGAAGGGAGCAGGGAAGAAGCTCCTAATGCAGAATGGGAATGGAGCATAAGATGATGACTGGGCTAGGTTTCTCTGACGCTTCCCCAGGGAAGATACATTCCTTTTGCTCTCCCAGGTGAGGTCCTTTTCTCTCCTGACACATACACTCGCCCTCTGGATGCTGATTCAGAGACATCACAACCAAGAGTATCAAGAGGAGAGCCTCGGGCACAAAGATCTTCACCCTGCTTGAAAAGTGGAGACCTTCTGCTAATCAGTATATAATAAATCTATTTGAAGGATGCTGATTGGTTCTCTAAGAATCCCCAAAGGTAGTGATGCTGATCCACTGGGCTTGATCATGGAAAGATGAACTCCTGGAAGAGGAAGCTCTAGAGCCCTGCCTCCCCAGCTCAGATCCTTTGTTAGGGACTGGGATCATAGGAACAATGTCTGAGGACAAGTTGCTTACCCTGATCATTGTTCCCCTCATCTTGGTCACAGAATCCTCTGAACCCATCCCAGAAGCCAATAAATCAGCAATTCTCAAACGTTGTGTTGTCAAGATATCCACAAAGTTTTAGAAATTGATCTGCACTTAAGTATCTCATGATTATGGACATTGTACCAGTCCATGTTTACTGTGTACTGAAGTATGAGATTTCAGACATTTGATGCATTGAACACATAAGTAATGAGTGTATGTAGGCACAAAAGCAGAAAGTTTTTAAAAAAAGCAACAACTGCTTCCAAAATACAGTGAGATGGCAAAAATAATAGATGTGAACATTTCTACTTGTTACACCCTTTTCTCTCCCATTAGAGATTCTTTGGACTTTGATCCTGTTTTTTAAACTTTTAGTTTCATATCCGGTGTAGAAAATAGAGTTTCATTGAAATAACAGCAAGAATATATGTAATATATTACCTAGAATTTATTATAATATATTGTATTTATATTATATTAAATGTCATCGATAAGTATTTGATACTATATATATTATAAACAGAAAACACCTTATATGCATGTATATACAAACACAAATATATATATATATTTGTGAATATATATATTCGAGACAGGGATTCTCTGTGTAGTACTTACTGTTCTGGAAGTCAATCTGTAGAGGAGGCTGGCTTTGAACTCATAGAATCGGCCACCTCTGCTTCTCAAGTGCTGATTACAGGTGTTTACCATTACTTTACAGTTCAGGAAGAATATTATTAGGATTTGTTTTTATTTTTTTATTCATGTTGCTGTCATACATTGATCAGAGAAGAGTGTTCATACATGGGTTTAAGCCAATAGCAAGTTTGTATTACTTGGCTCATGTTTACAGTTTTTATTTAAAAGCCCAATGCAGTACCAAGCCTTTCTTAAGATGAGCTTTTAAACACAAAACTCATGTTCTGGGTTGACGTACTTCAGTTGACAGGAACAGTTAGCCAGAAGCAGAATTGCAAAAGACAAAAAGCAAGATACTTTCCCAGAATTGTGGAGTTTGATGGATTAGGCATTTGTTTTGGCAGGTGGTGCTGTCTGTGTACTTAATTTTACATTGTGAATAGCACATCCATCATGTAGTCAGCTGTGCTAAGGAATGGGGACCTTTTAAAATCCAGGCCACTGTTACTTTCCCAATTTATCTACGTGGATGAGTCTAATCATGGACACATTCTGCTCTAAAATGTCTTGTATAGTTGCAATAAAGAGTACTGCTGTTCCAATCAGAATGAGATTTAAAGGTGCATACAGTACAGAGAGTTAGCTGGGGGGACCAAAGGAACAGAGATGCTACCAGTTCTCTCTCTCTCTCTCTCTCTCTCTCTCTCTCTCTCTCTCTCTCTCTCTCTCTCTCTCTCTCTCTCTCCCAATTATGGAAATGTTTTTGAAATTACTCCTGATTAATTATTATAGAAACAACAGGTTTCCCTCTAATAATACAGTTTTCATTTATCTCATGTATATAGGACAATTTCTGCAAGGCAACCTTTATTTTAATTCAGAAGTAGAATCTTGATTGACCTGACTACTGAGTTTGGAAAAGATCAGAATAGGCATTTTCATCAGGCCATGAGTACATACCCATTAGGTAGTCTCAGGGTTTAGTAATATCGTTGTTATCTAGATTAATTATCCCTAAGGCAGTAGAGCAGGTAATAGAATAGGAAGTGCCTAGGTCAAGTCTTCTCATGTTAATTTGAGCCTTTCTCAGTCATGCTGTGTTTTGTCAGCCAGTGGGCTGATACTCCGGGGAGTTCCTATCCCTATGCAGTATAGGGGAAGCATACCTAAACATAGCCAGCAATCCTGTCTGATTTATGGCTTTTTTGGATTTACTTTATTCTTAGGATCTCTTTTGTGTCATAGAGTCCGGTTTTTCAGGTTTTTTTCCTACCTCCAAAACAATCTTTTAAGGAATTTTTTTAGGAAGCCTCAGAATAACAAGCTTGATCATTGGAAGGTTCCCTGTCCCGGGTAGGTAGGAGGCCCAGCCTCAAGTCATGTATTGAATTTCAAACTCTGTTTCTAACTTAGAAAAGAAGTTCCAAAACCTTTCCTTTCTCAACACAGACAGACACTTAAAGTGAGTATCAATGTGCAAAGAGTAAGATGAAATATTGATTGCTGGTGTGTAGCCACCATAAGCTATAACCTGTCTTCCTAGGTCCATGCTTGAGGGTGGTGGGGATTGTACTGTGATCCCGTATTTAGACCAAACATTAGACTCAGAAGGAGGCAGCGGGGCAACGAGTAGAAATGCCCCATGAAACCTCAACTTTGATGTGTCCATAGCCCAGGAGACAGTCTATTTGTGGTTTCTACTTTCCTGAGTTGAGTGTGGTGATAATGAATGGTGAAATGCCAGTTACCTTCACAACCATAGGAATGGAGAGAGTGACCCTAAAGTATCATTTCAAAGTTGTCTCTAACGTCCCTTTAGTTACCTGCCTGAGACAGATGGTATTCCTGGACTTGAAGGTTGGCTGGGTCTCTCTGAGAGTCTAATGAATAGTCTGTGAGGATGACAGGAGGGCATGCAATGACTTGAGGAAGGAATGGTTATAGAATTCTGCCAACCGCTCGCCTCTGAGCCTGGGAAGCAGCAGGAGAGGTCTTCTGAATATAATTTCATTGCACTTAAACCCCTCCATACATGGGATGTAGCATGTGCAAAAAGTAAAGGAAAGAGGTTTATACACCCTTCATTGGACTCTAATGATCTTTTTATTAGAGTGTCTTTATTTTTTAAAATTTTTATTAGACTTATTTCTTTACTTATATTTCAAACATTATTCCCCTCCCCGGTTTCCTGTCCATAAGCCCCCATTCCCTCCCTTCTCCCTCTCCCATATGGATATTCTCCCTATACATCCCCCTTATTGCCCCCCATATTCCCCTGCACTGGGGGTCCAACATTGGCAGGACCAAGGGCTTCCCCTTCCCCTGGTGACCCCACAAGGCTATTCTCTGCTACATATGCAGTTGGAGCCCTGGGTCAGTCCATGTATAGTGGTTTAATCCCCGGAAGCTCTGGTTGGTTGGCATTGTTGTTTTTATGGGGTTGCAAGCTCCTTCAACTCTCTCAATACTTCCTCTAATTCCCCCAAGGGGGTCCTGTTCTCAGTTTAGTGGTTTGCTGCTAGCATTGACCTCTATATTGGACATGCTCTGCTCTGGATGTGTCTCTCAGGAGAGATCTATATCCGGTCCCTTTCAGCATTTTCTAGCTTCATCAATATAATCTAGTTTTGGTGGATATAATTATATATATGGGCCACATGTGGGTCAGGCTCTGAATGGCCATTCCTTGAGTCGCTGCTCTAAATTTTGCTTCCATATCCCCATCCTATGGATATTTTCCCCCCTTTTAAGAAGGAGTGGGAACATCCGCATTTTGGTCATCCTTCTTCTTGAGCTTCCAGGGGTCTGTGGATTGCATCTTGGGAAATTCGAGCTTTTTGGCTAATATCCACTTATCAATGAGTGCATACCAAGTGTGTTTTTCTGTGATTTAGTAACCTCACTCAGGATGATATTTTCTAGTTCATTCCATTTGCCTATGAATTTCACGAAGTCATTGTTTTTGATAGCTGAGTAGTACTCCATTGTGTAGATGTACCACATTTTTTTAATTCATTCCTCTGTTGAAGGGCATCTGGGTTCTTTCCAGCTTCTGGCCATTATAAATAAGTCTGGTATGAACAGAGTGGAGCATGTGTCCTTGTTATATGTTGGTGCATTTTTTGAGTGTATGCCCAGGAGAGGTAGGTTTAGCTGGGTCCTCAGGTTGTTCAATGTCCAATTTTCTGAGGAACCTCCAGACTGATTTCCAGAGTTGGTTGTACCAGTCTGCAATCCCACCAACAATGGAGGAGTGTTGCTCTTTCTCCACATCCTCTTCAGCATCTGCTGTCACCTGAGGTTTTTATCTTAGCCATTCTGACTGGTATGAGGTGAAATCTCAGGGTTGTTTTGATTTGCATTTCCCTGATAACTAAGGATGTTGAACATTTCTTTGGGTGCTTTTTAGCCATTCGATAATCCTCAGCTGAAAATGTTTTGTTTAGCTTTGTACCCCATTTTTAATAGGGTTATTTGACTCTCTGGAGTCTAACTTCTTGAGTTCTTTGTATGTTTTGGACATTAGATGTAGTATTGGTAAAGATCTTTTCCCAATCTGTTGGTTGCCGTTTTGTCCTAATGACAGTGTCTTTTGCTTTACAAAAGCTTTGCAGTTTTATGAGGTCCCATTTGTCGATTCCTGATCTTAAAGCATGAGCCATTGGTGTTTTGTTCAGGTAATTTTCCCCAGTGCCCATGTATTTGAGACTCTTCTCCACTTTTTCTTCTATTAGTTTGAGTATATCTGGTTTGATGTGGAGGTCCTTGATCCACTTGGACTTAAGCTTTGTATATGGCGATAAGAATGGATGGATTTGCATTCTTCTACATGCCAACCTCCAGTTGAACCAGCACCATTTGTTGAAAATGCTATCTTTCTTCCATTGGATGGTTTTAGCTCCTTTTTCAAAGATCAAGTTACTATAGGTGTGTGGGTTCATTTCTGGGTCTTCAATTCTGTTTTACTGATCTATCTGCCTGTCTCTGTACAAATACCTTACAGTTTTTTATGACTATTGCTCTGTAATACTGTTTGAAGTCAGGGATGGTGATTCTCCCAGAAGTTCTTTTATTGTTGAGTTTAGTTTTTGCTATCCTGGGTTTTTTGTTATTCCAAATGAGTTTGCAAATTGCTTTTTTTTATCTCCATAAAGAATTGAGTAGGAATTTTGGTTGGGATTCATTGAACCTGTAGATTGCTTTTGGCAAAATGGCTATCTTTACTATATTAATCCTGCCAATCCATGAGTGTGGAAGATCTTTCTATCTTCTGAGATCTTGCTCAATTTCTTTCTTCAGAGACTTAAATTTCTTGTCATACTGATCTTTCACTTGCTTGGTTAAAGTCACACCAAATATTTTATATTATTTGGGACTATTGTGAAGGGTGTCATTTCCTTAATTTCTTTCTCAGCCTGTTTATCCTTTGAGTAGAGGAAGGCTACTGATTTGTTTGAGTTAATTTTATGCCCCGACACTTTGCTGAAGTTGTTTATCAGGTTAAGTAGTTGTCTGGTGGAACTTTTGGGGTCACTTAAGTACACTATTATATCATCTGCAAATAGTGATATTTTGATTTCTTCCCTTCCAATTTCTCTGTCTGATTGCTCTGGATAGGACTTTGAGTACTATATTGAATAAGTAGGGAGAGAATGGGCAGCCTTGTCTAGTCCCTGATTTTAGTGGGATTGCTTTAAGTTTCTCTCCATTTTGTGCCATCTCAGCAGCCACCAGAGAATATTTTTATTAGTAATAACTAATTGTAATAATTTATTTTAAGAAATTTTAACTATTTTATAATCTAACTAAATGTTTTTCTTAAAAGCATCAGACTATTTTTGGAGGGATGGGGAATACGTATATAAACTGCCCTTGCCTGGGACTTGTTATGTAGATCAAACTGGTCTAGAACTAAGATCCCTTTGCATCTGCATTCTGAATGCTGAGCTTAATGTAAAAAGATATAAGCTAGAGAGATAGCTCAGCAGGTAAGAATACTGTCTGGTCTTCCAAGAAATCTGTTGAATTTCTAGTATCCACATGGCTACTTAGAACTCTCTATGACTCCAGTCTACCGGTACTCCAACCTCTTCTCTAGAAAGCTTGAGTTACAGAGACATATATAATGACAAAATATCCATGCACTCAAAGTCACTAAAGTTTAATGATAAATGGCAGGATTCACTACACTGGGCCCCCTGTACAGCCCAATCACTCAAACTGGAAAGAAGTTGCATAACCATATATAAATGCTTAAACAAAGACATAAACATGTGATAGTTTAATGAAACCTAAATTCCAATCAGTGATGGAGATTTCTCAGCATTGCCTGTGTTGGAGCAGCATGAGAAATGACAGGGCAATATAGATGGTCAGGGTAGGGATGAATTTTGTTGCTGCCCATGACCTGCTAGATATACATAGTCATAGCCAGATGTAGAAAGAGAAGTCACCAGGTTTTGAAGCCACAATGGAAGAGAAGCCAGGACAAATATTGGATGGCTCAGTACCACGCTAAGGTATCTGTCTTATCCTGTAGATAAAAAGTACAAGAAAGAAATTCAGATGAATTTATTTAAATGGTGTCTTACAGAGTAGCTCATCACACATTCGAACCATCTCAGTCCCAAGAGGTTCCATTACACAGAATTCTATCCTCTAGTCCTCTGGTCTTCTGGTCCTCTGGTCCTCTGGTCCTCTCACTGTTTAAGGTGTCACTTTTTAAAAGGTGTAACAGAAGACTGGATATCCTAGGAAATTTAACTCCCAGTGAAAAGCAAAGGAAGACCTGGTCCAAGCTTTTTTTTTTTTTTTTTTTTTTTTTTTTTTTTCCGGAGCTGAGGACTGAACCCAGGGCCTTGCGCTCTACCACTGAGCTAAGGCCTCAACCCCAAGGTCCAAGCTCTTTATGACAGAACTAAATGAGGAGTTATGGGCTGGCTGATTTCCCATGGATCCTTTTTATATTAATGTAAGTTTCTCAGAGTAAGTCACCAATATTACTTCATGCAAGGCTGACCATAGCTGTCTCTTTGTTAACTCCTGGAAATCCTTTTATTAGAGGTCCTAGAGGCAACAGGATCTAGAGTACATCAAGAATCACCTGGTACTTGTCTTAAATAGTTTCCAGAATGTGACTGCAGATCCAAGAAAGATAATAGAAGACTGAACACAAAGAGGGCTAACTGGACTACTGTGTATTTATTCTAAGAAAGAAATTTCCCTTTAACCTCTGAGAACTGTGCATCCAGTTGCTGCAACCTCTGCCATTGCAGCTATGAATCTGTCCTTTATTTTCTTTATGCCTCACAATAGACTTAAGGCCAGCACAGCATGTCTAAGCTGAATTAGCAACTGTGTGGAGGAAAATCTGTTGTCATGTGGCAGGGCACACTCACAGCTTGGGCTTGATATTCTAATGAAAACATGAACTGAAATCCCAAGCCTTCATTAACTCTAGTCCTTCTCTTCTACATCAGAAAAGTCACCAGAGTTTCCATGAGCAAGAATCCAAGAACAAGAGCAGTAACAGTAGTTATGATGAGGATAATGGGCACAGGAGGCTCTGGGAAGGGAAGGGAAAGGAAAGGAAAGGAGAGGAGAGGAGAGGAGAGGAGAGGAGAGGAGAGGAGAGGAGAGGAGAGGAGAGGAAAGAAAGGGAAGGGAAGGGAAGGGAGAGGAGAGGAGAGGAGAGGAGAGGAGAAGAAGGGAAGGGAAGGGAAGGGAAGGGAAGGGAAGGGAAGGGAGAGGAGAGGAGAGGAGAGGAGAGGAGAGGAGAGGAGAGGAGAGGAGAGGAGAGGAAAGGAAAGGAAAGGAAAGGGAATGAAGCAACAGCAAGGCATCTTACCTCCAGCTCTTAGTGTTGACCCAGATCCAGTTGTCCCAAAGGACGCCCACTCTCTCTGCATAGTCTTTGTGCTCACTCACAGTTCTTACCTCATCTCAGGATAGCAGACACATGAATCCTGTACTTCTGCTCTTCACTAGGAGGCACAACCACAGCTGCCTACTTCTAGAAGTTTTCATTCCGTTTATGCCTGATCTCTACAACTATGTCCTGGGTTTTCTTTCTCCCATTCCTCTCCAAGGTCAGGGTGATTACAGAAGAGTAGAAGTTCAGGGCCTAGAAGCTCAGGATGATTTTCCTTTCAGGTCTGGCCTTATTGATCACATGTATTTTAGGGTATCCGTGGGAAATAATTAAAAACTTAAGGCATTTTGCATTCTTCCTGGGGATTAAAAATGCTCATTTCATTTTTATTAATGGAAGAGATACTTGGAGAGAAGGAGTGGTGCCAACTCAACACAGCAGCCCAAATTCAGATATGGATGAGATAATGTATTCTTTGGAATGTTTCAAAGTCAGCATGAACCAGCACAAAGTAGGGGATGCTGGATCTCCCTCTAGAATTATGGACTTCTGCTTCTGAGGTGGTGGAGATGAAAGACTCAGAAACATTGTGGTCAGACAACAAAGTCATTGTACATGGACAGTGAACAGAACAGAGGTCATGGTTCACAAAACAAATAGAAAAAAAACCCTGCTGCTTAACTGAAAGACTGAACTTTCCTGAGAGAAGACTTGACCCTCTGGAAAGCCCCTCTTATATTGATTCAGGAAACTCACAAATGCTCTTTCCCCTTGGATGTAAGACAGAGTTAGTAGTCCAACTGCTCCGTGCTGAAGATAAAACCTCAAGAGACAGGAGCTTTCGTCTCAGAACAGATGGGGCAGTTTCTATCCTTAAATTTCTCAGCAAAATCTCTTTCCTATACTCCAGCTCTGTGAGGAGTCAATCAATGCATTGACCCTGCATGTGTATCCTTACAGTTTGTGCATAACTGGACTTCTTCCACAATTATCTGAGCATCTCAGCTCTCTTACCAACTGTGGACCAAGTCTTCAGGACCTCATGAAGTGTGATGTAATCATGGCCATTGAAGGCTAATTCTAAGAGTCCATGATTGAAATATGCTTGAGGCAACACATCTGTGGTAGATCTAAGCTGGGAAAGCAGGGCTCTAGAGATGTCACTCTCAGGCATTCACCTTTTCATTACCCAACACAAACATTCTCTATCACTATTACTCCCTTTGGGATTTTTTAAAAAGAGAAACCAATCAGCTTCTTCCATTCAAGATTATAAAATAAACACGCAACACTCTGTCTCTACTCTACAAACAGAATGAAGACCTTTGTTACTGAGGCTCTCCTGCTGCTGCTCCTAGCAGTGCTGGCCCTGGCCAGCCATCCAGAAGGTGAGTGTGGGTCTTTATAGGGAAAGTACCCTCTTACTAGAGAAACAAAGAACTCCATCCTTATGGGTGTAGCACCATGAAATCTGTCTTCTCCCTAGCCAGGGAAAACCTCTGTTCCCCTCTCTACTGTGTATCCTGTGACTGTCCCTTATTTCCTGCTCCCAGCTATCCTTAGCGGTTGTATTGTGGAGCATCATAGGTTCCTAGTGTGGGGTTAATATTTAAAGGCTCACTGTACCTAGGTTCACATCTTTTTGGCCTTTTCCAAACTCTCTTGACCCGGCCTGGACATTCTGAGCCCCTATTTATCAGTGCTGGCTTTATGGATAATATACAGTTTGAGAGGTTCAACAACAGATCAGATTTTCCTGGGATGGAGCACTGCGCACCATGGATAGATCATCGGAGTCCAGAGTATTGGAAGGAGCACACACAGAGGGCCCTGAAAGATATTCGGTTTATGAGACAAGCACTGAAATTAATGATCCACACCTACAACTACAGTGCAACTGGTGAGTGTGTCCCAATTAGAAAGCCCAAATTTAATGCTCTACATGCACTTAACCCAGTTCTCCATGTCCAAAGTTTTCCCCTGGAAAATGTGACCCATGACTTGATAGAGCAATGGGACTGATTATTTTGTTCACTTTAGGATCAAATCAGGCTACAAATCAGGCTACTTAGAAAGGGCATATGGGAGGGGGCCAATCCAAACAAGGGCACTATTATGGGTTAAGGCCTGTTGGAATGACTGAGAATGTGGGCTTGTCCAGGATATCACACAATCCAGAGAAGGATTGGCTGCCATGTCTTGCCTAGAGGGTACTTCAGTCATGGATTCTTAGAATTAGCCTTCAATGGCCACGATTACATCATGCTGAATGAAGACCTGAGGACTTGGACCACAGTTGGCAAGGCAGCTGAGATTCTCAGGAAAGAGTGGGAGAAACACAGTTTTGCACAAGCCATGAAGATTTATTTGGAGGTTTCATGTGTGGACTCATTTCTCACAGAGCTGGCTTATGGGAAGGAGATTTTGCTGAGAATAGGTAAGGACAGAAACTGCCACATCTATTCTTAGACTGTAGCTCCTGTCCCTTGAGTATTTTTCCTCAGCAGGGAGCAGCTGCTCTACTAACTCTGTCTTGTATCAAAGGGGAAAGAGTGTTTGTGAGTTCCCTGAATCAACACGAGAGAGGGACTCTTCAGAGAGCTAAACCTTCTCTCAGGACAGTTCAATCTGTTAATTAAGCAGTTCCTTCTACTTGCATTGTGAACCATGACCTCTCTCAGGCTTGTTTACTGTCCATGCATAATGACTTTGAGTCTGACCCCAGTGTTTCTGAGTCTTTCATCTATACTCAGTCAGAAGCAGAATCCCATATTCCTAGATGGTGATACAGTATTTCCTACTCCATGCTAGATCATACTGATTCTGCGACTTTCCAAGGAATAGATTAACTTATCCATAACCTGAGTTTAGGGTGATATGTGGGCTTATCACATTTCCTTAAAGGTAATTTCTGGTCCATTCACACAAAGTTAGATGAGCATTGATAAATACCCAGGAAGAATGTCTGATGCATTAAAATTTCAATTGTTTCCCTCAGATCCCCCTAAAGTACAAGTGATCCGCAAGGTCAGACTTAACAGGAAAATTACCCTGATGTGCTGGGCCCTGAGTTTCTACCCTCCTGAAATTACCCTGACCTGGCAGAGAGATGGATGCAATCAGATGCAGGACATGGAGGTGGTAGAGACCAGGCCTGCAGGGGACGGAACTTTCCAGAAATGGGCAGCTGTGGTGGTTTCTTCTGGGGAAGAGCAAAGATACACATGTCATGTGAATCATAAGGGGCTACCTGAGGTCATCACCATGAGGTGGGGTAAGGACTGGGAACAAACACAGCAGTCAATCTGAGAGGGTGGGAGTCCTCAGGGACAACTGCAAAATGGTCAAGACCAGGAGCTGGAAGTCAAACACTCACTCTTCTTCCCTTCTTTTCCTTCCCAGAGCCTCCTGAGCCTATCATCCCAATTACTACTATTGTTATTGCTGTAGTTCTCGGAGCTCTGGTTGTGGGAGCTGTGATGACTTTTCTGATATGGAAGATGACTAGAGGTAAGGAAAGGGCATGGTTTTAGTTTGTGTCTCCATGGGAACAACAAACTTAAGCTGTGAGGGTGCCCTGTCACTTGACGGCAAATTTTATCCACACAACTGCAATTCATACATGCCAGATGTATTGAAGATACCTCCATGGTGAATTATAAAGAAAATAATAAATATAATCATAACTACAATGACAAAGATGGCACAGACTTTATCCTCAGCTCTCAGACATCAGAGGGAAATTTTCTATTTAGAACAGACAACCAGGAGTACAGATAGCCCTTCCCTATTTTTCATCTGGATCTACAGTCACAGTTCTAGACACTTACCTGGCTTAAGGACCAGAAGATTCCTCTAGCCCCTCTAAATCATGTTGACTCCATGACCTCTAATAAAAACGGTTTTAAATAGGAGACAGCTATGTTCACTCTTTAAGTAATAATAGCTGTGGCTCATCTGTAACGATCTTATATTGACACAGAAAGGAGACCATGAGGAATCTCAACTATCCTGTAACTCTTCATTTATTTCTGTCTTCAAAAGTTTGGCGTGGTCTTAATTTGCTTTCCACGGAGAGGTAATTTTTCTAGCATGTTCAGCCTTCTGTTTCGGCATTAAACATTGATAACCTAAAGGGCCTGGTATGCAGTAGGGAGAGGAACAGAGGATAGAACCCGGAGGGTTGGGAATGCTTGGAATTGGGATAGGTTGAAAATGTGAAGGACTTTTCAGTATGTCACCATTTAACAATACATATCTGCACTTACTTCTTGTTATTTTTTTATTTACAGGATAAGATAGATGCCTTAATGTGGTACTGAGCTATTCAATATTTTTTTCTGCTTTCTCCTCCGTCATGGCTTCAAGACCTTGAGCCTTCTCTTTCTACATCTAACTGCAATGGTGTGTTTACTCTGAGCACAATGTAAGAGGTCCTGGGCAGCAGAAAGCCCCATCCCCACCCTGATTTTGTGTATTCCCCAGCCATCTCTCATGCTCCAACACAGGCAAGGCTGGGAAACCTCCATCCTGATTGGAATTAGCTTTCACTGAATCACAACTCTTTGCTTCTTTTTTTATAATTAAGCATTTGTACATGGGCGTGAAACTTCTTACCCGATTGTGTGATTGATGTCCTAAAGATCAGTAAATATTGATGGAGAAAACAAAGACTCAGAACTTTATGAAATTTGTGTTTGCTTTGTTAATACTTTGCCTATAGGGTACTGGCTGTTGAATAGATTCAGGTGAGGCCTTAGCTGGCACTGTTGTTGCTAGGTCCATCTGGGCTTTCTTTCACATTGCTCCATTCCTTACGTTAACTCCAGTCTATTCAACAGGGCACGGCAGACAGCAAATAAGGGATGCTCTTGCTGAAAACAGTATCATTTTCAGAAAAACGAACATTGTTAACATGTTTAGAATCTGTGTGCTGTATCTGCTGCACAGAGATTCCGCTCTAGTTCCCGTAGAACATTCAGCAAGAAAGAACGTTTTGGGGGTCTAAAAGCACGTGTCAGCATTCATTTTCTCTTGCTTGGTGTTGTGGATCTGAGAGTCCTGAGAAAGACTCATGCACATGAAAACTCCCCTCACTTTCCATAAGGAGAACATCCTAGTAGCGGACCCCACTAAAGAGGCAGGGAAATTAGGTTTCTAAAGCATATGATGGGTTTTTCCTGCGTGTGTGTCTCTGGGACAGGATTCCTGCCTCAGGCAAGAAGCACATTTCTCTGCAAACCCTATAGACCTTCAACAACAGGGCACAACGGCCATTCTCTATTCAAGAGAGGATATGTGGATTTACCTTCTCCATATACCCTGGTGTCACTAGGGCTAACCTTGTCCTTACATTTCTACAGGAGGACACAGCCTCCATAGCTCCCTTTTCTACCTGCTGCTCCTTTTTGGTATCCACATTAACCTATTCTCCTGGCCCACACATAGAGGACCAGGGTCCAACCTTGAACATGATCAGGGGTCACCTCTCACTGCTCCAGATTCATATTCCATGTGCTATTTATATAATAAGATATCCAGGACTGAGCTCTGATGTGACACCCAGTATTGAGGATGGTCTGTTGCTGCTATATATTCAGTTCAGATACTAAACAAGACCTCTTTGCCCAGTTAAGAGTGAATTTTCAGGTATATCTGTCTTTGTTGTGTAAACGGTGCTCCAAAAATTAAAGATATTGGTTAAATAAAAGGCATTATAGCTAATTACTGGACAGAATAGGGGTAGGCAGATTTTGAGCTACAGAACTGGGATTCTCAGGGTCAGACCATGAGTAGACCGGAAAGGAAGGAAAAGAGAGAATTGAGAAGGAAAATAGAGAAGAAGAAGCCGTGAGGCTAGATGAGTTATGAGCAGGAGAACTGGACCCCGAGGACAGGCTGATGAAGCAGAAATACCCTGGGGAAGACTCAGATAGCAAGGACTTGTGGAGCACAGCTGGGAAACTAGGCATCCTAACATATAGAAAAATAGGTAAAGGTAATTCACTCAGTAATCCCTCAATTATTAAGGGGCTTGCCAGGTCATATTAATAAATAATAGAGTTTATCAAAATCCATTTACAATATAAACCTCAAGCACTTCAGGCAAGAATGTGACTCCCAGGATGGATCTCAGATTCAATGTATAGACTGATTGGTCCTGAGCATAACAGCAGCAACTGGGGCGCTAGGACTATGGCCAGAATCTACCCATGTGCCTGGAATCCCAGGTAGGACACTCGAACCAAATAGAGGTCATCAACACCCACAGGCTTAATGAAAATCACAAGGAGCAGAATTCAGAAACCCTGCAAGTCCCCTCTTATAGGAGCAAGTGTCCTTGGATTTACTAGATCTATTTTTACCCCAGATAGCAGTTACTTTATATTATCTTCGATGAAATAAGGATCTCTCAAAATTCAGTTCCTAATATAGTGAGAGTATGGAGTGATGTAGTCTACATAAGCACCTTTGCTTTGGAGATACACAGAATATATATATTAAAATGAGGATCCATGAATCCTGGACCCACCTGACGCAAGTCTCAGATTCATAATCGTATGTGTTCAGGAAATAAAGAGCCTCTGGACTGAGGAGCCAGTGCTCACACTTGTTGGGGTGCATTGCCCAGGAATCTGTATTTCGGCTTTAACTCACATGGTGTCTCCATGTTCACCCATTGGAGAGCAGAAATAAGAAGTGGCCACCCAATCAGAGAAAGGATTGGAAGAGCTTGAAGGGGCTCAGGACCCCATATGAACAACAATGCCAAGCAACCAGAGCTTCCAGGGACTAAGCCACTACCCAAAGACTATACATGGACTGACCCTGGACTCTGACCTCATAGGTAGCAATGAATATCCTAGTAAGATCACCAGTGGAAGGGGAAGCCCTTGGTGCTGCCAAGACTGAACCCCCAGTGAATGTGATTGTTGGGGGGAGGGCGGTAATGGGGGGAGGATGGGGAGGGGAACAGCCATAAAGAAGGGGAGTGGGAGGGGTTAGGGGGATGTTGGCCTGGAAACCAGGAAAGGGAATAACATTCGAAATGTAAATAAGAAATACTCAAGTTAATAAAAAAAAGGGGGGGGCCACCCAATCTATCTGTTATTTCTTCAGGGATGTTATATGATAAGAAATGGTACAGTACATTAACATTACAAAAACTACGAACTGGCTCCATATGAAAACCCACCCGGGGTAGTATGGGTTTTGTGGAATAAAGAGAGACTATACTCTTTGCAGAGTCCTAAGGAACAGTGTTCATGCTGTGGAAGCAAGCAGCGGTGAAAGCTCATAAAGATTATGGATGGGTGAAAGAGAAGTCAGGTGACTGTTAACTAGGGTCCTTCACATTGCCTCAATGGCAAGGTGAACTGAGAACTGTGAGAGAAGGTTTTGAGGACATAAAGGATCCCTACTGCTGGCTCCAAATTGGGAATTTCATGGCGTCCCCCAAAGCACCCTCCGCTGGCTACCAAGTGAACAGACAATTGAGCCTAAGTGGGTATTCATCATACAGACATTGCTCTGTCTGTTGCTCTGTCCTTGTCAATTTGACATAAGCTACTCTTACACAGAACTGGAACCTCACAGAAGAAAATCCCGCCAACAGATTACCCTTATGCAAGTCTGTAAAGTATTTACTAGATTGTTATTGATATGGGAGAGCCCAATTCACTGGTGGGCAAGTGTTCCTGGATTACATCTGAAGGCAGGTTGGACAAGCCAGTAAGTGGCTTTTCTCTGCCTCCATGTTCCTGCCTTGAATTCTTGGGCTAACTTCCTCAATGATAAAATGTAACCTGGGACTTGTCAGATGAAATAAACTCCTTTTTTCTCAAGGTGGTTTTCCCAATAGTGTTTTGTCACAGCAATAGAAAAGCAGACTAAAACAATACATAATTAGGCATGTACGGCAACTTCACAACTACTGAAAACTTGTTTTTGAGAGAGGGCATTGGTTTTTATGCTTACTTTCATTTTTTTATTTCTGTGTATTTTTGTGTGTGTCTAGTACATGGCAATTGATTGGAGATGTCTGTGGGATCCAAAAGATATCATCTCGTACTCGTGGACTTGTAATAACAAGAGGTTGACAGTGGACCTTTGACTAGGAAATGAACTCATGTCCACTGCACGAGTAATAAGCACTATTAAAACCTAAGTCAACATTTCAATCCCAGGGTTGTCATTTTTCCTGCTTTCCTTTCCTGGGTCCCAGGAACCGGAAGATGTTGACTCACCTGACAGATCCTCTGTCACTTACTGAGAAGTAACTCTGAGAAGCAGATTTCCTAAATGTAGAGTCTGGATGAAGAAAGGAAGGTTGCTTGTGGATTTGATGGAGACCTCTTTCATGTGTGTAGTTGAAACATCCTTTCCAGCTCAGGCTTGGAGACCTTCCTCCAGTATGTTTAGAGCCCACTCTACACTTGGGGCATAGCACCAAGCCTCTGGCAGAAACATGAAATCTGAGCTACATCTGACCTCATAGCCATTAGATTCAGCAGGGAGGGAATAACTGAGGGAGAGGAAGTCTTTCTCATTCTGCATGGCCATAGCTTCCTGTTTCCCAGCCTACCATGCCACAGCTAAAGAGCCATGGAAGCTGCAACAGGTCAGATATCCAAACTATGGCAACAAGATAAAATCAGACCTAGTAATAGATGCCCATGTGAACACAGATGTGGCGAAAAGGATGCTGATTCTGCATAGGACCCAATAAAAAGATAAGAAAAAGTACACCTTGGACCTTGATCTCAAAAGATATTAAATGGTATTTATCCCATGGGTGGTTGACATTTATACAAGGTCCCCTTGAAAGTGCAGAGTATTGTGCTGCATGCCTGAGTCTTGAGAGTCTGTGGAAGTTTAGCCCAGTGTCATAGGGGGACACTCGAGAGATTTTTGAGTTGGGGATTATCAGAAATCTGTCAGTAGTAGATTATCTTTCTCAGCTCTTGACACTTCTACTCTTGGCCTTTTAGGGACATGGTGGGAAAGGCCACTGCCAGTGCAGCTAACTCCATCCTAAATTTCTTTTCTTTAAAAATATTTATTTATTTATTATATATGAGTACACTGTAGTTGTCTTCAGACACAGCAGAAGAGGGCATCAGATCTTATTACAAATGATTGTGAGTCACCATGTGGTTGCTGGGGTTTGAACTCAGGACCTCTGGAAGAGCAGTTAAGTTAGTGCTCTTAACCACTGAGCAATCTCTCCAGCCACCATTCTAAATATCTTGAGGCTTCTTCAGATATCTGTGATTTCTGATAAGAGGAAGCCAAGGCTTGGTGTAGGTGGCCTCTTACAGTCCATGATATTGATGCAGGGCAATGAAACCCTAGATGAGGAACTAGAACTGGAAACTTCAGTGAGAGGCATGGGATTTCCTTTCTTTCATTGATTTTGTCAACTAGATCTGGCCTAGGACTCAGAAGGATGTCAACAGGACAGGTATAGGCATCAGGGTAAGCGACTTGTCCCCAGACACTGCTGCCAGGATACCAGGGCCAACATCTGCATCTGCAGTGGGCAAGCAGAACTCTGGAGATTTCTCTCCTAGTAGTTAATATTTCCATGACCCTTTAGGTCTCTGTGTCTCTCACAGGTATTTTTAGAGAAGTCAATCAGCCTCATACAGAGGCTCAAACTTGTATTATGAATAAGAACCATCCTGTACTAAATTTCTACCATAATGTAGGAGGAAGAACTTGTCCCTCCTACCCCTCCAATTTCTGCTGGCAGTATTCCTTGCCTTTACTCAAACTCTGGCAAGTGAGTGCTAGTCTTCTAAAAAGAACCTCTTGAAGCTGCAAGGACTCTGTGCAGTACCACCGCATGCAAGGAAACCTAGCCTTAGACCTAGATTTCCAGACCATCCAGGCTCTGTATTCTATTTGTCCCCGCCTGGCTTCCCGCATCATCCATGTCCAGAGCTCTGTGTCCTGTTTACAACCCAGCTTTGTCAATAATTTCAGGTCCCAGGAGACGAGAAGGGTCCCATTTTGCTTTGACCTCAGGCTCTTACTTAGCAACTTTGCTATTTCTATGCCCTACATTCCTGGTTCATATTCTGTTGTAGGCTATGTGAAAGACATGCAAATTGTGGGAAATAATTGAGATTTGGACTTGCTCCCCCACTACAGGCTGAGCAGGGAGGGTCAGTATCAACAGGTGGATAACAATTTCCATCTCAGCAGTAGTAATTGAAAAATAGCTTTGGCCACTGATGTGGTCGAGTCTGAGAGAAACATTTTCTATAATCTCTTCTGCTGTGGTTGTTTTCAACATCTGTATCTCTTGTTCTCTTCTTTTCACCCTCTTTAGCTAATTTTTCACTTTTACTATGTGTATAGCTTCTTTTACACACACCATGATTATGCCTTTTGTAGCATTACGTTTTTTTCCCATCTTTATTAACTTGAGTATTTCTTATTAACATTTCAAATGTTATTCCCTTTCCCGGTTTCCAGACCAACATCCCCCTAACCCCTCCCTGTTCCCGTCTATATGGGTGTTTTCCTCCCCATCCTCCCCCCATTACCGCCCTCCCCCCAACAATCTCGTTCACTGGGGGTTCAGTCTTGGCAGGACCAAGGGCTTCCCCTTTCACTGGTGCTCTTACTGGGCTACTCATTGCTACCTATGAGGTCAGAGTCCAGGGTCAGTCCATGTATAGTCTTTGGGTAGTGGTTTAGTCCCTGGAAGCTCTGGTTGGTTGGCATTGTTGCTCATATGGGGTCTCGAGCTCTTTCAGTTCTTTCTAAGTTTCCTTCAATGGGGGTCCCGTTCTCAGTTCAGCGGTTTGTGTAGCATTAAGTTTTGAAAATTCTGGCTCAGGGCTTCTTCTTGGCTTTGATTATGCTCTTGGAAAGACACACCCATTTTATAATTTTCAAATATACCTTATGCAGCACAGTAGCTAGGCAGCTACTGACCCTCCATGCTATTAGAATTTTCTTTCCTATTAATAACCCCAGGTTATCGCTTACTACTTACTATTTATGGGCTGCTCTTAACCCAGTTGGCCAGCTCTCTGGGCCATTTTCTCCTGGCTTTTAGCCCCTGGCTGCTCTCATTTTCCTTCCTGCATGTTCTTCTTCTTCCAAACTGTCTTTTCTCTTTACCTCTTTCCCCATGGTCCTCTCTCCCATAAGCCAGGAAATCCTCAACCCCACATTGATCTCTTCTGTTGAGCTATTGGCTGTTGGCATCTTTATTCACCAATCAGAATTAACATTGGGGCGGGGTTCCAGCGGCTACACGAAGGCTCCATGTCTTGGTAGCCAGCACTGCCATTACAATAAACAGTAAATGACAAAAGCTCGACAGTCTGGTGCCCATGGAGATCAAGAAAGGTCTTCAGATTCCTTGTGACTGGAGTCAGATGGTTATTTATCTATGTACAAGTGCTAGGAACTGAACCCAGGTCTCCTCGAGGAGCAGTCAGTCGTCTATCACTGGGCCATCTGTCCAGTGCCCTATCCCAACCCCCAGTCCAATCCTTTTTGTTAAAACTTTTCCAACACTCTGGAGTTCCCTGTCTTAAATAGGCCTCTGGTAACTCTTTCTCATGGGATGGGTACTTTATAGACACACTAGTCCCTATTTGTGGACTATTTTTTTTGTTTGATTTGTAAAATTTCCTACTTTACTAATATTTTTCGAGTTCTTCATGGCCCTCTCCTCACTTCACACAGCTATTGCTTATTTGCAGAGTCTTTCCCCTTGTATAATCTAGTGAACTATCCCTGTGTGTCGTGTTGGGGTCCATTCTCAGAGATTGGGCATCCCTGCCTTGTGTGCTTTTTTTTTTTGTATCTCCATGGAATGAGACCAGTCTTCTGTACTGAGTACGAGTCTGCTGTCTTTCTCCTCAGGTTGTTCCCAGTTTCTGATATCAACAGGCATATGACTTTCATTGCCCGACAAAGCCATCGACCGTTGACCACCCCCCCATGTTGTTACTGTCTTCCTAAGTTTTAGGGTCTAAGCTTGTTTTATGACAGCTGTGATAATCTAGGATCCTCTAAAACAAAAAAGACAATTAAAGATACAAGTACAGTGAAAAGAAAAAAAAATGAAGACCTTATTAAAAAGAAGAACAAAACAGCAAGCAAGAGACTCCCTCTGGTGCTCTGGGTTTCTCATTCAGATTCTTAGGTTTCAGGTTTAAATATAGGTATTAGGAGTCCCTGCTAAGACAAAAAAATGGAGCCAAGGCTGAAGGAAAGGCCATCCAGAGATTGCCCCACCTTGGGTTCCATCTCATCCACAGACACCCCAACACTATTGTTGATGCCAAGAATTGCTTGCTGACAGGAGACTGGAATATCTGTCCTTTAAGAGGCTCTGTCAGCACCTGACTAATACAGATGTGGATCCTCTGTATACTAAGAGTCTGAAGTTGACAATCTGGTTTTGTTTTTGAAAGTCAGCTGTGTTAAATGGCATTTTGCTGGGACAGACAAGTGAAGGAGTATGTCACTGAAGCAGACACAGTTGAAAGGATGTTTTGCTAAAGCAAGCATGTGAAAGGACTCATGATGAAGTGCTTTGCTAATGGCAAGCATGTATTTTTTTTTTTTTTGACCTTACATTTCATAGCTGAGATCCATTTGTGGTGACTTCATAGAGAGGTAGACCAAAAAACTCCTGGTGGTTTTCTGGAGGCTTCTTACTGCTTTAGGGACTTGGGCCCATTGGCAGATTGAGGACAGCTAATCCAGACTCACGTGGAGTTTTCCGAAGGCAGACGCACTTGCCGAGACAAGACACATGCCGAGGGAAGACCCATGGAGGACATGTGGTGTGTGGAGTGAGTATAAATAGGATTCAAGGACAGAGATGGGGATCTAGGATTCCTTCACAGCTATCTTTGCAATTTTTCTTGGTCTTGTGTCTTTGCTGATCTCTGCTTCATTGAGAGAGGCAAGGCAAGGAACTTGCCCTGGCATTCATGCTGGTCCAGGTCCTTCCTGCTGACTTCTGCTGATTCTGCTGAGGCCTAGCCGTTTCTGCTAGGTCTTGACATCCCCGCTGATACATATTTTTTTTTATCCCAGTGCTACTGAACCTACTGCTGGTTTATTTGTGAAGCATTTGCCAGTGGATCTAGCTGCTGCTATTTTGTGTGAACTGAACTGCTGACAATTTCAGGTGATTTTCGGGTGGGATTTGCTTTAAGGAACAAATTCTACACTTGATCTTAGCCAAAATGCCGAGAAGCGATAAGGAACAAATTCTAAATAAGTTCACTCCCCTCATATCCTAATGACTTTTAATTTTCACTACCTCTAGTCGGTGGCAGGCCAGAAGAGAGGTAAAAGCATTTAAGAACAGTTATTGCAACTGGGATTGAGAAAAACTTAAGCTACAGGAATCCTACACAATTTCCCTGGAAGAGCAGCAGCCAGTGCTCTCAACTGCTGAGATACCTCTCCGGTTCACACCTTTTGACTTTGAGCTTAGCATTCAGAAGGCAAATGCTATATTTTTGTTCCAGACCAGCATGATCTACATAGCAAGAACCGGGGGTGGGAGTGTGGGGGAGTTTTTATACTTTCACTCCATCTCCCAGAACTCTTTTCTGATACTATTAATAAAATATTTAATCATTATATAAAATAATTTAAGTTTATCAAAATAATTGCAATTATTCATTACTGATAAAAATATTCTTCCTGTGGCTGCCGAGATGGCTCTGCAATGAAAAGCAGTTCTGTTCTTGCATAGGACCAGAACTGGATTCTCAGCATAGACATTATGACACTCACAACGGTCTTTTTTTTTTTTTTTTTTCAGAGCTGAGGACCAAACCCAGGGACATGCGCTTGCTAGGCAAGTGCTCTACCACTGAGCTAAATCCCCAACCCCTTCTATAATACCACTTCCAATTGTGTGTGCTGGCCTGTTTTAGCCTTTACAGGCAATAGTACCCTATGATTCCCCAGACACATACAAACAGTGAAATGAGAAAAAATAGACAAAGAGAGAATTAGCAACAGATAGAAACTCACACAAACACACACAAATACAGAGAGACAGAGACAGGCAGGCACACACACAAACACACACACAATGCCGCAAATAAATATATATATAACCCACACTCGTCTGTTTAATGTGTTTTAATAAATTAAAAAGAATGTTTTAAAAGATAACCCCCCCCCCCATTTCTTGATGGAGAAGATAAGGGCAAGGGCCTTGCTAGAATGTAAACATCCAAAAAGGTCTCTTCTTTCCACCATAATTGTGCTTCAAAAAAAAATACTTCATTCTCTTTTAAAATATAATTATCCCATGAAATTTGTTTCAATGTCTTCAATAAAGTAAGTGTCTCAAAATCTCAGGTCATAGCATGGTTATGATGAATGGATAAAAATGCACATATGAAATTACATTGAGGTCCGATCACTCTCTAAGTGTGCAGAGATCCTGACATAAAAATGATTAGGAATTGCTGACTTACTTCCCCCCAAGCTGAACTCAGAAGTACTTTATCAACAGGAGCAGCAGAGGGATTAGGTTAAATAACTTGTCCCCAGACACTGGTTCCAGGATGCCAGTCCTCAGAGATGGGTCTGTGGTGAGAAACAGGACTCTAGAGATGTAGTACCCCAGGAGTTCATCTTTCATTTACCAACCAACCTCTATCATGGTCACTTCCCTGGAGGGCTTTATTTTGTGGAATCCATTCTTTCCTAGGAGATGATCTTACCCTAATTCCTATAAATGTTTGTTGACACAATTCTTCTGAGTCCTATGCCAGAAGTTGATCTGGCCGAAAGAATCAAGGTAGGAAAGAAATGCAAAGGCCTTATGTCTTTCACTGAAGTGTCCAGCTCTGGTTCATGTTTCTGGGGGTTTCACTGTCTCACAGTTATGCTATGGTCTTTCCTAGAATGCTCAGGTCATCTACACTAAGACTAGGCTTTCTGGTGATTAGAGATTATAGAGATCTGAAGAAATTTATGAAGAGGTTGTCTGCTCTGCTACTGTGTGTGCATACCATGTCCTAGGAGATCAAGTACAGAAGTTACAGAAGGTGAGGAATGTATTGTATTTATCTTTCCTGATCTCTGATGTTCGCCATCTCAAAAATCTCTCCACGGTCTCCCGTTGATACCAGCCTGGTCTTCTGCAGTCCCTCAAGATCCAGAAATACATCACAATATTCTGCACAGACACTAAGAACCTTCTAAAACCATCAACCAAACATGTTAGAGACATTTTAATTTCTGTAGGATTGAAGAACCAGGTGTCCTTGCCCTTATCCTTGTTGAGTCCTATGCTGAGGCAGCCTCTTCTTGCCATAGCTTTGTTCGATTTGGCATCTGTTATCAGATCTGATCTTATGTTGGTACCTTAGTTTGGGTATGTGTCCTTGGGCATCTTGCATAATTCTATAGGTATTACATGGCACATTCCCAGTATACCAGTCTTAGTTGTATAAACTTGCTTCCAAATTTAAAGGACACTGGTTAAACAGAGTGGCTACAGGCAATTACTCAGAAGGATAGACTTTTATAGGTTTTTGGAAAAATGTTTAGGGGTCATATGGAGGGACCAGGAAAATGAGAGGGGCAGGGGAGAGGGAGAGATGATAGGACTAATAGGAGAAGAAACAAGATGGAGAGTGGAGGAATTTTACTTGAGGCCACATGGATCATAAGCATGTGGCCAGGAGAAGTGGAGCCTGAGGACAGGCTGATGGAACAGACATAAACAGGACAAGACTCAAAGAACAAGTACTTTGGGAGCACAGCTGGGAGACTAACAGCCTAACACATAGAAAAATAGATTAGGGGTAATTTGCCCAGTAATTTTGCTAAAACTGATTTAGAAATCTTTAAGACTTTGCCTGGATTATTGAGAGGCTGTTGAGGTCATATTAATAACTAATTGATTTTGCTAAAATCCATTTACAACTCAAACTTCAAGCCCTTCAGGCAAGGAATTTACTCCCAGGATGAATCTCAGATGCAGTGAATACACAGATTTGCTCTTCCCATGGGAGCAATAACAAAGGGTCAACTAGGGCTATCACCAGATTTTACCCATTTGCCTGTGATCCAAGCTCTGATGTTAGAACAAAAGGAGGTCCCTGAGAAACCACTGGCCTGATAAAAATCAGAGGAATCAGAATTCGCAAGCCCTTCATGTTCCCTCTAATATGAACAATTGTTCTTGGATCCAGAAGCTCTATTTTGACCCCTGGTGACCTTTATTGCATATAATCTTCCATAAAACGAGTCTCAAAAAATCATTCTCAACACAGCCATTGTACATGGACATAATCCACAGAAGCAAATTTACCTTGGAGATACACAGAAAATGTAAACATACAGACATCTTGAGAGGAAAATGGTCTGGAATCACTAACTCATAGCCTCTGAGTTGGAATTCTTTAGGAAGTTGTGACTCAGACCAAAAGCACATGGATCAGGGTAAAACACCTTGTCCCCCGTCATTACTCCCCAGGATTCTAGGCCCAAGATCTTGGTTAGAGGGAGGAAGCAGTTTCAAGACTTCCTAGGTTCCAGGAGATAATCCTTTTGTTACCAAACTCACCATGTCTGTTCCTCCTGTTAGTAATTCCTAGAGACACCAGTCAGCTAATGCAAATAAAGTTTATACAGTGAAAGAAGACCAGTCCTGACTCAATTTGTCCTCCTAAAGCAACATGAGGACCCCGGTAACCTGAGCCTTTATGATCCATATCTTAGACCCAGAACCATATATATGAGTCTAGAGTTGAGAAGGGAAAGAGCCATTGCACAGAGAAACCAGGGGTCAGACTGGCTGGACTTTGTCATTCAGTAATATGCATTTCTGTCTTAACTCGCCTTGACTCTCCCTTTCCTCCTTTGTAGAGCTGGTCTCTTCAGTGATCACCAAATCTATCTGGCATTTGTTGAGGGCTATTGAATAAAATTAGGAAACGGGACCATGTGGGAACCATCAGAGAAACATAAAGAGGCTCAATCTGCAAAACAACCTTGTGTAGTATGAGTTGTACGGACTAATGGGAGAAGACTGTCTTTTCAGAGTCACAAAAGACAGTGTCCATGCTGGGAAAGCACGCCATAGGTGAAAAGATAAGTTGAGCTGTGAGCTGTGAAAGACAGGAAGGAGGGATTCCTTCGGCTAGTCTCCCGGAAGTATCATAACTTCCCACGAAACCTCAGGAGCGAGTCACAAAGTGAGCAAACAATTGAGTCTGTATGCGACATTTTTATTCAGACCATGTCCTAGCTGATGTTTAATTTTGTCAGTTTCAACAAACTACAAGTGTACAGGAAAAGGAACCTCAGTTGGAAAAATATGTCAATCAGATTGGCTGCAGGAGTACATGTAAGTTGTTTTCTAGTTTCATTATTGATACAAGTGTGCCCAGCCACCTGAAGGACAGGTGTTGCAGGATTAGATATGGAAGTGGGTTCATCATGCCATTAAGCACACAGTGTCCATGGAGTGCTCCTGCCTCCATGTTTGTGTCTTCAGATTCCTGAATAAATATCTTACTGATGAAATATGACCTGGGACTGTCAGATGTAATAAACACTGTTTTCCACAAGTTAGCTTTTATCATGGTGTACTGTCAAAGCAATAGCAAAGCAGACTTATACAAATCACCATTGGGCACCTACGGCGTCTTCACAATTAGCCTAAACTTGTTTTTGAGAATGTGCACTGATTTATATGGTTAACTTTAGTTTTACCTTCTGAGTATATTTGAGTGTATGTTCGTGGTACAAGCCAATCAGTTGGAGATGCCTGTAGAATTCATGAGAGCATCTAATCCCATGGGGCTGTAATAACAGGTATTTGTGAGTGGCCCCTTCATGAAGCTTGGAAATGACCTCAGCCCAACTGCATGATCAGTAAGTAGGTTTAAAAGCTAAGCCTTCCTCCTAATCCCAGGGTCATGAATTCTTCCTGCCTTTCTTTTCTGGATCTCAGAGTAATAGAATAATTTGATTCACCTGGCAGATTCTCAACCATTTGGTGAGAATAAAATAAATCTGAGAAGCAAAACTTCCTAAACTCCATGTCTAGTTAAGGAAAGGCAGATTGATTGTGACTTAGATGGAGATCTTCTCTCTCATGTGTGTATTAAGACATCATGTCCACCCCAGTCCTAGATAATTTACTTCTGCAGAAAATTCCAGAGACCTTCAAAAACTGAGACGCAGCACCTAACCTCTGCCAAACAGCTGGAATCCGAGCCACATCTGACCTCATAGCCCTTGGATTCAGCAGAGAGGGATCAACTGAGGTATCGAAATTTTTTCCCTTTCTGCATGACCTCTTCTTTCCAATCCCATGCCTTCCATGAAACAGCCATAGAGCCATGGAAGCTACCCCAGACCACAGACCCAAACTATATCACCTAGGAAGGATCAGACCTAATAATAGACACCAGTGTGAACACAAATGTGTCAGATGGAGATTGCATTTTACTGTACCCAAGACATGGATAATAACAAGGGCACTTGGGTTTGTAATCTCAGAGATATTAAGCTGTGGTCATAACATAGAGTGTTGTGCTATAGGTCTCAGTCTTGAGGGTTTGTGGGGAGTCACACACTGGATTGATATTTCAGTTGGAGATCATCAGAGATCTGTCAGTAGTACATTATCTTTCTCATGTCTGGCACTTTTACTGGCCTCCCAGAGACATGATGTGCATGATCGCTGATAGAGCAGGTAACTCCATTCTAAATTTCTTCAGATATATGTGAATTCTGACCATCAGACTATAAAGGCTTAATGCAGGTCAACTGAGCTGGCCTGGGAAGGACTGTGACATAATACGTAGGCAATGAATGCACAAGTGAAAAACCAGAGTGGAACACCTCAGTGAGAGACATAATTTTTCTTTCCTCGCCTTCCTTGATTCTGTCAGCCACATCAGCTTCTGTTCTAGGAATTTGAAGGATGTTGTCAACAGGACAGGTGCAGGGGACATGGTAAACAACTTGTCCCCAGACAGGGCTCCCTAAGCCCAGAGCTGAATTTGAGGTGGAGATGCAAGACTCTAGGGATTCCTCACCTAGTAGTTAGTCTTTCCATGACTGATTGTACCAGGCCTCTATCACTCTCACTGGGAATTCTTAGAGAAGGCTGAAGATCAGGGTTATAACATAAATAAGGACCTGTATGGACCCTATCCTGGTCTGCTGATTCTAAGTGATTTCCTCTGAGGTCGGACTGCTGCTGCCCTAGTTCTCATTGAGAGAGAAATATAGAATGATCAACTGATAGTTAGACACATAGACATCAGTCAGACACACAGAAAGACAGATAGAGATAGGAACACACAGAGACAGAGAGAAAAAGAGACAGAGAAGAAAACAGTGAGACACAGAGAGAAAGAGCGAGGAGCAGAATGTCAGACAGACAAAAAGAAAGGAAGGAAAGAAGGAGGGAGCAAGGAAGGAAGAAAAACATTGGGAGAGAAGAAATCAGAGAGAGAGAGAGAGAGAGAGAGAGAGAGAGAGAGAGAGAGAGAGAATACAGATAGTCATATAGACTAACAGAAACAGAAAGGACTCACTAGAAACAAAAAGTGTGTGTGTGTGTGTGTGTGTGTGTGTGTGTGAGAGAGAGAGAGAGAGAGAGATGGAGAGAAAGAGAGACAGGGAGATATGAAATTTTAATTTTTCTAGAGATAGGACAGTGTTGAGGAACTATTGGTACTCTTGCAGAGGTCTCAGGTGTGTTCTTGCTTCTCTGAATTTCAGGTCAATGTGGTATTCATGGGGTACACAGAAATACATGCATGCAAAACATTCATAATATGAAACACATAAATGAAAACAAAAGTATCTTTCAAAATAAAATGGTAACTCTAAATAAGTTCTGTGTGTTATCCTATAGCATAGACTGGCCTGAACAGGGTGAGTGTAATGCCTTGCTTCTGATGATGGACAGGGATATACTCATATCTGAATCCTTGTGATCACAGGTCTTGGTGCAACAAGTTTTACTGAAAGGACAGTGATTGAGCTAGGATACTGACACAGCTCAGAGAGTGACTGTGAAGAATCCCAGTCTCACAGAGGAACAATGGAGCACAGCCCTAGCTACACTTGTTTCCACAGCCTCCTGTTTCCAGAAGCAATGGAATTAACACAGCAAACCCAAATTCTATAAGGACCTGTACCTTATTTTCTCCATTAAGTTTGGCTAGTTTTTAGTACACTAATAAACCTCCTGATGTCTTAGTTAGGTTTTCCATTGCTATGAAGGACACCATGACCAATACACCTCTTATAAAAGACAACATTTTATTGGTCCTGTCTTACAGGTTCAGAAGCTCAGTCCATTATCATGGCGGGGTACATGGCAGCATCCCAGCAGGCATGGATGGCCATGGAGAAACTAAGATTTTTAGATCTTGTTCTGAAGACAAACAGAAGGCTAGAAAGGCCCACCCATCACAGTGAACACACAACATGTTCATACCTACTCCAACAAAAGCACATCTCTGAATAGTATCACTCTTAGTGGGCCACCCACTTGAACACATGAGTCTATCCATCCAAACCTATTCAAATCACTACAACTCCCATGCAAGAAATTGCAAAACAAATTCACACATACAACATGTGTTACAAGAAGGAAGCCTAAATTTGCAGCTCAGCAGCAAGAAAAGTTCAGTCAGTGATGGGGGAATTTTTATTCCTGCCTCTGCTGTAACCAGAGAGATGATTGTGGAAGAGACTCAAGTCAATGTGGGGAGAGAGCTTGGTGTTAAGATTGATCTGCTCACTTCTTGACACTATATGGATAATGTGCAGACGTGAAGTCACAGTCAGGTGGCAGATATGGGCAGTAAATTCAACAGATACTGGAGTTACTGTAGGAGAAGCAGAAATAGGGCCATACTCGTATGTCTCAACATCACAGGAGGCAGCTGGTTCATTTAGTAGAGAAGATATATGAAGTGATTCAGATCAATGTGTGTGAGTTTTAACTGCACAGCCATTCACACAATCAAAATATTCCAATCCAAGAATCTTCAACTCCTAGGACCCTATCCTCTGTCCTCCCCAGTCTAACGCTCCCCTAATAATTGCTACCTGGCTTTGTAGCATATAAAATTTTCAAAGCTGTTACAGAAGCTCCAAAAGCAATCTGACACTGGGAGGAAATCAAAATAGGACCTAATGAAAGAAAACTAGAGATGATAAAAAATAGGAGCTGTGAGATAGATAGTTGAGCTTGCTCATAAATCATAATTTACCACAGGGGTCTCAGGGACAAACTTAGACCATATTAATTGTCAGGGCATCATGGTCTCCACTCTGTCCTGTGTGGAGGTTAGGAAGAAAGCAGGGTCAGAAAGGTCTGAAGGAAAACGTTAGTTCTTGCCCAGTGTTCACTGCAGAACTGTGAGTGCTGACACAGCGGTGGATGAGGAAACATGATGGAAGACAGTGCGTGGAAAGAAGTAACCAGCTCCATGGAAGTCTTTTCTCAGAGGTGATCCTTTGTCCTCTACTAGGAATTAGTTCTCCCTCACATCCATTAGCACAGAAGTGAATCTGTCCATTATTTCCTATGCACTTTACAGGAGAGTAAATATGGGCATATTAGACTCAGGCTGAAAAAGCTGATATTTGAGGATACATTTATTTCTACTTAGGGTGCAGGGAATGTACATAGCTCAGGCTTGAAATCCCCAGGGAGACATAAACTCAGAGGCATAGGTCAGATCACTCTATACTAGAATGCTTGGCCTGGTCTCAGTGTCAAGTTGAGCTGAGAGTGGTAAGAAAGTATTTGCAGGGCAGAAAGAATTCCTTCAGCTATGCTATGGATCACAAAGTTTCACAACTTCCCCAAAGTCCCATCATCTATGAACCAAGTGACCATGCAGTTGAGCCTCTAGGGGACACTTACCATACAAAGCATGTTCTGGCTGAGGTTTAATTTTTTCTGTTTGACAAAAGTTCCCTCTATACAGAAAACATACCCTTCTCCATCAGATTGTCTCAAGGCAAGGCAGTAAGGTGTTTCCTAGATTAATGATTGATGTGGGAGGTCCCAACCACCTAATGGGCGGGTTTTTCAGGATTATATAGGAAATCAGTGAGATCGAACTATTAAACCGGCTTGTCCATGGAGTGTTCCAACCTCTATATCTATGTCTTCAGATTCGGGGCTAACTCACTCACTGATGAAATGTGACCTGGGACTTGTCAGATGAAATAAACACTGTCTTTCACAAGTTAGTTTTGGTCATGGTGGGTTTTTTTCATAGCAATAGTAAACCAGACAAATACAAATAACCAATGGGCATATACAGCATTTTGACAACTAGCCCAAAATAGTTTTGGGAAGTAGGTACTAGTTTTTATGGTTAATTTTAGTTTTCCCTTTTGTGTGCATGTGTGGTGCATGCCAATAAATTGGAGATGATTGTAAAATTCAGAAAAGAGCATATAGTCCCATGGAGATGTAGTAACAGGAATTTGTGACTGGCCATTTTGATGAAACTTGGAAATTAACTCAGGTAGATTGCATGAAGAGTAAGCCTGTTTAAAAGCTAAGCCGTCTTCCCAATCCTGGGGTCATGAATTCTGCCTGCCCTCCTTTTCTAGATCTCAGGGACTGGAACAATTTGATTCACCTGGAAAATTCTCTACCACTTACTGAGGAATAAATCTGAAAATCACCCCTCCTAAATGTGGAGTCTATTGAATAAAAGGCAGATTGCTAGTGGATTTTATGGAGATCTTCTTTCTCATGTCTATATTAAGACATCTTGTCCATCCAGTACTAGAGACCTTCCTTCCCCAGAAAATGCCAGAGACCCTCAAAAACTGGGACATAGCATATAACTCCTGGCAATCAGCTAAAAGCTGTGCAACATCTGAATCACACTCCTTGAACTCAGCAGGGAGGGAACAACTGAGGTAGAGGAAGCCTTTCTCATTCTTCATGACCACTGCTTCCCATTTCCAAGCTTGCCAGGCGACAGCTAGAGAACCATAGATGCTTCCCCAGGTCATGGAACCAAACTATGTTACCTAGGAAAGATGAAACCTAGTTAGAGTTGCCAGTTTGAACATAGATGTATCAGAAGGAGGCTGTACCTTCATCTTCATAGGACCCAAGACACGGATTAGGGCAAGGGCATTTGGGTTATGAATCTCACAGATCTTAAATGGTGGCTGTAACATAAAATGTTGTGCTGCGTGTCTCAGTCTTGAGGGTCTGTGAGGTATCAGTCTCGTTTCCTAGGGAGACACTAAAGAGATATTTGAGTTGGAGATCATCAGGGATCTGTCAGAAGTACCATGTCTGTCTCAGGTCTGGCCACTTTGATTGGCCTCCCAGGGACATGGTGTGCACGACCACTGGTAGAGCAGCCAACTCCACCCTAAATTTCTTCAGGTATATGTGGTTTCTGAGCATCAGGATAATACTGGTGGCCTCAGTTGGCTTTGGAAGGACCATGACTTAACAGAAACAATGAAACAGCAAGTGAAAAATGAAGCTGGGCACTTCGGTAAGAGACATAGGCCTTAGCTGTTCTTTCTCTCATTGATTACATCAGCCACATCAACTTCTGGTCCAGGACTTAAAAGATGTCAACAGGATAGGCACAGGGATCAGGATAAACAACTTGTCCTCAGACAGGGCTCCCTGGATACCAGGACCAGAGCTGAATTTGAGGTGGGCATGCAAGGCTCTAGGGATTCCTCACCCAGTAGTTAATCTTTTCATGAGTGGTTGTACCAGGTCTCTATCACTCCTACTGGGAATTCTTAAAGAAGGATAAAGATCAGAGTTATAACATAAACAGGGATCTCCATGGATCCTGTCTGGTTCTGCTGATTCTAAGTGAATTCCTCTGAAGCTGGTCTCTTACATCCCTAGTTCTCATTGAGAGAGAAATATAGAATGATAGATAGGTTTCTAGGTAAACGTACATACATACTTACGTATAGACAGAGATAGAAACACACAAAGACAAGAGACAGAGACAAAGATAGGCAGAGCTAGTGAGACACGGTCAAGAGAAAGAGAGAGGAGACAGAATTACAGAGAGACAGACAGGCAGACAGAAAGACTCCAATTCTGGTCATCTACAGAGCATAGCTATCACTTAAGCAACAGTGCAAAATTTTTATTAACATCTGCAAATCATTTTATTTATTTATTTTTTAAATTCTCGCCAGGAAATCTCAGACATGCACAAACTTCGCTTCCTCAATACTGGCATACATGCAGGGCCAGTACACTAGGATCTTTAAATATTTTTATCTTGTATGGATGATATTTTGTTGGCTGGTTCTCATGCAGATACTTTAGAGAAAATGTTTGGTGAAACCAAAGAATTTTTCCTTCTTGAAGTTTGCAGAAAGAACACTTCCGAAAAAAAAATACAGAGAAGAGATTTTATCTCACCACACCCATTCCAACATTAGTTATTAATATGACCTTGACAGCCTCTCCATAATGGAGGCAGAGTCTTAAGGAGTTCTCAATCAGCTTTAGCACAATTACTGGGCAAATTACCCCTTATCTATTTTTCTATGTGTTAGACTATAAGTCTCCCTGCTATGTTCTTTGAGTCTTGCCCAGTTCACGTCTGCTCCATCAGCCTGTCCTCAGTTTCCATTTCTGCTGGCCACATGCTCAGGATTCATGTGTCCTCAAGGAGAATTTCTCCTCTCTTCATCTTTTTTCTTGTTCTCTTCTTATTCCTATAATATCCTCTTTATCTTCCTTTCTCCCTCCCTTCACCACCTCTCTCTTTTCCTGTTCCCTCCACGTGACCCCCAACTCTGTTTTGAAAAACCTACACAACTCTGTTCTTCCCAGTAATTACCAGTAGTCACTTTGTTTAACCAATGTATTTTAAATTTGGGAGCACATTTTTACAAATAAAACTGATATATCTGGAATTTGCCATGTAATACCTATAGAAAAAAAGGAAGCTGCCCGAGGACACATGACCAAACTAAGTTACCAACATAAGATCATATCTAATAAAAGATGCCAAAGGGAACAAAGTAACAAGAAGATTCTGCCTCTGCATAAAACCCAATAAAAGGACAAACCTTGATCCTCTATCTTACATCTTAATTAAAATGTCTATAACATGATTGTGTGATGATTTTAGGAGGTTCTAAATGAATGTGCAAAGTATTGAGATGTATTTGTGGGTCTTGAGGGACTTCAGAACATCAGGCTCATGTCAAAGGGAGACATTGGGGAGATTTTTGAGTTGGAGATCATCAAAGATCAGAGAAAGGTAAGTACATTTCTCACCTTTTGTAACTTCTATACTTGATATTCTAGGACATGGTGTGCATGTACACTAACTTGATTTCTTCAAATCTCTATAATCTGTATTCGCCATAAAGCCAAGTCTTAGTGTAGGTGGCCTAGCCTCCTAGGAAAGACCACGGTGATCCTGGGGTTTTATTGCCTCACTGTTATGCCATGGTCTTTCCTAGGAGGCTAGGCCACCTACACTTTCTCTACCTTGATTCTTTCAGTCAGATCATCATCTGGCATAGGACTCAGCTGAATTGTGTAAACAAACATTTACAGGAATTAGGGTAGGCAAATTGTCTCCAGACACTGCTCTAAGTATACAAGGTCCCAGAGCTGAATTAGAGGTGGGGAAGCAGGGCTCTTGAGATTTGTCCCCTAGTAGTTAATCTTTCCAAAGCATTTCTGGTCATTGTATCTCCCATTGGGAATTCTTAGAGAAGCCAGGAAACCTCATCCTGTAGCTTATCCTTGTATTGAGAATAACAACCATCCTGGACTAAATCAGGACCATCATTGAGGAGGAAGATGGCATCACCCTTAGCCCTCATCTTTCTTCTAGTGCACCTTGACCTTGCCTCAGACTCTGGTAGGGGAGTGCAGGTCCTTAGAGAAACCTCATTCTTGAAGCTGCAAGGAAAATATTCAGTACCATCACAGGCAAGGGAAGCCTAGCCTTGACTCTAGCCTTGCAAGATCATGAAAGCTATCCATGCCTGGCTTTCTGCATCATCCAGGTCCAGAGATCTGTGCCTTGTCCACCAAGTAGCCTCTCTGGTCCCAGAGGAGGAAAGGGTCCCATTATATGATGACTTTAGTCTGCTACCAAATATGCTATTCTGGACCAGTTGCTCTGGGGCTGGTCTCCTGAAGCCCTTGCTCATATTCAGTGGTGGGCTATATGTAAAAATGCAGATTGTGGAAATTATTAAATTTAAAAATATATGGGAGGATTCACCACATTGACCGCTTTGTAGTGTTTATATTTGGTACTTCATTAAAATTGCACATGTGGCTCTTCCTCAAAAATGGTGACCCTGTGGACTTGAGACATCATTGAATCCTTTGTAATTTGCTGCATCCATTTCTATAGGACAGTCTTGTACATTGAGTATGTGTTGTGTCCACAAAGGTTCTTTTTAGAGGAGAGCATGATTTGACCATGTGCATGATGCAGGAAAAGGTAAGTGATCTGCATGTTGTTTCAAAGACTATCAGAAGAATACTAGATTCCAGGAAGCTAGGGAAAGGGTCTAAAACCAAACTTCCATAGGGACACACCTATCTCAACAAGGCCATCCCTCCTAAGAGTGCCAATCCCAGGACCGAACATATACAAATCATCACAGTATGCTAAGGCCATCTGCACTAAACCTTGCCTTTCTAATATTCAGATATCACTAGAGAACTGAAGAGGTATCAAGAAGTATATCAGGATGTAGTCAGCTGCTCTGTCAGTGGCCATGCATACCAGGCCTAGAGAAGGTCAAGTGTAGATGTGGCAGGAGCTGAGAATGAGAACTTACAACTGACAAATATATGATGATCTCCAGTTCATATATCTCTCCATTGGCTCCCTATTTCACTAGTCCAACCCTCCAGAGACCCTCAAGACATAACCAAGCAGCTCAATACCCTCATATTCATGGAAGAAATTTCTTTTTTTTTCTTTCTGCTACATGGCCCATACTTTATTCAAGAGAAACACTCATGCATTCTTTTTTTTTTTTTCATTTTTTTCGATTGTTATTCCCTTTCCTGGTTTCCAGGCCAACATCCCCCTAACCCCTCCCCTTCCCCTTCTATATGGGAGTTCCCCTCCCCATCCTCCCCCCATTACCGCCCGCCCCCAACAATCACATTCACTGGGGCTTCAGTCTTGACAGGACCCAGGGCTTCCCCTTCCACTGGTGCTCTTACTACAATATTCATTGCTACCTATGCAGTTGGAGCCCAGGGTCAGTCCATGTATAGTCTTTGGGTAGTGGCTTAGTCCCTGGAAGCTCTGGTTGCTTGGCATTGTTGTTCATATGGGGTCTCGAGCCCCTTCAAGCTCTTCCAGTTCTTTCTCTGATTCCTTCAACGGGGGTCCCGTTCTCAGTTCAGTGGTTTGCTGCTGGCATTCGCCTCTGTGTTTGCTGTATTCTGGCTGTGTCTCTCGGGAGAGATCTACATCCGGCTCCTGTTAGCCTGCACTTCTTTGCTTCATCCATCTTGTCTAATTGGGTGGCTGTATATGCATGGGCCACATGTGGGGCAGGCTCTGAATGGGTGTTCCTTCTGTGTCTGTTTTCATCTTTGCCTCCCTATTCCCTGCCAAGGGTATTCTTGTTCCCCTTTTAAAGAAGGAGTGAAGCCATGGAAGAAATTTCTTAAAACACAAACTACCCATGTTATGGTCATCATTTAACATTTATGTGATTAAAAACACAGGTGTTCTTGCCATTATTCTTTTCATGGGCCCTATGCAGATGTAGGCTCCCATTGGCACACCTGTGTTCACAGCCGTCATTTAATACACCTGATCTTATCTTGGTGCCATAGTTTGTGTCTGTTTCTTGGGGCAGCTTCCTTGGCTCTGTAGCTGTTGGATGATAGATTGGGAAGTGAATAGCAGTGGTCATGCAGTATGAGGAATTCTTCTTCTAGCTCACATGTTCCCTCTCTGCTGAACTCAATTTCTGTATGGTGGCTTGAACATTCATGGCCCAGAGAATTACACTATTAGGAGGCTTGGCCTTATGCAGTAGATATGGCTGAATTATAGGAGTAAGACTGTCTTTGTGGGACAGGATATGGAACCATCTTATTAGCCACCTAAAGATACCAGTCTCTTCTGCTTGCTTTCTTTTCTTTTCTTTTTTTTTTTTTTTTTTTTTTTTTTCGGAGCTGGGGACCGAACCCAGGGCCTTGCGCTTGCTAGGCAAGCGCTCTACCACTGAGCTAAATCCCCAACCCTCTGCTTGCTTTCAAATCCAGAGGTAGAACTAGCATATCGTCCAGCATCATGTCTACTGGGGTGCTCTCATGATTCCCACCATGAACATAATGGACTGAACCTCTGAACATGTAAGCCGACCCCAATGGAATGTTGCTCTTTCTAAAAGTTACCTTTCTCATGGTTTCTCCTCAGAGCCATGGAAACCCTAACTAAGATTTTCTCTGATTTGAACTGTGGCTCTTATTTTATGTTTTTGCCAGAAGCTTGATCCTGCACCCCAGGTATAGTGGGGTTCTTGCCCTTGTGTTTGAGGGTAGTCTTCCAGGACGGGGATGGATAGGGCGTCTCAACACACACATAAGACAGTTCTTTATCTAATCCACAAGCAGCCTTGTTGCATGTAGTTTTAAAAACACACTCTTTCTTGAGAGCTCTCCCCAATTTCCTGGCTATGATTCACCAACCGCCACCACCGTGTTGCCTGCCAGTATTTCCCCAAGAGGACCACCAGTTTCTCAGGATGGCTTTGCTAAGATGCCAACAGCCCTTCCCCGAAATGTTGGGAGCTGCTGTTCACATGCTACAGGCTAACTGTCCCAGCTGACTTCAACAACTGCCAACAATCACCCCACATCTCTACCCTTTCTCCTGCCCATCTGAGTCACCTTCACTGGGAAACACCAGACAACCTTAATATTTAAAAACCAGCCAGATAGTACAACTACTGGGTGAGGAATCTTCTGTTCTAAACTCATCATTTATCTTATAGCCCTTAGTCCTACATGGTGTCCATGTCTCTCTCTCCAAAGCCTGGCCAATAGAGTCTCTTCTCCCTCTTAACGTCTTCTCTTCCTCTTGAGACCCAGAACTCCTGCCTCTCTGTCTTCACCCAGTGATTGGCTTCTGCCACATTTATTGACATAATATAGAAATTAGTTATCAGCTCCTCTCCCCCGACTTTCCTAATCTAAATGCCATGTTTAGGAGGTCTGCTTCTCAGATTTAGTCCTCAGTAAGTGATTGAGAATTTTCCAGGGGAATCAAATTGTTCCAGACCCTGGAATCCAGCAAAGAAAAACAGGCAAAAAAAATCATTACCCTGGGATTGGAAGGAAGGCCTAACTTTTAAAAGAGCAGGACCTTAGTTCATTTCCATGCATCATCAAAATGACACTCAAAACTTCCTGCTAGATGCTCTCTTCTAGATTGCAAAGGCCTATCCAACTAATTGGCATGTACCACACACACACACACACACACACACACACACACACACACACACACAGAGAGAGAGAGAGAGAGAGAGAAGTAAAAAATGAAATTAACTATTAAACTATTGCACTTCCAAAACCAAGTTTTGTTTGTTGTAAAGTTGCCATACATGACCAATGGTTGATTGCTCTAGTCTGCTTTTCTATTTCTGTGACAAGCACCATGACCAAAAATAACCTGAGGAAGAGTTTATTTCACCTCAGAAGTCCTAGGTCACATTTCTACAATGAGGTAGTTAACCTAGGTACTCATTGGAGGAACAATAGAGGCAGGAGTACTCCATGGAGGACTTCTGCTTACTGGCTTGGTCATCCTGCTTTCATGTATAATCCTATAGCATCTTCCCAGCAGTGCTTTTGGCCCTTACAGACTTGCCTAGAAGCAGTCTGATGAAGGTATTTTCTCCAACAATTTTTTTCCTGTAAAAATGTAGCTTATGTTAAATTTACAAAACCAAGACAGCACCAAAGACAAAATCTGAATAATAAATGTCCTCTATAGGCTCAGTTCTTCCCTCAGTTCATCTCCAGCTGACAGGGCTTTGGGGAAAATTATGAAACTTCTTGATCTGGAGACTAACTGGAGGAATCCTTCACATCCTGCAAATCTTCTCTCAGAGTGCACAGCTCACATTGTGGACAAGCTAATACACCTAATAAGGAATCGCCTGAATTGTCTATCCTTCACACATATTCTAGATGACATTTCACCTACTACTTGCATCCCTCGAATGAACGCTGTCCCTTGTGACTCCATGAAGAATGTCTTTCTCTTTCTTCTTCTCACAACTCATACTACCAAAACTGAGTTTGCCTTTTGAGCCTGTTTCTAATTCTTTGGTCATTTCTGCATGGTACCATCACCTAATTCTCATATACTAAACCTCAGGAAATACCAATTAGATTTGGTGATCACTGCAGAACACAAGCCTCCAATTGGGAAATGGGTGAGTCCAGATGAGTTAAAGAAATGTAGTTTTCTAGAATGCACTGTAGCCAGTCTGAGCGTTGGGTCCTCTGTGAGGCTCCTTTCCTCCTATACTCTGGACTGAGTCATAGGGTTAGATGTGAAGTACAGGTATCAGAAGGGTTTATGGTGAAAGGGTCCTAATTTTACTTTAGGAGTACAGGCTGAGTCAGGACTGGTCTGACTTCACTGTATAAATTTCATGTACATTAGGTGATTGGTGTCTCTAGGAATTACCAATAGAGTGACAGGTGTCACTGACAAGTAACAGAAGGATTAAGTCTGGGAACTAGGCCACCTAGAGCCTGCCCTTTGACTTTAACTTAACTCTCAGGCATACTATCCTGGGGGAAGTGTATGGGGACAAGTTGCTTTACCCTGATCAATGCAATCTTGTCCTGACTAACAAAGTTCTTCTGAGTCCAACCACAGGGACCAATATGTCAGCAATACTAGGTCATTTTATTCTAAAGACTGCTGTGTATACTTAAACTTTGTGTTTCTCCAAGGTGAATTTCCTTATATGGATTATGTTCATTCATACTGAACATGTCGAGAACAGTATTTTGAGGACTTTCCTTTAATGAAAATACTATAAAATAACTCAACCTGGAACAAAATAATCTGGCATCTGAGGACACTTGTCTCTATTAGTGGGGACTTGCATGGTTTTTTGAATTTTTATACTTACGATTTTCAGGGGTGAGTAGTTCTTCAAAGACATTTCTTTTTTTTTTTTTTAATATCAGAGCTGGCATACAAGGCACATAGGTAGAGTCTGGCCACAGCCCTAAGGAAAACTCTGTTACTTCTCCCAAGTTCAGGAACAAACGGCCCATTTATAGAATCTGATTTTCATCCTGTGAGACATTTTATTGACTAAAGTGCCTGATGTCTAAACGGCATCCCAGACAGCATGCCGGAATACATTGTTTTGGAGATATCACATGGGGTGTGAATCGGGGAGAATGTGAACCCTGGTCATACTCAACGTTGTACTCTGGCCAGGAGGTTAGGTAGGCATGGGTACTTAAAGAAGCACCAGGATAGAGAATGGAGCTATGTAGGCTGAGGCCTTGGGTAGAGAAGGGAGAGCAAAGACATCCCAACTGAGATCAGGGAATATGGGAGAGCTGATACCACATGTCATCTCTTGGGTAAAGAATGGCTACTGTGTCCTGTTGTTGCATAACTCTAGGTTTTACAGGGAAATGTGTTCCTTGCCTGAGGCAGATAAATTGTCCATACTAACACCCACGCTGGTAGGACACATCACATGCTTCAGAAAATCCTGGGTCTTTAGAGTTCTCTGCTCCTAGGATGTTTTCCTTAAGAAAAGTGAGAGGAGCTGTCATGTACATGTCCCCCATTCATACTTCTGGAATACAGCAAACCAATAAAGACAAAATAGTCAAGTGTGTTTAAGTGTGAACTGTCTTGCTGAATGTTCTATGGGAACTGGAATCTCTAAGCAGCAGACTTTGCATACAGAGTCTACATATGTTCACAACGTTAGGTTTTCTGATAATGCTCTTGATTTCAGCTATAGCATTCCTTCTTTTCTATCTGCTTTGCCACAATTTGTAGTCCTAGGTTGTCACAGGATAATTTTACCACATTTTGAAGTGCCTCTCATTTCATTAAAGGTGTTTGGAAACCCTAGTGACTACAATGTATGCCTAAGCTATTTAAAGCACTTTGTCATCAAGTACTGCACAATTGGTTTCTTCCACATGACTTTCCTTGCATTAAACCTACTTTCTATAAGGAAAGCAAATACTGTTTGAAATTTCTTTAAAATGACATTAGCATAGTAGAGCTTTCTCAAACATATAACATTTAGTATTTAATTTATTTTTCTAATGTCTGACTTTTGATCAAGTCCTTCGTGTGTAGCTCAGATTGTTCTTGAACTTTAAAACATCCTGTTAACAAATCTTCTTCTGTGATGGTATGACAGACATGTTATAACATACAGGGCTATAAGAAACCATACATTGACTCTTACAACATTGATAGAATAGTACAGAATCGGTTGTGGGATAATGACAAAATCATTTTTTAAATATTGTCACTGAAATTGACAACAGAGGACAATGACACCAGACTCTTATATAGAACTGATAACAAGTATAATTTCTGCTGTAACATGGGTCTAAATATCTTGCATTTATCATCAGACAGAGGTCTGAACAGGCTGATTGTCAACATGAGAAAATAGCACAGACAATGGAATTCCTGTCATCTTTTCATCCCATTACCTAGAAGAACAGGTGTATGGAAAGGATGAGATTGAGGAGATAGGACTCCAGTGGTGAGGGACCATGTGAAAGTACAGGTGGACCAGCAACAACTGTGCACAGCCCAGGCCTCGTTTGACTTCATAGAGCAACCAGTGCCCTCCCGATAGGCAATGAATTTAGCATAACAAACACAAATCTCACAAGGTTCTGATCCTTTAATTTTCTCCATTGTGATTTACTCATTTTTAGGACATAAATCAATCACACAATCTGCCAAGATGTTGACAAACCATATACAAGTGATCTGTTAAGGACAGTAGCATGAAGTGGTAGGTTAGTGAAAGCTAAATTCCAATGTCTCTGTTGGAATAAGAGAGATACTGGGCACAGTAAGAGAGGGCATGCACTTTGCTGCTGCCCATAATCTGCTTACATTGTGCTTAGAGGAGACAGACACATAATCATAGATGTTGAAAGAGAAAGTACCGTAAGAGGAGAAACCATACCAAATACTCCCTGGCTCCATACCACATGAAGGTGGTTAGCTTAACCTGTAGATACAAAAAAAAACAAGGAATAAACCTAGATATGCACATTTTAATAATTACATGATAAATAGCTCACCACTCACTCAAATGCTCCCTATCCCAGGAATTCCCACACCATGGGGTTCTATACTGTGACCTCCTTCCTGTTGCATATCAGGCCTTATAGGTTGTCACTCTTAATGTTGTAACAAAACACTAGGCATTCTAGGAAGTTTACCTCCCAGTGGAAAGCAAACCAACAACAGGTCAACGTTTTTGAGTATGAAATTTAAAAAAGAAATACGGGATGTCTGATAGTCCTCCATAGGCTTCATTTCATATTACTATAAGTTTCTCAGGGACGAACCACCACTATTATTACTGGCAAGACTGAATCTAGTTGCCTTTTAAATTCCTGAAAATAAACCCTACTATAGGTCATGCAGGCAGCAGGCTGTACAGATTCTAGAGGAATATCTTGATACTTATCTCAAATAAGTGTCCAGAACCCTGAATGGAGATCCAAGAAAACATGATGAAAGATTGCACATGAAATGGGCTAGCAGGATTTCTGAAATTCTAATCTAAGTAGGAAATTCCACTGTGACCTCTGAGAGCTGAGAATCAGATCTCTGTCAACTCTGCCATTGCCTTGATGAATAGGTTCACTGTTTTCTTTATGCTTCACGATAAACTGAAATCAGCACATCAGCCTTAGGCTGAATTAGGAACTGTTTGGGTAAAATCTGCTTGCATATGAGAGGGCAACTTACAGATTAGGCTTGATATTTCCATGAAGCCATGAACTCAGACTCTGCTTTTCCTTACCTTTAGTCCTCCTCTTCCATATAAAAAAAGTCAACACTGCTCCCATAAGCAGAGCTCCAAGAACCACAGCAATAGCAATAGCCATGGTAGAGTTGATGGACTGAGGAGACTCTGAGAAGGAAAGGAAGGGGAGAAACAGTGAGAACTCTGACCTCAGGGGTTGGGGATTTAGCTCAGTGGTAGAGCGCTTGCCTAGCAAGCGCAAGGCCCTGGGTTCGGTTCCCAGCTCCGAAAAAAAGAAAAGAAAAAAGAAAAAAAAGAAAGAGAACTCTGACCTCCAGCTCTTAGTATAGACCCACATCCAATTCTTCCCAAAACTCTTTCTCTCTGTCTCTCTGTCTCTCTGTCTCTCTCTGTCTCTCTGTCTCTCTGTCTCTCTGTCTCTCTCTCTCTCTCTCTCTCTCTCTCTCTCTCTCTCTCTCTCTCTCTCTCTCTCTCAATGGTCTTTTTGCTCAATCCCAGTCCTTACCCCATCTCAGGGTGATGGGCTTAGGCAGACGCTCATGCTCCACATGACATGTGAATCTCTGCTCTTCCCCAGATGGCACCACCACAGCTGCCCACTTCTGGAAGTTTCCATCCCCTGAAGGCCTGGTCTCTATCACCTCCACATCCTGGGTCTTGTTGCTCCCATCCTTCTGCCAGATCAAGGTGATTTCAGCAGGGTAGAAGTTCAAAGCCCAGCACCTCAAGGTTATTTTCCCATCAGCTGTGACCTTATGGGTCACATGTGTTTTAGGAGTGCCTGAGGTAAACAATCAAATATTTAAGGCATTTTGCATTCTTCCTAGTGATCTATCAATGCTCATATAACCTTGTTTTGTATGGATTAGTGGTCCAGCTGCTCCCTGCAGAGGAGGAATCCTCATGGGATAGGAGCTTCATCTCAGGGAAAGTGGGGCAGTTTCTGTACTTACCTGCTCTCAGCAAGGCCTTCTCACCATATTGCAGGAGTCCAAGGATCCCTTCCACACATGGACCCCGCAGGTATTCTCTCATGTATTTTGCAAAATTTTCCTCCTCAAAGTCTTGCCTGATCATCTCAGCGGCCTTGCCAACCACGCTCCAGGTTTCCAGGTCCTCATTCAGCATGATATAATCGTGGTTATTGAAGGTTAATTCTACGAATCCGTGACTGAAGTGCCCTCCTGGCACCACATAACAGCCACGCCTCCTCTGGATTGTGTGATAACCTGGAGAAAGTCCTGCTCTCAGTCCCTCCACCATTCCAGGTCCCTTGATGGGGTTCTCCTGTGGGTTGACCCAGATCATGAGGCCTTTCATTGTGGCCAGATTTGTATTTGAGCTGAGCAGAAAACTGGGTCAGAGTTCCAAGGTGTATAGATTTGTAACCATGGGTCACATTATCTGAGTATAAAGCCCTGATACAGAACATAGGGACAACCCCATAGGAAACTTAATGTTAGGGATTTCTGCTTGGGGGTTACTCACCAGTCATGCTGTAATTGTATATGTGGAGCACTTTCTTCATTATTTTTGTCAAGAGATCTTTTTCATCCAGCATGCTCTGTGTTACTTTCTCTGAAGTCTCTGGTTCATCCTCATCCATCCATGGTACTTTGTTCTCTGCCCTCGAACTCCCCCATATGCTGTTGAGTCCTAGGAACTGTATATCATCCGCATAGATAACAGCGATAAACTGTAGTTCCAAAAAGCCAGGCCATTCCAGGAGAGTTTGTTTATAATTCAGAGAGTGTAAACCTAGGAACAGTGGGTCTTTAGTTCACCACTCTCCACATGGGATGCAATGCCAGTCCACAAGCCAATTCACAAAGAAGGTAGTGGGGCAGGGAGCTACATGCAAAGTGAAGAAGGGAACAGAAGTTCCTGCTGGGGTAGGGAGAAGGTATGCTTTCCAAGTGCTGCACCCTTAGGGATAGAGTCCCTTTTATTCCCTTGGTTATGTCTTTTCTGTTCAAACTTTCAGTTCAAATTACTCACCCTTTGGATGCCCTGTGATAGCCAGAGTGACGATGAGCAGCAGGAGGAGAGCCTGGTGTACAAAGGTTTTCATCCTGCTCAAGAGTGCAGACTGAGTCTAAGCTAATAAATGTTTACTTTATATTCATGATATGCAGGAGTCTGATTGGCTTCTTAAGAATTCCCAATGGTAGTGATAAAGGGTGTTTAGTTTGGGGCATGGAAAGATGAATTCCTGGAAGAGGAGTCCCTAGGGCCCTGACTCCCCAGCTCAGATCTTGCTCTTAGAACCTAGGAGCAGTGTGTGATAAGACATGTTGCTTACCCTAGATGCTTGTCCTCCTGGTCATGTCGACAATATCCTCCTGGGTCAATCTGAAAGGAGAATGCAAATCGATCCATCTTTATTACCCTTTAAAAAGCTCAAGTGGACCAAGGACTGACACATAAAACCAGATACATTTAAACTAATAGTAGAAAAAATAGGATAGTGCCTCAAACACATGAACACATGGGCACTGGGGAAATTTTCCTGAACAGAGCACCCATGACTTATGCTCTAAGATCAAGAATCAACAAATGGGATGTCATAAAATTGCAAAGCAAAAGACACTGTCAATAGGACCAAACAGCAAACAACAGAATGGGAAAAGATATTTACCAATACTACATCTGATAGAGGGCTAATATCCAATATATACAAAAAAAATCAAGAAGTTAGACTTGAGAGAATCAAATAGCCCTATTAAAAATAGGGTACAGAACTAAACAAAGAATCCTCAACTCAGGAATATTGAGTGTCTGAGAAGTACCTAAAGAAATGTTCAATATCCTTAGGCATCATGGAAATGCAAATCAAAACAACCCTGAGGTTCTACCTCACACCAGTCAGAACTGCTAAAATAAAAAGCACAGATGACATTAGATGCTGGTGGGGATGTGGAGAAAGAGGAACACTCCTCCACTGTTGGTGGGACTGCAAGCTCGTACAACCACTCTGCTAATGAAAGGATTAACTTCTAGAATCCAGGAACTCTAGAAGCTCCTGCTTCACTCTAACCAAGATCTTGGGCCTGCTATCCCCAAGGAAATAATGTCTGGGAACAAGTTACTTTACCATCATCCATGTGCTTTTGGTCTGAGTCACAACTTCCTAATGAGTTTCAACTCAGGAGTCAATAAGTTAGCCATTCTATACCATTTCACTTTCAACATGTCTGTATACATTTGAAATTTCTGTTTATCTCCAAGGTAAATTTGTGTTGTGTATTATATTCATCCAAAATGGCTATGTCGGGAACAGAATTTTGAGACTCATTTCATTGAAGACTATATGTAGTAAAGGCCACCTAGGGTCAAAATAGGTCTTGCAGATCCAAGGACACTTGTTAGTTTTAAAGGGGACATGCAGAGTTTGTGAATTCTGATGCTTCTGATTTATAACCATACTAGTCTCAAAGACCTCTCTGGTTCTACCATCAGAGCTTAAATTCCAGACACATGGGTAAATTCTGGCGACAGCTCTAGTCACCCTCTGTTATTGCTCCCATGCTGAGAACCAATCTGTTCAGTTGTTGCGTCTGAGATTAATCATGAGAGTCACTTCCTTGCCTGAAGAGTTTGAAATCTAAGTTGTAAATGGATCTTAGTAAACTCTATTAGTTGTTAATATGACCTCCACGGCCCCTTGGTAATTGAAGTAGAGTCTTATGACTCAATCAGCCTTGGCACAATTACTGGGTGAATCACCCCAATCCATTTTTCTATGTGTTAGACTGTTAGTCTCCCAGCTGCGCTGCCCAAATACTTGTTCCTTGAGTTTTGCCCAGTTTGTGTCTGCTCCATCAGCCTGTGCTCAGGCTCCACTTCTCCTGGACACATGCTCAGGATCCATCTGGCCTCAAGGCAAATTTCTCCTTTCTCCATCTTGTTTCTTGTTCTCTCTCTCTCTCTCTCTCTCTCTCTCTCTCTCTCTCTCTCTCTCTCTCTCTCCCTTTCTCTCTCTCCCCTCTCCTCTCCTTCCTGTTCCCTCCATGTGGCCCCCACCCATGTTTCCAAAAACCTACCCACGTCTATTCTTCCCAGTAATTGTCTTTAGCCACTTTGTTTAACCAACATCTTTTAAATTTGGGAGCAAATTTAGACAACTAAGACTGTTATACCCATGGAAAATTGCCATGAAATACCCATAAAGCCAAGGAATCTGCCCAAAGACATATACCAAACTAAGGAACCAACATAAAATCAGATATGAGATGCCAAAGTGAACAAAGATAAGGCAAGAGAAGGGTGCATCTACATAGGACCAAGAAAAGGATAAGGGCAAGAACACCTGGTTTCTACAGCAATTAAAATGTCTATAACATGTTTGGTTGATGATTTTAGAAGGTTCTTAATGAATGTGCTGTATTTCTGAGTCTTGAGGACTACAGAGGGTCAGGCTTTTGTCAAAGGGAGACATTGAAGAGATTTTTGAGTTGGAGATCTTCAGAGATCAGAGAAGGAGAAGTAAACTATATTTCTCACCTTCTGTCACTTCTGTACTTGGTCTCCTAGGAACATGGTATATACATGGCCACTGACAGAGCAGATACATTCTCCTAAATTTCTTCAAATATCTATAGTCTCTAAGCACCAGGAAGCCAAGTCTTACTATAGGTGGCTGAACCTCCTATAACACATAGCAGTAAGACAATGAAACTACAGGATGATGAAACAGAACTGGATACACAGTGAGAGATATAGGGCCTTTGATTTTCTTTCTTACCTTGATTCTGTCAGCGAGATCACCACCTGGTCTAAGACTTGAAAGGATCTTGTCAACAGAGATTTACAGGAATCAGGGTAAGCAAATTGTCCCCAGACAATGCTCCCAGGATACCAGGGCCCTGAGCTGAATTTAAGCTGGAGAAACAGCTCTAGAGACTTATCTCCTAGTAGTTAATCATTCCACAACACACTGGGTCACTGTACGTCCCACTGGGAATTTTTAGAGAATTCAGCCTGCCTCATCTGGTAGCTTATACTTGCACTGTGAATAACAACCACTCTAGACTAAATCAGTACCATCGTCTATCAAGAAGATGTCATCGAGCCCTCCTCTTTCTGCTGGCAGGCACCCTGGCCTTGCTTCAGACTCTGGCAGGTGAGTGTAGTTCTTCAGAAAAAGAACTTTATTCTGAAGTTGAAAGACGATGTACAGCACCATCATAGGCAAGGGAAACCTAGTCTTGTTCCTAACCTTGCCAGCCCATCAAGGATCTCCATTTAGGCTATCCCTGCCTGGCTTTCTACATCTCCTAGGCCCAGATATCTGTGCCCTATCCACCACCCAGCCAAGTTACCTTTGTCATGTTCCAGGAACAAGGAGGGTCCCAATACATGTTGGCTTTAGGCTTCTACCAACTATACTGTTCTATACAGGTACCTCTGAGGCCGGCGTCATGCAGGCTTGGTTCGTATTCATTGGTGTCCTACAGGTAAGAAATGTGGATGGTAAGAAACGTTAAAACTTAAAGATAAATGGCAGGACCCAGCACACTGGCCACCTTGTAGTGTTTTATATTTGGCACTTCACTAAATTTGCACGTGGCAACTTCTTCAAGGTTGGTTACCTTGTGGTCTTGAGAAGATCTCTATCTAAACCAAAAGCAACCTGCCTTTCCTAATCCATGTTTAGATTCCATGTTTCCTCGTCCATGTTTAAGTAGACCGCTTCTCAGATAACTCCCCAGGTATTTGGGATTCTGCCAGGGGAATCAAATTGTTCCAAACCCTGGAATGTAGTGTACGAAAGCAGGTAAATATCACTACCCCAGGATTAGAATTAAGGCTTAGCTTTTAAAAGAGCAATGGACCTGAGTTCATTCCCATGCATCATCAAAGGGCCACTCATAACCTCCTGTTATTCCAGCTCCATGGCATTAGATGCTTTCTTCCAGATTAAAAAAGGCATCTCCAATTGATTGGAAATGTACCAAACATCTGGAATGTACCAGATTGATTTTATATATAATCAAAGAGCCTAGAGGTGATCTGATGGAGCCATTTTCCTGTTTAAAGAAAGCTGGTGTCAAATTGACAAAACCAAACAACCTGCATGGCATGGTCTGAATAAATGTGTCCTCTACAGGCTCAGGTGTTTGATCAATTTGTACGCAGTTGCATGAACTTGGGGGGGAGTTATGAAACTTCCTGATGTGGAGCCTAGCTGGGAGAATCCTTCATGTCCTGGAAATCTGCTGGAATCCACACTCTCCCAGTACTTCAGGGGGATTTTCTTGTCAGGTCTGACTTTATAGGTCACATGTATTTTAGGGGTGTCTGAGAGAAAAAAATCTTGGAAATTTAAGGCATTTGCCATTCTTCCTGGGCATTCATCGATGCTCATGTAACTTTGTGTGAATGGTCAGGAGAGTTAACTTGAAGGAGAGGTGCCTACCGCACATTGCACGCTAAACTCAGGATATGGATGGGGTAGTCTATTCCTTGGAAAGTTCCAGAATCAGCGTGAGTCAGCACAGAGGAAGAGATGCTGGATATCCCTCTAGGAATATGGATTTCTTTTTCTAAATGGGTAGAGATGAAAGACTTAAAAACACTGTGCTTGGCAGCAGCTCTCTGCTGCCAAACCCCGTTGGAGAGAGACCTCACCGCCTGATCAGGTGGGCACTCCTGAGGCTGCAGAGCGGAGGAGACCACCAACACGGCCCACCCCTGCCCACATCCCTGGCCCAAGAGGAAACTGTATAAGGCCTCTGGGTTCCCGTAGGGGAGGGCCCAGGAGCGGCAGGACCCCTGCGCCTGAGACACCGCCGGAACCTGAAGGAAACAGACCGGATAAACAGTTCTCTGCACCCAAATCCCGTGGGAGGGAGAGCTGAACCTTCAGAGAGGCAGACACGCCTGGGAAACCAGAAGAGACTGCACTCTGTGCACATCCAGATGCCAGAGGAAAACACCAAACGCCATCTGGAACCCTGGTGCATGGAGGCTCCCGGAAAGAGCGGCGCAGATCTTCCCGGTGGCTGCCGCCGCGGAGAGGACTTAGGCAGTACCCCACGAGCAAACTTGAGCCTTGGAACCACAGGTAGGACCAACTTTTCCCCTGCAAGAAACCTGCCTGGTGAACTCAAGACACAGGCCCACAGGAACAGCTGAAGACCTGTAGAGAGGAAAAACTACATGCCCGAAAGCAGAACACTCTGTCCCCATAACTGGCTGAAAGAAAACAGGAAAACAGGTCTACAGCACTCTTGACACACAGGCTTATAGGACAGTCTAGCCACGGTCAGAAATAGCAGAACAAAGTAACACTAGAGATAATCTGATGGCGGGAGGCAAGCGCAGGAACCCAAGCAACAGAAACCAAGACTACATGGCATCATCGGAGCCCAATTCTCCCACCAAAGCAAACACGGAATATCCAAACACACCAGAAAAGCAAGATCTAGTTTCAAAATCATATTTGATCATGATGCTGGAGGACTTCAAGAAAGACATAAAGAACTCCCTTAGAGAACAAGTAGAAGCCTACAGAGAGGAATCGCAAAAATCCCTGAAAGAATTCCAGGAAAACACAATCAAACAGTTAAAGGAATTAAAAATGGAAATAGAAGCAATCAAGAAAGAACACATGGAAACAACCCTGGACATAGAAAATCAAAAGAAAAGACAAGGAGCTGTAGATACAAGCTTCACCAACAGAATACAAGAGATGGAAGAGAGAATCTCGGGAGCAGAAGATTCCATAGAAATCATTGACTCAACTGTCAAAGATAATGTAAAGCGGAAAAAGCTACTGGTCCAAAACATACAGGAAATCCAGGACTCAATGAGAACATCAAACATAAGGATAATAGGTATAGAAGAGAGTGAAGACTCCCAGCTCAAAGGACCAGTAAATATCTTCAACAAAATCATAGAAGAAAACTTCCCTAACCTAAAAAAAGAGATACCCATAGGCATACAAGAAGCCTACAGAACTCCAAATAGATTGGACCAGAAAAGAAACACGTCACATAATTGTTAAAACACCAAACGCACAAAATAAAGAAAGAATATTAAAAGCAGTAAGGGAAAAGGATCAAGTAACATATAAAGGCAGACCTATCAGAATCACACCAGACTTTTCGCCAGAAACTATGAAGGCCAGAAGATCCTGGACAGATGTCATACAGACCCTAAGAGAACACAAATGCCAGCCCAGGTTACTGTATCCTGCAAAACTCTCAATTAATTAGATGGAGAAACCAAGATATTCCATGACAAAACCAAATTTACACAATATCTTTCTACAAATCCAGCACTACAAAGGATAATAAAGGGTAAAGCCCAACATAAGGAGGCAAGCTATACCCTAGAAGAAGCAAGAAACTAATCATCTTGGCAACAAAACAAAGAGAAGAAAAGCACACAAACATAACCTCACATCCAAATATGAATATAACAGGAAGCAATAATCACTATTCCTTAATATCTCTCAACATCAATGGCCTCAACTCCCCAATAAAAAGACATAGATTAACAAACTGGATACGCAATGAGGACCCTGCATTCTGCTGCCTACAGGAAACACACCTCAGAGACAAAGACAGACACTACCTCAGAGTGAAAGGCTGGAAAACAACTTTCCAAGCAAATGGTCAGAAGAAGCAAGCTGGAGTAGCCATTCTAATATCAAATAAAATCAATTTTCAATTAAAAGTCATCAAAAAAGATAAGGAAGGACACTTCATATTCATCAAAGGAAAAATCCACCAAGATGAACTCTCAATCCTCATCTTCGGTTGGTTTATATACAAGTGTGCAATTTCTAGGCTTGAAAGTAAAATGATGCTATCTGGTGCTGGATAGAGGAGCCTTATTTTTTTATTATGGCAGCTTGCTATTTTTGTAACATGGTGATTTGGTTGAACACAATAAAGTACAGTAGTAACTGATCTCCCCTTCTTCCTGGATGAGTGAGGAGATGATTAAATGTTGATGTCAGCATCCGTGAGCATATTCAGATGAGCTTCTGCTTCTGTTGAAAAGGATGCTGTGTTTGATTGTGGTCCGAAGCTTTGAAGCACTACTTGGCATCTCCTTCCTTGGAGGTCTCACTGTTTAAACATAACAGATTTGATAGCTTGTTGGTAAGGTGAGGTCCAGCTTGTCTCCACTAGGTCATCTTCATGTGAATCCGGTGGTTATACGGTTTTGTTCTAGGGATATTTCATTTTTTTAATAACGGTTTTAGCTGACATTCATGGAGAGAATGAATCCTTAGAAGTGTGCCACTAGTGAAAGGAAATCCTGTCTAGAGTATGTTTCTTTACAAAGCTGTGTCACACCATCCTTTGGGCCCTCTGCTGGAAAAGTAGAATCAAGTCTCAAATAATGCCTTTTAAATTGTATCCTCTAGTATTATAGATGTAGGACAGTACTGTATCATACCTCTGTGGATGTAAAATAGCTTGTACCTGCTTTATGATACGTAGTAGTGATCGTGCTTTATCAGAGCTGTTTTTAATGATGTTGCTCAGAATGTTTTCTTTCCAGATGATGATTGAGAAGATAATTTTAAAAAAAATGGTGCCAGGTACCACAAGAGTAACAGAACTATGCTGTTTTCTCGGGTTTTGTCTTTTTACTTTTTTTTTTTTAATGGAGTGTGCTGGATGTCTCTACAGTTTTGTTCAGATGACTGCAGAACCTGGAAAAGCTGTTGCTGCTGTTGATGCATAACACACTGCTATCATTGGTCTTTTTATATAAATATAAATATATATACAGATATATAATTTGAATTTTTTGAAACTTTAGCTGTGCTGTCAACTTTGGAAAAAAGTATCCCCGTTTACTGTGTTGAGTTGGCACTGTACAGAAATTAACAGCCATATTGGTCTAGAAATGTTGAACTTAAGTTTTTTCAAACAAAAAAAAACACTGTGCTTAATTTACAGAATAACCTGCCCTGGGAGAAGGCTTTGCCCTCTGGAAATTCCCTCTCTCATGTTGATTTTGGAAACTCACAAACAATCTTGTTCTTTTAATTTAATACTGAGTTAGTGTTCCAGATGATTCCTCCTGAGGAGGAATCCTCAGGGACAGGAGCTCCAGTCTCAGATCAAATGGGGCAATTTCTGTCCTTACCTGTTCTCCCCAAATAATCCTTCCCCTTGTCCAGCAGTCCATGTAGTGACTTCGCACATGAAACTTTCATATACATCTTCTGGGTTTCTGCAAATTCTGTCCCTTTCCATTCTTCCCTAAGCATCTCAGCTGCCTTTCACTTTCCAGGTGTGCAGATACTCATTCAGGAAGATATAGTCTTGCTGATCGAATGTTAATTCTAAGAATCCATGTCTGAAGGACCACTGGCCAGCACTTCACAGCCATACGTCATCTGGAGTATGTGATATTGTGGGGGAAGCTCCATTCACAGTCATTTCAACAGGGCTGATTTATGCTGGGGTTCCCTAGTGGGTTGGCCCAGCCCATGTGGCCTTTCGTTAGTGGCCAGATTTAGGTTTGAACTGAGTGGAAACCTGGGGCAGTGTATTGAGTTGTGTGCAACTTAGTAACCAGGGGTCACATTTTCTGGGTATAAAAGCCTGATGGAGTATACTGGGGTAACCTCAAGGGGAACTTGAGGTTGGGATTTCTGATGGGGGTTTACTCACCAGTCATGCTATAATTGTAAACGAGAAGCATTTTCTTCATTATTATATTCCTTTACAGTTGTTATTTCATGGATACCACTAATAACTCTCTCCAATATCCTGGGCTCTTCTTTTCCAACCATGGTACCGGAGGGTCCACATTATGATGCTCTGACGTGTAATCCAGTGCTAGGATCGGTGTATCATCCACATACATTAAAGAGAAGAACTGGTTTTCCAGAAGGCCAGGCCATGAAATGAGGGTTTGTGTATATCTCAGAGAGTATGAACCTAAGAACAGTGGGTCTTTATATATCCACTCTTTACCTAAGACCCAATGAGAGCCCTTAGAACTATTCCTGAGGAAGGTAGGGAGTAGTGGGTAGAATGCATAATGGATAAGGGAATAGAAGTTCTGACTGGTCTAGGGAAGAAATGTGCATTTCAGGTGTTCCACTCCCAGGGGTGGAGTCCCATTACTTCCCCAGGTTAGGTTGTTTCCATTCATATTCCCACACCCACAGTTTAGATGGTTGGTAATGGCCACGGTTGCTATGAGCTACAAGAGAAGAGCTTGGAGTTCAATGTTCTTCATCCTGCTGGTGAGGGCAGACAAAGTCTCTGTTAGTATGTGTTTCCTTTATAATCTCGATAGAGAGGAGGCTGATTGACTTCTCTAAGTATTCCCAATGGTTGTGATAAAGCATGGAACAATGAACTCCTAGAAGAAGAGTCCCTAGGGATCTGCCTCCCCAGCTCAGATCTAGCTCTTGGGCCTTGGATCCTAGGTGCAGTGAGCAATAAGACAAGTTATTTACCCTGGTGCTTGTCCTCTTGGGCATGATCACAATATCTTCTGAGTCAGTCCGAAAGGCCACTGAGTAAGAAAGTCTCAACAATTATGATGTCAGGATGTCTACACTGAGAAAGGGGATGGCCCTCAAAGAAACTCAAGATTGTGTGGATTGTGTCAGCCTATCTTCACTGTGTTTAAAACTGATATTTTGAGACATTTGATTCATCAATCACATCAATAGAGTGCATAGAAACAGAATAACAACTAGTTTCCAATACACAAGGATGAGGAGAAAATAATTCTGATTGTTTTTTATCATTATTCCCTTTAGCCTCTCTTTAGATTTTTTAAAAACATTTTTATTTTATTCACTTTACAATCTGATTGCCTGCTTCGTTCATTCCCCTTCAGACATTCCTTCCCCTACGACCCTCCACTTCTCCTTTAAGATGGTGGAGGGCTCTCATCAGTTTCCTCCTACCCTGGCACATAAACTCTCTGCAGGGTTTCATGTGTCTTCTCCCACTAGGCCAGAAAAGGCATTCCAATTAGGAGGATGTATTCAACAGACAGGCAACAGCTTCAGAAATAGTCTTTGCTCCAGTTGTTGAACGACCCACATGAAGGCTGAGCTGCCATTTGCTACATGTGTGCAATAGTCTAGGTCCAGCCCATTTTGCTCTTTCATTAGTGATTCAGTCTCTCAGATCCCCAAGTGACCAGGTTTGATGACTCTGTTGGGCTTTCTGTGGAGTTCCTATCCCATTCAGGGCCTTCAACTCTTCCATAAGTGTCCCCAAGCTTCATCTAGTATTTGGATGTTGATCTGTTTTGCATCTCCTTCAGTCAGCTTCTGGATGGAGCCTCTCAGAGGATAGTTATGCTAGGATCCTGTTTGTAAGCATGGCGGAGTATAATTAATAGTGTCAGTGATGGGTGCTTACTCATGAGATGGGTCTCAAGTTGGGCTCATAATTGGTTGGACACTCCCTCAGCCTGAGATTTATTCCATGTTCCTGAACTTCTTGTAGACAGGATAAACTTTATGTCACAAAATTTTGTGTGTGGGGGTGGGGAGGGTGGGAGGAATACTGCCCCTGTGGCTACAGTGCCTGGCAGCAGAATGTGGCCTCTTCATGTTTCGTATCCCTAGTTCTGTGAGTCTCACCTAGGGTCCCTCCCATTGATTCCCGGGAGTATCCCCTATTCCATATCTCTGGCATGTTCTTAAGACATGCTCCCCACAACACTCCCCTCAGGTGGCCTCTTAACATTTCATATCCCCACTATCGTGAGTCTCAGCTAAGGAATCCCATTGATTCCTGGGAACATCTCTATCCCAAATCCTGGCATGTCCTTGAGTAGTCCTACCTATCACAACCCCTTTCAAACTGCTGTCAACGTAATTGAGCAATTGTCCTGGTGGTATAGTAGGGTATCTTTTGGGTATAGGCCCAGGACTAGTATAGCAGTGTATTGAGGTAGGATTAGCCCCAGTTTTTTGAGAAGTTGCTACAATGATTTTCAAAGTGATTGCAGAAGTTTGCACTCCCACCAGCAATGGAGGAGAGTGTTCCACTAGGCCCAAATCCTTGCTAGCTGTCACTTCCGTTTTTTATCTTAGCCATTCTGCTCTGAGTAAGATGGAATCTCAGTGTTATTTTCATTGGCATCCCCCTGATAATTAAGAACAGTGAACATTTCAAGTGTTTCAAGAGAATTTTCTCTTTATCTCTGTACCCCATTATTAATTGCATATTTGGGCTGTTGGTGTTTAGCTTCTTGGGTTCACTTCATATTTTAAATATTAGTCCTTTGTCAAATGTAGGGATGGTGATGATACTTTCGCAATCTTTAGGCTGTATTTTTGTCTTATGACAGTTTCCTTTGGTTTACAGGAGTTTTTCAGTTTCAAGAGATCCCATTCATCAATTGTTGATCTTAGAACCGGAGACTTTGTTATTCCCTTCAAGAATTTGTCTCCTATACCATCATTCCAGGCTCTTCCCCACTTTCTGTTCTACTGTACTTTGTATACTCAGTTTTACATTGAGTTCTTTAATCCACGTGGAATTGAAGCTTGTTCAGGGTAATAAATATGGATCTATATGCAATCTTCTATGTGTGGACATTCAATTAGACCAACACCATTTGTTGAAGATGCTTTCCGTTTCCACTGTGTTTTGGATTCTTGGTTAAAAATCAAGTGTGTATATGTGTGGGTTTGTTTTGGGTTCTTTGATTCTATTTCATTGATAAACCTGTCTGTTCCTATTCAAATGCCCTGCAGTTTTCATTACTATTGCATTGTTGTACAGCTTGAGATCAGGTATGTTAATAATTCAATGATTCAATAATTTTATTGGTCTGGATTATTTTAGCAATCCTGGGGTTTCTGTTTTTCTATATGAAGTAGAAATAACTGCACTGAAATATTGATGGGAATTGCATCGAATCTGTAGATTTCTTCTGGTAAGATAGTCATTTCCCCTATAGTTATCATACAAGTCCATGAGCATGAAAAATGATTTTTCATTCCGCCTTCTCAGGTTGTCTTTAATTCCTTTCTTTGGGGACTTAAAATTCTTCCATACAGATTTTTCACTTGATGGATAGAGTTTTATATTATATGTGGCTATTATAAAGAGTGCTGCTGATCTGTTTCTCAGCCAGGTTGTCATTTGTATACAGGGGTGGTACTGAGTTCTTTGAATAATTTTGTATCCAGCCACTTTGAGAAAGGTGTTTATAAGGTGTAAGAATTCTCTGGTAGAAATTTCAAGGTTACTTAACTATACTATCACATCACTTGCCTGCCACATTCCAGGAATTTGACTTGAGTTCTTTGACATGAACACAGGTCTGTTGATGTTAAGCAAAGCACTGTAGAGAGTGAGCTGTGAAATGGCCCTGGCACTAACTGAATGTTTTCTAACCTTGGTTCCCCCTTATGTTCTGACACTTGTTTCAGATATGGGCATATTTCCCTTCATGACTGAGATGAGGACACAGAGCTCTCTGGCAGGAAGAAAGACATACTAAGGAAAAGACTGTAGTAACAATCCATGGCTCCTGGATTTCTGAAGCAAAGGGCCTCATGAAATTGAAATTTGCTCAGGAATCTCATAATAAATAAATAGAAAGAGATAAATTCTCTACCATCCATAGGGAAACTTCTCTCAGGAAAGAGAGTGTACAACATTTTGACAACCATTCCAAATCTCCCAGGAAAGAATGAATTCCCGACAATCATGTTCTCCAGGGCAGTGACAGTGATAGTGGTGGGTATGTAATAGAAGTATGGAATCCTGGGAGCTGCATCTCTAGAGTCCTGTTTGCCATTTAAGACTCACCTGTGGGGACTGGTTTCTTGGAAACAGTATCTGGGGACAAGTTTCTTAACTAATCCTTCTGCTGCTTCTGTTGACAACATTCTTCTGATTCCACTGTAGGGAAGAATAAGGCAGCAGTTGCCAAATGTCCTGTACAGGCTTAAAGTTCACAAGGCTGAGTGATGAACAGGGCACAGAGCTCTGGACATAGATGATGCACAAGACCAGGTAGGGACAGCTAAAACACAGAGACTGAAGGGTCTGGAAATCTAGGGCCAAGGCTAGAATTTCCTTGCTGGTGTTGGTGCCACATACAATACAGGCAGCTTCACAATGAGGTTCTTTTCTGAAGATCTGCACTTCTTTGCACAGTCTGAGTGTAGGACATCATGGCTGCCAGAAGCAATAGGAAGGTCTGTGGTGACAAGGTCTTCCTCCTAAATGATGGTACAGATATAGTCTAAATTGGTTCTTATTCACAATACAAGTTTGACCTTCTGTATGAGGCTTCTGTAAGAATTCCCCTGAGAGGTAAAGAGACCTAGAGGGTAATGCAAAGATTAACTACTGAGAGAAATCTATAGATCCCTGCTTCCCTACTGCATATGCAGATATAAGTCCTGGTATCCTGGCAGTGGTGTCCACTGACAAGTTGCTTAACTTGATGACTATACCTGTCCTGTTGACATTCTTATGTGTCCTAGAAGAGATGCTGATCTGTGTGACAGAATCAATGATGGGAAGGAGAAGAAAGAAAAGACCTATGTCTCTCACTGAAATGTCAAGCTCTGGTTTCTGATCCGTGGTTTCATTGCCACACATTAATATCATGGACTTTAAGTGGTATGCTGAGAACACTTATAACAAGCATGGGCTTCCTGCAATCAGAAATCACAGAAATTTAGGATGGAGTTACCTACTCTGGTAGTGGTCTTGCCCACAATGTCCCTAAAGAGCCAAGAGTGTTAGGAGCTGAGAAAAATAATGTACTACTGACAGATCTCTGAGGATTCCCATCTGAAAAATTTCAAATATTTCCCCATGACTCTGGGCTAAACTTCCACAAACTCTCAAGACCCAGGCATGCAGCATAATACTCTGCACATTCAAGGAGACCTTGTACAAACATCAACCACCCATGTTATGACTACCATTTAATACCTCTTGAGATTAAGGACTCAGGTGAAATTTCTCTTAAGTTTTTCTTAGGTCCTATGCAGATGCGGCATCCTTTTGCCACATCTGTGCTCACAAAGGCACCTAGTATTAGGTCTGATCTTACCTTGTTGTCATACTTTGGGTCTCTAACCTGTGGCAGCTGCCAGGTCTCTACAGCTGTTTCAGGGCAGACTGGGAAATGGGAAGCAATGGTCACGCAGAATGAGAAAGACTTCCTATCCCTCAGTTGTTCCCTCCCTGCTGAATCCAAGGGTTTTGATGTCACATGTGGCTCAGATTTCATGTTTTTGTCAGTTATTTGGTGCTATGCCCCAGGTGTTGACTGCACTCGAGAACATGCTACGGGGAGGTCTTCAGGTCTGTGCCTGAGAGAGAAGTTCTCCATCAAATCCACAAGCACTTTCTCCTCTATTTAGTTGGTCTGCTTCTCACATTTAGTTCTCAGTAGGTGACAGAGGCTCTCAGGTGAGTCAACGTCTTCTAATCCTGGGGATCCAGCAAAGGAAAGCAGGGAAAAAAATTACAAACCTGAAATTAGAAGGATGACTTAGGTTTTATGGTGCTTATTGCTCATGCACTGGATTGGAATTCATTTTCTAGAATCATCAAAGGACCACTGTCAAACTCTTCTTTCTGCAGCTCCATGGGATAACATGAACTCTTCTAAACCCACAGTCATCTCGAATTGATTGGCATGTACTACACACACACAAACATATACATAAGTAAAATCTGAAAGTAAGCATAAAAACCAATGCCCTCTCTCACAAAAAATGTTTGTGGTAGTTGTGGATTCTGCCATATATGCCTAATTGTGGTTTGTTTTGATTTGATTTTCTATTGCTCTGAGAGAACACCATTACAAAAAATCAACTTGATTAAAAAACAGTTTATTTCATCTGAGAAGTTCCAGATCACATTTTATCAGTGAAAAAGTTAGCCCAGGAACTCAAGGTAGGAAGATAAAGGGAGAACCATTAAATGCAGAACAGCTGAATACTGACTCGTTAACCTGCTTTTGTATAGAATCCAGGAACACCTGCTCAGCAGTGAGTTGAGCCCTCCATATCAATAAAAACCTAGGAAATGCCTTACAGACTTGCCTAGAGGTAATCTGCTGGTGATATTTTCTTCAGTGAGCTTCTATTTCTGTATAAAGGTAGTTCGTACTACTCAGTACCAGAAACAATGACTTCATGAAATTCATAGACAAATGGAATGAACTAGAAAATATCATCCTGAGTGAGGTAACCCAATCACAGAAAAACACTTGGTTTGTACTCATTGATAAGTGAATATTAGCCCAAAAGCTCGAATTACCCAAGATGCGATCCACAGACCACAGGAAGCTCAAGAAGAAGGATGACCAAAATGCGGATGCTTTCACTCCTTCTTAAAAGGGGAAAAATATCCATATCAGGGGATATGGAAGCAAAGTTTAGAGCAGCGACTGAAGGAACGGCCATTCAGAGCCTGCCCCACATGTGGCCCATAAATATACAGCCACCAAAACTAGATAAGATTGATGAAGCTAAGAAGTGCATGCTGATAGGAACCAGATATAGATCTCTCCTGAGAGACACAGCCAGAGCATGTCAAATACAGAGGCGAATACTAGCAGTAAAGCACTGAACTGAGAATAGGAACCCCTTGGGGGAAATTAGAGGAAGGATTGAAAGAGTTGAAGGAGCTTGCAACCACATAAGAACAACAATGTCAACCAACCAGAGCTTCCAGGGACTAAACCACTACCGAAAGACTAGACATGGACTGACCCAGGGCTCCAAGTGCATATGTAGCAGAGAATAGCCTTGTTGAGGCACCAGTGGAAGGGGAAGCCCTTGGTCCTGCCAAGGTTGGACCCCCAGACCAGAGCAATAGGGGGAGGGAAGTAAGCGGGATGGATGGGGGGAAACCAGGAAAGGGAGTAACATTTGAAATGCAAGTAAAGAAATTAATAGAAAAAGAGCTAGACCACAAGGAAAAAAATAAAAGTAGCTTGTGTGAAAAAGACAAAACAAAAAAAACAAAAACAAAAACAAAAATCAAAAACAAAACCAGCCAGGACATGGACTGAATGACAAATGTCCTGTACAGGCTAAATGGTTTACTCGCTTGGTTCCCAGCTTTAAGGAAAGTTATTAACCTTCTTGATCTGGATACTAGCTGTAAGAATGGTTCATGTCCTGGAAATATCCTCACAGTTCAACCTCATAGTGAGGCCACCACACTAAACACTACAGTAAACAATCACCTGGGCTACTCCTAACCCATGTTCTGGATGACCATCCATCTCTCTCTTGCCTCCACAGCATGAATATTGTCCATTGTGACTCTGCAAAGAGAGTCTTGCCTCCTTGTTCCATACAACTCATACTACCCATGTTTGGTTTATACATTGAACCTATTCGTAGCTCCCTGATAGTTCCTACATGGTACCAGTTCCTACTATGACACAGCCCTCAAGAAATATCAAGTTGAGTGGCCACGTGTTATTCCTGTCTCCATTTGAGGAATAGGGCAAATACAGATGAGTTAAAGAAGACTCCTGTGTGATATACGCCATGCAATCAGAGCCCTGGCTCCTCTGTGCAGAGACTCTTTCCATCCCGAAATAAGGACTCATGCATATGTTTCTGTATCTAATACATAGATCAGAAGTGTTAATGGTTCAGGGGTCCTCATTTTGCTTTCAAAATACGTGCTGAGTCAGGACTGGTTTCTTTCTCTCCTGCTCCCTTTACTCTGGTCCCACCTTCATCCACCTGGCTCTTGGCTCCTTTACTGGAGGTTAGTGAGTTTGAGGCCCACCAAGTGTTCGTGATTAACAGATCATAAGGTAAGACAGTAAGGTTCTCAGAGATCTGGCTTGGACCCAAAGATGTGGAAATACATTATGGAGTGTGGACTGGCAGCAGTGCAGGCAGTGAAATCCCAGCCCTCCTACTGGGAACCCAGGCATGTTCACCAGCTTGAAATGGGATTGGGCTTGGATAAGGTGTGGAACTGAAAGCTGGGTAGGGCTGAGTTTTATAAGGTGACGTTGAGGCAAGCCCTCTTTGGTGATCCAGCTTCTTAAACCAATTCCTTTCAGATGTGATAGTCACAGTCGTTAGTGTGGTTCTGGGTCAGGGGCATCTCCCATTGCGAGTGGAGGGCATGGAGAACAGTGGTTCTCAATTTCACTGATGAGGAGAGATCAACACAAGACAGTTTCTTTCACTTCAGAAGCCTGACATAGAGGAGACTGTTTGCCTTTCCTAGACTTCTCTATGGGAGTGGGGAGGTGGGGAGGTAATGGAAAATTCAACGCCCCGGAGCTTCATCTGGGTATATGTCGCTTAAACCAATCCCTGTGCTGCTGCTATTGATAACTTCATTCTGCATCAATTCTGGGGGGAAATAAGTCAGCAGCACGTAATCATTTTGTTGTCTGGATCTCTAAACACATAGAAAGTGAATAGGCCTCGATGTAATTTTGCATATATGGATGTTTACCAATCAATATTTTCCCTGCTGTGAACCAAGAGACTTGAGACATTTGCTGCATCGAAGATTTTGTAACTGCTTGAATGCAAGAATGATATTTTAAAAGAGAACCAACCATTTTTTAAGCATAAATAAGGTGGAAAAAAGATCTTTTTTGAATGTTTACATTTATATTTTATATGAATATTATTAAATTATCATTATAATTATTATATAATTGCTAATAATATTAATTTATGGTTAACATTGGTATTAATATTAACATAATGCTAGTAAGTATTTGTTAATAATTAATACTATTATTGTAATTATTATTTGATTTTATTAAATATTATGTTTATTTTTTACCTTTATATTTCTCACTAAATAATAGTTGGCTGTGTCTTTAAACTTTGTTCCTATTTCAATTTAAGAAAATGAAATTTGGGGCTGGGATTTAGCTCAGTGGTAGAGCGCTTACCTAGGAAGCGCAAGACCCTGGGTTCGGTTCCCAGCTCCGAAAAAAAGAACCAAAAAAAAAAAAAAAGAAAGAAAGAAAATGAAATTTAACAGAAACATAGGTTATATAGTATATATTATATTTTTTTATTTATATTTATAACTTGTAGCGCTGTGTGTGTCTTTTTGTGTCTCTCTGTTTGCCACTGTCTCTCCATCTCTGTCTGTTTCTCTGTCTCTGTCATGGTCTCTCTGCACATATGTATGTGTAGTGTGTATGTGTATATGAGTGGAGGGGGAGTAATAGAGTCATTTCATGTAAAAGACAAAGTGTTCACCATAAACAGTGGAAGTAGAATTATAGAAGCTTATTTGTGGCTTAAAGTCTGTGCCAGGAATGCAGTGCTCCCCCTTTTCAAGAACAACAACTCAATTTCATTGCTAAGCCATCTTGCTAACAATATTTTAGTAGTACTAAATCTTTGTTTTTTAATAATTTAAAGTACATTATGTTATAAATAAATATTTTATTAGTAATCATCAGAAGGTGGGATTTTTTGGTTTCTATTTTTATATTTTATTTATTTGTTTGTTTGTTTGTTTGTTTGTTTGTTTGTTTTGGAGATAGACCTAATTATAGAAAGTTCACTGACCTGGGACTTCCTAATATAGATCTGGAACACAAAGATCCCTTTGCCTCTGCCTTCTCAACACTGAGCTTAAAAGCAAAAATATGAAACTGGAGAGGAAGTTCAAGAGGTAAGATCACTGCCTCCTCTTCCAGGGAACTTGTGTTAGATCCTAATATCCACATGACTGCTTACAACTCTTGGTGTCCCCTATTCCTGAGGACCCTATTCTTTGTTCTGGAGTTTTTGTGGTGCAGAGACATACATATAGGGAAAAAACTCAGGCACTAAAAGTCATTAAAACATCAAGATAAATTCCAGTCATTACGCATTGTGTCTGGTTTCTCATCACATGGTGCCTTCTCTTCATACCTCTGATTGTGACTATGTGTCTGTCTCCCCTGAGCACATTGTAAGCAGGTCCTGGAGAGCAACAGTCCCTGGTTGGGTATCACATTGGGTCACCTGTCTTAACCTGTAGATAAAACAAACATGGAAGAAACCCATATGTGTCTTTAAATTGCATCACTCAATTAAATGGTCCTAAACCCAAGAGTCCCTATTCCACAAGGTTTTATCCTCTGCCTGGTTCACTGGTGAGCACCAGGCCCTTGTGGGTGTCACTTTTTAATGCTGTAACAGAAAGCTGAGCATCATAGAAGTTTCACCTCACAATGGAAAGCAAAGAACACTGGGTTGCTCTTTTCTATATTAGTGCTGGCTTCTCATGGATGAGCCACAACTATGATTACTGACTAGACTGAACACAATTCTTTCGTGTTTAATCTCTGGCGATATGCTTTCTATTGAAAATCATAGAGACAGCATAGTAAAGATGGCCTAGAGGAATCTCCTGATCTTTATCTCAGATAAGTGTCCGGAACTGTAACTCCAGATCCAGATAAACATGCTAGAAACCTGAACAAGAAATGTGATATCTGTAACACTGGGTGTTTATTCTAAATAGGAAATTTCTCTCTGACATCTGAGAGATGAGAATGTGTTCTTTTCCATCTCTGTCATTGTAGTTGTGATTCTGTTTATTATTTTCTTTATGCTTAACAGTGGAGTTACTCTCAGCACATCTGCCCTGTATGAATTATAGCTGCGCGGAAAAAAAAAATCTGCTGTCATGTGGCAGATCACTCACACAGCTTGGGCTTGTTATATGTGTGGAAACATAAACTAAGACCCTGCCTGTTGGGCACGATGCCCTTGAAACCCTCCATTATTGATGTTAATATTATGGTTAGAATTAAGTATGACTGAGTTCATGGAAAATCCCCAGCCAGATGCAGAAGACCAATACAAATCTGGTGGTCAGGATGAATAATGATATGATTAAGTTCTGACTTTTCTGAGAAGTACATTTGACGTCAAGATACCCAATGTGATGACCTGTAACCTTTCTGAAAAAACCAACATCCTGCTGACTAATAATAAGACAAACCTATAACCTTTCTGCAAAACCAACATCCTGTTGACATCAGCTGACCACACGAATATTGTGTCCTTGGCCTGCGTAAATGTTTCCCACTTACCCCTTTCTCTGTTACCCCTGTTATCGTATAAATTCAGCCTTGGGAAAAAATAAAATTGTCGCCTTGATCAGACTCTTGTCTTGGCATCCTTCTTTGTGTCTCTTGTCCCCCATTCTCTTCCAGGCACCCTCAGCACCCTCGTTGACACCTGCCCTTTCTTACCTCTAGCCATCCTCTTCCATATAGGAAAAGTAATCACTGCCCCCACAAGCAGAGCTCCAAGAACCACAGCAATAACACCAGCCATGATGGGGACCTGGGCTAAGGAAGCTCTAAGAAGGAAATGAAGGGAAACAGAGTGAAATTCCGACTTGCAGCTCTCTATCTTGACCCTGCTGTAGCTATCCCTGAGAACACTAACTCTCTCAAAACAGTGTTTATGTTCACTTCCAGTCCTTACCCCATCTCAGAACAATGGTTTCAGCCAGCCCCCCATGCCCCAAGATTCTGTGATTTACATGACATGTGTATCTGTGCTCTTCTCCAGGAGAGCCCACTTCAGGAAGGTTCATCCCCCGAAGGCCTGGTTTTGGACAGCTCCATATCTGAGGTTTGGCTTCCCCATCTCTTTCAGGTTAGGGTGATTACATCAGGGTAGAAGTTGAAGGCCCAGCACCTCAATGTGATTTTTTTGTTGGGTCTGACCATATGGATCACATGTATTTTAGGGGTGTCTGCAGGAAATTTAAGGTATTTAGCATTCTTCCTGTGGATCAATCAATGCACATGTAACTTTGTGTGAATAGAGGAGATTTATCTTGAAGGAGAGATGCCAACACCACCCAGCAACCTAAATCAGGATATTGATGGGGTAATCTGTTCCTTGGAATGTTTCAGAATCATGAACCAGAACAGAGGAGGAAATGCTGTATCTCCCTGAAGTAATATTAAATTCTGGTTCTGATTGGGAGGAAATTAAAGACTCAAAAACACTGGGATAGACATCAAAGGCATTATTCATTGACAGTGAACAGGCCTGAAAGAGATCATGATCCACAAATTAAGGGAAGAAATTGTTGCTTAATTCCCAGACTGAAATCTCCTGAGAGAATGAATGCTTAACACTAGGGAGACTCTCTTTCATGAAGATTCAGGAAAACCACAAGCTCTCATTGCACTTTGATGCAAGACAGAGTTAGTATTCCAGCTTCTCCCTGATGAGGGGAAATTCTCAGGGGACAGAAGCTCCAGTCTCAGAACAGGTGGAGCAGTGTGTGTTCTTGCCTGTTCTCAGCAAATATGCCTGCCCATATTCCAGCTCTGTGAAGAGTAAATCCACACAACTTCCCAACAGGTAAGTCTACAAAATGTGTGCAAAATCTGATGAATTCCACAATACCTAAGCATCAAAGCAACCTTGCCAACTGTGATCCAAGTCCTCAGGTCTTCATTCAGCCTGATATAATCATGGCCATTGAAGGCCATTTCAAAAAATCCATGACCGAAGTCACATTGAAGCAGGGTGTAGCAGCCATACCTACTCTTGATTGTGTGATATTCTGAGCAAGAACACACTATCAGCCACTCCTACAGGTCCCAACAGGTGACAGGCTTCTGCAGAGAATTTGTCCCTTCGATATGCCCTTTCTAAGTGGACTGATTTGGTATTAAAGTGGACAGAAATTCAGAAGAGTGTCCCATGGCTCTCTAGTGCCATGAATCACTTTTTCCAGGGGAAATACTTGAACATGGAAGTCAGGAACAACCCCATGGAGAGCTGGAAATGTGGGAATTCTGACTGGGGCTTGCTCACCAGTTGCATTGAAATTGTAGATTCAGAGCATTCTTTACAGTCACTCTCTGAATTCCTGATAATAGCCCAAAACAATGTCTGTGTTATTCTCCCAATACTCTGGTTTCTTTTGATCTACACATGGTGCACACTGCTCCATCCACTGAACATCTTTTCTGTTGTTGAATCTCTCAAATTGGTGTCATCCAGAAAACCAACACTGATGAACTGAGGATCAGGAAGCCCAGGCCAGGTGAAGAGAGTTTGGTAAAAGCCAAGAAAGTGTGTACCTAGGTATAATGAGTCTTCAGGTGTTAACCCCACACTAGGAACCTGTGATGCTCCACAAAAAAAGCCCCCAAGGATAGCTGGGATTAGGGAACAAGGTGCAAGGTTACGAAGTAATATAAAGAAGCAAACATAGGTTCTAGCTGGACAAGGGAGAAGACAGAGTTTCCTGATCCCCCACCCCTGTGGATGGAGTCTTTTGTTGCTAAAGTACTTTCCTTATGGACAACACCACTCAGCCTTTCAACTGGTTATCAGGACCAGCATACTTTGCATCAGCAGGGGGAGAGCCTTGGGAACAAATATCTTCATCTTGTCTCAAGAGTGGATACAAGAGACTCAGACGCTGCTATTGTGTGTTTGTTTCATAATCTTGAAAGGAGGAGCCTGATTGGTTTGTTAAGAATTTCCAAAGGTAGTGATAGAGGTCATTTGGGTTTAGTGATGGAAAGATAAATGCTAGGAATAGAAATTTCTAGGGCCCTTCCTTTACAGCTCCGATGTGCTGCCCCTAGTGAATTTCAGTCATTGATTCTTAGAATTCTTAGTCATCAATGGGCCTGATGATATCATGATGAATGAAAACCTGAGCACTTGGACCACAGTTGGCCAGACAGCTGAGATATTCAGACAACTGTGGGAGGGGTTAGATTATGCATAAAATATGAAAACTTACCTGGAGATTGAATGTGGGAAGTCACTCCTCTCACAGATGGACTATGGGAAGGAAATCTTGTTCAGATGAGGACAGAAAATGTTTCATGTGTTCTAAGACTGGAGCTCCTGTCCTCTGAGGATTGGTCCCAGAGGGCTAAACCTTCACTCAGGACAGGTCAGTATGTCAAATAAACAGCAAGTTCTTCCATTTACTTTGGGAATCATGATCTCTCTTAAACCTGTTCTAATGTCCATGCACAATGACTCTGTAGTCTGACTCCAATGTTTCTGAGTCTTTCAACTCCACTCAGTCAGTAAGTCCATATTCCTAAAGGGATATTCATCATCTCCTCTTTTCTGGTTCATGATTCTCAATTACCCCATCCATACCCTGAATTTTGGCTACTGTGTGGTGTTGGTACTCATCCTTCAAGCCAACTCTCTTGTCCCTTCATAAAAACGTAACTTGAGCACTAATGGAACCTCTGGAAGACTGAAAAAATGCCTTTTAAGTTTTGAATTGTTTTCCTCAGACATACTAAAAGTACATGTAAACCCTAGGGACAGACCTGACAGGAAAATCACCCTGAGGTACCGGGTGCTGAGGTGCTGAATGTCTCTCAAAATGAATCAACCCTAACCTTGCAGAGGTATGAGAGCAATCAGACCCAGGACATGGAGGTGGTACAGCATAGGCCTGCAGGGGATGGAACCTTCCATAGAAGAGCAGTGTGGTGATGCCCTGGGGAAGAGCAAAGATATAGAAGTCGTGTGAATCATGAGATGAGCCCATTACACCAAGATGTGGTAAGGATTGGGAGTGAGCACAGAGACTATAAAGAGGGAATGGGGATCTGTTGGATAACTAGAACAGGGTCGAGATGGAGAGCTGGAGGTCAGAGGCCTCATACTTGCTTTCTTTCCTTTCACTAACAAGAGCTGCCCCTGTGTACCTTCTCATTCATGGCTATTGTGACTGCTCTGGTTCTTAGAGCCCTGCTTATGGGAACAGTGGTGACTTTTCTGATAGGGAAGAGAAGTCCTAAAAGTAGGCAAATGATGGAATCATAATTCAAGTCTCCATGGGAATATCAAACCTGAGATGAGCATGTACCATGCCACATGATAACAGATTTCCTCTGCACAGTTGCTAATTTAGCCTGTGGTTTATGGGCTGACATCAACTCCATTGTGAAGCATGAAGAAAATAGTGGACAGATTCATAGCTGCAATGACAGAAGTGGCAGAGATGTGATGTTCAAGTTCTCAGAAGTCTGAGGAAAATTTCCTACTTAGAATAAAATCCCATGTGGCCAATTATCTCTTTATGTACAGTCTTCCATCATGTTTATTTGAATCTGCAGTCAGAGTTCTGGATACATATCTGAGATAAGAATCGGGAGATGTTTTGAGGCCCTCTGGATACTGCTGCTCCATGAGCTCTAACAAAAGGGTTTATTTCCAAGGGTAAAACAAGAGACAGCTGTGTTCACTCTTGCCAGTAATAACAGTGATGGCTATTCCCTGCACTACTTAGTACAGAAAGGAGCCCATGGAGAATCTCAGCCAGCCAATATCCCCTCATTTAGTTCTCTCTTCAATGGATTTGACATGGACTTAACTTTCTTTCCACTGGGAGATAAAGTTCCTAGGATATCCAGCTTTCTAATACAGCATTAAAAAGTGATACTCTAAAGGGGCCTGGTATTCAGGAGGAAGCCAAACTGAGGAGAGATCCCTGTGGTAGAGAAACTCTTGGAATTAGGATAGTGTGCAACTTCTTACCAGATTGTGTAATTGACTCAAATGACTCATGCACTGAGAAAAATTTGTAGAGAAAATATAGGCTCAGATCATTATGAATTCTTTGTTTGTTGTGATAAATCCTTTGTGGACAAGGCATAGGTTGTTTTGTGGAATCAAGTCAGGTCATGCAGAGTTCTCTCCTGAAGTATTTTTCATGGTTCTGTAGAGTCAGTGACTTATGGAGTGTGTGTGTGTGTGTGTGTGTGTGTGTGTGTGTGTGTGTGTGTGTGTGTGTTTGTGTGTGTATGTTTGTATAAAGGGAATTTCTTGTAATGACTTACAGTCTGCACTCCAACTAATCCAACACCTGTGAATGGGAAAACCAAGAAGATATTAGTTGCTCAGTCCCAGGAGGCTAGATGTTTCAGCTGGTCTTCTGTATAAGCAGAATCCTAAAGAAATGAGTTCCAACAGCTGTACTGGCAAGCACATCCAAGCAGATGAAGAATAGCCTTCCTCTCTCCTTTGTGGTTATATACATGGATATCATATTCCCCATAGGGACAGAGCACATACATTGCTTATGTTTGACATCCCAGTTAAAGAAATCATGGACCTTGACCACACTTTGCCTTTATTGCCCTTCTTTATCACACAATGACCACAGCTGCAAGAACCTGCCAGACACACTTGCCATGATGGAGATGGTAGGCTGAGGGGCACAGAAGGAATAGTGGTTTTTTTTTTACCTCTTTCTCTCAATCCTGACTCTGCTACAGTACTTTCAGGGGCTCCCACTTTCTCAGACGATGAGCTTTGTGATCATAGACAGTACTGTCCCTTCTCAGGCTGACAAGTTCAGTTAGCAGTGCATGACTCACATGACATGTACCTTGCCCCTCCCAGGAAGCCACAACCACAGCTGTCCACTAAATGAAGTTTCCATCCCTTACAGCCCTGGTCAGCACCAGTTCCAGGTCATGAGTGTGTTTGTTCCCATCCCTCTACCAGCTCAGGGTGAACACAGGGGCTAATACATCAGGCTAATTTTCTTAAATACACAAGTGTGTGTATCACAAGTGTTTGAAGGGGGTTCTTAAGAGAAAAATGGGTAAAATTAAGGCAATTAAATTTTATCCTGGAAAGCCAATAGTGCTCCCAGGACCATCCCTAAAGAGAAAGGAAAAGCTAGGCTGTAGGAAGGGTGCATGCTCCACAAAGCAACCCAAAGCATATATTCAGTAAATTATACGAAGAAATGTACAGAATCGGCATTAGCACACAAAGATAAGGACATTCTATGTCATAAAAAAAGAAAAAAAGGACTCTAAAAACAAACAAACAAACAAAAAACTGACTTCTGGTTCTCTCTGAGCACAGGCTCAAGAGACAGAACAATCCAGGAGTCAGACTTCCAATGTCATTATGTTTGCATAGGAAACAGTCCTGAGAGAGGTCACGTTTCCAAGGCAGATGGAAAGGAACTGCTACTTAATTGACAAGGTAAACTGAGCTGAAAGAAGTGTGATCTCTCTGGAGAGCTCCTCTCTCCTGTTGAGTCAGGATACCCATGATTGCGCTTTCCCTTTTATGCTACTCATAATAACTACTCAAGCTACCCACTTCTGAGCATGAAGCCTCAGGAGACTGGAGCTCCAATCTCGGAGCAGATGTGAGAGTTTCCTTCCTTACCTTCAACTTGGGGGAGGAGCATAGTATCAGGCTGTCAGAAATGCTGATGGAGAAGTAGCTTAGAGCTCCTATGACCTGCAAGCTGCAAGCAGAGAGAGACAATATTTTGCACTATGCTTAGTGTGCTCTTTGAAACTCCCAAGCCCTCCACTCTGACACACCTCACCCGTCAAGGCATATCTCCTAATCTTTCACAAATTGTCCCAACAACTGAAACAAAGCATTCATGTGATCCTATGGACTCCATCTGATTCAATCTACCACACATAGCATCTCTGGACAGCCACCAAGCAGCCACCTATCTTTTAGACTGTGAACGTTCCTGTGTTAGATACAGAAGTCGTGTCAACTACATGGCCATGCTATGTCCTTCACTCCTGTGGGATTTAAACACAAACTAAAGTGGAAACTAAATCATGTCCCAGGAGCATTCAGGTCCAGGGTCTTTACAATTTCCACAGCCTAGGGCCTAACTTGAGAATTAAATTCCAGGTTATTCCCTCAAGTTTTTGGTGTGGGAGACTTCTGTAGCCGGTCATACTCACCGTCTTTAGTTTGGAACTAGTGGTCTACAGGCTACCTCTCAAATTATTCAGGTTGTCTTTGTCTCCTGCTCCCATTATGCAGGCCCCTACTTCATCTAACCAGGCATTTTGCTCTTTTACTTGAGTTCAGTCAGTGTTGGTCCCGAACTTTTCATGATCTATTAAATTCTAAGACAACAAAACTAGGTTCTCAGAGGCTCTGACTGAACCCAATGATGTGTAAATACCTCATGGAGTATGAACTGGAAGCAGTGTAGACAATGAGACGCCAGCTCTACTCCTGGGAACCCAGGCAGGTTCGCTAGCTTGAAGAGGGATAGAGCTCACAGCTTGGAGAAGGGGTGGAAAAGAAAGCTGCACAGGACTGACCAGCAAGCAAACCCACAAGAGTTAGGTAAGGTGACAGTGGAAGGAAGGCTTGTTCGGTGGTATATCTCCTCAAGCCAATTCACTTCAGCTGTGACACTCACAGGCTTTGGTTTGGTTCTGATTTAGGGTCATCTTGCTTTAAAAGTGGAGTCATGAAGCATAGTGAACCTCAACGTAAGTAATGAGTAGAGGTCAAATCACGACAGTTTCCATTTCATTTCAGAAGCCTGACATCATGGATGCCCCTATCCTTAGAATTTTCTATGAGAGTGATATGGACAGGTGTGCGGGTAATAGAAAGATGAACTCCTGGGATCTTTATCAAGGAACAAGTTCCTTACCAAAATCCTTGTGCTGAGCATGTTTACATCATCTTTCTGCATCCATCCTGGGGGAGTGTTCAGCAATTCTCAAACATTTTGATGTCAGGATTTCTACATATGTAGGAAGTGAATGGACTTTGAGTAATTTTGCATATATCAATGTTTTCTCATCCATATTTACCCTGAACTGAACCAAGTATCTTGTGATGTTTGTTATATTGAAGGTATTATATCTGCTGGAATGAAAGAATGATATTTTAAAAGTGAGTTTATCGGATAAATGCAAATCAAAACAACCCAGAGATTCCACCTCATACCAGTAACAATGGCTAAGATCAAGAACTAAAGGGACAGTAGATGCTGGCAAGGATGTGGAGAAAGAGGAACACTCCTCCATTGTTGGTGGGATTGCAGACTGGTACAACTCTGGACATCAGTCTGGAGGTTCCTCAGAAAATTGGACATTGAACTACCTGAGGATCCAGCTATACATATCTTGGGCATATACCCAAATGATACTCCAACATATAACAAGGACACATGGTCCACTATGTTCATAGCAGCCTTATTTATATTAGCCAGAAGCTGGAAAGAACCCAGATGTCCTTCAACAGAGGAATGGATACAGAAAATGTGGTTTATCTATACAATGGAGTACAACTCAGCTATTAAAAACAATGACTTCAGGAAATTCATAGCCAAATGAATGGAACTAGAAAATATCATCTAACCCAAACACACACACACACACACACACACACACACACACACACACAGAGAGAGAGAGAGAGAGAGAGAGAGAGAGAGAGAGAGAGAGTAAGTATACACTTACTGATAAGTGAATATTAGCCCAAAATCTAAAATTCCCCAAAATACAATCCACAGACCACATGAAGCTCAAGAAGAAAGACGACCAAAGTGTGGATGCTTCAGTCCTTCTTAAAAGGCAGAATGAAAATATTCATAGGAGGAAATATGGAGACAAAGTTTGGAGCAGAGACCGAAGGAATGGCCATTTCAAAGCCTGCCCCAAATGGGAATAGAGCCCATATACATAAAGCCACCAAACCTATACTACATTACTGAAGCCAAGAAGTGCATGCTGACAGGAGCCTGATGTAGATGTCTCCTGAAAGGCTCAGCCAGAGCATGACAAATACAGAGGCGAATGCTAGCAGCAAATTATTGAACTGAGGGGAGGGTCCCAATTGGAGGAGTTGGACAAAGGATTGAAGGAGCTGAAGGAGTTTGCAGCCCCATAAGTACTACAATAGCAACCAACCAGAGCTCCCAAGGACTAAACCACTACCCAAAGACTAGGCATGGACTGACCCATGGCTCTAGCTGCCTATGTAGCAGAGGATGCCTTGTTGGGCACCAATGGGAAGAGAAGTCCTTGGTCCTACCATGGCTGGCCCCCCAGTGTAGGGGAATGTCAGGGCGGAGAGGCAAGATGGGGTGGATATTTGGGGAGGGGAAAGCCCTGGTAAAAGAAAGGGTAAGAAGATGGGATGGGGGTTTATGGACAGGAAACCAGGAAAGAGAATAACATTTGGAATGTAAATAAAAAGTATCCAATAAAAAAAAAAACTGTGAACGGAGTTCAAATAAAAAAAGAGAGGAACCTGAGAGACACAACCAGAGCACGTCAAATACAGAGGTGAACACTAGCAGCAAACCACTGAACTGAGAATGGGACCCCCACTCGGGGAATTAGAGGAAGGATTGAAAGAGCTGAAGGGGCTTTCAACCCCATAAGAACAACAATGCCAACCAATCAGAGATTCCAGGGATTAAACCACTACCCAAAGACTATATACATGGATTGACCCATGGCTCCAACTGCATATGTAGCAGAAGATGGCCTTGTTGGGTACCAGTGGAGGGGAAGCCCTTGATCCTGCCAAGGTTGGACCCCCAGGGCAGGAGAATGTTGGGTGGGGGACTGGTTGTAAGGGAGGATGAATAGGGGGAACACCCTTATGGGGGAGGGGATAGGAGGCTTTTAGACAGGAAACTGGGGAAGGGAATAACATTTGAAATGTAAATAAAGAAATATACCCAATTTTAAAAAAGACAGAAGTATGAAATTGATGTAGCTCAGTGAAAGCTAAGTTCAATCAGGAATAGAGATGTCTCAACTTTGCCTGTGGTAAATACACAGAATAAGGGTAGGGAGGGGGTTTATTCATGGCCCTGACCAGCTTACATTGTGGCTAGAGGAGACAGATACATATTACAGTCAGATATAGAAAGAAAAGCCACCATGTCTTGAAGCCACAGTGGAAGGAGGATACAGAACAAATATTATATGGCTCAGTACCACCTTGGATCATCTGTCTTATCCTATAGATAAAGAACAAGGAAGAAATTCTGATCGGTGTCTTTAACAGGTGACAGACTGAACAGTCCATGACATATTCAAACTGTCCTAATTCCCAGAGTTCTCCTCCTCCAGGGTTCTATCCTATGGTTCTCCCCCTTGAAACACACCAGGGGCCTTAACATGTTACTTTTTGATGCTGTAACAGAAAGATAGCCATCCTAGAAATTTTACCTCGCAATGGAAACTAATGAAGACTAGGTCAAACCTTTGAAGATAGAAGTAAATGAGTGATTTTGGGCTGGCTGAGATTCCCCCATGGGATCTTTTCGATATTACTATAAGTTCCTCAGGGATGACCCACCAGGATTATTACTGATAAGGCAGAACATAGGTGTCTCCTCTTTAACTACTGGAAATAAACACTTTTATTAGAGCAAATGGAAGCAGTAGGATCTAGAGGGCCTAAAGAATCTCCTTGTCCTCAACTCAGATAATTCCCATAACTGTGACTGCAGGTTCAGAGAAAGATGAGGAAACGTGATAGAAGAGTATACAGGAAACCAGATAACTGGAATCTGGGTATCTATTCTAAATGGGAAAGTTCCCTCTGACCTCTGAGAGCTGAGACAGGTCTGTGCCTCCTCCATCACTGCACTTATGGATCTGTCCATTGTTTCCTTTATGCTTCACAATGCAGTTGATATTACCACATCATCCCCAGGCTGAAACCTGCTGTCATGTGACAGGGCACACTCACAGCTTGTCCTGATCTTCCCATGAAGACACAAACTAAGACCCTGCCCTGTCTTTACCTTTAATCCTCCTCTTCCATATCAGAGAAGTCACCACTGCTCCTGTAAGCAGAGCTCCAAGAACCAGACAAAGAACAATAGCCATGACGGGGATGGTGAACTGAGGAGGCTCTGAGAAGGAAGGGAAGGGAAGCAAGAGTGAGGCCTCCGACCTCCAGCTCTCAGTCCTGACCCAGTTCCAAGATTCAGAATCAGCATGAGCCAGCACAGAGCAGGAGATGCTGAATCTCCCTCTGGAAATATGAACTTCTGATTCTGACTGGGTGGAAATAAAACACTCAGAAACACTGGGTCAGACCACAAAGTCATTGGGCATAGACAGTGAACAGGCCTGGGACAGGTGGTGATTCACAATGTAAACAGAAGGAACTGCTGCTTAATTAACTAACCTAACTGTCCTGAGAAAATGCTTAGCCCTCTGGAGACTCCCTCTCTCTGGTTGAATCAGGAAACCCATAAGCCCCCTTCCCCCTATTATACATGACTGAATTAATATTCCAGATGCTCCGTGTTGAGGGAGAATCCTCAAGGGTCAAGAGCTCCAGTCTCAGAGCAGATGGGGTAGTTTTTGTACTTAATTTTTCTCAGCAAAATCTCCTTCCCATAATCAACTCTTTGAGGAGGAACTCCAAGCATTTAAGCTCCAAATAATTCTCTACAAGTTGTGATAGTTTGACTCCTCATATACTTGTTTGGGCATCTGAGCTGCCATGGCAACTGTGGTCCAAGTCCTCAGGTCCTCATTCAGCATGATGTAATTGTGACCACTGAGGAAAAAGAATTTTCAACAAATGGGACTGGTTCAACTGTTTCAATATCTAATATCAGTCCGGTTGTTCCTCAGAAAATTGGACATAATACTACCTGAGGACCCAGCTATACCACTCCTGGGCATACACCCAAAAGATGCTGCAACATATAACAAGGACATATGATCCACTCTTTTCATACCAGACTTATCTATAATGGCCAGAAGCTAGAAAGAACCCAGATGTCCTTCAACAGAGGAATGGATACAGAAAATGTGTACAGTTACACAATGGAGTACTTATTCAGCTATTAAAAACAATGACTACTCTGCTCCCAAACCCCGTGGGAGAGAGACCTCACCGCCTGGTCAGGTGGGCACTCCTGAGGCTGCAGAGCGGAGGAGACCACCAACACTGCCCACCCCTGCCCACATTCCCGGCCCAAGAGGAAACTGTATAAGGCCTCTGGGTTCCCGTAGGGGAGGGCCAAGGAGCGGCAGGACCCCTGCGCCTGAGACACCGCCGGAACCTGAAGGAAACAGACAGGATAAACAGTTCTCTGCACCCAAATCCCGTGGGAGGGAGAGCTAAACCTTCAGAGAGGCAGACATGCCTGGGAAACCAGAAGAGACTGCACTCTGTGCACATCCAGACGCCAGAGGAAAACACCAAACGCCATCTGGAACCCTGGTGCATGGAGGCTCCCGGAAAGAGCGGCGCAGATCTTCCCGGTGGCTGCCGCCTCGGAGAGGACTTAGGCAGTACCCCACGAGCAAACTTGAGCCTCCGGACCACAGTTAGGACCAACTTTTCTGCTGCAAGTGACCTGCCTGGTGAACTCCAGACACAGGCCCACAGGAACAGCTGAAGACCTGTAGATAGGAAAAACTACATGCCCGAAAGCAGAACACTCTGTCCCCATAACTGGCTGAAAGAAAACAGGAAAACAGGTCTACACCACTTCTGACACACAGGTTTATAGGACAGTCTAGCCACTGTCAGAAATAGCAGAACAAAGTAACACTAGAGATAATCTGATGGCGAGAGGCAAGCCCAGGAACCCAAGCAACAGAAACCAAGACTACATGGTATCATCAGAGCCCAATTCTCCCACCAAAATAAACATGGAATATCCAAACACACCAGAAAAGCAAGATCTAGTTTCAAAATCATATTTGATCATGATGCTGGAGGACTTCAAGAAAGACGTGAAGAACTCACTTAGAGAACAAGTAGAAGCCTACAGAGAGGAATCACAAAAATGCCTGAAAGAATTCCAGGAAAACATAAATAAACAAGTAGAAACCCATAGAGAGGAGACACAAAAATCCCTGAAAGAATTCCAGGAAAACACAATCAAACAGTTGAAGGAATTAAAAATGGAAATAGAAGCAATCAAGAAAGAACACATGGAAACAACCCTGGATAGAGAAAATCAAAAGAAGAGACAAGGAGCTGTAGATACAAGCTTCACCAACAGAATACAAGAGATGGAAGAGAGAATCTCGGGAGCAGAAGATTCCATAGAAATCATTGACTCAACTGTCAAAGATAATGTAAAGCAGAAAAAGCTACTGGTCCAAAACATACAAGAAATCCAGGACTCAATGAGAACATCAAACATAAGGATAATAGGTATAGAAGAGAGTGAAGACTCCCAGTCAAAGGACCAGTAAATATCTTCAACAAAATCATAGAAGAAAACTTCCCTAACCTAAAAAAAGAGATACCCATAGGCATACAAGAAGCCTACAGAACTCCAAATAGATTGGACCAGAAAAGAAACACCTCCCATCACATAATAGTCAAAACACCAAACACACAAAATAAAGAAAGAATATTAAAAGCAGTAAGGGAAAAAGGTCAAGTAACATATAAAGGCAGACCTATCAGAATCACTCCAGACTTTTTGCCAGAAACTATGAAGGCCAGAAGATCCTGGACAGATGTCATACAGACCCTAAGAGAAAACAAATGCCAGCCCAGGTTACTGTATCCTGCAAAACTCTCAATTGACATAGATGGAGAAACCAAGATATTCCATGACAAAACCAAATTTACACAATATCTTTCTACAAATCCAGCACTACAAAGGATAATAAAGGGTAAAGCCCAACATAAGGAGGCAAGCTATACCCTAGAAGAAGCAAGAAACTAATCGTCTTGGCAACAAAACAAAGAAAAGAAAAGCACACAAACATAACCTCACATCCAAATATGAATATGACAGGAAGCAATAATCACTATTCCTTAATATCTCTCAACATCAATGGCCTCAACTCCCCAATAAAAAGACATAGATTAACAAACTGGATACGCAACGAGGACCCTGCATTCTGCTGCCTACAGGAAACACACCTCAGAGACAAAGACAGACACTACCTCAGAGTGAAAGGCTGGAAAACAACTTTCCAAGCAAATGGTCAGAAGAAGCAAGCTGGAGTAGCCATTCTAATATCAAATAAAATCAATTTTCAATTAAAACTCATCAAAAAAGATAAGGAAGGACACTTCATATTCATCAAAGGAAAAATCCACCAAGATGAACTCTCAATCCTAAATATCTATGCCCCAAATACAAGGGCACCTACATACGTAAAAGAAACCTTACTAAAGCTCAAAACACACATTGCACCTCACACAATAATAGTGGGAGATTTCAACACCCCACTCTCATCAATGGACAGATCATGGAAACAGAAATTAAACAGAGACGTAGACAGACTAAGAGAAGTCATGAGCCAAATGGACTTAACAGATATTTATAGAACATTCTATCCTAAAGCAAAAGGATATACCTTCTTCTCAGCTCCTCATGGTACTTTCTCCAAAATTGACCATATAGTTGGTCAAAAAACGGGCCTCAACAGGTACAGAAAGATAGAAATAATCCCATGCATGCTATCAGACCACCACGGCCTAAAACTGGTCTTCAATAACAATAAGGGAAGAATGCCCACATATACGTGGAAATTGAACAATGCTCTACTCAATGATAACCTAGTCAAGGAAGAAATAAAGAAAGAAATTAAAAACTTTTTAGAATTTAATGAAAATGAAGGTACAACATACCCAAACTTATGGGACACAATGAAAGCTGTGCTAAGAGGAAAACTCATAGCGCTGTGTGCCTGCAGAAAGAAACAGGAAAGAGCATATGTCAGCAGCTTGACAGCACACCTAAAAGCTCTAGAGCAAAAAGAAGCAAATACACCCAGGAGGAGTAGAAGGCAGGAAATAATCAAACTCAGAGCTGAAATCAACCAAGTAGAAACAAAAAGGACCATAGAAAGAATCAACAGAACCAAAAGTTGGTTCTTTGAGAAAATCAACAAGATAGATAAACCCTTAGCCAGACTAATGAGAGGACCCAGAGAGTGTGTCCAAATTAACAAAATCAGAAATGAAAAGGGAGACATAACTACAGATTCAGAGGAAATTCAAAAAATCATCAGATCTTACTATAAAAGCCTATATTCAACAAAACTTGAAAATCTACAGGAAATGGACAATTTCCTAGACAAATACCAGGTACTGAAGTTAAATCAGGAACAGATAAACCAGTTAAACAACCCCATAACTCCTAAGGAAATAGAAGCAGTCATTAAAGCTCTCCCAACCAAAAAGAGCCCAGGTCCAGACGGGTTTAGTGCAGAATTCTATCAAACCTTCATAGAAGACCTCATACCAATATTATCCAAACTATTCCACAAAATTGAAACAGATGGATCACTCCCGAATTCCTTCTATGAAGCCACAATTACTCTTATACCTAAACCACACAAAGACACAACAAAGAAAGAGAACTTCAGACCAATTTCCCTTATGAATATCGACGCAAAAATACTCAATAAAATTCTGGCAAACTGAATCCAAGAGCACATCAAAACAATCATCCACCATGATCAAGTAGGCTTCATCCCAGGCATGCAGGGATGGTTTAATATACGGAAAACCATCAACGTGATCCATTATATAAACAAACTGAAAGAACAGAACCACATGATCATTTCATTAGATGCTGAGAAAGCATTTGACAAAATTCAACACCCCTTCATGATAAAAGTCCTGGAAAGAATAGGAATTCAAGGCCCATACCTAAACATAGTAAAAGCCATATACAGCAAACCAGTTGCTAACATTAAACTAAATGGAGAGAAACTTGAAGCAATCCCACTAAAATCAGGGACTAGACAAGGCTGCCCACTCTCTCCCTACTTATTCAATATAGTTCTTGAAGTTCTAGCCAGAGCAATCAGACAACAAAAGGAGGTCAAGGGGATACAGATCGGAAAAGAAGAAGTCAAAATATCACTATTTGCAGATGATATGATAGTTTATTTAAGTGATCCCAAAAGTTCCACCAGAGAACTACTAAAGCTGATAAACAACTTCAGCAAAGTGGCTGGGTATAAAATTAACTCAAATAAATCAGTAGCCTTCCTCTACACAAAAGAGAAAGAAGCCGAGAAAGAAATTAGGGAAACGACACCCTTCATAATAGACCCAAATAATATAAAGTACCTCGGTGTGACTTTAACCAAGCAAGTAAAAGATCTGTACAATAAGAACTTCAAGACACTGAAGAAAGAAATTGAAGAAGACCTCAGAAGATGGAAAGATCTCCCATGCTCATGGATTGGCAGGATTAATATAGTAAAAATGGCCATTTTACCAAAAGCGATCTACAGATTCAATGCAATCCCCATCAAAATACCAATCCAATTCTTCAAAGAGTAGACAGAACAATTTGCAAATTCATCTGGAATAACAAAAAACCCAGGATAGCTAAAACTATCCTCAACAATAAAAGGACTTCAGGGGGAATCATTATCCCTGAACTCAAGCAGTATTACAGAGCAATAGTGATAAAAACTGCATGGTATTGGTACAGAGACAGACAGATAGACCAATGGAATAGAATTGAAGACCCAGAAATGAACCCACATACCTATGGTCACTTGATTTTTGACAAAGGAGCCAAAACCATCCAATGGAAAAAAGATAGCATTTTCAGCAAATGGTGCTGGTTCAACTAGAGGTCAACATGTAGAAGAATGCAGATTGATCCATGCTTATCACCCTGTACAAAGCTTAAGTCCAAGTGGATCAAGGACCTCCACATCAAACCTGATACACTCAAACTAATAGAAGAAAAACTAGGGAAGCATCTGGAACACATGGGCACTGGAAAAAATTTCCTGAACAAAACACCAATGGCTTATGCTCTAAGATCAAGAATCGACAAATGGGATGTCATAAAACTGCAAAGCTTCTGTAAGGCAAAGGACACTGTGGTTAGGACAAATCGGCAACCAACAGATTGGGAAAAGATCTTTACCAATCCTACAACAGATAGAGGCCTTATATCCAAAATATACAAAGAACTCAAGAAGTTAGACTGCAGGGAGACAAATAACCCTATTAAAAAATGGGGTTCAGAGCTAAACAAAGAATTCACAGCTGAGGAATGCCGAATGGCTGAGAAACACCTAAAGAAATGTTCAACATCTTTAGTCATAAGGGAAATGCAAATCAAAACAACCCTGAGATTTCACCTCACACCAGTGAGAATGGCTAAGATCAAAAACTCAGGTGACAGCAGATGCTGGCGAGGATGTGGAGAAAGAGGAACACTCCTCCATTGTTGGTGGGATTGCAGACTGGTAAAACCATTCTGGAAATCAGTCTGGAGGTTCCTCAGAAAATTGGACATTGAACTGCCTGAGGATCCAGCCATACCTCTCTTGGGCATATACCCAAAAGATGCCTCAACATATAAAAGAGACACGTGCTCCACTATGTTCATCGCAGCCTTATTTATAATAGCCAGAAACTGGAAAGAACCCAGATGCCCTTCAACAGAGGAATGGATACAGAAAATGTGGTACATCTACACAATGGAATATTACTCAGCTATCAAAAACAACGAGTTTATGAAATTCGTAGGCAAATGGTTGGAACTGGAAAATATCATCCTGAGTGAGCTAACCCACTCACAGAAAGACATACATGGTATGCACTCATTGATAAGTGGCTATTAGCCCAAATGCTTGAATTACCCTAGATCCCTAGAACAAAGGAAACTCAAGACGGATGATCAAAATGTGAATGCTTCACTCCTTCTTTAAATGAGGAAAAAGAATACCCTTGGCAGGGAAGGGAGAGGCAAAGATTAAAACAGAGACTGAAGGAACACCCATTCAGAGCCTGCCCCACAGGTGGCCCATACATATACAGCCACCCAATTAGACAAGATGGATGAAGCAAAGAAGTGCAGACCGACAGGAGCCGGATGTAGATCGCTCCTGAGAGACACAGCCAGAATACAGCAAATACAGAGGCGAATGCCAGCAGCAAACCACTGAACTGAGAATAGGTCCCCCATTGAAGGAATCAGAGAAAGAACTGGAAGAGCTTGAAGGTGCTCGAGACCCCAAAAGTACAACAATGTCAAGCAACCAGAGCTTCCAGGGACTAAGCCACTACCTAAAGACTATACATGGACTGACCCTGGACTCTGTCCCCATAGGTAGCAATGAATATCCTAGTAAGAGCACCAGTGGAAGGGAAAGCCCTGGGTCCTGCTAAGACTGAACCCCCAGTGAACTAGACTATGCGGGGAGGGTGGCAATGGGGGGAGGTTTGGGAGGGGAACACCCATAAGGAAGGGGAGGGGGGAGGGTGATGTTTGTCCGGAAACCGGGAAAGGGAATAACACTTGAAATGTATATAAGAAATACTCAAGTTAATAAAAAAAAAAAAAGAAAAAAAAAGAAAAAAAAAAGAAAAAAAAAAGAAAAAGAAAATTGGACATTGAACTGCCTGAGGATCCAGCTATACCTCTCTTGGGCATATACCCAAAAGATGCCCCAACATATAAAAAAGACACGTGCTCCACTATGTTCATCACAGCCTTATTTATAATAGCCAGAAGCTGGAAAGAACCCAGATGCCCTTCAACAGAGGAATGGATACAGAAAATGTGGTACATCTACACAATGAAATATTACTCAGCTATCAAAAACAACAGCTTTATGAAATTCGTAGGCAAATGGTTGGAACTGGAAAATATCATCCTGAGTGAGGTAACCCAATCACAGAAAAACATACATGGTATGCACTCACTGATAAGTGGCTATTAGCCCAAATGCTTGAATTACCCTAGATGCCTAGAACAAATGAAACTCAAGACAGATGATCAAATGTGAATGCTTCACTCCTTCTCTAAAAGGAGAACAAGAATACCCTTGGCAGGGAAGAGAGAGGCAAAGATTAAAACAGAGACTGAAGGAACTCCCATTCAGAGCCTGCCCCACATGTGGCCCATACATATACAGCCACCCAATTAGACAAGATGGATGAAGCAAAGAAGTGCAGACCGACAGGAGCCGGATGTAGTTCTCTCCTGAGAGACACAGCCAGAATACAGCAAATACAGAGGCGAATGCCAGCAGTAAACCACTGAACTGAGAATAGGACCCCCGTTGAAGGAATCAGAGAAAGAACTGGAAGAGCTTGAAGGGGCTCGAGACCCCATATGTACAACAATGCCAAGCAACCAGAGCTTCCAGGGACTAAGCCACTACCTAAAGACTAAACATGGACTGACCCTGGACTCTGACCTCATAGGTAGCAATGAATATCCTAGTAAGAGCACCAGTGGAAGGGGAAGCCCTGGGTCCTGCTAAGACTGAACCCCCAGTGAACTAGACTGTTGGGGGGAGGGCAGCAATGGGGGGAGGGTTGGGAGGGGAACACCCATAAGGAAAGGGAGGGGGGAGGGGGATGTTTGCCCGGAAACCAAAGAATTATTATTAAGTATTAAATAAATTAAAAAAAAAAACAATGACTACGTGAAATTCTTAGACAAATGCATGGGACTAGAAAATATCATCCTGAGGGAGGTAACCCAGTCACAAAAGAACACACCTGGTGTGCATTTACTGATAAGAGTATATTAGCCCAAAACCTTGGAATACCTAAGAAAAAAAATCCACAGATCATATGAAGCTCAAGAAGAAGGAAGACCAAAAGGTGGATGCTTCATTCCTTTTTAGAAGCGAGAATAAAATACTCACAGGAGGAAATACAGGGACAAAGAGTGGAGCAGGGACTGAAGAAAAAGTCATCCAGAGACTGCCCCACCTGGGGATCCATCCCATATGCAGCCACCAAACCCAGTCACTATTGTTGATGCCAAGAAGTGCTTGCTGACAGGAGCCAGATATGAGTTTCTCCCGAGAGGCTCTGCCATAGTCCTACTGATACAAATGAGGATGTTTGCAACTAGCCATTGGACTGAACAAGAGAACCCCAATGGAAGAGTTAGAGAAAAGACTGAGGGAGCAGAAGGGGATTGTAACCCCACAAGAAGAACAAGAATATCAAACAACCAGACCCAGTGAAAAATCCCAGTTACTAAACCACCAACCAATGAATGCACATGGAAGGACCTATGACTCCAGCTGTATATGTAGCAGAGGATGAGAGTGACCAGCGGCAATAGGAGGGTTAGGGTTAGGGTTAGGGTTAGGGTTAGGCCTTTGATCCTGTGAAGGTTCATTTCCCCAATGTAGAAGAATGCCAGGATGTTGAGTTGGAAGTGGGAGCATCCTCACAGAAGCAGGAGGAGGCAGTATGGATGGATGGGTGGAAAGGGCATAACATTTGAAATTTAAATACATTAAATATCCAAGAAAAATAAAATTTAAAAAAAGAAATAACAAATAGGAAACAGGGGACACTTTATATTATAGTAGAAACATCATAGGGTTCTTAGGTATGTTGCAAATACCTACTTGGTGGGCAGGATGAAATACCCACTGTGTGTGGCAGGGGTTGTACGGTTTCCCTTTAAACAAGCATTGTTCACTTAGGGACTTTGCTTTTGTGAAGGTTCCTGGAATGTTTTTCACTCTATGTGAATGAGGAAGTCCATTTTGGCAGACACACAGGTGTGGCAGATTAGCATGAGCCAGGGGACCTGAAATGCTGTGGTCCCATGCGTGAAGATGGTTCTTTTACTAAGTACTTACTTTATTTATTTACATCCCAAATGCTGCTCCAACTCCCCAGCCCCCACTCCCACCATCTCTGCTGGTTAGGTGCATGAGGATGGCTCTTGATCCTGCATAATGACCCATGTCACTCTGGGTCCTGCCTTTGTTTGGAATGGTGGAACGGGATCCTCCACTCAGTGACGGGAGCTGTGTGGGCTGGTTTTGTGTGTCAACTTGACACAATGTGGAGTTGTCACAGAGAAAGGAGCCTCCCTTGAGGGAATGCCTCCATGAGACCCAGCTGTAAGGCATTTTCTCAATTAGTGATCAAGTGGGGGGATGCCCAGCACATTGTGGGTGCTGCCATCCCTGGGTTGGTAGTCCTGGGTTCTATAAGAAAGCAAGCTGAGCAAGCCAGGGAAAGCAAGCCAGTAAACAGCACCCCTCCAGGTCCTCTGCATCAGCATCTGCCTCCCCAGTTCCTTCCCTGTGTGAGTTCCAGTCCTGACTTCCTTAGGTGAAAAACAGCAATGTGGAAGCACAAGCTGAATAAACCCTCTCCTCCCCAACTTGCTTCTTGGTCACGGTGTTTGTGAAGGAATAGAAGCTCTGACTAAGACAGGAGCTGCAGGGCTTTCAGACTGCACTGCTCCCGTTATCCCTTCTCTACCCACCATTCCTCTGACTGACCCATGGTTTAGGTTTTACTGCTATGAAGAGACTCCATGACCAAGCCAACACGTATAAGGACAGCATTTAACTGGCGCCAGCTTAGTTTCCAAACATTCAGTTTCTTATCCTCAAGCAGGAACCGTGGCAGCATTCTGGCTGGCATGGTTCTAGAGAAGGAGCTGAGAATTCTACATCTTGTTCCAAAGACAAACAGGAGAAGACTGGCTCCCACGTGGCTAGGAAGAGGGTCTAAAGGTCACACAGTGACACACTTACTCCAACAAATCCATACCAACTTCAACAAGGCCCGACCTCCCTATTGTGCCACTCCCTAAGTCAAGGATATCCAAAACACCACAGACTGTATCATGGGAATATGTCCCTCATTCTATAAAACAACAAAGTAAAGGTTGTTGATTTAACTGAAAGTAATGACAGCAGTCTCTAGGAGCCCAGTTCTGTATAGTAAGATGTAAAGAAAACACAGAGATTGTGAGCCTAGAGTTGGCCAGTGCTGACAGCCAGACTCTCCCCTGAGCCAGATACCCAATAGGTGAAAAAAATCAGGAGGGGTTCAGGGCAGGAACCTGCCTGGCTGAGATAGCAGGAGGCTCTGGTTGGCAAAGAGCAAAGAAACTTCTTACCTTGCACCCTTGCTCAGCTCTGCCGAGGATTTTCCTCTGGACTCCCTCCTGTGTCCGATGTCACATTTATGTGAGACTTGGAAGACAGCACATTTCTTCAGTGCACTGCAAAGCGATGCAGGGTGGGCAGGAAGGAGAGCAACCACAGCAAAGGGAGCCACTGGCTTCAGAGGAGAGGGAAATGGTCATCACCATGACTGCTGGGTCAAGGCAGCGGCTGCACTGCTATCGTTTTAACTTACACTCTTGACTCCAGTGAGGTTGAATGTTTTCCCTAAAATGCCCCAGTGCGAGTGACGGGGATCTGTGGCACTGGGTAATGGAAAAATTACCTCCTGGGAGCAGCATCTCTAGTGTCCTGATTCCCCACCTGAGATCCAGGCCTGGAGCCTGTTATCCTTGAGCAGTATCTGGGGACACATTGCTTCAACTGATATCTGTCCTCATGGTTCTTCTAACAACATCCTTCTGAGTTCAGGCTGGATGCCAGGAAGTCAGCTTTCTCAAATTAGTTGGCATCGGGATCTTTACATTGGCCTAGAAGTTACTTGGATTTTCAAAATGGCTAATATCAAAAACTCAAGTGGCAGCACATACTGGTGAGGATATGGTGAAAAGGGAACATTCCTCCATTGATGCAGGAAATGAAAACTTGTAAAAATCACTCTGGAAATCAATCGGGCAGTTTCTCAGAAAAATGGAAAGACCCAAGTCCCAGCTAAACCACTCTTGGGTCTATACCCAAAAGATGCTCCACCATAACCCCAAAGACATGTGCTCTACTATGGTCATAGCAGTTCTAGTCATAACAGCCAGAAACTGGAAGCAACCCAGATGTCCCTAAAAAATGGATACAGAAAATGTAGTACATTTACACCGTGGAATACTATTCAGCTATTTAAAGCAAGGACATCGTGAATTTCATTGGCAAATGAATGGAACTAGAAAATATCATCCCGAGTGAGGTAACTCAGGTGCAGAAGGACATTCATGGTATGAACTCACTAAACTGTGGATATTAGCCAAAAGGGTTTAGAACACCCAGGATATACCCCCTCAGACCCAAAGAAGTGAAACAAGAAGGAAGGCCTAAGTGATAATGCTTGAGTCCCAATTAAAAGGGTGAACTAAACGGTTATGGGAGGCCGAGAGAGGGAGTAAGGAACCTGGGTGAATAGGGGGAAGGGAAGGGGGGAAATGGGGCAGGATAAGGCATGAGGAGAGACAGGATAGAGGCCCAGAGGGCCAGGAGAATGAATAAAAACACGAAGCTGCTGGGGATAGGGGTGCAGGATTATTGAGGAAGTCCCAGAGATCCAGGATGAGGGAGGCTCTCAGGAGTCAGTGCAGGTGACCTTAGGGAAAATGCCCAACAGTGGGGATAAGGAACCAGAAGAGACCACATCCAGTAGACAGACAGGATGTGCAGTGGAAGAATGGGGACATTAACCCACTTACAAAACGTATGACCCCAAATTGGTCCCATCTAAAACGAATGAAGGACAAAGATGAAGCAGAGACTAAAGCAATGGCCAAAGAGTGACCAGCTCATCTTCAGGCCCATCCCATAGGCAGGCACCAGTCTCTCGCAGTATTAATGATGCTATGTTGACCTTGCAGACAGGAGCCTAGCATATCAAACCTCTGGGAAAAACTGCCCAGCAGCTGACTGAGACAGACGCAGATACACACATTAGACAAACATTGTACAGGACACTAATGGAGAAGTTAAGGGGAAGGACTGAAGGCCCTCAAAGAGATTGCAACCCCACAGGAAGACCAAGAGATCAACTAACCTGGACACTTGGGAGCTCCTGGAGAGCCAACCATCATACACTGCTGGCTCGAGGCCCCCAGCACATAGGTAGCTGCCTTGTCTGACCTCAGTGGATGAGCCTAATCCTGACGAGACTTGATCTACCAGGTGAGGGATACAGGGTTGGGGCTGCCCTCTCAGAGGTGAAGAGGAGGAAAGATTGCTGGGAGGAACCCTGCAAGGGTGGATTGGAAGAGGAAGCAGCATTTAGGATGCAAATAAATATTTATAAAAAGAAAGGAAAAACAAAGATGGGTTTCAATAGTAAGTATATGGATGTCAATGCGTGCTCGCCATGTTAAGGACTCAGAATTTTGAGACGTTTGCTTTATGAAGATATTATTAGTTGGTTGTATGCAATCTATTTCAAGAGAGAAAGAGCTATTTTCCAAATTACATTGATACGATAGATAATAACTAGAACGTTAACTTCTGTGCATGTCCTCACCTTTTCCATTTGTATATCCTTGCTTAGCTTTCTGGATCTTTTGAAAAAATCAGGAATGTACGTGTCCACAAAAGTATGTCGGAGGAATGATCTATACACATTCGGTTTTCAGTCCGCCACCTCCACCTTGTGTTTGTATGCGAGTATTACAGCTGCCCTTAATGGCCAGAAGAGGGCGACAGAACCCGTGAACTTGGAGTTTCAGGGACTTGTGGTTTTGGGAAGCCTGGGGCTTATAACCCCATAAGAAGAACAATATCAACCAACCAGACCCCCCCCCCAGAGCTCCCAGGGATTAAACCAACATCCCAAGAGAACCCATGGATGGAACTATGGCTCCATCCGCATATGAAGCAGAGGATGGCTTTGTCGGACATCAATGGGAAGAGAAGCCCTTGGTCCTGTCAAGGTTTGATGCCCCAGTGTAGCAGAATGTCCGGGCAGGGCGGTGGGAGGGAGTAGGTGGGTGAGGGAGCACCCACATAGAAGCAGGAAGAGGGAAGTGGGAAAGGGGATAACATTTAATATGTAAGTAAAGTAACCGATGAAAGAAAAAGATTTAAAAAAATTTTTTTAGGGGTTGGGGATTTAGCTCAGTGGTACAGCACTTGCCTAGCAAGTGCAAGGCCCTGGGTTCGGTCCCCAGCCCCGAAAAAAAAGAAAAAAAAAGAATACTCTGGTCCAGAAGAGGCGCCAGTGTTTCTCGCTGTTGAACCCTCTGTCCATACCAAGGAGGATTTGTTTGCATGAACATCTTCAGAGGTTCAGTGGAGTGTGGTTTATTTGTTTTGTTTTTCTTTTTGTTGTTTTGTTTTGTTTTGTTTTGTTTTTGATACAGAGTATCACCACGTATCCCTGCCTGATCTGGAACTAGCTATGTAAACCTGGCTGGCATTCAGCACTGAATAATACACCTGCACCTTAACCCAGTGTTCTAGGATTAAAGGCATGAGTTCTAGCTCCGGCTCACCGTGCATCTTTACCTCGACACTTCGGTAAAGTGGCACAGATGGCGTTTTTCAAGGCTTTTTAACCGTGAACCTGAGGCGTCAACGAACTCTTCACAGTCTGCTTCCTTCCTGTCCGCCATTCTATTTCTGCTTCCTGGAGCCCACCCCACACCCACCCATTCCCCATTCCCTCACTAGCTACCTAAGCTCTGCAGGTATTATAAATGAAACCCACATATATCAATCATCAAAGCTGGCATCCGCAAAGGAAAGAAATACACAATATTCACTTTTCTGGGTTTGGATTCCTTCAAAACGATTGTTTCAACCATTTCCTAACATTTCATAATCTTTTTCCCAAATGAAGTATTTATTTGAAGTAAAATTTATTATTTCATCTGCTTTATTTCTTCATTCATTTCCTACTTTATTCTCTCATAAATTATATCAACACTGTTGTTTTGCCTCCCTCCTCTCCTTCCAGTCCCTACCCCTCACCTACCTTGCCTCTCTCAACAAACCAAAGATCGGTAAAGACTAAGAAAGGAGACCAATGAGGCATTGCAAAGCTACCTATGCAAGCACACCATCACTGTCCGTTGAGTCCTATTATACTCTCTCCAAACATCACATGTCCTGCCACAGGTCTTGCCTCAGCAAAACACCAGGGGAGTCTGCATGAAATGGCATATCCAGAAACTTCCACTTCAGTTGCACAAGGCCAGTTGCACAAGGCCTTTGGAGGCCTCTGACTGCAGGAGTCTCCATAGTATTGTCATCCTGCGTAAGGTCAAAGATTGCTGTCTGGCAGCCCTGAAGAAACTAGGCTTGGCCATCCATCCATAATAAGTCACCTAAAGAGACAAGGACTGTGAAAAGAACTGGAGCCTCACTGGAAAGGTAAGCTGTGAGGGAAAATCTGCAGGACAATGAATCCAGCTAGATTTCAGTCTTAATGACATGTAATGTCCCCTAGAAATGACGACAACTGGAGAACAAGTGTTCAAAAATTTGAGCTGATAGAGGACATTTCTCAATCAAAGTACCACAGGACATATCTGTAAACTTCACAATCAACAACAACAACAACAAAAAAAAAACAAAAAAAACAAAAAAAAAAAACAAAAAAAAAAAACAAACCCTTGATTTTGAACACGCCTTCTTTTAAGATCAATTTTTATCCTTTTTTTTTACATGAAAGTCAATGTATGTATGAGGAAATACACAGTAACACATGGTATACTAGATGTCCCAGTAGCTGGAGCAAGAGGTGTTTGTGAACCACCTGTTGATAGTGCTTGGAACTGCTAACCCAACAAGCTTATAGTAGCCACTCATTCAACTCTATGACCCCAGGGACACAATTTTGGAACCCAAGACATGAAACACGACCGGGCAGATGATTGACCCCCCCAAAACTTACTGAGGACTAAATCTCAGGAGCAGGGTGTGGCTGCCTAAAGACGGACCAGGAACAAGAACATAGTGGGGATTGTCTCTCTCACATGGACATGTGGGACATCCTATTTATTCCCAGGTAAGAGACCTTGTCCCACAAGTTTTAGGACCCCTGGCATACCTGAGACACAGCACTGAACCTCCGCACAGGAAAAGAAATCTGAGTCACAGATTACCTTATACCTTGGGTAGTCAGAATGGAGAGAGCATCTCAGGTACAGGAAGTCCTCCTCATCCAGAGTTCCTGCTGCATCCCAACTCTGAGCCCTACGAAAGTCACAGATACACATGCATGGAAGCTGCCCCATGCCACACCCCAAACTAGGGCACCACAATTAGGGGCCAATATCTCATCAGGACCAAGGAATGATGATTGTGAAGACATGGATGTGACAAAGTAAGTCCACATCTGCATAGGACCCAAGAGAGTGAAAAGGTATAGGGTGACTGGATCCTTACTCTGAACTGTAGAATCATGATAATTGAATTCACAAGGTAGATGGTCTGTGTCCTTTAGGTCTACCATGCATACAAGGAGAACTGTGCTATATCTTCATTTGGAGGTTTAAGCAGGGATCATATTGGTGTCATGGAAGGACAATGAGTTCATGTCTGGGCTGGGACTCATGAGACACATTCCAGTACCACATTATCATTCTCAGCTCATGCTGTTTCTAATCTAGACTCTCTGAAGGCACAGTCTCCATGACTAATGACAGAGCACCCAACTTGCATCCCAATGTCCTTTTTCTCCCTTAGATCCTTGTGATCTAATATAAGCAGAAATCCAAGGCTTAGTGTAAATATCCTGGAACCGCCAAAGAAAACATCACATTGTGGCACAGTAAATAAGACTACAAGGACCCCAGAATCAGGGACCAGAAATAGACATAGTCCTCACTTCCCCATTCCTAATTTGATTCTGTCTACCATACCTGCATCTGGGATTGGAGCCAGAGGATATTGTGAACAGAAGAAGGAGACAAGGATCCACGTAAAGGAACTCATCCCCAGATACTGCTCCCAGGATACCAGGCCTAAGACCTGGCTCTAATTGAAGAAGCACTGCTCTAGAAATGCTGCTCCCAGGAGTTACTCTTTAGACTACTGAACCAACCACACACTCTGTCCTTCCCACTGGAAACATACTACACCTTCCGCCCTTCTTCTCATCCACACAGCTCCTCAAATTGCAAGGGCAATGACCCTGAAGCTAGTAGCGTGGGGTCATGAGTCTCGGGAGGAAGGATTGAGAATGAATCTTCAGAGAAGACTTGTCTCTATTTGCCCCACCACATCCTCCCTGTTCCACCTGTTGGGTAGCACCTGAGTTCCCAGAGCATCCTGCTCCCCCCTAGATTCAAGCCTCAACAAGGTGTGGTAGGAGAATGGGGTCTTACCACATAACTTCCCAAGGCTTACAATCACTGCTGTGTGTCTATACCCTCTTGTCAGATGTGGGCCTCATGTAGAAGCTATGTGGATGGTACTCAGTTTGCAGAATTCCACAGAAACAGGACTGAGTCACTGGGACCCTTAGTACATAAGGAGAGGCAAAGGGATTAGAAGGAAAAGGCTCAAAAAGTCCTGAAAACCACAGGAGGTATTGAAGAAAATTTGAGAAAATTGCTCGACTTCTACAACCATAGCTCTGCAGGTGAGTGACCCCAGTTTAGAAGTCAGGACCCCTCCTTATCCCAACAGACAGAACAAAGCCATCAATTTCACACTACTTAAGGGCAAGGCTCCATCAAATAGACTTGTGGATACTCTGGAACATGAAGGGACTTAGTGACCTCAACAGGTTTGACTGCACTTGAGTCGGAAAGGGTTGATGGTGTGGAGGAGGCAAGACTGACATTGTGTGTGGTATTGGCAGGCAGATATTCTGACCTGAATGCCAGGACTAGGATATCATATTCTGAAGAATATGCATGGCTGTGAATTGTCCACAAAAGGGTGCTATCCATGAAGGTGCTATGAATGGGCCTACCCTAGTCACATGAGCTCCTAGACTGAAGAAAGCGGGACAGCTCAGGTGCTCAGGCACCAGAAAGACTATGGTGACTTGGCCCACAGCTGAAGAGTTACCAGAAGGGAGGTGGATGGTGAGTCCCACACAAATGCATGGAGATGCTCCACACAAGGCCGGGGATTCAGTAGGAGATGTCTCTGCTCACAGATAAGGGTGGCAATGAGGAAATCCCTCCATTTTCTCTCCAACTGGGGTTCAAGTATCCTAAAAAGAAGGACAATGTGATAACCTTAAATACTGATTCTGTCTCTCATCTAAGAGGGAAGAGGTCTCCAGGGGTTTCTGATTCAGCATGAGGAACTCCCCAAGGGGATCACCCTTCCCCAAGAAAGTGTCTACCAGCCCATCTGTCACAAGCAATTCCCTTCAATGTGCATTCCAGGTTGAACCATGACCTCTCAAAAGCCTGAGTTCTGACCAATCACAATGCATTTAGAGTTTTGACTCTAGCGTGACCATGTCTTTCTGAATCACCCACTCAGAACCAGCAGTCTGTTAGTCCTAGAGGGAGAACCAGAGTCATCTGCTCTGTGACGGCTTATGATAATTCACAAACTTTCCAAGGAATAGAGTATCCAGAAAATGAGTCAGAGTCTGCACTCTCCTCAATCCCAGACTACAACATGACTGACGTTCCAGTTCTACTCCCCAAACTTACCCGAAGACACATAGAACCCATCAGATCAGACCTGCAGGTGATGTCACTCCTAACTGTTCAGCTCACACTCGGCAGGCAAAAGGATGGGAACAACCATAGCAAGGACATGGAGCTGATAGACCCCAGTCCTGGAGAGGAGTGAACCTTCCATAAGTGGCAGCTGTGGTAGTGCTTTCTGGGGAGGAGCAAAGATTCCAATGTTATGTGAACCATAAGGGGCTGCCTGAACCCCACACCCTGAGATGTGTAAGGACTGGGAGTGAGCACAGAGCCTAATCACAGCGACCATGGGACCCATTTTAAAGAAGCTGAGCAAAGTCAGGACTGAGCTAAAATCAGAGGTTCTTCGGCCAACCATCTCTATCAAGGCAATTGTTCTCACCCTGATCCTTAGGTCTGTCATTATGTGATCTGTTGTGATGGTTCATAAGAGGAGGAGTAAAGGTAAGGAAGGGGTAGGCTATGAAAACTAGTCTCTCTGGGGATTCGAAGTATGAGCTATGGGCAAGATCTGCCCCATAAGATAAAAGAGGTTTGTACACACAGAAACTTACTGCTGGGGCCTGCACATGGGGATTTACTCTACTGTAAAGAAAAGCCTTGATGGATTCATCATTCTGATGATGGAGGTAATAAAGAACTGATTCTAAGCAGAGGTTATGCTGGAGGTCCCCATGGATAACAGAAATCCAGGAGGCAGCTAGTTAGTCCTCTTAACATACAATCCCACATTCTGTTTTCTTGTCCTCCCCTGAGTCTACAGTTACACGTCTGGAAACTTCTCTGACATAAAGGCTAGGGGACTCCTCTGGACTACAATGAATCTGTTGTCTCACAAAATGTTTCCTTCCCAAACATGAAATATAAGGAGCCTATGCTCAGGTCAACAGTAAGTACTGAGGGGGCCGGATATCTTGAGATTCACGGTAGAACAGACAGGAGCCTATGGAGGAGCTCAGGCTAACATTAATCCATCTCCTGCCACGTTTCCTAAGCTCATGGTTCATTTGGTCCCAGTCATGACCAATGACTAAGATACAAATGTTCCTGTCAACGTTTTATGACAATGTGACCATGAGGGGGCTATGGACTTAGGGGGAGTCCTAGAATGAGGCCATGAATTATCCTGACTCTCAGGACAGGAACAGTTTGAGCATGTGATGGGCTCCTCGAGTGTCACCACACAGAGACACTGATGTGAGTTTATTCCCTGCGCTTTTATTTTACAAGATGGGAGATCTGCCTTGTGTCAGAATGAGCCATTGAGGATGTTCAGGTTTCCCCTTTCCCATGCTACTTCCAAAGCTCCTGTGTTTTCTCTCTGCAATACCTCTGTCACTGTCTCCAAGTATCTGTCCTCTTCCATCAGCACAATGTTATCAAGAGAGGAACCAAGGATGGTTCAGAGCACTGAACCCTCCTGCTGACCTGTGCTGTTTCCCAGCCATCTCTCCCTCCCTCCCCCTTAAAGGGGTCTGGCAGTGCCCCCTTTAAGAACTCTGGACTTTTCCCTCCTGCTTTATAAAATTTCCTTTTATTATTTGCTAATAAGGTGCACGATTCTTGCCACCACAAACTGCTTCTAATGTTTTTATCCAAGTCACCATAGCTTACCCATGGCATATTTTTCCATGTGTGTCCATGTGTCCCAGCCCCATCCAGTTTTGCTTCGTGCTTCTACAGAGAGTTAGACAGGTGTTCAGTGCTGCACACAAGGCAGGTGTCACTCTACTGTTCTTAGAACAGGGAAAAGGAAAAAAAGAAGTCAGTGACTGTTGCCTACCCATCAAGTTCACCTGTAGGTTCATAACATGAAGGTTAGCTTTAAGTATAGGACAGAGAGGAGTATTCCAGGTATATTCTATATCATTATCTGTATTTCTTTACTAAGAAGTTAAAGGTTTTGAGCCATCATTCACTGCCTCTGATCACTATTGTATAACATTCCCCAGTTCATTCTCCTGCGTCTTGTGAACCTGTGTCTTCCCTTCCATCATAGATCTCTGTGGTCTTGAGCTCCTGATCCTCCTGTCTGCCACTCCCAAGTGCTGGGTTTGCTTGGGTATGTCATGACAACTCACCTGATATGATCTGAAGTATGACTACTCATCTGAGTTGAGACAAGATTGCAATAACTTTTCAAAGGAGGTTGGTAAAGAGGGAGTGTTTAGTTGCCCTGTGAATTTTTCTCATTGTTTTTGCCCTTGGAAAAATGAATCTCCTCAATCTTAGGAAGGCCTTAAAACCCTCTGCTCCCCAATCATTAGGATTACAGTAAGGCACCATCGTGTTCTGCTACATTAGAAGAATTCTGTTAGAGAATTTTTTTAGCATTAAAGAATATTTTATATTGTCTTAGGGTTTCTATTGCTGTAAAGAGACACTGTAATAGTCTTATCTTCATGGAATCCATGCCAATTTAAAAGAATCAAAGAGAAATTAGGATTCCCTGGTCTTACATACATAAATACGACTTAGTTCTTAAGAATGACACCACAGCACTTTAAATCAACGGTGCTCGACAAGAAGGTTGCCACCACATTGGCAAACCTCTGTAACCAAAGTGCTTTCAGTGTGATCAAAATACAAATTACAGTTATGAAGTAGCAACAAAAATAATTTGATGGTTGGCGGGGGGATTTCAACACTACATGAGGAACTGTATAAAAGAGTCCCAGCATCAGGGAGGTTGAGAACCACTGCTTTGGATCACACACTGACTAACATTTGCCAGCAGCAGTGGGAAGGCGAGTAATAAGAGATCAGAAAACAAAACAGGTTCTCACTAGGGAATCGCTGAAGCTTCTTGCAAGACTCACAAAAGGGAAACCTCACCTACAGTCCAACTTACGGATTGCTGGAGCCTGACAAGTCAGAGCAGCATTTTCAGCCCTGGGCACGAAGCTGGTGACCAGAACTGAATCGTGATCAGCCGGGACTGAACTCAGAGACCCAGAACTGGAAGTGACATGAACAGAGGTTTAAGATAACCTCCTCACAGAACCGTACGGCAGTCAGTTTGCACCTCCCCTCACTCACAGGTAGTGGATCTCATCCCAAGATGCTGATTCAAGGACCTGCCTAAGTAACAATTATTTCCCCAAGATGTGAATCCTCCACCTGCTTCCACACTGGGCTCCTGGAGCTCTTCTTCCTGCCCACCCTGAACTCCTGTGCAATATACCTAGAAATGTATTGTCTTCCTCCTACAACATAAAAAGTATAAAAATTCACTCATTGTCCACCAGTACGTTCCCCTGTTGACTACAACTAAGATACTCTCTAAGCTCTTAAGAAAGCATTAGTGATTTTGAGCAGTTGACTTCTGTACCATCAAACTAAGGGCTTCTTTATGCTTCCAAGGATTTCTGTATAAAATATGTGATTATATTAATGACTGTGTTTTTGACAATTTGTACTAAAAGGGCTTTGTCAAAGAACATCCTACTCCAAAATAACAATTATTAATATTAACCTAGCATCCATTCACTGTGTGAGATCCTTTTATGGACATGAAGGCAGCCAATAATGAAAGATTCAGTGACGTTTGAAGTCTTGTGGTAGACAACACTGAGGAAGTGCTACCTGTGCCCGTTTAGTGACTTACCAATGAGAAACATTTACAATTAGCCCACTTGGTTGGCAAATTCCTTTAACCCCAGCAATTAGGAACCAATAGCAGATGGATTTCCGAGTGTTAGTCCAGCCTGGTCTACATAGTCATTTCCAGGGCAGCTAGGGGTACATACTGAGAGGCTGTCTCAAAATAAAACTAATGTGAAAGGACCTTGCTGCTCTTGCAGAAGACCAGAGTTGATTTCCCAGCACTTGTCTGGCAGTTCACACATTCCTGAACTCCAATCCAGGGTTTCCCACTACCTCTTCTGCAACCCATGAGTACCTACCCCTTGCATACACAGAAAGATTCACAAAAATACATGCAAATGAAACGGAGTCTTAAGATTCTTTCTCCTAGAAGCCCTTGGTCCTGCCAAGGCTGGATCCCCCAGTGTAGGGGAATATCAGGGTGGGGAGGCCGGAAGGGGAGGTGACTGGGGAGGGGGAACTCCTTTATAGAAAAAGGGGAGGGTGATAAGATAGGGGGCTTATGGACAGGAAACGAGGAAAGGGAATAACATTTGAAATGTAAATAAAAAATCTCCAATTTTTAAAAAAATAATCTAAAGCTGAAAAAAGAAAAAAAAAGATTCTTTCTCCCAAAATATATCAGTGAAACCGCATTTTTTCAGTATTTCAAATTAAAAAAAAATACTACTAAAAGGAAGACACAAAATCCTATGATCTAGGATGGGGAAGTTGAAAATAAGGACTCCCAGAAATGTTAAATATCCAAAATGCTCTGCTGAGAGTACCTTTTCATATTGGAGAAGGTTCCCATGGTTTTCTCTCTTGGTACTCAGCTTACATCCAATTAGTTATCAATATCTGCATTGAATCAAGACTCTCAAAATCTCCAGTTCCTACCATGAGAGAAGAGGATTGATATAATCCACACAAGTGCAGTCACCCCTGAAGAGTACCAGTGTCTAAGCGTGTACGAAGATTCTGACATGTAAACTTTTGACAATTGCTGACTCACTGGCTTTCTAGTACTAAAAGATGTTGTGACCTGGACCAAAAGGACAGATTTGTGCTTAGACCCTAATGACAGACTGCAGCCCTGAGTGCAAGGTGGGGAAGCAGGGGTATAGAAATCCCTCCACCCCGAGGAATTAATCTCTCCCACCCCATCAGGTCTACGTCACTACCTTTGGGAGATCGAAGAGAAGCCAACCAGCATCAGCCACATCAGGGTTATAAAGTGAAGAGATACCAGTCCCGATCGAGACTCCATTTATCTCAGAGGATGAAGAACCGTGGATCCTGGGCCTTCCTCCTCCTCCCCTTGGTGGCCTTGGACCTGGCCAAGTATTGTGCAGGTAGGTGAGGGGCTTGGAGAGAAATGGCCTTTTGGGGAGCAGGACACATCACCTGGAATTCGCATCTGTGCATCTTCTTCCTCGGCTAACCAGACCCACCTGATCCCCTAGCTACGTGACCCCTGACTCTCTCCTTTATTTGAACTCCAGAGGCCGACCCCCACCCCTGCTCAGCTCCTTACCCACCTGCTCTGGGTCCAGGCTGGAGTCAGGGTTTGAATGTGCACCACCTACAGGTTCACACTGGCTGCAGATTTTCAACGCTGCGATTTTGGAGCCTGGCATGGGGGAGGCCCGGTTCATCCAGGTCAGCTATGTAGACTCCATCCAGTTTCAGGCATTCGACAGCAAAGCAGGGATTATAAGGATGCAACCTCGGGCTGCTTGGATGGAGCAGGAGCCACCTGAATATTGGGATAAGGAAACAGCACAAGTTGTGCACTTGTCACGGAAAGACAGAAAATTTCTTCAGTTCCTGGTGAAAAACAATAAGGACAGCAATGATGGTAAGTCATCTCAGGGATGAGAACATGACCCCTCAATGCCCACAAAGGTCTGGTCCTCAAGACAGTAATCAGTCATAGTTGATGGGACTTCTGGAGACCTTTGATCAGAGAGAACCACAAGAACCTGATTAGGGGTTTAATTTGGGACAGAATCCTGGGAGGGGGAGAAGCCTCACAGTAACCAGAGGCCGAATGGGGTTGGGGCAGAATATCACACCCTGCAGGAATTGTTTGGCTGCAATGTGGCAACTGATGGGACCTTCCTTCGCGGTCAATACCGGTTCACCTACTATGGCTATGATAACATCACCCTGAAGGAGGACCTGAGCTCTTGGATTGCAGAGGGCCAGAGAGCTCAAATTCTGAAGCGTGCCTGGGAGCGTCATGGTCTGACTGAACAATGGAAGACTTACCTGCAAGGGGAGTGCATAGAAAAGCTTCTTAGATGCCTGGAACTTGGAAATGAGACTTTGCTGCGCACTGGTAAGAGAGGCCCTTGCCAACTCCTGCTTCTGAGATTGGAGCTCTTCTCTCCCTGAGCCCTCCTTCTAAGCAGGGAGCAGCTGGAATACTTACACTGCCTTGCATCAAAGAGGAAAGATAGCTCCTCAGGTTCCTGACTTAACACGAGAGAGGAACTCTCCAGAGGATTCACACTTCTCCCAGGATAGTTCAGTGTGTCAATTAAGCAGCAGGTCCCTTCACTCTGCACTGTGCATCATGGTCTCTCTCAGGCCTGTAAACTATCCAGACACGATAATATTGAATGTCTGTTTCCAGGATTGCTGAGTCCATTAGCCCCCATGCCCAGTCAGAACCAGAAGTCTATTTACCTAGAGCAAGACCACGAGTGTCCTGATTTCTATTGGCTCATGGTTATTGTAAAATATTACAACCAATAAATCATCCACATCCTGAGTTTAGGGTTCCCTGTGGTCTTGGATCCCTCCCTTGTCCAAGTCTACTATCCTTCCTAGGGATGGTCACTTGAGCACTGATCAATCCCCAAGAAGAATGCAAAATACATGAATCTTCCAATCTTTCCCCTCAGATGCCCCCAAAACACATCTGACCCACCAAGTAAGACCTGATGGCAATGTCATCCTGAGGTGCTGGGCCCTGGGCTTCTACCCAGCTGACATCACCCTGACCTGGCAGAGGGATGGGATCAACCACACCCAGGACATGGAGCTGCCAGACACCAGGCCTGCAGGGGATGGAACCTTCCAGAAATGGGCGGCAGTGATGGTTCCTTCTGGAGAGGAGCAGAGATACACGTGTCATGTGCACCATGAAGGGCTCCCTGAGCCTCTCACTCTGAAGTGGGGTGAGGAGGGGATGTGAGCACACACTCTGCTGTAAGGGAAAGTGAGCTCTTTAAAGAACCAGAGCAGGATCAGGGTTGAGAGCTAGGGTCAGACTCCTCACTCTTCCTTCCCCTCCCTCACCAGAACCTTCAACAACCATCCCCATCGTGACAATTCTCATCGGCTTGATTGTTGTAACATTGGTGATAGGAACTGTGGTGATTCTTCTGATATGGAAGAAATAAAGGTAAGGAAAGGGCAGCTTCTGAGTTCTTTCCCCTCCAGAACTCAAGGCCAAGACATAAATGTACCCTGCCTCATTCGAGGAAAGATGTATGCACAGAGGCACTGGGGACCGTGGGCTGACACTAACTCTATCATAAAGCATAAAGGAAATAATAGAAAGATCCACTGCCCTTGTGATGGGTGTGATGGAGACCTGATTCAGATTTCTACAGAGAGATGTCACAAAGATGGTCCATGCTGAGGACAGAGCTAGAGAAGGCCAGTTTGCCCTCTTTTTTTTTTTCAGTTTGCCCTCTTTATGTGCAATCTTCCATTATGTTTTCTCCTAAGTCCACAGAGCTTCAGTCACACTTCTAGGAACTCCCCTGACACTTGACCAGGAGATTCCTCCCACTCCTGCAACTGTACTCCTTCCTCAGTCTCTCACTGTGTTCTTCCCAAAGGTGGGAAAGAGGCATCCACACTCTGGCTGCAAGTCATTAAGTGTTGAGTTGGTTCCTGAGACCTTGCATTAGGGAAGACAGGTACCCATTGGGGGTGATCACATTATTTTCTCTCTTGTGGGCTCTTAACAAGTCTAATTCTGTACTGCCATAGGCATGGACAGTGCCCGGAGATCTGATGCATCTCTCCCAGTATAGTAGGAAATAATAAGAAAACACATTCCTGAGCTGGGTTGAATTTCTATACTGGAATTGTTTTTAATATGTCTGCCTGTTTGGTATCATGGTTTAGCAATCATCAGCCAGAATTTGTTGTTAATTATTTCCTTCTGTACTGTGAGATACCTACCTTGTTTGACTTCAAAAGCTCCTGACATTTCTTTCAATGGCTGGCATCTGTGTCCAGGTCTCTGTCTCCTGTCAGTACGAAATAAGAAAGTGAGTTCGGCCCACTCCTCTCCATGCTGACCTGTGTGTCTTCCACAGTCATCTCTACTGATCCAGGAGACGTAGGCCTGGAGACCTCCATCACAGACTGAACGTTAGTTTCCCTTGAGCTGTAAGTTTGTTATTTCACCTTGAACATGATGATTTGGGTAAAATTTTTGGTGAATTCTTCCCATGGTTTACTTAATGAGTAAACCCAATAAAAGCAACAAGGGTAAAATAGTAACCATGTCCAGTCTTGGACTTATCTATCCTTTCCTATGTAACGCTCTTTCTAGTCAATCTCATGTTTAAGTCTATGCATTTCTCTTCCTAATAAACTTGAACTTTGCTTCATACTGGGTATCCTGAAATTCTTTTCTTTTTCAGTCAAGAATCTCATCTTCCCCTAAAGAGAGTTCTCTGAACAAAACACCTTAGCTGACACACATGCAGCTTGAAGCAGTCTCCACCCTGCATCAAACTGGGACTGCCATTGTTCCTGCTTGCCACAAAGGACTCTCTGAAGTAATTAGGGCCAGGTTGCTTGGATGTCATGGAGCTGCTCTTTTGCTTGGCCTGTTACCTACAATCATTTCCTTTAACTATCTGAAAGTCGATAGATTTTTTTTTATTTTTATGTGATTTTTATTTTCTTGTACTTCTGTCTGTGTAATAGTTGCATGCCTAGAGTCCATGGGTATCAGAAAGGTTCCTCAGTCCTGGGAAATGGGGTTATAGACAACTGTCAACTAACATGGAGACAGTAAGTACAAACACAGGTCTTTTGCTGCAACAGTCTGTACTTTTAGCTGCTATGTCTTCTGAATGCCCTCAAGACCCACATGGTATTTCATGACCACTCCTGTGCCAAAGATGACCTTACAGTCACCCATATCCCTCTCTCAGGTCAACTGGAAATAGGCATTGATTCCCAGAAAGGCATTCGCTGTTTCCCTAAAGTCTTTCCTTTTGACTCAGGAAAATTTTCTAACACTAAACTGAAGTAAAGTGACTATAGGGTCACCCAGGGGAAAATCTCAATGAGCAGAACCTTACGCTAAGAACAACTGATTCTTGAACAGGAAAACTGTCTCAGAGGTTAAGAACACAACATGGTCACTTATACAAGCCTGGGTGAAGGTTCACTAAAAATATGAATGACTCTCGTGTAACTTCAGCAGTAAAAGCCCAAGTTACAGGCAGCTTGAGCAGCCAAAAAGTCTTCTCTCCTGACAATTTCTTCCTGTAGGGGAAAGAGCCATTGAACCCTATGTGTTTCAAGAGCTTCCTGAGCTTGTTAAGCCCATTAGCTTTCTGAGTCTTAAGACCCGCACTCCACCACTCAAAAGGGAGCACTTCCTAAGTTGAAATAGCTGCAAACACTGAGTTACATAAGGCTCTGTCCCAAAAACCCAAAACATGGGCCTAGGAAGATGTTTCAGTGGATAAAGCATTCACTGACCAAGCATGAGGATGGTAGTTTGGATCTCCAGAACCCATTGAAAAGCCAGTAGGCACAGCTGGACCCCCAACAGCAATCCTAGACCTCTGGGAGTGGAGGTGAAGGAAATCCCATGGCAAGCTGGCTGGGCAGACTATACAAATCATTGAGCTCTGAGTTCAACAAGAGACCATGCCGAAAGAAATAGTGTGAATTGTGATTGAGGAAGACACTCAGTGTCAACTCTGGTCCCCACGTGCACATTACCCACACACATGTTAGAACAGACATCCCCATGCAGGTGCACACAATACACATGGGTACATACAGAAAAGCATGAAACCAAAAACGACAAAGTGACTTAGGTTTTTATTTGATCAGAAGGTACAGTTCATTAATCAAAGATCATCCCTTCTGAAGAATATAAAAGTAATTCCTCGGCTGGTGATTCAGTGGGTAAATGTACTTGTCGCCACGCCTAGGGACGTGATTCCAATCATCTGATGGTGGATGGACAGAAGGATCCCCAGTTGTGCTCAGAACTCCATGCAGGTGCTGTTGAACAGCACTTGGTAGAGTAGACCAGGATGAGTGCTTAGTGTATGAGGACTTTGTGCCACAGCTGCTGGCACAATGTTTACTGACCATTGTCTACATGGCAAACAATTTTTCCAGCATAATACACCAAAGGTCAAAAGGCCAGTATTTCTAACAATGCCCTAGTGGAAGAGAGAAGGCATTCAAGCAAAGTATCCCTACCAGACAAGTGAAGTGTTAGGTGATGGGTAGTACAAAATATGGATGTGGGACAAGGAATGTTATTGCTTTTACTGAGGTGCTCATCAAAGGCCCCATTGTGAAGGTTGACTGTAAAGAAAGAACTGAAAGACATGGAGAAATCTGTCAAGTGTTTGCAGGATGTTGTGGTTGTGCTGTTTGTTATTTGTGGTTGTTCCTATGTTCTTAATAAGCAAGAGGATCTTTCAGTGCCTACACCCAGGAAAACATCCTCTCTACGTTCTAGGAAAAAAATGGCTCCAAGCATGTGTTGAGTAGTCTTGTGGGTAGGAAATGTGAGGTACTGCCAGGACTTGCAGGTCTGGAAGATAATAAAAGCATCCTTGCTTAAAGCATGGACATTTTGAATGAGGTGGTAGAGAAAAGTTTAGGACAGAGTTTAGTCGTCCAGGTTGGACATGACAGCCACTTCAACTGGCAGGACAGCAATGGAAACAGCAGAAGGGACTGAATTCTCTACATACTTTGAAGACAGGCCCTAGAGTATTTGTCAGTGCATTGGTTCTGTGGTACAAACACAGAAAGGAAGACACGGATGGCGTGGTGTAACTGAGAGACGCTGTCTCCCTCAGCATCTCCCTTCCAGAGTCTGGAAAGGCCATGTATCCAGAAGAGAAATGGCAGGTGATTGCTATAGAAGTGATTGATCATAGATGCCCAATGGAAGCACAGGGGTCTGCAGTGATGGCACAAGCCGGAGATTCTGACACTTTTGGGGGCTTTTATGGGAGGATCACATTGGCTCAGAGACTTAGCTCATCCTGTATAATAAGACCACAATCTCCAGAAGAAAAAAAAAGAAGAAAAATGAAAAAGACAGATGTGAACACACACACACACACACACACACACACACACACACACCATACACACAAACACACTTGGGAGGGAGAGGCAGGAGCTTCAGGAGTTCAAGTCCAGCCTTGGTATAGACGCGGTCTATAAAATAATATATGAGAAAACAATTAATTAAAGAAAAATTAAATAAATGAAGTGGCCAGGTTGATGGTCTGAAAATATTGAAGACCTCTAGATGAAACTAGAGAGAAGGAGGGAGTGATATTGAATTAATGACACTTAAGGCCATTGACATTAGTTAAGGCTAAAGGAATGATGGTTACAAGAGAGAAAAGTAGAGCTGACCGAACATTGTGCTCCAATACAAGTGGTCTGATGAGGTCAGAGGTCAAGAGTTGGCTGCACCATTCTGGTGTCATGGCAATGATGAAAAAACACAACAGAAGGTGCACAAGAAATATGAAAGCCATCTTTTGGTGAGAAAGAGGAATAGGGTAGAGGAGGGAGATGAAAGGGAATGTACTGGAATGGAAAAAGAAATGGAAAGGAATCCATGAGAAAGGGAAAGAAAGACAAAGAGAAAATAAAAGGAAAGAGTAAAAAATATTGGAAGTGAATAAGAGTGGAAAGAGAAGGAGAAAAGAGAAAGTATTGGGTGTCTTTGGAAAAGAGGAACAGACATTTGTTCATTTGAGATTGGACATCTATTCATTCAAGGTAGACAAAAGATGATCCTGTTGGGACAATCAGCTCATCCTTAAGGTGCAACCAACTGCTTTCTAGTTGAAATGCAGCTTACTGAGCTGGTCAGTTTGCTGGGGTGGTTCATACTACTGTTCAGGGTTACTTACAGGTCCATGGATGATTCAAAGGCAAATGCATCCCTAGAAAATGCCCACCAGCACATGAAAGTGGAATCCTTATCATTCCTGCACAAAAAATAAAAAATAAAAATAAAAACATGCAATGTGCTGGGAGGCAATTCTTTTTTCCCTGACTGCTTATGTAATCTTTGGAGAAGTCTTTTGTAAACCTTGACAGTTTCAAGGGCTTCCAGAGGCCTCTTTCTAAAAGGAAGTGTTTCATAACGCATACAAAACTCTACTCCACTGTCTCCTTCATTCTCTTTGTGCATCTTGTGTGATGTTGCCTCTAAGCCTTGGATGTGAGTGAGTGACAGATGTGCAACTTCCCTGCTCTGCTCATGGCTAAGCATTGTGATGCCACAGTAAAAGCAATTGTTCTCAGGATCCTAACCACTTATGAATCTCCACCATTGCCCAGAAAAACTTTCTCTCCAGGACTGAGTGAGGCTGACAACACAATCTGAGTATGAACACAAATGTCCATAAGGCCGTTTTACAGATAAATCATGTCCATTTAGCAAAACGAGAGCAGTGGCCTCTCCACTGGGACCTATGGGAGTCACAGTCTTTCCCACTGACTTACTGGCTCTCAGGGCCCGATTTGAGTTTCCACACACACACCCCTTAGCCCAGAAATTAAATCAAACTTGAAAGTAGTTGGTTGCACCACAGCAGAAAAGTCACTATTGCACCAATGGGACACACCTTACCAGGTATGTTGGTACTGGAGCACGCAGGGTCTATACCCAAGCGGGTATGATGATAGCAATTCTCTCCCAGCAAGCCTACATATCTGGGTTCAAATTCAGGGTCTTGTGCACATAAAGAAAATACTGTCAACACTGCTAATGGGCCATATCTCCAGATGTATAAGTAATATATATATATATATATATTCTATCAAAATGCTATATATTGAATATATTTTTGAATATATGTATATAATGCTTGAATTCTCTTCCTTGGGACAAAACATGATAGAAGATATGGAAGATGGCTCTTACTTTAGTACAATGTAAATTTCAAGTGCTGCTGCTTCTCTAGAACCACTCCTTGGGATTGATGACTCACCTTTGTCTTTCTGTAAGATTAAAGATTATAAAACCGTAAACACTGAGGGAAATTTACATATATGTATGTGTACTGTGGTGGTTTGAGTAGGTACAACCCCCATAGACTCATGTGTTTGAATACAGAGTAGCACAACTGGGAGGTGTTGAAGTAGGTGTGGCCTCGTTGGAGGAAGTGTTTTCACTAAGGGGCTGGGCTTAGACATCTTCGATGCTCAAACTAGGTCTAGTGTGATATTCAATTCGTCTTGCCTGCCCATCAGGGTGTAGAACTCTTAGCTCCTTCTGTAGCAGCCACTCTGTCTATATGCCTCGATGCTTCCAACCGTGATGATAATGGACTAAACCTCTGAAACTGTAAGCCAGTCCCCGTAAATATTTTCTATTTTAAGAGCTGCTATGGTCATGGCATCTCTTCACTGTAATAAAGCCCTAACTAAGACAATATTGTCAATAACCTTATTTGAATAATTACACAGATTGGCACACAAAGCTGGCCACACAGCTAAAAAAAAGAATCAATGGTTTCTCCTCACTTGAAGTCTAAGGTAGGATTTATGATACCTGTCTAAACAAATATTAATGTATCTTTATTTACTGTAGTATCAAAGATGAGTATACAAAATTATCTGATAATAGCATTAAAATATTTCCCCTACATATTTGTGGAAGGCAAGTTGGTTTTTTTTTTTTTTATTTTCATATGACCCATGCTGGTGAATGCAGGTTCCAGAGTGAAAAGGCCTGACTTCTGCACACAGGGCACAAGAAAGGCCACCCCTTCTCCACCTGTGTCCCCAAGCATCACACCCTGATTCCCTCCAGCTATGTGCACCTACCCTGGATCTGGGAGGAATGGGGAATGCATGTCAAACAAATTCATTTCAGATGTGAAACTCACAGGCTTCCATCAGTTTCTGAGTCAGGGTCGTCCTCCTTAAAAAGTGGAAGCATGGAGCTTATAGACCTCAGCCTGAGGGATGGGAGATATGGATCAAGACAGTTCCCAGTTCATTTCATAAGTCTGACATCAGGGAGGCGCCCTGCCTGAGAATTTTCTATGGGAGTGACATGGACAGGTGGTTGGGTAATAGAAAGATGAACTCCTGGGATCTACATCTGGGGACAAGTTGCTTACACTATTCCCTGTGCTGGTCCTGTTGACAACATCCTTCTGCAGCCATCTTGGGAAGAGTAAGTCAGCAACTCTCAGACATTTTGATGTCAGGAACTCTACACATATAGGAAGTGAATGGACCTCGACGTAATTTTGCATTTATTGATGTTTACTGATACATATTTACCTGCAGTGTACCAAGTGTCTTGAGACATATGTTATATTGAAGATATTGTAACTGCTTGAATGCACGAGTGATATTTTAAAAGTGAGCTAACCATTTTTCAAAGCATAATTGTGGTGGAAATGAAAGATCTATTTTTGGATGTTTGCATTCCCTTAAGTGCCTTTATTGTTCCCATTAAGTAATGGATGGTTGTGTCTTTAAACATTTTTTACTTAAATATGAGAAAATGTAGTGTAACAGAAACATATAGGCTATATATAATGTATCTGTAGATTTATGTATATGTGTGTTTTTGTATTTCTCCGTCTGCCTCTGTCTATCTTTGTCAGGCTCTCTCTCTTTGTCTTTGGCCCGGTGTGTGTTTGTGTGTGTGTGTGTGTGTGTGTGTGTGTGTGTGTGTGTGTGTGTGTCTGTGTCTGTGTCTGTGTCTCTGTGTGTGTCTGTGTCTGTTAGTGTGTGTATGTTTGTGTAGGGGGTGTAATGTAGTCAGTTTCCTATAAAAAAGAGGGCACCCTAAAGAGTAGAAGTGGAATAATAGAAGGTTGTGTGTGGCCTAAGTGCATTCTATGCTAGGAATGCAGTTCTCCTTTGCAAGAACAAGGGTTTTTTGTTGCTGAGATAGCTCACTAGCTATAAGAACAATATTTTATTATTAAATAATTATCATTAAACATTTATTTTAATAGAGTTAAATATTTTATTATAATTAAATATGTTTGTTAATATTACCAGAAGACTTTTTGGAGACAGGGTCTAATTATATGGAATTCTCTGGGCTGGGAATTGCTAAGGAGTTTATGCTGATCTGGAATAGAAAGAGTTTTTTGCATCTACCTTCTGAATGCTCAGCTTAAAAGCAGAAAGCATGAACCTGTTGAAAGTGTTCAGACAGTAAGGGCACAGATTCCTCTTCCAGGGAAGCTGTGTTGGGTTCTTAGTATCCACATGGCTGTTCACAGCTCTCTGTGACTCTGATCCCTGGGAACCCCATTCTCTCTTCTGAAGAGGTTGTGATGCGGAGACAATCCTACCAGCAAAATACCCATGCACCAGTAAGCAGCAGTGCTTCATGGAGTGTTCCTGTCTCCACGTTCTTCCCTTGAATGCCTACCTCAATGTTGAAATGTGTCCTGGGACTCGTCAGATGAAATAAACTTTCTTCCTCAGGTGATTTTGTCACAGCAATAGCACAGCACACTAGTTGGCCATATGCAGCAATGTCACAACTAGCTGAAACTTGTTTTAGAGAAGAGTGCATGTTTTAAGGTTAGTTTTTGTTTTACTTCGAGGTGTGTGTGTCTGTGTGTGTGTGTGTGTGTGTGTGTGTGTGTGTGTGTGTGTGTATTACATGCCAACTGATTAGAGATGGTTTTGCAATCCAGAAGACAGCATCTAGTCTCATGGGGCTGGAATAACAGGAGGTTGTGAGTGGCCCTTTGATGATGCACAGGAATGAACTCAGGTCCACTGTTATTTTCAAAGCTAAGCCTTAATTCCAACCACAGGGTAGTGAATTTCACCTGCTTTTTTTTTTTTTTTGCGGATCCCAAGGTCCGGAAAAATTTGATTCACCTGACAGATTCTCAATCACTTACTTAGGGAGGCCTAATAATGCTTGCGATCTTCTGATCACATGACATATTGAAAGAGGTACCAAGTAGACAAGTAGTGAGTGACAATGCGAAGCCCATGTGGACGCAGCAACAACTGTACACAGTCAGGCCTAGCTTGACTCCACGCGGCAAACAGTGCACTATAGTCAAGAGTATATCACAACGAACACTAATTTCATAAGGTGCTGAACCTTTATTTTCTCTAATTAAGCATTTGTTTATGGTTGTGCAACTTCTGGCCAGATTGTGTGATTGATTCATGTCCAAAAGGTGAGTAAAATCAATAAGAACAGAAGCATGAAATTGTATGTAGCTCAGTGAAACCAAAGTTCAATCAGGAATGGAGATTTCTCAGCCCTGCCTATGGTAAATAAACAGAACAAGGGTAGGAATGAAATTTTTTGGTGCTTGAGACCAGGCTACTGTGTGGCTAGAGGAGACAGACACATGGATACAGTCAGATGTAGAAAGAGAGGCAACAAGGTCTTGAAGTCACAGAAGGAAGAGAGACCAGAACAAATATTAGATGGCTCAGTACCACCTCAGGGCATCTAACTTATCCTGAAATGAAGAACAAGGAAGAAACCCTGATCAGTGTCTTTAACTGTTGATGAACTGAACAGCCCATGATACATTCAAACTGTCCTAATTCCAAGAATTCCCATCTGCCAGGTTTCTATCCTATGGTTCCCACTGGTTACAACCCACATGCCTTAAGGTGTTATTTTTAATGATGTAGCAGAAAGAATGACATCGTAGAAATTTTAGCTCCAGTGGAAAACTTACTAAGACATTAAAAGCCTTTGAAGATAGGAATAAAGGAGGCATTATGGGCTGGCTGAAATCCCCCCATGCATTCTCTCCTATATTACTACTATAAGTTTCTCAGGGATGACCAACCATGATTATTATGAGCAAGGGTGAACATAGGTGTCTCTTCTTTAACTCCTGGAAATAAACACTTTTTGGGGGGCTCATGGAAGCAGTAGGGTCTAAAGAACCTAGACAATCTCCTTGAACTCATCTCAGATAATTTCCATAACTGTGACTGCGGGTTCAGAGAAAGATGAGGAAACATGATAGAAGAGTATACAGGAAACCTGATAACTGGAATCTGGGTATCTATTCTAAATGGGAAAGTTCCCTCTGACCTCTGAGAGCTGAGACAGGTCTGTGTCTCCTCCATCACTGCACTTATGGATCTGTCCATTGTTTTCTTTCTGCTTCACAATGCAGTTAATATCACCACATAATCCCCAGCCTGAAACCTGCTGTCATGTGACAGGGCACACTCACAGCTTGTCCTGATCTTCCCATGAAGACACAAACTAAGACCCTGCCCTGTCTTTACCTTTAATCTTCCTCTTCCATATCAGAGAAGTCACCACTGCTCCTGTAAGCAGAGCTCCAAGAACCAGACAAAGAACAATAGCCATGACGGGGATGGTGGACTGAGGAGACTCTGAGGAGGAAGGGAAGGGAAGCAAGAGTGAGGCCCCCGACCTCCAGCTCTCAGTCCTGACCCAGTTCAAGTTCTCCCCAAAATAACCCACTTCCTCTGAGGAGTCTCTGTGCTTCCTGCCATTCCTTACCCCCATCTCAAGGTGAAGGTGTCAGGCAGCCCCCCATATGGCATGGGTAAGTCTACTCTTCCCAACAAGGCAGCACCACAGCTGCTCACTTCTGGAAAGTTCCATTCCCTGCATGCCTTGTCCCTACCGCCTCCATGTTCTGTATCTGGTAACTTCCATCCCTCTGCCAGGTCAGGGCGATTACAACAGGGTAGAGGTTCAGGGTCAAACACCTCAGGGTGATTTTTCTATCAGGTCTGACCTTATGAGTCATGTGTATCTGGGGGATGTCCGAGGAAATTAATTGAAGACTTAAGGCATTTTGCATTTTCCTGATAATCTATCAATGCTCCTGTAACCTTGTGATGAATGAATAGGAGAGTTAGATTGAAGATGTGTGCACTGTGCACAGAAGCCTACACTCAGCATGTGAATGGGCTCATCTACTCCTTGGAAAGATTCAGAATCAGCATGGGCCAGCACAGAGCAGGAGATGGTGGATCTCCCTCTGGTAATATGAACTTCTGGTTCTGACTGACTGGACATGAAAGATTTAGATACAGTAGAGTCAGAACTCAAAGTCATTGGTCATGGAGAGTGAACAGGCCTGGGACAGGTGGTGGTTCACAATGTAAATGGAAGGAACTGCTTCTTGATTAACTAAACTAACTGTCCTGAGAAAATGCTGAGCCCTCTGAGGATTCCCTTTCTCGGGTTGAATCAGGAAACCCACAAGGCCTCTTTCCCCTTGGTGAGTGGGTTAGTATTCCAGCTGCTCACTGCTAAGGAGAATTCTCAGGGGTCAGGAGTTCCAGAGCACATGGGGCAGTTTCTGTAGTTACCCTTCTAACCAAAATCACCTTACCATAATCCAGCTGTGTGAGGAAAAACTCCAACTATTCAACCTCCAGGTAAGTCTTTACAATTGTGCATTATTTGAATCCGCATACACTTGTTGGAGCATCTTAGCTGGCTTGCGAACCATGGTCCAAAGCCTCAGGTCCTCCTACAGCATGATGTAATCATGGCCACCGAAGGCTGTTTATAGTAGACTTATTTGTAATAGCCAGAAGATGAAAAGAACACAGATAGCCTTCAAAAGAATAATGAATACAGAAAATGTGGTACATCAACACGATGGAGCACTATACAGCTATTAAAATCAATGACTTGGGCTGGAGAGATGGCTCAGTGGTTAGGAGCACTGACTGCTCTTCCAGAGGTCCTGAGTTCAAATCCCAGCAACCACATGGTGGCTCACAACCGTCTGTAATGAGATCTGATGCCCTCTTCTGGTGTGTCTGGAGACAGCTACAGTGTACTTATATATAATAATATAAATAAACCTTTAAAATCAATGACTTCAGGAAATTCTTAGGCAAATGGATGGAACTACAAAATATCATCCAGGGTGAGGTAACCCCAAAACAGAAGAACACACATGGTATGCACTCACTGATAAGTGGATATTAGCCCAAAAGCTAGGAATAGCCAAGATACAATTCAGAAACTACAAGAAGAAGGGTGCTTCAGGCATTCTTAGATGGGGAAACAAAAATACACACTGGAAGAAATATAAAGACAAATTGTAGAGCAAAGACTGAAGAAAGGCCATCCAGAGACTGTCCCACCTGGGGACGCATCCCATATACAGCCAAAAAACCCAGACATTATTGTCTATGACTAGATGTGCGTGCAGATAGAAGCCTTATATAGCTGTCTCCTGAGAGGCCCTGCCAGAGTTTGAAAAAAAAGAGGAAGATTCTTGCAGCCAAACATTGAACTGAGAACTGGGTCCCCAAGAAGGAGTTAGATAAAGGACTGAAGGAGATGAATAGGCTTGCAACCCCATAAGAAGACAATATCATCCTATCGGATGCCCCAGAACTCCCAGGAACAGAACCACCATCTGATGACACACTGTGGACCTATGAAACCAGCTGCATATTTTACACATAATGGTTTTTTTTGGGGGGGGGGCATCAATGGGAGAAGCCCTTGGCCCTGTCAAGGCTTGATGCCCCAGTGTAGGGGAATGTCAGGGAGGGGAAGCAGGAGGGAGTGGAAGGCGAGAGCACCCTCGTAGAAGCAGGGAGAGACTGCAGGTTTCTGAAAGGTAAACAGGGATAGGGGATAACATTTGAAATGTAAACTGAAATGCAATAATAGAAAAAATGATGGAATGTATAAAGAAAACAAAAGAAAAAAGAAAAGAAAAGAAAAAAGAACCCATGACCAAATTACCCTCTAGGCAGCACATCACAGTTGTACCTCCTCTTGATTGTGTGACGTCCTGGACAAGACCCCTCTCTCAGCCCCTCCAACAGGCCAAAACCCTTGGTAGGGCCCTTCTTAGACTTGGCACCTCACATCTGCCCTTTCTTAGTGGAATGGTTGGTATTAAAGTGCACAGACATTCCGGAAAGTATCCCTTGGCTCTCTTGCAAGATGGCTTGCATTTCCAGGGTAAACCTTGGACATGAGGAACTATGGTAACCCCATGAAAAGATGTAAATTTAGGATTTCAGAATAGGGCTCACTCACGAGTTGCACTAGTGTTGTATATGTAAATCAGTTTCTGACGTAATTTTCTGAAAACCTGAATATCATCCAGGGCCCCCTGTGTTTTGCCTCCCAGAACTCTCACTTCTGCTGATCTATCCATGGTTCACAGTGTACCTTACTTGGAGTCTCTCTTCTGCTGTTGGTTCTCTATAACTGTATATCATCCACAAAGGCAACAATGATGAACCGAGCTCCAGAAAGCAAGGCCAGGGCAAGAGAGTTTGGAAAAAGCCAACACCGTGCAACACTAGGTCAGTGGGTTTTTAGAAAATGACCCTACACTAGGACCACATGGTGTTTGACAACCAGGCCTCTCAGAATACCTGAGATTAGGGAGTACTGGGCACAGACAGGATGTAAAGTGAAGAAAGGCACAGAAGGTTATGGCTGGGCTAGAGAGAAGACAGACTTTCCTGGTGCTTCACTCCTAGAGATGGAGTCCTTTTGTCTACTCTGCTGGGCCCTGTTCCCGTGGACACCCACTCTCACCCTTTGAATGCCTGTTCAGGGCCAGCTTAGCCAGGAGCCGCAGGAGGAGGAGAGCCTGAGTAACAAAGGTTTTCATCCTGTTTGAAGAGTGGAAACAGAGACTCAGACTCTGCTATTATGTGTTTATTTCCCAATCTTGAACAGAGGAGGCTGGTTATTTTCTCTTAAGAATTCACATAAGTGGTGGGAGAGGGTGTTTGTTTGGGTCATGGAAAGAGGAAGTGCTGAAATAGAAATCTCTTGGGCCCTGCCTCCCCAGCTCAGATCCAGGTCTGGGACCTGGCATCCTCAGGGGCAAGTTACTCACCCTGATGACTGTCCTGCTCATTCTGACCACGATATCCTCTGAGTCTAGGTCAGAAGCCATTAAACCAGGAAGTCTCAAACATTGACATACCAGGTTATCTACTGAGTCTTACAAAGAAAGGGACACTCTATGAGTTCTAGTCTTCTGGGTATGTCAGGTCAAGCTATGTGCATGATCTGTCCCATAAGAGGAAAGTGGTTTCCACACATAGGAGGTTACAGCTGAGGCCTGTATGTGGAGATTTACTCTATGATAAAGGAAATCTTTGAAGAAATCATCATTCTGATAATGGAGGCAATAGAGACCTGATTCAAAGCAGAGGTTATGGCAGAGGTCCCCACTGGTAACAGACATCCAGGAGGCCAATTATTCCTCTTCGAATAGTATCTTCATTCTGGTTTCTCATCCGTCCATTTGTCTATACTTACACATCTTGAAACTTCTCTGAGATAAAGGACAGGGAATTCCTCTGGATATTCCTGGATCTATTGACTTCAAGGACTCTGAAAAAGTAATTTCTTCCCAAATATGAAATATAAGCAGCCTATCCTCAGGCTAACAGTAAGTACTGAGGGACCTGCTACCCTGAGGTTCACAGTAGAAGAGACAGGAACCTATGGAGGGGCTTAGGCTGACATTAATCAATCCATGTCCTGGCCGGTTTCCTAAGTCACATTTTGCTAAGTCCCAGTCAAGAACAGTGTCTAGGATAAAAAGGCTCCTATCAAAGTTTTATGACAATGTGACCACAGAGTGGGCTGTGAAGCCTGGGGGTAGTCAGAGAATGATGTCCTACATTATCCTGACTCTCAGGACAGGGACAGTCTGACCATTGGATGGGCTCCTCAGAATGTCACCACACACACACACACACACACACACACACACACACACACACACACACACACACTAGTGTGAATTTATTCCCTGTGCTTTTCTTTACAGGATGGGACAGCTGCCTTGTGTGAGAATGAGCCATGCAGGATTTGTTCCGATTTCCTCCTTCCCCATGCTACTTCAAAGACTCATGTCTTTTCTCTCTGCAATTTCTCTGTCACTGTCTCCAAATATCTGTCCTCTTCCATCAGAACAATGTTATCAAGGGAGGAACTGAGGACAGTTTGGAGCTCTGGGCACTCCTGCTGAGGTTAATCATGTGTATTGTGTGTTGACGGTTTTTGCCATGTTAGGTGGCTGATTCACATACTAAAGAGGGGAAAACCTGATAGAGAAAATGAAGTGTGATATCCTGGTGTAACCTATAGTTGCTGCTCTGAATGCATTGCGTCCTGGGACAAGACAGAAGCAGTGTAGAGCCAAAAGTGTCATAAAAGCAGAGGGTTAGTAGGGAAACAGACAGCCATTTGGGAAGTAAAGTCTCACCTGCTTGCTGGTTGCAGCCTTGATGTCCCTGGGAGTCCTTACTGGGTTCCCAGATGTCTACTGTACCCTGGGCAATCCTTGGCAGTCTCACACCACAAAAGATAGACGACCCACCACTAGGAGCAAACCCATGGTTGAGGTCTCAGATGCTGCCCACACTCTGGACATGTCTTTGTCAGTCTCCTTTTGACACAGGATCTGACCTTGGCAAGGATCTTCCTGCCATCTTGTGAGTGCACAGATGGAACCCATGTCAATGGTGGTTGCAGATTCTGGGTCTGACCAGATTTTTATAACACTGAATTCTGCATGGTCTCATTTAAATTTTCTCCCTTCCTGTGTATGTGATCCACACAGGTTCCAGCATATATTCCAATGCTGTGATTGCCCTGAGAGTGTGGTTACTGGAGGGTCTGGGGCTAACAAACACCAACTCAGTAGAGGTCTTTGAAAAAAATGTGCTCAACTGGGAGAGGGATTTCCACTATCTCTCCTGCTGTGGCTGCTTGCAACATTTGTCTCCCTCTCTCCTGCCTTGAAATATCTGGTACTGAGAGGACTGTGGATTTTTCAACGACCTTCTGTCTTTATGATAGCTCTGGTCACTTCAGTCCCCCCTTTATGAACTCAGGACTTTCCCCTTTTGCTTTATTATGTGTCCTTTCACATGTTGCTGATACAGTACATGATTCTGAACATCACTCACTGCTTCTGTTAGTTTTCATCCAAGTCACCATAGCCTAACCCTGAAATTTTTTTCCATGTGTGTCACAGTCCCATCCAGTTTGGTCTCATATTTCTAACAGAGATTTAGACCTGTGCTCAGTGCTGCACATGAGGGATGTGTCACTCTCCTGTTCTCAGAAAAGGGAAGAGGAAAAAAGAGGTAAGTGACTGCTGCCTACCCACCAAGTTCATCTGTAGGATCTTAACATGAGGGTTAGCCTTAAGGATAGGACAGGGAGGACTCTCCCTGGTGTACTCTGTATCATTTCCTGTATTTCTTTGCAATGAAGTTAGAGGTTACTGGCCATCATTTACCTCCTCTGATCACTGTTGTGTAACATTCCCCAGTTCATTCTCCTGTGTCTTGTGAGCCTGTGTCTTCCCCTTCAGCGTGGATCTCCTTGGTTTTTTCCCGATCCTCCTCTCTGTACCTCACAAATACTGGGTTTCCTAGGGTGTGCCATGAAACCTAGCTCACCTGAGGCTATCTGAAGTGTGTCTACTTATCTGTATTGAGAAAATATTACAGTAATATTTGGGATGAAATTGGTAGACAGGAAATATTTAATTACTCTGTAAATTTTTCTCATTGTTTTTGGTTTTTGAAAAATGAATTTCCTAGATCTCAGGGAAGCCTTCAACTCCTCTGCTTCCCAACAGCGAGGATTACAGTCAGGTACCATCATGACCTGCTATATCAGAAGAAGTCTGTTACAGAATATTTTAGAATAAATAATGTTTTATACTGTCCTAGGGTTTCTATTACTGGGAAGAGACACTGTAATAGTCTGATGTTCATGGAATCCATGCCAATTTAAAAGAATCAAAGAGAAGTTAGGATTCCACAGACATACATAAATATGACTTAGTTCTTAAGAATGACACCATAGCATGTTAGGTCAGTGGTTCTCAACAAGTAGGTCACCACCACCTTGGCAACACTTGGTATACAAAAGTTCCTACAGTGTGATTTAAATACAAAATTACAGTTATTAAGTAGGAACAAAAATAATCTGATGGACGGGGCTCAACATTACATGAGGAACTGTATTAAAAGGTCCCAGCATTAGAAAAGGTTGAGAACCACTGCCTTAGATAAAACACTGACTAACATTTTCTTGCAGCCAGTAATAAGAGATCAGAAAGCAAAACAGGTTCTCACTAGGGAATCACTGAAGCTTTGTGCAAGACTCCTGAAAGGAAAACCGAACCTCCAGGCAAAGAGTAGGCTGCAGAATGCTGGAAACTGACATCTCAGAACAGCCTTCCCAGCCCTCGGCACAGAGCCTCTGACCAGGAAAGAGTTGTGATCAGCAAAGACTGAACGCAGAGACGCATCACGGAGATGACATGAACAGAGATTCATGCTAATTCCCCAGAACTGTACAGCAGTCGGTTTAGGCCTCTCCTCAATCACGGGTAGTTGATCTCATTCTAGGATGCTTAATAAAGGACCTACTAAGTAACAATTATATCCCCAAAATATGAATCCTCCATCTGCTTCCACACCAGGATCCTGGAGCTCTTCTTCCTGCCCACCCTGAACTCCTGTGCAATATACCTAGAAATGTATTGTCTTCCTCCTACAACATAAAAAGAACAAAATTCTGATCATCATCCACCAGTCCTGTCCCCAGTTGACTGCAACAAAGATAATGTTCAACATCTGAAGGAAGCATTAGTTTGTTGTTGTTTTGTTTTGTTTTGTACTGGAGTTGTGCACCATCAATATTAGGGCTTCTCAATGATTCCAAGGATTTTTATGTAAAATATGTAGCCATATTAATGACTGGGTTTAGGCAATTGTATGAGAAGGACTTGGTAAAAAGACATTCCACTTCAAAATAACCTTCATTTACCTAGAATCCATTCAGAACACAAGATTCTCCTATAGATGCAAAGGCACCCAATAATGGAGGATTCGCTGATGTTTGAAGACGTCAGTGTAGACAAGCATTTTAGTGACTTATCAATAAGGAAAAACTACAATTAGCCCACTTGGTTTGCAAATTCATTTATCCCAGAAATTTGGAGCCAGTAGCTGATGGATGTCTGTGTGCTAGGCCAGGCAGGTCTACATAGACATTCCCAGGCCAGCTAGAGATAAATACTGAGATGCTGTCTCAAAAGAAAACTAATGTGAAGGGCCCTTGCTGCTCTTGCAGAAGACCAGAGTTGATTTCCAGGCACGTGAGTCTAGAAGTTCGTGTGTTCCATGACTCCAGATCCAGGGTTTCCCACTACCTCTTCTGTGACTTAAGAGTCCCTACTCCTTGCATGAACACAGAGACACAAAAATACACGCAAATGAAAGTGAGCCTTGAAATTGTTTCTCCTAAAATAAATCAGTGAAAGTGCAGTTTTTGTACGTTTCAAATTAAAAAAAAATACTACAAAGAAGACACAAAATCCTAAGAACTACAGTGGGAAGAAGAAAATAAGGACTCCCAGAAATGTTAAATATCCAAAATGCTGTGCTGACAGCACCACTTCATGTTGGAAAACAGTTCTTTCTCTTTTTACTCAGCTTACATGCAATTAGTTATCAAGATCTGCATTGAAACAAAACTCTCACAATCTCAGGTTCCTAACATGAGAGATATGGATTGGTATAATCTAAAAAAAAAAAAAAAACCACAGTCACCATGGAAGGCTATACAATGTCTAAGCATGCACAGAGACTCAGACATTGAACGGTTTGACAATCACTGACTTACTGGCCACTGGGCTAGGATTCAAGGATGCTATGACCTAGACTGAAAGGACAGACTTCTGGTTAGATACTGCAGGACACCAGGAGGGAGAACGTGGTAAAAGGTGGAGAAGCAGGACTCTAGAAACGCCCCACCCCCAGGAACTGATCTCTCCAAGACCCACCCCATCAGGTCTACGTCACTACCTATGGGAAATCTAAGAGAAGCCAACCAGCATCAGCCACATTAGGGTTATAAGGTGAAGAGATACCAGTCCTGATTAAGACTCTACGCATCTGGGAAGATGAGGAATCTTATACCAAGCACCCTCCTTCTCCTCCTCCTCCTACTGTTGGCGACCTTGGACCGGACCGGGTATTGTGCAGGTGGGTGAGGGGCCTACAGAGAAACGGCCTTTGGGGGAGCAGAATGCTATGCACCTCCTGGAATCCCCATCCCTGCATCTTCTCCTTAGCCTGAGCAGACCCTTTCTGATACCCTAGCTGGAGGACCCCTGACCCTCTCCTTCACTCAGGTCCAGAGGCCCCACAAAACTCCTGCTCTGTTCGCTACCAACCTGTTCTGAGTCAAGGTGAAAACTCAGGGTCTCAATGTGCACCACCCACAGGTTCACACTGGCTGCAGACTTTCAACACTGTGATTTTGGAGCCTGGAATGACAGAGCCCCGGTTGATCCAGGTCAGCTATGTAGACTCCATCCAGTTTCAGGGATTCGACAGCCAAGCTCCCAATGCGAGTATGCAACCTCGGGCTGCTTGGATAGAGCAGGAGCCTCCTGAATATTGGGAGAAGGAGACAACACAAGTCGTGAGCCTGACACTGTCAAAAGGACGGATTCTTAGGTATATAGCGAGTGGAAATCGACACAGTAAGAACGGTGAGTCACCTCAGGGCTGAGATCAGGATATCTCATTGCCCTCATGGTCTAACCCAATAAGCTCCACTCTAGGACCCCAAGTCAGAGATTCAGACGTAGTCCAAGGGGCCCCTGGAGACCTTTAACCTGAGAGAACCACAGACTGTGACCTGGTTAGGGGTTTAGATTGAGACAGAATCCTGGGAGGGGGAGAAGCCTCACAGTGACCATAGGCTGAATGGGACTGGGGCAGATTATCGCACCCTGCAGGAAGTTTTTGGCTGCAACTTGGCAAATGATGGGACCTTCCTCCGAGGTGATTACCGGCTCACCTATTATGACTACGATTACGTCACTCTGAATGAGGACATGATCTCTTGGAGTGCAGAAGGCGAGATAGCTAAAAGTTTGTTAAGCATATGGGAAACTGGAGGAGTGGGAGAAAGCTGGATGACTTACCTGAGAGGAACGTGCTCAGAAAGGCTTCTTAGATTCCTGGAACTTGGAAAGAAGACTTTGTTGCGCTCTGGTAAGAAAAGCCCTTGACAACTCCTTCTGCCTCTGAGATTGGAGCTCCTGTCTCCCTGAGGCCTCCTTCTCAGCAGGGAGCAGCTGGAATACTTACACTGTCTTGCATCAAAGGGGAGAGAGGGCTCCTCAGTTTCCTGTATCAACATGGCAGAGAGAAGGGCTCTCCAGAGGATTCACACTTCTCCCAGGATAGTTCAGGGCATCAGTTAAGCAGCAGGTCCCTCTCATTTGCATGGTGCATCATAGCCTCTCTCAAGGCCTGTTCACTGTCCATGCATGATGACATTGAATATCTGACCAAGGGTTGCCAACCCCTCAGACCCCCTTTCTAGTCATAACCAGAATTATATTTGTCTAGAGGGAGACTATAGTCTCCTGGTCGGTACTGCCTCATGGATACCTCATGGTTATTATAAAATACGGCCATCAATAGATCATCCACCTGCTGAGTTTGGGCTTCTGTGTGGACGCTGCTCCCTCTCTCCTCCACATCTCCCATCCATTTCAGGGTTGGTCACATGAGCGCTGATCAATCCCCAAGAGGAATGCAAAATACCTGAATTTTCCAATCGTTCCCCTCAGATGCCCCCAAAACACGTCTGACGCACCAAGTAAGACCTGATGGCAACGTCACCCTGAGGTGCTGGGCCTTGGGCTTCTACCCAGCTGACATCACCCTGACCTGGCAGAGGGATGGGATCAACCACACCCAGGACATGGAGCTGCCAGACACCAGGCCTGCAGGGGATGGAACCTTCCAGAAATGGGCGGCAGTGATGGTTCCTTCTGGAGAGGAGCAGAGATACACGTGTCATGTGCACCACGAAGGGCTCCCTGAGCCTCTCACTCTGAAGTGGGGTGAGGAGGGGATGTGAGCACACACTCTGCTGTAGGGGAAAGTGAACTCTTTAAAGAACCAGAGCAGGATCAGGGTTGAGAGCTAGGGTCAGACTCCTCACTCTTCCTTCCCTTCCCTCACCAGAACCTTCAACAACCATCCCCATCGTGGCAATTCTCATCGGCTTGATTGTTGTAACATTGGTGATAGGAACTGTGGTGTATCTTGTGGTACAGAAGAAATAAAGGTAAGGAAGGGGCAGGGTCTGAGTTCTTTCTCCCTTGAAAATCCAAGGCCAAGACATAAATGTACCCTGCCTCATTAGAGGAAAGATGTATCCACAAAGGCACTGGGGACCGTGGGCTGACACTAGCTCTATCATAAAGCATAAAGGAAATAATAGAAAGATCCTCTGCCCTTTTAACGGAGGAGATGGAGACCTGATTCAGATTTTCTACAGACAGAGAGATGTCACAGAGATGGTCCCTGCTCAGGACAGACCTACAGAAGACCAGTTAGTCCTCCTTACATGAAATCGTACATTGTGTTCTCTCCTCAGTCCACAGACTTCAGTCACAGTTTTAGAAGCTCCCCTGACACTTGACCAGGACATTCCTCCCACTCCTGCAACTGCACTCCTTCCTCAGTCTCTCACTGTGTTCTTCCCACAGGTGGGAAAGAGGCATCCACACTCTGGCTGCCAGTCATTAAGTGTTGAGTTGGTTCCTGAGACCTTGCATTAGGGAAGACAGGTACCCATTGTGGGTGATCACATATTTTCTCTCTTGGTCCTATCATTGTGGGCTCTTAGCAGGTCTTATTCTGTACTGTCATAGGCAGGGACAGTGCCCGGAGATCTGATGCAGCTCTCCCAGTAGGAGAGGAAGGACTCGGAGAACACATTCCTGAGCTGGGTTGAATTTCTCTACTGGAATTGTTTTTAGTATGGCTGCCTGTTTGGTATCATGGTTTAACAGTCACCAATCAGAATGTCACCAATTCATTATTTCCTTCTATAGTGTGAGTTACCTACTTTGTTTGACTTCAAAAGCTCCTGACTTTTCTCTCAGTGGCTGGCATTTCTGTCCAGGTCTCTGTCTCCTGTCTGTATGACTTAAGGGAAGTGAGTTAAGCCCAAGACCTGAACACCACTCCTCTCCACACTGACCTGTGTGTCTTCCAGTCATCTCTCCTGATCCAAGAGAGGCTGGCCTGGGAGACCTCCATCACAGAGTGAACTTTAGTTTCCAATGATCTGTATATTTAATCTTTATTCTTCAACATGAGAATTTTGGTAAATTTTTTTTGGTAAATTATTCACATGGTTTACATATGAGTAAACCCAATCAAAGCAAGATGAGTAAAATAGTAACCCTGTCTTGAGAAGTTGAAATCCATTATTTTGGTCTTCTCTGTCTTTTTCTAGGTACCTTTCTTTCTATTCATCATCATATTTGAATCTGTCGATTTCTCCTCCTAATAAACTTGAACTTTGCTTTAGACTGGTTGTCTTTAAATTCTTTTCTTTCCAAGTCAAGAATCTCATCTTCACTTAAATAGAGGTTTTTTTTTTTTTGTAAATGACACTGTTATGTCCTCCGATGATGAAAGCTGAACTCACGCTATGCCAGTACAAGGCTGAGCCCAGTAACCCTAACCCTAACATGTCCTTCTCTGTTCTAACTATCCCTAGGCCTAGGCCTGAAAGCTTTCAGCCTCTATACAATTGAATCTTCCAAGATGACTGATTCAATCCAGCTTTTTCCCTGCTTCTGATAGAATTGCTTTCTTGTCCTCATACTAACTTTGGCAATCTGTCCCAATCCTCTGGCTCCTTTCTCATTGTCGGGCTACTTCTGTCTGCACCTGTGTCTTGCATGTTCTCTCTGTAATCTAACTTTGTAAAACTGTCCTGGTAAAAACTACTGTACACACACCACATACCACACCACACTTTTCTCTCTTGCTGCTGCTCTTATAAGAGTTGGGCATATCCTATCTCTGACTTGTTCTATCAAATCTTTCTCTAATCCATCATTTTGTCTGGCCCTCAATTAGATGTCACTTTCAAATGTGGTTATTTCCTTCTACAAACTAACCTCTCCTTCCTTGCTAGGGATTAAAAGTGCATACTAAGGGTGTGTCTGTATTTCAGCCAGATCTACTGAAATCCAGTGTTTGCCCACATTCCAGCCAGATTATATCTTTGGATATGACCCCTTGCCAGAGTAGCCATGTTGATGGATTAAAATTCCTCTACAATTTCTAAACAGAACTCCTTAGCTACTACACATGCATCATGGAGCTGTCTCCACCCTGAGACAAACTGGGACTGCCATTGTTCCTGCTGGCCACAAAGGAATCTCTGAAGCAACGAGGGCCAGGTTGCTTGGCTGTTACTGAGCTGCTCTTTTGCTTTGCAAGTTACCTACAATCCTTCCCTTTAACTATCTGAAGGTCCACAGAGTGGCCTATTTTACTTTTATGTGTTTTCTTTCTGCCTATATGCTTGTCTGTGTAACACTTGTATGTCTAGTGCCCATGGGTATCAGAAAAGGGCCTCGGGTCCCCTGGAACTTGAGTTATAGACAGCTGTGAACTATCGTGGAGACATTAGGAACCAGACACAGGCCCTCTGGAATAATAGCCAGTGCTCTTACCAAGTACCAAGTGCTCCTAACAACCTGAACCATCTCTCTAGGCCCTTTAATTGTGTGTGTGTGTGTGTGTGTGTGTGTGTGTGTGTGTGTGTGTGTGTGTGTGCGCGCTGTGTATATGTCTCCCTCTGTATATGTATGTATGTGTGCATGTGTGAAGGAAAGAAAGAGAGAAGGGGGACATGAAAGGTGGGAGATGAGTGTTTGTACACATGAGTGCAGTGCCCGTGGATGGTAGAAGAAGGCAGTGTGGAGTCCTAGGAGCTGGCTTTTCAGACAGTTGTTGCTGGGAAACAAACTCAGATTCTCAGGAACTGCTCTTCACCTCTGAACCATCTCTCTTACTCTTCGAGTCAGAACCAGACTAAATAGTCTTAGTAGCTTTTATAACACTTCCCAAAAGGAATAAGAGGCACATTGGTTTTATAAGAGAAATATTAGCTTCAGGGAACTAGGAATCACTACAACTTGCCTTCCCACCCAGAGCAAATATTAGGGATCGAATCCTATGTAGTGATTGGATACTAGTTTCTTTAGCCAGATCCATGTCCTCCTGGTCCTGTTCACAACCCCTGCTGAGTCCCAGCACAGGGGCCAATAAGTCAGTAATTCTCAATCAGTTCATGGAAAGATGCCTGTACACACTTAGGGTTTATGTAGATCTCAATAATAAATATGCTCATGTTAGGAACTGGAACTTTTAAGACCTTTTCTTCACTAAAGACAATATCAAATAACTATAATCTGAGGTCAAAAGTGTGACTCGGGGACCCAGCACCATCATGATAGTTATTCGTGGCTGTCAAAATTCCATCAGGAATTAACTGAAACCCAAGGGGACTAGGTACACACCTGTGAGGTGTTTGTTTTCTTCTTCTTCTTCTTCTTCTTCTTCTTCTTCTTCTTCTTCTTCTTCTTCTTCTTCTTCTTCTTCTTCTTCTTCTTCTCCTCCTCCTCCTCCTCCTCCTCCTCCTCCTCCTCCTCCTTCTCCTTCTCCTTCCTCTTCCTCTTCTTCCTCCTCCCCTCCCTCTCCTCTTCTTCCTCTTCTTCCTCTTCTTCTTCCTCCTCCTCTTCTTCTTCCTCTTCCTCCTCCCCCTCCTCTTCTTCCTCTTCTTCCTCTTCTTCTTCCTCCTCCTCTTCTTCTTCCTCTTCCTCCTCCCCCTCCCTCTCCCCTCCCCTCCTTCTTCTTCTTCCCCTCCTCCTCCTCCTCCTTCTCCTTCTCCTTCCTCTTCCTCTTCTTCCTCCCCCCCTCCCCCTCCTCTTCTTCCTCTTCTTCTTCCTCCTCCTCTTCTTCTTCCTCTTCCTCCTCCCCCTCCCTCTCCCCTCCTTCTTCTTCTTCCCCTCCTCCTCCTCCTTCTCCTTCTCCTTCCTCTTCCTCTTCTTCCTCCTCCCCTCCCCCTCCTCTTCTTCCTCTTCTTCCTCTTCTTCTTCCTCCTCCTCCTCCTTCTTCTTCTTCCTCTTCCTCTTCCTCTTCTCCTCCTCCTCCTCCTCTTCCTCCTCCTCCTCCTCTTCCTCCTCCTCCTCCTTCTTCTTTACTAAATCTTGAAGTGGAAAGACCCAATTTTAATTTAACATTTTATTGATTAATTCTGAATTTCACATCATGGACCCCAATCCCATTCCCATTCTCTGCTCTTGTAACCTCTCCCTCCCAAAAGAAAAAGGGGGTGCCAAGAATCTCATTGTGGAAACTGTAATGTGCCACAGTGCGTCTCACAGTACATTTGTTTACACTGCTTCATTTGCAAATATTCACTGGAACGAGTCATTTGTCTGGTTCAAGGCCTCCGGCTTCCGCTACACCATCAATACTAGATCTTCACCAGGACTCCTCTTGGGGACCCTGTTGCTGACCTGTGTCATGGAGATCCTGCAGCTTGAGGTCTGTAGGCCAACCCCTTCATGTGTTCCAGCAGTTCATAGATGGGGTAGATGTTGGGGTGGCCCCTGGATCTGGGCCTGGGTGGTAGGTGAGCTGGTAGTTAACTTGCCTGCTCTTCTGCTCCATCACCGTCAGGGCAAGCTGTTCACCACTGCCCCAGCTAGCTCACCCAATACCACATCCAGCAAGAGACACGAGCTCTGCTCTCATTCCCTTAGAGCAGGTTCACCTGCACCCATGCCAGCAGGGCTGTATTTACTGCCCAGGCAAAGTGCGCGGCCTACTCTCCCAAGTATTGCACCTGGTGGGGGGACAGGGACAGCTCTCCCACACTCTCATGACCTTGGGGCCAGTTCTCCTCCCCTGCTCTAGGTCTCAAAGGATAAAGGGAGGGCCTCTCTCCCTCAACCACTCCACTGCATGGCAGATGTGTGGCAGAGCCATCTTCCCCAAGCTCACACGCTTCGGCCAGCTCACTCGCAACCTCTACAACCAGAGCCAGAAGCCTGTGATTCTTGGGAGAGGTATGAGGCCTGCTCTACTGAGTACTGCAGCTGGTAAGGTGAGGGACCAGCTTTCCTGCTCTCTCACTCTCTCATGATGCCCAGGCAAAGGGTCAGGCCATATCCACAAAGCCCTCAGATATCAACACAGCCCTGGGTGGCAGCCCAGACCAGGGACAGGCACCTCCACAAATCCAGACATGGCCCTTAGCAGCAACATGGGCCAGGACCTCACCATGGCCGTAGGTGGCATCCCCAGCTACTCACATCAGGCTGTTTCTCGCTACCCTCAAGTCTGCAGTTCTGCCTCCCTTCATTGTGTACACATCCTCCTGCTTCTCCTTCTCTCCCATCTCTCCACCATTCACTTGCTTATCTTAGTCATGCCTGGAGCTCCTGGGTCTCTGGGGTCATCTCCAGAGTGCTATGCCCTGCCTGTTCTGCGTGGTACTGGGCAAGGGTCATTTCAGGCTTGGCCTACCCACCTGGGTCACATGATAGCGGTCTTGGGTGTTGCCTTTAGCATGGTGGAAAGACACTTTTAATCTGGATCTTCTGAATTGGGCAGATACACGTTTATACCAAGTCAAACCTTATGCTGGCTGCCTCTATAAATACCATGGAGGAAGGAATGTTCTTTTGGCTCTTTGCCTGCCTGCCCTCACTCTAGCTGAAATCCATTCCTTCACTAGCATGAGAGTCTACCCCAGGATTCCGGTGTATACAGAAGACCACCTGAGACATCTGCTCTCATGAATGGAACTTCTACTGCATTCCTGTACCTTCCTTAAATAGACAGTGATTGTTGGACTAGCTGGACTACAAGCCCATAAGCCATTCTAATAAACCCCCTTTGTATACATACATACATACATACATACATACATACATACACATTCATACATATATACCTATACACATATATACATATATGTACACACACATTCATACATACACACTCATACATACATACCTATACACATATATACATATATATACATACGCATTCATACATATATACCTATACACATATATACATATATATACACACACACATAACATATACAAACATATTTATTCTATAAGTTCTGTTTTTATACAGAACCTTAACTAATATTGTTCTATTGGGGGGACTCGGCATCTGTGAAACCCTGATCCTCATGACTTTTGATCAGAGCAGGGGTCTCCAAAAGACTATTTGTAATTTATCAGAGCCTGGATCTCAGATGTATTGGTAAAGTGTGGGCATGGCCACAGAGGGATCTTGCTCAAATGATATAGCCAAAAGGTATTTTTTTGTGCACACGTGCATGCACATGCACATACACACACACACACAATCCTGGTTGACACACTTCAGTTAGCAAGGGCAGAGCTAGCAAGGAATCAGGCTACAGAAGTCAAAATGTAACATTAGTGTATTCAGGCACTTTCCCAGATCTGTGGACTATGATGGATTTGGTTTTTGGCTCTCATTTTGGCAGGTGTTAGTGTTTCCATGCTGACTCTTAGGTCAGAACGGTGCCTCTAACATTGCATCACTTTTGCAAAGGGCCTGTGGTGCTGCTTCAATATGGTCACCTTGACAGGGGTGATCTTATCCTAGTGTGCAATATCCACAAACTCACTGATTTATACACATCAATAGAACACCTAACCAGGCATGGTTGTGTATTCTGGTTAAAATTAATTGGTGGTTTATAATCACCTTTGATCAGTTAGATCCCAAATAAAAGATACAAAACCTGTATATTTATAATAGGCCTTAAAAGCAGCAGAGCCGGGAAGACATCAACCCTCTATGCTATTTTGTCTACTTCCCTATCAATACCCCCAAGATATAACTTGCCATGTTCCCTCTGAGTCCCTTCTACTCCGACTGGCTGGCCCTCAAGGCCATGATCCCACGATCTAACTACCCCATGGTGTCTTCTTCTTTCTCCCTTCTTCTCTCTCTGCTTTCCTTCCCTGTCTCTCAGAACCCAAGATCAGCAACCAAAAACCCGCCTACCTCTCTTCTGCCGAGCTACGGGATTTCAGCATCTTTACTTAACCAATAGCCTTTTTTTTTCCTTTTTTTCTTTATTAACTTGAGTATTTCTTATTTACATTTCAAATGTTATTCCCTTTCCCGGTTTCCGGGTCAACATCCCCGTAACCCCTCCCCCCTCCCCTTCTATATGGGTGTCCCCATCCCCATCCTCCCCCCACTACCACCCTCCCCCCAACAATCACGTTCACTGGGGGTTCAGTCTTGGCAGGACCAAGGGCTTCCCCTTCCACTGGTGCTCTTACTAGGCTATTCATTGCTACCTATGAGGTTGGAGCCCAGGGTCAGTCCATGTATAGTCTTTAGGTAGTGGCTTAGTCCCTGGAAGCTCTGGTTGGTTGGCATTGTTGTTCATATGGGGTCTCGAGTCCCTTCAAGCTCTTCCAGTCCTTTCTCTGATTCCTTCAATGGGGGTCCCATTCTCAGTTCAGTGGTTTGCTGCTGGCATTCGCCTATGTATTTGCTGTATTCTGGCTGTGTCTCTCAGGAGAAATCTACATCCGTTAACCAAGAGTCTTAAATTAAGGAGCAAAGTTACATAGCATCACCTGGTATACATGAGGATTTCCTTGTCCCTGAGGGTCTCTTCCTCAGGGGGCAGCCAGATCTTGGAGGCCAGTATTTAGCATCACAGTGCATAACAACAGACCAAACTTCAACAACTGTACATTAATCCCAGCACATGGGAGAAGGCAGAAGCAGGGGTAGCAGGATCTCTGTGAGTATGACCCCAGACTCATCTACAGACTGAGTTCCAGGTCATCTGGGAGTTCCTAGTGGTGCATTAATAAAATTGACAAATTAATAAAATGAAGTAGGACAGCTTTTTGCATGTCAACCGTACTTCAGTAAGAATGATTTAAAGGCTGGATTTTTTTCTAAAGGAGTCCTAGAAGTTCTTGGCTATAGAGAGGTAGCCGGGTTCTGTTTGAGTGGATTCTTACCTTATAAGGTAATGCAGACTTCTCCAGGAAAGCAGTGGCTTGGTGTCTGAGCTCCTGCACTGCCAGCATCTAGTGAGTTGGGGTCCCTTGGGTATGGTTGCATTAATCAGGACACAGGGGATACAAAGTAACCGTGAACCCCCGCGTACTTTATTGAATTTTCCAGCATCTTCTATAGGCAAACAGTATAAAGATTTACCACAGCTTCCAGTTATCAACAGCTTCTGATTCTCAAGCTATAGTTTATCTGGGTTTCAAGGTGACCTAAGCCCCCTTGCAAACTGAGAAACTGGTCAGCCGTCCAACTCTTTTATAGGTTGCTTAGTTTAACTAAAACGAAGTAAGTTTCTCATGAGTAAATGTTCATGGAGGCCACTTCCTCGGGCATGCAGCTTACTTGGCAGACATCGGAATTCTCTGCTGAGAAAGTATGCTTTCTCAGTGTCCCAGTGTGCTGGGATTTACAGATATGCTTAAGTCACCTTGCAGCTAGCATTCTGGGAGCAGTCACCTCATGCCATTTCTCTACAGCACCATGCACCATATCTGCTGGCCATCCTCACAGGAGAAATTCAGCTTCCCAGGTACTGCCTTCTCAGCATCTCCACTCTCTGATCAGGCCGTCCGTCTTCCCTGAATTTTATCTCCTCATCCACTGTCCTCCTCCAGAGGTTCACCACCAAGCTAGCCATCCGCCACACATGGCTGACACTCTTTTTCTTCAAAGATGTTTTTCAGATAGAACGACAGAAGAAAGGACTCACAGGCCATGAGGATGCAGTGATAGTGAAAGACGTGGGAGCAATCAGCAGATACCTGATCTTTCTTGTAGTCAAGGTAGATGATACAGACTAACCCACCATCTCAGCACCTTACATGGGGAGCAGAGGCCATGGTCACTGTGCCCAGACCTACAGTAGAGCTCTTTCCCTCAGAAGACATTAAGATAGAAAGGAAGAACTTAGTTTAGTGTATATCAGGAACCTGCTTTCTGAAACCCAGAATTCCTTCTGGAACACTCAGCAGAATGGATTCTAGCCTGCCTCACGAGATCGGTGTCAATATGAGGCAGCTTGTTCCCAGGTAAGCATTTCAATGAGTGCTCACAGATGCAATGAAGGAGAGGGGCTTAGAAGGTTATGGGAAAGTAAATTGCCAACACAAGCTAAAATAGATGTGCCTGACTCATAGGTTAGCCTTTTTTCAGAAGTACTTCAATAGTGGAAGATAAAGAGTTAGATAATGTAAGGTTGCATCTTAAAGCTTATCTAAGACAGATAGGACAAGCAAGGTTCAATCATAAATCTTATTCACATGTTATCTAGCCCAATATTTAAATGAGAACACAACACATACACAAATGTACACACACTAATGCAGGCTCCATCAAATACTATTTATTTTGTATTTTTTGCAATAAATTCTGATTTTTAATTAAAGCCCATATTTTAAGTAAAATGCCAGGGCCAACGAGATGATCTAACAGGTAAAAGCACTTGCTGAGTATCTGGGCTTGATCCTTGGATCACGCGAGGTGGAAGGAACTAACGACTGCAAGTTAGAGAAGAATTTACTGCCACCACCTTACCTACACCAGCATAATTCCTGCTGCACTCTAAATATTTATCCTTAGTCCCAGAGATACATGTAGCTTTCACCCTCACTGAGCAAACAAACAAACAAAAAATTTCTTTGGAGACAGGCAGAGATCATTTAGGAAAGCCACAATCAATCAAAAGCTGAGAACAGCTGATCATGGGTGCCCAGCCCCAATTTATTCAACTACAACAAACCCCCTGGGTCTAAGGCACAGCCAACAAGGCAGAAGAGAACAGAAAGATTGTTAACAGCCTGACAAGCAGGAAACCTGCTGTGAGGTTGTGTCTTCTAGGAAGGAGAGGAAAGCTAACTGATCAGTCCTGAAATTCTACCCATACAAGTAAACAACGCCCAATGAGCTGAATAGGTTGCAATCGTATAGTTAGGCATGTGTAGACAATAAAGAAGAGGCCATGATTTCTAGAGGGAGCAAAAGGCAATACATGGGAGGGCCCTGAGGGGGAGGAGAGAAAAGGAGAAAAACCGCGTATAATAAATATATATTAAAATAGTAACAAATCCGAATAAAAAGAGAACTATTAGAATTAACAATGAGTTCAGCAAAGTTGAAAGGTCAACACAGAAAAAGAAATCTACAAACCGCCAACGAATATACAGAAAGCATTGTAAAAGTATATTCAAGATCAAACTGCTTAGGGCTTGGGTCCTCCCGTATTCCCGTAGGTGACGCAGCCTCTTTACGCTGCCAAAGGAATCAGGTGGTGAAGCTGCCTTCCCAGGAGACCATGTGGACACGATTGCAGAATAGTGTGGATCTTTAAACGGAACTGAAGAGAATCCAAAATAGATTTGCAAAGGTAGAAAATGCAGCAAGTAGTATTTAAGACCGATTTAAAAAAAAAAAAAAAGTCAACCAGAGCCAGGGGAAGAAATATTCCTGACTTCGATTCTCACAGCTGAGATTTTGCGCAGAGGCTCCTTCAAATGCAGTCAAGGGTTGACGCTGTGCAATCCCTACATGGTCTCCTTCAAGTTCAAGGTTTGCTGTACCACTTTTGTGTACCATTTGTCTTTAACTGCAAAAGTAAAGTCCAGTCTCCAGTCCCTGTGGGCACCACAGAGACGTTCGACCCCGTTACCATATAGCGGCACATTCACATTCTGTCTTCGTGCCTCCCGACAAAAGCAGGCTCTAAAAAGGACAGGTGGTGTTGCAGTTTGTCCCCTCTACAAAAGAAAAGGAAGTAATTTAACCGCTAAGTCGGCCGAGAACAGAACTGTGTTTTCAGGACCCCATTTTTCTACTGGTCTTCCTGGGCACGGTGTCCACAGAGGCCCCGATGCTACCCACGCAGGGGGTTATGGAGTAGAGGCTATCTCTCGGCCTCCACTTCAGTTTAGAACAGCAACTAGCAGCTGCTTGTACCAGGTCTCATTGCGATAGCAGTCCCTAGGACATGAATCAGGATTAAGGCTAACTTCTGAAGATCCTGGACTCCTTGCCTTTTCTTGATATTTCACTCCCGTTAGAGAAATGACTGGGTAATTCCAAACAAAGTCAGATGGGTAATACATGGTTTTAATTAGTCTATATTGTGTTTTAAAAGCCTCTTCTATTTTATATTTTAAAATGCGTACGTGCATGTGTGCTCGAGTCGGAGCATGTACACATGAGTACAATTGCCTGCAGTGGCCAAAAAGAGGAAATTTGATTCCATGGAGCTAGAGTCACAGGCAGTCGTGAACCACCAGATGTGGGTGGTGCGGCTGAATTCAGGTCCTTTGCAAGAGCAGTAAGTACTCGTAACCACTGAGCCATTTCTCTAGTCCCATGCCTCCTCTAAATTGTACTGAAAAAGAATGCTTCCGGTTAATAACCTAGGAAATTATTTGAAAAAAAAACTTTTCAAAATATTGACCTGCTATGGAAATTACTTTTATTATAATGTTATTTCTCAAATTTTTAAATTCATTTTGATTGATAGGTGTAGAGAGAATAACTTATGTCTCTATGGGCGTGGCACCTGTCAATTAAAAAAAAAATCTGCTGGCCTATGGCTTAGGCAGGAAATAGGAAGTGGAACATCTGGGAGGAGAGAAAATTCTGGGATAGAAGCATACGGGAGATTTGCCTGGGGAAGGTGTGAGGAGATGGATGCTTGGTACCTGAACAGAGGTCATGTGGTAGAATGTAGGTTAAAATAAATGGGTTATTCTAAGTTCTGATCTAGTCAGAGAAGAGCCTAGCTATATGGCCAAGGTATCTGTAAATTTATTTTGATTCTGAGTCTTGTTTCTGGGAGCCAGGGGCTGGGAAAAAGAACTAGGACCTAACTTCCACAGATAAGGGTCATGAATCCTTCCAAGTGAAAGGCTGAAACAGATAAGCCTAGAATTAAAGTTGCAATTATTCCTAGATACAAGTATCAGTGTTACTATGTAAATGACACAGTGCCCTTTGTCAATGAAAATAATTGCGCTCTTTGTGTGGCACCCATCTTTTTTTGGATAACCAGTCAACACACACACACACACACACACACACACACACACACACACACATCACATCATCACAAAAGCAAACTGAGACCAACACAGAGAACTACAACTGAGCACAACACAGAGACCAACAGATCATGGGGAAGCCAGTCCCTACTGTTACCATCGACATTACCTGACCTGTGCACTCAGGTACAGTGTATCTATGGCTCTGGAGAGGAGGAATGGAAAGATTATAACAGCCAGAACAGCAGGAAGTCTGGAGTGAAACAGTCTCTCCAAAAAAAAAAAACCTGCGTAAACAAGACAGGAGCAACAGCAAAACAAGATAACATGAAAGAGAAAAGTTCTGTGGGGCCCCACCCCTAGAAGAAGAATTGCAGGCAACTGATGGTTGTTGAGCTCGAATTGGCCTCTCCCCAGGGATAAGCCTCTTATTGGTTGGCCAGTGGAAGATGGTCAGCCCTGAAACCATAGACATACAAAGAACAAAAACAGATTCAGCATGTTGCATTTATATATCTATGCATATACACATGGGCACACACACACGTAAGTAGCAATGATAATGAAAGAAAAAGAAGCTATTAATTTGAGAAGAACATGAAAGGGGTTGGAAGGAGAGTAATTGAGAAGGTCTAGAGCAAGGTGAGGTGGGATGATACAATTCTACTTCAAACAAAATACACCTAAGAAATAAAATGGGAAAGGTGGCCTGCTCTAAAAACAAAATAGCTATTCTAGTGATGTGAGGGTAAGAGTGTTACAGTCACTGTGTGAAGGGTTTAAAAGATGTCAGGTGGGGCTGGAGCGCTGGCTCAGCTGGAGAGCACTGGCTGCTCTTCCAGAGAACTGTGGTCTAATTCCCAGCACCTACATGGTGCCACACAGCCTTGTGGGAATCTCTGGATGAAGCACACCAACACCCTAGCTCAAGAGAGGCATTTGCACCAGTGGATGGAAAAAAACGAGGATAGCTCCTGAAAGGCCTGTTTCTCATTTTATACTCCAAGACCACAAGGGGGGGGCTAACAAGCTATTTTACAGTTTGAAAGCCAACAAGCTGTTAAGAGCAATGACACATTGTTTCAGCTACTTCGTTTTTCTTTGTTTCTTTTTTAATTTTTATTGTATTTTTCTTTACTTACATTTCAAATGTTATCCCCTTTCCCGGTTTCCCAGTCCATAAACCCCCCTAACCCATTCCCCTCTCCCCCTTCTTCTATGATGGTGTTCCCCCTCCCATTCATCCACCCCTTCCTGCCTCCCCGCCCTGACATTCCCGTGCACACCAAGGGCTTCTCCTCTCATTGGTGCCCAATAAGACCATCCTCTGTTACATATGCAGCTGGAGCCATGGGTCTGTCCATGTGTACAGGTCATTCTGTTCCAGGTAGCAAGTGAAGTTATGCTTATAACTTAGTAACACACTCCTGGGAGCCTCCCAGCCTGGAGAAGGTTGAGGCAAAACACAGAGTAGGACTCTGGTGTGGCTATAAAAGCTGAGGAATGCTCTAGCTCCTAACTATATTGAAATGATGATAACTTCTGAAATGTCAAAAGAAAACAAAACAAATAAACAAAAAAACCTTTCTTGCTCTCTGAGGGTAAAAAGCTGCTGACTTAGGCGATTGACACTGTAGCCCAACAACAGGGGATTAAGTAATGTGGTCTTTGTTCTATCTCAACCCGAACTGTGTGGAACTTTCAGCCTGCTAATAGAAATCGCAGGAAGAAAAAGGGACACTTTGAAAAATGATTATAGCGTTTATTTCTAAGTTGCAGAGAGATCCTAAGTGGGATGGGATAATTTTTCTCTTACTCTTTGTCCTCAGCGTTTACACACCTTTCAGAGTACGTGATCACATGGTAAAAGTTCATAGCAAGTTTACCCAAACTCAAATCATAAATCGAAATAGAGGTTTACACAACCGAGAATGTTTACATGCATATCCATTAGGGGTAATTATCTGACTAAACATTCAGCACCACAGGTTCATTGAAAGTTAAAAAAGCATAAGTTATTAGTGAAGTTTTGGATAGATAAACCCAGTCAATATTTTATCTTCTGTCCTAGCACCTAGAATAAATCATTAGTTCCCTTTTTGTGACCTTTGGTTTCGGAATGTGGTCTCAGTAGTAGAAAGTCGGTTACTGTCTAGAAGCAATTAACTGCTGACACATGAGAGACTGACAGTTCTCATTGCAGTGTTGGCTACCAGAAGAGACCTATAGCACTATACCACTATAAAAGAGCTTAATAAATACTGATATAATTTTAGGAATTCCTATAGGATCATCACTAAGATTAAGCCATCCATTTGTCTATATAGCATCACTACGAGGCAGTACATCATCATAGATCTGCAGAGATCTGTTCAAAAGGGGTGGCCTAATACATAGTAATTGTTATATATGCTTGGTAATAACAGGAAAAGCATATTAAGAGCAGGGATCTTTCCTAAAATGATTTTCTCCTGGGCCTTGCCTACTGGAATTCCTTTGTAGATGTTAATCTAAGGTGGTCATCTCAGTACTATCACATGCTAGTAGTTATTAACTTGTCCTATGATGGCTCCTGACAACAAATACACTCAGCGCTTTAAGTAAACCATTAAATAAATCAATGTATCAGTTCCTTAGTCTTCCTCAACAGTCTGTAACTCCACTTCCAGGATTGTGTTGCCAACTTCTGGCCGGCAGTGGTACTGCATGCATGTGGTGCACAGGCAAACAAGCAGGCAAAATAGCCATACACACAAAATAAAAGCAGAAATTTAAAAAGGTGTCAGGCACTTTAATTAGGGATCAGGCTTATCCCGGGGTCACACAGAAGCCAGGTATTTAATTCATCTTATGAACTATAGAATGAGAGAAAGAGTTGTGGTACAGAATCAAATCATATAGGTTTCAAACAGAGGCGGGGCGGGGCGGGGCGGGGCGGGGGGGCGGGGGGAGCGGAGACCGGTCGGGACGGGACGGGACGGACGACTAGGAAGTAGCTCACTTAGCGTAGTGCTTTGTCCAACCCACAGAAAGCCCTGGATTTGATCTCCAGATAGCATAAACCAGATGCAGTATCAGGCTCCACTGAACTTGTCTCACTTAACCACAACAAAACCGTTGGAGATGGGGAGATACCTCGGTGAGTAAGAGCACGTGCTGCTCTTCCAGATTTGTCATGACAACCAGAAAAATTCCCAGAGAATGCTTCGCCATCCCAGATCCCAGTGTACAGATCTGCAATTAATCTTGAATCGTGTGTGAATGAAAAATATACCCAGGGAAGATTAACGGTGAAGTTTGAGCTAATTTATCCTGACACTGGGAATTGGAGATCAGAAAAATAGTTGCTTTTAGAAAAATTGGTTATGTTTCTTGTTGGTATTAATATATATATGAACAACTGTCTTAGTCAACTTATCGTAGTCTCTATATAGTAAGAGAATTAGCTGATGACTTACAGTCTGTAGTCCAACTCTCCAACAATGATCAGCAGAAGCTGTGAATGGAAGTCCAAGGACCTATCAGTGGCTCAGTCCCACGAGGCAAGCAGGCAGCCACAAAAGAGACTGTCCTTATGTAAATCTCAGCAGAAGGTGTGTCCCAGACTAAAGGCTTGTACCACCACACCTGGGTCTGGGATTTGCTTTGTCCCAGGTGACCTTGAACTCAGAGATCTCCGTGCCTTAAGCTCCTGGGATTCATAGCCACTTGGCCTTAAGATCTCCATACCAAGACCCAGGTCAGAAACTTGTATCTCCCAGCTTTGACCCAGGATCAAAGGTGAGCCTTACAGTTTTGGATTCTAGTTCATTCCGGATATAGTCAAGTTGACAACCAGGAATAGGCACTACAACAACCTAAGATAAAAGGCCTATTTGGGCTCACAGTTGCAAAGAATAGCCTGTCGCGGAAAAGGAGACAAGATGATATAATGTAGGCTTAAATTTTTCTCCACCTGACTTTTAATAATGTTTCTTAAATGCTTTAACCTCACTTCTAACCCACCATCACCCTCCAGAGGTAGTGGAAAAGAAAAGCTATTAGGATACAGAGAAAGTGGACCTGTTTAGAAATTGTTCTTTGGAGCGAACCCCATCTTCATTGTCAGGAAATCAGCAGTTCAGTTCACAAGTCCGCGGCAGCAGCTCGATACGCTTGCAAATACTTCACGAATACACCAGAAGTTCAGTTCAGTAGAGTCAGGATACCAAACACGAATCAGCACTGGTGGCACGGCCTAGCAGGGACAGCCAGGCCTCAGCTGAATTCAAGTCAGCAGAAAAGATTAGGATGACCAGGGACCCCAGGAGAAGTTCTCAGCTGTGCCTCTCTCAACAAAGCAAAGACCAAGAGGTGTTGCAAAGCTAGTCCTACAAGCAAGTCCCTCTCAGAGTCGGTTGAGTACTATTTATACTCCCTCCAAACATCATGCGTCTTTACTCAGCACGTGAGTCTGTATCAGCTGACATCGCTCTGCCAATCGGCTGGAATCTGAGGAAGCAGCGAGAAGCTGCCAACACCACCAGAAGTTTTTTTGGCGAATTTCTCCCTATGGACTCCTGACAAAAGGAACTCAACAGCGCATGTAAGCTGAATCAAGACATGCATGTAATTAGTGAAGAATCCTTCATCACGAGTCCTTTCACATGTTTGCTCTAGCAAAACACCCTTCCGCCTGTGTCTGCTTCAGAGAAACGTTCCTTCACACATCTGCTTCAGCATAACATCCCTTCGCCTGTGTCTGCTTCAGGAAAACGCTCCTTCCTGTGTTGGCCCCAGCAAAACACCATCAGCAGACACAACTGACTTTCCAGAGTTCTTAAGTTTCCACTTCAGCATAACAGCTCTGGGACAGCAGGATGTGAGGCTGCTGGCTCTCATCTCAGATGATCGGGGCACTGCGGCGAACGGAATGCAGTGCTCACCTGGCTTTTTCTTTTTCCCCTTTGCATTTAGTCTGAGATCACAGCCTATGTTCACGGCACCACCTTCCTTTGCTTAAAACTCTCTGCAAATGCCTCTGAAGGCAAACCCAAAGGTTTGTCTCTTAGATGACCCAAACTCCACTCACATTGACAATGAAGATTAACCATTGCAGTTCCGTCTACAAGAGGAGCTGTGATATTCATTCATTCATTATTCGTTTGTTTGTTTGTTTGTTTGTTTTTGCCTTGCTAAGGAGAGGATAAAAAGGACCTCAAGGGCAGAAGGAACACCCATTCAGAGCCTACCCCACATGTGGCCCATACATATACAGCCACCCAATTAGATAAGATGGATGAAGCAAAGAAGTGCAGGCTGATAGGAACCGGATGTAGATCTCTCCTGAGAGACACAGCCAGAATACAGCAAATACATAGGTGAATGCCAGCAGCAAACCACTGAACTGAGAATGGGACCCCCGTTGAAGGAATCAGAGAAAGGACTGGAAGAGCTTGAAGGGGCTCGAGACCCCATATGAACAACAATGCCAAGCAACCAGAGCTTCCAGGGATTAAGCCACTACCTAAAGACTATACATGGACTGACCCTGGGCTCTGACCTCATAGGTAGCAATGAATAGCCTAGTAAGAGCACCAGTGGAAGGGGAAGCCCTTGGTCCTGCCAAGACTGAACCCCCAGTGAACGTGATTGTTGGGGGGTGGGCGGTAGTGGGGGGAGGATGGGGAGGGGAACACCCACATAGAAGGGGATGGGGAGGGGTTAGGGGGATGCTGGCCCGGAAACCGGGAAAGGGAATAACAATCGAAATGTAAATAAGAAATACTCAAGTTAATAAAGATTAAAAAAAAAAAAAAAAAAAAAAAAAAAGGACCTCAAGGGAGGCGGGAGTTCTGCGCTAAGGTAGAAACCAGCCAAAACCTATTCACAGCAGGCCACTCCAGAGTGAAAACTCCGGAGGGCATCTGAGAAAGACGCTGTTTGTTGCGGTTGCTGTGGTACCGCAGACAATGGATGCTGCAGCTGCTTCTGGAGCTGTGAGAGCAGATACTGGAGGCTCATTTTGCAGGCACCTGCCAAGGGAGCCTACAAGACACAGAAAGCCCATGCTTTCCCACCGCGGTGCTCTGCTGCCATCTACTGGCAAAGCTTCAGGGTCAGCAGGCAAAGAACATATCACCAGGGATTCGGGACCATTTTTGTAGCTGAGGTGCAGTATAATTTCTCACACAGTGGGAGCGATACCTGAACCTTTTTAGCAAACCAAAAATGGGAGGGAGATCCCAAACCTAGGAATGTGATGGTATTGCTACACTGCACTGCTTATGAAAAGCGTTGGGGATTTTTGCTTCGTAATCAGTATATTAAAGAGACATTCGCACATCTCAAAGACTGTTTAAATTCTGACATCCAGACGTACGGTGACATGAGCATATGGTGACTTTAAATGTGCAATTAAGACCATTCATCACAATCTGCTACAGTACCAATGTTAAGTTATGATTACTTTTGGAGCATAATTCAAATGGTTTTAAATAAGCTGGCTTCGTGCGTAAGAGACACCTTATACATGCAAATTACTTTTCACTTTCTGGGAGTTACTGAGCAATTTTTTTTTTAATGCTGAGAGGAATTAGAAGAACCCACCTCTCTCTGGATGTAGGGCAGGTGTTGAACACGGTTAAGGCTCTGCTAAACTGTGAAATCACTGTTAATATTGATGAGTTCTATACATTTATATTGTGAGCGCTCTTTGTTGAGTTACTTTTCCTAGGATAATCAGGACACTGGGAATGGGGAACTCTGACTACCTCCTCAGCAGAGATCGGAGACACCTGGAGTAAAGCCACTATTCTAGTAGATGTGATAAAAGTTTAACAAAAAGAAATAAAAAGCAACTTAGACACCCCTGCACATAAAGAACCATTTTGGAAGGGAGAAGGAGGTGGGGAGAATGTAAGAGACAGGAGGCTTGCTGTGAGACTACATCTCTTAGGAGTATCAGAAACTACATCCATAAAGTCCCACCAATATGGCTGCCCCAACGTGAGCTGGAAGAGGATTACACCAATATTCACATCAAAATGGAGAAAAGTCCAGGAGGCCTCACCCTCCACAAAGAACTCCGGGCACCTAAGGAAAAGCTGGGAAGAGCATCAAGTGGTTATCCAATACCACATGGTCAGCCTTGAAAACATATATACAAGTAATGTTACACAGACTGAGCAGGTTATGTTTAGAAGTAAGTGTGTGTGTGTGTGTGTGTGTGTGTGTTTTACGTGTGGTGAGTGGTGCACACACAAGCACGTGCACAAATGAACACACACACACACACACACGTGCAGCAGGCACATAATAACAGGTAATAAAAAAAGAAGCCATCCATTTGGGAAAGAACAGGAAAGTTGTATGGGGTAGAGAAAAGGGAAAGGAGACGTGTAATTAATTACATTATAATCTCAAACGTAAAAGACTGAACATTTTTAAAAAGCAACTTAGCAGATAAAGAGAATTATTTCAGCTTACAGTTCTAGGTCTCTGCCCATCATTGTGAGGAAGTCAAGGAAGGAACTTCAAGGAGAGAGAATTCAGCTGGGGTAATGAATAGGCTAACTGCAGAGCTTCCCCTCTCCTCAGCTCCCCCAAATGCAATTCCCCAGTCTGATCCCCAGCTCCAAGTCAGAACCCCTGCTGTGACTCCCCTTCTGTCCTGCCCCTTTCTCCAGTGGATCACACAGATCTTCTACTCCAAACTTCTTTCTCTCCTGCTCATTGCTTATCCCAGTCCCCAGTGCCAACAGGCATTCCCTAGGAATCTGCAGGCCACTTTGGCCAGGGAAGCAGGAACATTAAGTTCAAATCTCCACCTCTCCATCGTCCCTCCAAGTCCAATCCACCATCCTCATCTCCACCTCTGTAGTAGATCTTCTCTGTGGCCTCTCCTCACTCTCAGCGCCCATTACCAGGGGACTAAGCAGATCCGGATAGAACAACCTACTTTCCCCCCTCCTGTGGACACACCCTTGTAGCCCTTCCTCATCCCTAAGTGTCAGTTCCCAATACCTAGAAATACATTTTACCCAGAATCCCCAGTGGCGACATCTAACTAGAAGAATTTCCTACCAGGCAACACGCAGCCACGGCAATCTCGTATGAAACAGAAATAGTAACAGAAACCAAGAAACAAAATACCCACACAACAAAGAACAGATATCAGTACCTAAATATTATCTTTACAAACCCAGACGTCTGGATGTCAGCATAAAAACACAATCAATAGTAGCCAGGGTGATGCGGATCTGACAGAGCCCAGCGACTCTAGCACAGCAGGCACTGAGTGTCGCAAAACAGCTGAAGCGCACGCGCGTGCACGCACGCGCGCGCACACACACACACAGAGAGAGAGAGAGAGAGAGAGAGAGAGAGAGAGAGAGAGAGAGAGAGAGAGAGATCTTAAGGTAGCCTTCATTAAGCAAAGAAGTGCAGGCCGACAGGAACCGGATGTAGATCTCTCCCGAGAGACACAGCCAGAATACAGCAAATACAGAGGCGAATGCCAGCAGCAAACCACTGAACTGAGAACGGGACCCCCATTGAAAGAATCAGAGAAAGGACTGGAAGAGCTTGAAGGGGCTCGAGACCCCATATGAACAACAATGCCAAGCAACCAGAGCTTCCAGGGACTAAGCCACTACCTAAAGACTATACATGGACTGACCCTGGGCTCCAACCTCATAGGTAGCAATGAATATCCTAGTAAGAGCACCAGTGGAAGGGGAAGCCCTTGGTCCTGCCAAGACTGAAACCCCAGTGAATGTGATTGTTGGAGGGAGGGCGGTAATGGGGGGAGGATGGGGAGGGGAACACCCATAGAAAAGGGGAGGGGGAGGGGCTAGGGGGATGTTGGCCTGGAAACCGGGAAAGGGAATAACAATCGAAATGTAAATAAGAAATACTCAAGTTAATAAAAATAAAAAAAATGGCATCATTGAGAGGAGAAGGAACGGTTGTGTTCAGAATTTGAATATGTAAGCCATTCAAAAGGGCTTTGGACTGCATTTTGTAAATATGATCACTGAGGTTTAAACTAAAGAAAAACAAAGTAATCCAAAAAGAAAAAAAAAAGATAGCCTTCATTAATAGGATAGAGGTCCTTAAGAGGAAATCAATAAAAATCTCTTAAAGAAATATGTAAAGACACAAACGGTGGAAGAAAATGAATAAAATAACTCAAGACCTGAAAGTAGAAACAGAATCAATACAGAAACCCCCAAACTGAAGTGAATGTGGAAATAAATAATTTAGTAATGCTAACAGGAACTTCACAGGAAAGCCTCCCCAACAGAAAAGCAAGAATGGAAGAGGGAATCTAAGGGATTTCAACAAAACCATAGACAGAATCGGTACTTCAATAAAGAAAATATTAAATCTAAAAATATCCTGGCACAAAACATTCAGGTAATCCGGAACACCGTGAAAAGACAGATCTAAGAATAACTAAAATAAAAGGAGAAGAAACACGGGGCAAGCTGAGTGGAAGTGGTGCACACCTTTAGTCCCAGTACTAGGGAGGCAGAGGCAGGTGGATCTCTGAGTTCCAGACCAGCCTGGTCTATACAGTGAGTTCCAGGACAGCCAGGGATATACAGAGGAGCTGTGCCTTGAAAACAAAACAAAACAAAACAAAAAAAGAAAGAAAGAAGAAAAAAGAAAACACAGATCAAAGTCACAAAAAAAATATTTCCAACAAAATCATAGAAGAAAAGTTTCTTAACCTGGAGAAAGTGATACCTATAAAGTTGCAAAAAGCATACAGAACACCAAATAGACTGGGCCAGAAATGCAAGTCCCTTTGTCACATAATAATCAAAACACTAAACATAACAGAACAAAGAAAAATATTAAAAGTGGGATGGAAAAAAAAACAAGTAACAAAGAGAATCAGACCTATTAGAATGACACCTGATATCCTAGTGGAAACTTTAAAAGCCAGAAGTCCCTGGACAGGTGTTCTAAAAACTTGAAGATACCACAAATGCCAGTCTAGACTACTATACCGAGAAAAACTATCAACCACAGTAAGTGAAAAAAATAAAAACACTCCATGATAAAAACCAAAATTAGGCAATATCTAGCTACAAATCCTGCTCTAAAGAAAATAGTAGAAGGAAAATCTGAACCAAATAGAAAAAGGGTAACCACACCTAAGAAATAAAGAATCCACACACAAGAAATAAAGAACCACACACAATAAATAAATAATCCCAAGCCAGCAAATCAATAGAGTGATAACACACACAGGCACACATACACACAAACATAACAACAACAAAATAACAGAAATCAGAAAACACTGCTCATTAATACCTCTCAATATCAATTCCCCCAATAACAAAACTCAAACTAACTAACAGTATGGATATAAAAACAGGATCCATCCTTCTGCTGCATCCAAGAAATAGAAACACATTTTGACATCAAGGATAGACAGGGTAAAAAGGGTGGGAAAGGACATTCTAAGCTAATAAACCTAAAAAGAAAGCTTGTATGGCCATTTTATGTGCATGAGTACACTGTAGCTGTCTTCAGACTCACCAGAAGAGGGCATCGGATCCCATTACAGACGGCTGTGAGCCACCATGGGGTTGCTGGGTATTGAACTCAGAACTTCTGGAAGAGCAGTCAGTGCTCTTAACCACTGAGCCATCTCTCCAGCCCAGTGTAGCCATTTTAAAATCTGACAAACGACTTCAAGACAAAATTAACCAAAAGTGATACATACTCATCAAATGAAAGAGGACATTGCAATTCTTGACATTTATGCCCCAAAGAAAGGGGCACTGGTGTTATAACTGTTTAATAACTGGTGTTATAAATGAAATGGATAATGTTTACGGAACACTTCACCCAAACACAAAATTAATACATTCTTCTGAGCACCTCATGGAACTTTCCCCCAAAACTGACCATATACTCAGATACAAAGCAAGTCTCAAGAGCTTGAAGAAAATTTAAATAACACCCTTTGTCCCATCTGATCACCATGGGTTAAATCTGGATACCTATAATGACAGAAAAGAGCAAAAGGCTGATAAACTCATAGAAACTGCACAGCTCTTTACTGGATGAAAATTTAGTCAAGATAGAAATTAGAAACTTTCTAGAATTGAATGAAAATGAATATACAACATACCCAAACTTACGTGACACAATGAAGGTGGTTTTAAGAGGCAAGTCCATAACGATAAGTGACTACATTTTTTTTAAAAAAAAAAATGGAGAGATCTTGTGCTAGTAACTTAACAGCACACATGAAAGCTCTAGAACAGAAAGAAGTAATCACACCCAAAAGGAGTAGACAGCAAGAAGAAAAATCTAATTTCAGGGCTGAAATCATTAAAATACAAACCAATAGACAAGCAAAAAAAAATTACATAGAATCAATGAAACAGTTGATTGTTTGAGAAAATCAGTAAGATTGACAAATCCTTATCCAAAGTAACTAAAAGCCAGAGGGAAGATCCAAACTAACAAAGTTAGAAATAAAAATGGAGACATAGGAACAGACACCCAGGGAATCCAGAGGATAAGGACATTCTTTAAAAGCCTGTGCTCCACCAAGTTGCAAAATCTCAAAGAATTGGATCATACCCATAGATAGATACGTAGATGTCTGCATGTAGAAAAATGCAAATTGATCCATGTTTATCACCCTGCATAAAACTCAAGTTCAAGTGGATCAAAGACCACAGCATAAAACCAGATACACTTGTAACAGTGAGTGGGATTTTGGGTTCTTTTAAAAAACGTAAGAATGTGTTTTCTATTCATCTAAGGTGTGGGGTGTGGGCTTGTGGGGGTTTGAATATGTTTGGCCCAGGGAGTGGCACTAGTTGAAGGTGTGGCTTGGTTGGAGGAGGTGTGTCACGGGGGGGGGGGGGCGTGGACTTTAAGACCCAGCCCTACCTGCCCGGAAGCCAGTCTTCTCCTCTCTGTCTTTGGATGAAGATATAAAACTCTCAGCTCCCCCAGCCTGACGTTTGTCTGGATGCTGCCATGCTCCTATCTTGATGATAATGGAGTGCATCTCTAAACCTGTAAGCCAGCCCTGATTAAATGTGGTCCTTTAGATGAGTTGCCTTGGTCATGGTATCTCGTCAGGGCAGTAAAACCCTAAGACAGTGAGAGAAACTCACAAAGTAGCGAATACCAGCTACATACACTGAACCTGATGAAAGAGAAAGTAAGGAGTAGCCCTGAATGTGTTGGCGTAGGGATCGACTTTCTAAACAGACCACCAACAGCAGAGGCAGTAAGATCAACGATTAATAAATGGGACCTCAGGAAACTGAAAAACTTCTGAAAGGCAAAGGACGCTGTCATTTAAAGTGCGATCCTACAGAACGCAAAAGATTTTTACCATCCACACATCTGGTAGAGGGCTAATCGGCAAAATATACAAAGAACTCAAAAAAACTAGATATCAAGAAAACAACCCAATTTTAAAACGGGGTACAGAGAATTCTCAAAAGAGGAAAGTCAAATGGCTATTTAAAGAAACGTTCAGCATCCTTAGACATCAGGGAAAGGCAAATCAAACCTACTTTGAGATTTCATCTTGCACCCATCAGAATGTCTATGATCTATAAAACCAGTGATAAGAGTGTAACTTTAATTTTTGTCAACGCGTACTTTTTTTTTTAAGATTTATCATTTATTATATATAAGTACACTGTAGCTGTCTTCAGATACACCAGAAGAGGGCATCAGATCTCTTTACAGATGGTTGTGAGCCACCATGTGGTTGCTGGGAATTGAACTCATGATCTCTGGAAGAGCAGTCGGGTGCTCTTAACCACTGAGCCATCTCTCCAGCCCCCATCAATGCCTACTTTTAATAATGCTTTAACTTCCCTGCTAGCCCACCGCCCACCTGACGTAGTGGAAAAGAAAGGATATGGGGGCGGGAGGGAGTGGACCTGGTTAGAAATGGTTCTTTGGAGCAAATCCCATCTGCATCATCAGGAAATCAGAAGTTCAGTTCACAGCTCAGCAGCAGCAGCTCAATCCACTCACAGACACTCCTCAGATTTACCAGCATTCCAGTAGTGTTGGGATAGCAAACAGGAATCAGCAGCAGTGACACAACCTATCAAGAACAACCAGGCCTCCACCTAATTGGCACAAGTCAGCAGGACAAGGGCCAACAGGAGTGCCAGGAAAAGTTCTAGGCAATGAATGATCAGCGAAGACTTGAGACCAACAAGCATTGCACAACACAGCACTCTATAAGCAAGCAAGCCCTTCTCACAGTCTGTTGAGTCCTATTTCTTTTCCTCCAAACATCATGTATCCTCCATGGGTCTTCCCTCACTGCCTGTCTTGCCTCAGCAGTGAGTCTCTCTCAGCTGACATTACTCTGCCAATCTGCCTGAGTCTGCAAAAGCATCAACACACTACAAGAATTTTTTTTTGATGCAGTTCTCTCTGTGAAGTTCCAGCAAAAGGAGCTCAACTACACAATGTAAGGTGGATCAGTACATGCATGCCTTTAGCAAGGAATCCATCACGTGTTCTTTCACATGTGCTTGCTTTAGCAGAACATCCTTTCACCTGTGTCTGCTTTAGTGAAATGTTCCTTTACATGTTTGCCCCAGAAAACACCATCAGACACAACTGACTTTCCAAAGGACCCTAAAGTTTCTACTTCAATGGAGTAAAGGAACTAAAGGTGGGGCCAAATAATTAATGGAAGCAGAACAAATATTTATGGATGGATGAGGGACTGGAACAGGAGGATTTAGTGGGGAGGTGGAAGGGAGAGGGGGATGAGGGAGGGAATACATGGAGAGACAGTTAAAAATTAAGGGCTATTTTGAGGGGTAGTGTGGAAACAAGATTCTTAAAATATTTACATATATGAGGGAAATCAAAATGAAATCATCAAACACTGGGGAAGACAGAGGCTCAAGTTCACATTTCTTGACATCAAATGAAGCTTCCCGTATAGGAACTTGTCTAATTGAGTTCTAAGCCAAAAAAAAAAAAGTCCCATGGGATTTCCCAAACAACCCAGGCTGTTGCCAAGAATAGTAGATTGCTTTCCACAAACTGGCTGCAAGGCCCCCATTGCTGAAGAAAATACCTACACAACTTAACTGCAAGGTGTCACATGTAATCAATCTATAGAGACCGTCTTTATGGAAGATGTCATATGGACTTTACAATGAGTTTTGATGTCGTTGATGTTGAGGTCTGCCCCCCTAGCATATCTGTAGCCATTTTGTTCCATGCCTGCCAGCTATTTCATACTGTTGCTGTCATATGCCTGGCAGTCATTGACACAGAGAAGTAACTTGACACAGATCAGGGTCTTGCTGACCTCATACCTCGTTACGCTCTGTGTGTTCTGAAGTTCGTTAATTTTAAGAAATTCCACAACCGTAAGCTCCCCTTAGGACCAATCAGAATCAAGGTCGGTTGGAACTGTTCTGTCTAGCTAGCTGAAGTAGCCTGAGTCAGAGCTGACCACAGGGCAGCACTTCCTGAACCTGTACATGAGCACACGGTGGCTTCTTCCTTTGTAAGCTGGCTGGCCCTGAGAAATGTTCAGCATAGTAGCTCAGCCCCTGAATTCTGAGCTGTGGCCCTGATTGATCAGCATTAGGGTGTATGCTCCATTAAACCATAAACCACTCCTGTGTCATTGAGATTGGTCTCTGTGTGGTTTGTAAGGCAACTCCTGAACCCCAGTAGTCACATCTTAACCTTATCGGTCACAGAAGATTGGGTCAATTATCTCCAGGAAAATTTTTCACCAAATTGTGTTGTGTTTGAATATGCCTACAATAAACTACTTGGGGTCAGACTCCCTAAGTTTGAACCAACACTGGCTATATAGTCTTGTTAAGCCAAACTACCTTCTTCCCTCCCACAGATCATCAGTCTGCTGACTGTGGTGGCCTCAGAGACCACCCCAATTATATTTTATTTACTTTATTATTATCCCTTAGAAGCCTGTTTGTTTTCTACTGAGACAAAAGATGAGTGAATCCAAATGGGAGGAGAAATGGGGAGGAACTGGCAGGAGTAGAAGGAGGGGATACTCTTCCTTATCAGGATATATTATGTGAGGGAAAAAAATCTATTTTCAATATAAGGACAAAACATAGAGATAGCTGCTCAGCTCAACTTCTCGACTCTGATACAAAGACCCACCACCCACCATTCCAACCCAATACAGATAATCCCTGGTTGAGACTCCCTTCCTTCCAGTGATTATGGGTTGTGTCTAGGTGTCAATCAGAGCTGCCCGTTGCAAAGACTGCCATCTCGAAGTGAAATTACAGTAGATAGTGGCTGTTGGCCCCTGTTTTCTGAAGGTATAGCCCTGACCAGAGCTAACCAAAACTGTCTGTACCAAGATTTTTGCAGTAAGAAGGCCACATGAAACATATCACAATGGCCAGAATGAGCACTTCCCCTGGTGGAGAGTCAATAGTAACAGGAGGTTGGGATTGGTCCAAGACACAAGTAATGACTAGTAGTGTGGGAAGCAAGGAGGTAATTTGGCCAAAGTTGATCCAAATACTCCATCCTCTTGGGTTATATAAGCAGGCTGCCTGGGTTCTTTCAGTGAGTGAGCTGGAAGACATTATCTTGTAATCTCTGGTGTTATACCATCAGGTTCAGTGACGATCTCTATTTTGTGCTCATGGAAATCCACAGAGGTGACAGCCCTTTGAAGACCACAAGGGGCTTGACACTTGAATTAGCCCCCGACACACTGCTCTGAGATGTCACAATGTGGAAACCTGTGTGTTTCTGTATGTCAGTAGAGGTCATGGAGGTACCAAGAACAAACTCTTGGGCATTCCAGCATGTGCCCCTGCCCAGTCTTGCATGGCAGCTGAAGACGTCACAGCAACCCCAATGGTGGCCTACACCTGGTTCCAGAGCCTCAGGTCCAGATTTCCCAGTACAAAGCACTGGCAATACCCTAGTTGCCAATTTGACAGTTAAGGGGTCAGAGCTGCCCTGGAAAACCTCAGACCACCCTCATCCAGCACCTACAGGCTTCAGTGCACCCTGTGGCCTGTGTAGCACAACTTGCTGAAGTGGAAACTTCTGGTGGTGTCATGTGATGCTTTCCCGAAGCAGACTCACGGGATGGTTTACTGAAGCAGAGTCATGAGAGGACATGTGACGTTTAGACATGGTATAAGTAGGACCCAACAGACAATGATGGGCGATTGCATTGCTAGCTGTGCAAAGCGTTGTTGGTCTCGAATCTTTGCTGATCTTCACTTTGTTGAGAGAGGCCTGGCATAGAACTTCTCCTAGCATCCTGACTGGTCACTTCTTCTGACTTGTGCGGATTCGGTGGAGGCCTGGCTGTTTCTGCTGGATCATGCTGCCCTGCTGTTTGATGTTTGGTGATCCTGACAACAAAGATTGGAATTGCCCCAAAGAACTACTTCTAAACAGGTCTACTACATCCCCATGTCCTATCACCTATCTTTTTCCTCTACCTTTGGATGGTGGGCCTAGAAAGGGGGTTCAAAGCATTGGAGAACTTTTATTGAATCTAGGTTTGGCTGATCCGGCCTTGGTATCTCATCCCTGTGGGAAAGGCTGCCTGGTCGTGAGTGGGTGCTGGAAACTGAACTCATCTCCAACAAGAGTCCTATTAACCATTGAATTATCTCTCCAGCCCTTAACTTTTTTTTTTGGTTTGTTTTTGTTGTTGTTGTTTTGTTTGTTTGTTTTTGGTTTGGTTTGGTTGGTTCTTTGAGCTATCTCTCCAACCCCACATTTCTTCTTTGATTGCCAGTTAAACAGAGCTTTAATTCCACAAGAGGACATACACTGAAACTTAACACATACACTTAGCACTTTAGTACACATACATAGTTATCACCAGGGATAACCTGAGACATGCTAGGGGAACTTTTTTTAAAGTAGTTTTTCAAGTTTTCTTTGTTGTCTTTAATTTTTAAAAGATTTATTTATCTGATGCACATGGGTGTTTTGCCTGTATATCTGTGCACCACATATGTACGTGCCTGGTGTCCAGAGACGTCAGAAGAGGACATCGGACCCCCTGGAACTTGAGTTACAGATGGCTGTCAGCAGCTTTGTGGGTGTTGGGAATAGAACTATGGCTCCCAGAAAGAGGAGCCTGTGCTCTTTTTTTTTCTTTTCTTTTTTTTTTTCGGAGCTGGGGACCGAACCCAGGGTCTTGCGCTTGCTAGGCAAGCGCTCTACCACTGAGTCAAATCCCCAACCCCGGAGCCAGTGCTCTTAACTGCTTAGCCATCGCCCCAGTCCCTCATTTAACTTTCGAAACACTACTCAGTTGGGTATTGAAAACACAAGCAAGTGGTGAGCCTAAGCCATTCTTAAGCGTATGGTCATAGCCCCTCATTTATTCACTACTGTCCATGAAAGGCAGTAGTCACTGGCCTCCACTGAGAGGTTTGACACCAAGGACAGAGGTAGACAGTCCAGAAGTAGTTAGTTTGCACTGTTTGGTGGCTACTTTTCTTCTGTTGAACACAGTTTTTTATTATTATTATTTTTCTTTTTTCTTTTTTTCGGAGCTTGGGACCGAACCCAGGGCCTTGCGCTTGCTAGGCAAGCGCTCTACCACTGAGCTAAATCCCCAACCCTATTATTTTTTTAAATTATTTTGTTTTCTATGTGAAGAATGCCCTGCATGTATACCAGTACAACACCTGTGTGCAGTACCAGAAGAGGCCAGATGGTGGCAGAGTCCCTGGAACTGGTGTTACGGGTGGCTGCGAACCACCTTGTGAGTGCTACAAATCAAACCTAAGTCTTCCGCAAGAGCGACAAGTGCTCTTAACTGCTGAGCCCTCTCTGCAGCCCAGGAACACAATTCCTACCCGTTCATATACATTGCTGTTGACCAAGAATTACGTACACAGATAACTGTTTTTCTATAAATGGCCCAAGGGTATTTAGTGAGCATTTCAAGGGTTGCCATGGCTTGAGTATCACCTGTAGGCTCAAAGCAAGTGTTTTAAGGATGGGCAGCCAGGGGTTAGCCTTGTTTTGAAGAATCTTTAGGAAGTAGAGCCTTAACAGAACAAGTGGATCATCAGGGGCAGGACTTAATGTTTCATTGCTACGCCCCATTTCCAGTCTTCTTCCTGACGCCCAGCTGCCTTATACACCTGGTGCTGAAGGATCCTCGTTCTTACTGAAGCGAAAGAGCTATTAGGAGGCTAGGCCTGGAAGAAAGTAGGTAGGTTATGAGGACCCTAAGGGCTTTCCCCAGCTTTATACCCACCGCCTCAAGTCAAGATTAGGCCAAGTACCAGCTTCCTGCCTCAGGTCAAGGCTGGAAAATAAACCTCTTGCATTTACATCAAACTCCGTTCTCGTGTCTGACTTTGGGGGTGAGGGGTCTCCTAGTAGTTAAGACTCACTTCGAGCCTTACAGTGCTATGTCTTCCTCAGCCTTGATAAACCATACCCCCTAAAACTGAAAGTCAAATTAAACTTTTCCTCCCTTAACTTTGTTCTCTTGAGGTATTTTGTTCTCAGCATCAGGAAACGTCATCAACACAGGCTAACCAGAGGTAAATATCTTACAGTAGTAAGTCAAGAGAAGACACCATGAGAAACAGGTGGCTCTTATGTGGCCCTGGGAGAGATATTCTAGTATCACACAAAAAGGACGTATAGCTATTATTCTGTGTACATCTAAGTTTGAGGGGATTTTTGTTTCTGTTTGTTCATTTTATTTTTTTATATCCTATTAACTTTGTTTGGATTTACATTCTGACAACTTGGAGGCTAGAGAGAGATGGTTCAGGGGTTAAGAGAGTTTATTGCCCTTCCAGAGAAGCAATGTAAGCTTATCCCCAACTAGCTTACAAATAAATAAAACTCAGACTATGATTATTTTATTTGACTTTGATAATTACTGGGAGGTAACCCCTAATCTACTCTCAGCTGGCCTTGGCTACCTCCCCAGTGGTGTGGCCCAAATACTTGCTGTTTCTCCTGGACATGTGCTCACGGTCCATCTTTCCTCTGGGTGGCTTTGTTTCTCTTCCTCCTCTTCTCCTCCTGGTCTCTCTTCCTCTAACCATGTCACTCCAAACCCACCGACCTCTAGTCCCTCCAGTAACCGGCTGTAGCCAATTTTATTTAAGCAATAGTTTTAAATCAAGGAACGAGGTTTGCACAACGAAAGCTTGTGGACATGAGAGGCCACTCCTAGGCCTAGACCTTGGTATAGAATTTACCGTTACAATACATAGCAATAGACCAAACCCCAACACCCAACACCCACACCAAGTAGTTCGCAACTACCTGTAACTCCATTTCTAGGGAATTCTGACATCCTCTTCTGGCTTCCATAAGCACCTGTACAGAACACACACACACACACACACACACACACACACACACACGAGAGGGGGGGAGGGAGAGATTTATTTTATTTAGGTAGGGGACATTGTTGGAGTCAGACTCGGTAGTTCTGGCTAATAGTTCTATATAGTTCTGGCTGCCCTGGAACTCACTATGTAGAGTAGGCTGGCCTTGAACCCACAGAGATCCATCTGCTTCTGCCTCTGTCTCTCAAGTGCTGTTATTAAAATCCTGTGCCACTATTCTCAACTGAATGGATTTTATAAGAAGCCTGGTGACTGCAGCACACGCCTTTAACCCCAGACTCAGAAGGCAGAGGCTGGAAGATCTCTGTGACTTTGAGGACAGACTGGTCTACAAAGAGAGTTCCAGGACAGCCCGGGCTACACAGAGAAATGCTCTATCAGAAAAACCCCAAACGACAACAACAATAATAAATTTTAAAGTAAAAAATCCTAACATTGTACTTGTAAAAAAAAACATCTTCAATAACATCAGAGAACTCAAGTATAAAGTTGGTATTAAATTCTGTTATGAAATTATTGAGTGATTATAAGAATAGTTTTGTGTCTCGGTGATGCTATTTTGTTATGTAAGCTAAGTCCTTATTAGAAAAGTATATGGACAGATTTGCAGACGATGTGAAATAGGCTCAGAATTCTTTCTTAGATATTCAGTTTTTCTTAGAATTATCAGAATGGAGAAGCAAACAACAAAATCTGTTGGCAAATGGCATAATGGTTCAAGTCAATTCGTAATATTCACAATATTATGGTTCATAATATTTCTTTTTATGTAGGCTTAAAATTCCCTACAATAAATTAAAAATATATTTCTTTGATCCACAATAATTTTTAAAACGTTATGGTGATTTTTTTTATTTAACATTCTGGGACAACTCTACCATTACTTAGTAATTGTTAGGCTAGATTGTCTTTGTATATTATACAATCCATTTTTCACTGACTTTTGAACTAAAAGGACAGTTACCACGTTTGAGACACAAAGTATTTAAAAAGACAAACCAAGTCACATGAGAGCTTGGCTCGGCCTACACATCTCTCTGTTCTAAACCCAGCAGTTAATGTCACTTGAATGCAAAATGTCCTTTTTCCTCATAAAGGGGATGGTTAAACCTGTTATTTGAAAGCCTGCTGCCCGTTCTTTGCATGGGAGCTGCCAGTTCGTAGAGGCTGAAAATTCGTTCATGTAAACCTCTGCTAGAAAGTGGACATACACATTTAAAACTCAAGTCAGTTCGTGACGCTTTCAGCTTTCCTTTTAGAGATACATGTTCACACCCGTGTATCCTTCACAGTTTCAAGTGGAGCCTCAGTGTCTTTCTCACTGGAAGCTTATAGTTTTGGGCTCGGTTGTTTGGGGGCCTTTTCTAAGCACCCCAACATTTTTGTAGATGAGTTGTGTTTTGTTTGTTTTTAATTTCTTTATTAATCATTTTATTCATTTACATTTCAAATGATATCCCTCCACACACCACCCATCCCATCCCTCCTCTCACCCCTTTCCTTTGCCTCTATGAGGGTGCTCTCCTCCACCCACTCACCCACTCCTGCCTCACCACTCTAGTATCCCCTATCCTGGGGCATCGAGCCCGGACAGGACCAAGGGCTTCCCCTCCCACTGATGTCAGACAAAGCCATCCTCTGCTACATATGTATCTAGAGCCATGAATCCCTCCATGTGTACTCTTTGGTTGGTGGTTTAGTCTACCTGGGAGCTCTGGGTGGTCCAGTTAGTTGATATTGTTCTTCCTATGGGGTTGCAATCCCCTTCAGCTCTTTCAGTCCTTCCCCTAGCTCTTCCACTGGGGTCCCCAGGCTCAGTCCAATGGTTGTCTGTGAGTATTTGCATCTGTATTGGTCAGGTGCTGGTAGAACCTCTCAGGGAACAGCCATACCAGGCTCCTATCAACAAGTGCTTTTTGGCATCAGCAATAGTGGGAGGAATCGGAGTCATTGTTTTTAATTTTTAGACGGGGTTTCATGTATCCCGGGTTGGTTCCTAATTGACCAAGGACGACCTTGAACTTCTGACCTTCCTGCTTGTTCTCAATAGCGGGGAGTACAGCACCATGCCCGCATTATACAGTGCTGGAGACTAAACTCGGGCTTTGTTTATGCTACGGAAGCATTCTACCCAAATTCTTCATCTTCGACCCAAAACTTTGAGACTCTTAAAAAATTATTTTAACTCAGTAAGCTTAAACTATGGATAGGGAACAAAATAAATACCATTTCCTCCCCAGTGACAAGGTTCATGGCTGAATCTACTGAAACAAAAGATATACTAGTAAGAGAAAAATGTCAAAATGTAAAACCTACATTTTACACTACGTGGAGACTTTGTAGTGTAAAAAAAAAATGAGGATCAAGATGCCAGATGTGGTGACACGTGCCTGTAATCCCAGCATTTGGGAACAGGGGTTAAAAGATAGCCTGGGCGGGGCTGGGGATTTAGCTCAGTGGTAGAGCGCTTACCTAGGAAGCGCAAGGCCCTGGGTTCGATCCCCAGCTCCGAAAAAAAAGAACCAAAAAAAAAAAAAAAAGATAGCCTGGGCTACATATTGAGTTCAAGGCTGGACCAATCCTGTCTCAACAACAAAAACAAACAAAAGTCAGAGGAGACCCAGAAGGTCTTATTATTTTGCCTTTGTTTTGTATTGAGTCTGGGTCTCACCATAAAAGGGAGGCTTGCCTGAAATATCCTCCCAAGTGCTAGGGTAACAGGTACACGCCACCGTGCAAGCAGATTATAATTGGAGGAGAACAGGGGTAGTATACTGGGGAGGACTGTTTAGCAGAATATAATTGGAAGAGAAAAGGGGTGGTATACTGGGGGGGACTGTTTAGCAGAATATAATTGGAGGAGAACAGGGGTGGTATACTGGGGGGACTGTTTTCAGAATATAATTGGAGGAGAACAGGGGTGGTATACTGGGGGGGACTGTTTAGCAGAATATAATTGGAGGAGAACAGGGGTAGTATACTTGGGGAGGACTGTTTAGCAGAATATAATTGGAAGAGAAAAGGGGTGGTATACTGGGGGGGACTGTTTAGCAGAATATAATTGGAGGAGAACGGGGTGGTATACTGGGGGGACTGTTTAGCAGAATATAATTGGAGGAGAACAGGGGTGGTATACTGGGGAGGACCGTTTAGCTTCTCCGTGACTTTGTGACATTCTTTCCCCTCTAGTGTAGGCCTGGGCAGTGGATACCTGAGGATCTCTCAGAGAGAAGGGGTGTGTAGCTCTATTTATTGAGTGACAACCTTGTTGCAATTCTCATGAGGCTACATTAAAAGGGAGGAAGATAGAAAATGGGCACGGTTACAAAGAAATGAACAAGATGATTTTGGGGACTGAAGACATGGCTTAGCATTAAAAGCATTTGCTCTCCTAGTGATGACCTGGGTTCAGTTCCCAGCACCCATTTCATCCTCTTATAATTCCAGTTCCAGGGAATCGGACGACTTCTTCTGGCATCCACTGGCACTAGGCATACACATTATGCACATACATACATACATATGCACACATACATACATATACATACATATACATGCATGCATACACATGCGTATATATGCATATACATACACATACATACATGCATGCATACACATACATACACACATATATACATACACACATATACATACATGCATGCATATATACACATACATACACACATACACACACATGCATACACATACATACATAGACATACATATGCATACATACATATACATACATAGATATACATACACATAAATACACACATACATGCATACACATACACACACATATATACATACACACATATATACATGCATGCATATATACACATACATACACACATACATACATGTACATACATCCACACATACATGCATACATACATACACACCTGCATACACATACATATACATACACATAAACATACATACACACATACATGCATACATACACATATACACATATATACATACATGCATACATACACATACATACATACACATATATACATACATATACATGCATGCATACATACATACATATACACATATACACACATACATACACATACACACATATACATACATACATGCATACATATACATACACATACATATACATACACACATATATATACTACATACACACACATATATAAAACACTTATACACAAAAAGTAAAAATAAAACTTTTTTAAAATTTAGATTTAGTTATTTTTGTTTGGTTTGTTTTTCAACACAAGGTTTGTGATGGTTTGTATATGCTTGGCCCAAGGAGTGGCACTATTAGGAGGTGTAGCCTTGTTGGAGTGGGTGTGACCTTGTTGGAGTAGGTGTGTCACTGTGGGCTTTAAGACCCCTGTCCTAGATGCCTGGAAGCCAGTCTCCCACTAGCAGCCTTCAGATGAAGATGCAGACTCTTAGCTCTGCCTGCACCATGCCTGCCTAGATGCTGCCATGCTCTCACCTTGATGATGATGGACTGAACCTTTACAAGATGTTGTCCTTTACAAGACTTGCCTTAGTTATGGTATCTCTTCACAGCAGTAAAAAACTAAGATGAGGTTTTTCATTGCAGTCCTACCTCTCCTGGTATTCAATCTGTAGACCATGCTAGCCTGGGACTCAGAGATCTACCTGCCTCTGCCTCCAGAGTGTTAGGATTATAGAGATGTACTGTAAAAATAACTTTTAGTCACCTGTCATCACAGATGGAGGCTTACTGATGGTGGCTCTTCCTGAACTCTGGCTGGATAGTCAACTCGGTTGTTCTGGTTCAAACTCCTCTCCAAGCTGACTGATTTATCTGGCTTCTCTCTCATCCTCTGAATTTTTTTGCTCTGCTTGGCCTCAAACTAACTCTGGCAATCTGTTCTAATCTTCTGTTTCCTTTTCATTCTCTGGATTGTTCTGCCTTCCGTTGTGTCTAGCTGGCTCTCTCTTCAACCTATCTCTGTAAAACCCTCCTGGTAAGACTTCTTCCACTCTTTCTGCACTCTCTTAAGTCACCTCTCTCTCCTCTCTGTTCTCGAGAGAGTTAGCCATATCCTACTCTATCAAATCTTTATTTGATCCATCACTTTCCCACCCAACAAGACATCGCTTTCAAACATAGGTGCTTCCTTCTGCAAACTTGACCTTCATTGTTTTGGAATAAAGGTGTGTGCCAAGGTTGAGCCACACCACAAACAGAAACAGGTTTTTTTCCAGTGTGCCACCATGGCTTGCTTATTTATGTATTTATGTATTTATGTATTTATGTATTTATGTATTTATGTATTTATGTATTTATGTATTTATGTATTTATGTATTTATGTATTTATGTATTTATTTATTTATTTTTGGGGGGTTCTTTTTTTCGGAGCTGGGGACCGAACCCAGGGCCTTGCGCTTCTTAGGCAAGCGTTCTACCGCTGAGCTAAATCCCCAACCCCTTATTTATTTATTTAATACATGAATAGTTCACCTGCATGCGTGTGTGGGCACCACCTGTCTGTATGCCTGTTGTCCAAAGAGGTCAGAAAGGGTCCAGAATCCCCCGGAACTGAAATTAAAGGCAGTTGTGAGTTGCCCTGTGGTTGCTGGGAGTAGAATCCAGGTTTTCTACAAGAACAATTGCTCTTACCCTCTGAGTCATCTCTCCACACACCACGTCTTTTTAAACAATGCTATCGATAAAAGCATAAATAAATCAAAATAGATTAACGTATGATGGGGCAGCCACTTACAAAGTGAAGGAAAAAACAAGTGTTAGTCAACCAAGAGCCACCCACATTCCAGAACCAAGTACTCTTCCATCCCCCACCCTTTAATCCTCATCATTACTAAAGACCAACGGGACCTGGCTTGTTTCCACCTTCGCCACTGTCCTGTATTTTCATTATGCGCATGCTCCATAACCCCCTATTACCAAGCCCGCATCCTCACAGCCTGCCTTGCTCCACGCCCCACTTCCAATAAATCTTTTCCATGAGGTCTGTGGTGTAGTGCGATTTTTTTGCAGCATTCCTTGACGTGACTACTCCTAAAGTATGGAGAAGATTTTTATTGTAGACTTAGAGGAAACACAGGCAGAGCGGAGAGTCCATACTGAACGTGGCCAGCCTGGTCCACAGAGCGAGTTCCAGGACAGTCAGAGCTACAAAGTGAGACTCTGTCTCGAAAAACCAAAACAAAACAACGTCCCCACCCCCAATATCAACTAAAAGATCAAGTATCGAGTGATTTTAGATGTGCTGAGATCAGAGTCCAGAGCACACACATCCAGAACTGCGCCCCACCCCCCTCCAACAGCTCACAGGAAACTCAAAGCACTCTCCAAACGTCCTGTCCGCAGAAGGGAGAGGTGAAATGTTAGGGCTTAGGATTTAGCTCACGTACAGCTTAGACTACTTCTTTGGAAGCCGCGAGAAACGCGGATATTTCCTGCAGAGCAGAAAGCAGTGTGCAAATTGGGCCTTCAGCCTAGTGGGCGTGGTTGAGTCCTTGGCTGTGGGTCTGCCGAGGCTGTCAAAGCTCCTGTAGAGGGCCTCAGAACCGGATATTGCAGGTTCTGTAGTTTTTCTCGGTTTTCGACAAATTCCCCCCTCCGTAGCCCAGGCTGGTATTGAACTCTAATGCTTCAGTTTCCCTAGCGCCAAGATCTTTACGTGTTTTTACATGTATTTATTTAGTGCAGGGGGAGAGTGCGCGTGCGACATTGCGTGGAACTTAGAGGACAACCTGAATGGACGTTCCATCATGTGGGGATATGGGATTCGAATGCCAGTCATCTGGTTTGGGGGCAAGCACCTTTACCCGCTGAACTATCACTGTGGTGGTGGTGGCGGCGTGCGTGTGTGTGTGTGTGTGTGTGTGTGTGTGTGTGTGTGTGTGTACTTTGTTCTGTACTGCGGGAACAGCACCTGACTTGGTTGAAAATGCCTCATTCTAACTAGGAGCTTTGAAAATGGTAATACTTGCAATGGATCCTGGAAATACTTGATAGACTGATGTCTGGTCTGGTCTTAGTTACAGGCAGGCCCTGAGGAAGAAACCCCATCTAAAACCCAGCCCTTGCAGAAACCCCAGCTCACCCCTAACGCAGGGAGTCAGAAATGAGGTCTTGAAAGCTAGGGGGGCTCCTGCACCCTAGCCCACAAGAGGCCTCGCGTGACCTCAGTAGCTGGAAGACAACCGTGACGCACTGGCCGCTTCCGATTTCACTTTCCTTTTCTCGGGCCCGGCCGCTTCACCTCTTTGGCCGCAGCCTGGGGATTTGCCCAGTGATCAGTGACGTCAATCATCCTGAAGTTGCCATTGGAGGACGGAGTTCGGCAAGAGCCAATCCCAGGGCTGGTCCCAGAGAAATCTCGGCGGAGGGCACGGAGCTCCGGGAGACTGCTGGGCGGGGAGGCTGTGGTGCCGGCTGCTTGCTGAGGACCTACCCCCGGAACAGCTCCACGGAGAGGAGCGATCCGGCCCGGAGCGCGGCGCGGGTGAGTGCGGCCTGCACTGGTGAGAGGCGGAGGAGCAGCCGCCCCGCGACCCGGGTGGGGACCGCGAAAGCGGCCGCGGGCCCTGGGCAGGGCTAACCAGGCCCCGGCGCGCGGGACAGCGAGCTCGCGTGCGCGCCGCGTCCCTGGCTCGCCTCTGGGCCTTTCGCCCTGAGCTCGCCGTGTTCCTTCCTCTTCAGGTCCAACCCAGACTTACTTAAGTCTCTTCTAGTCCCCAGAGCCAGAAGTGAGAGGGACCCGGAAGACGTTCCACCTGGTGGCTTGGAGCTGTGCATGACCAGAGGCAGGTCTTATATTTATGTAAATGTTTTTTTTTAATTTATTTATCGTCAGAGTAAACTGGCTTAACTACTTGTACCAGGAGCTGTGCGTTATCCCTAATGATTTATCGCCTAATTAGCTTAGGAAAAGAAAAGTGTATAAACCTGGCGGTGTCGGCACACACCTTTACGCCCAGCGCTTGGGAAGCAGAGGCCAGTCTGGTTTACAGACTGAATGAATTCTAGGATAGCCGGGGCTACAAAGAGAAACCGTGTCTCGACCCCCTCCCCCCCCCCCCCCAAAAAGAAAATAAACGAAAAAGTGTATAAATTTAACTTTGGGAAGTGAATGGTAGAAGATGCTTAAAAAATTCCCAGTACATTCCAGATTTTGACAGCACAACCATTTGTGCGTGCTTGAAAGAAGGGAAGAATGACATGTGTTCATGCATGCCTGAACCCCTTGTTAGTGAGATGGATTCATGATGCCTAGAGTATTCCTCCCAAGTTAAAACAAACAAAAATATACACATTTTCTAAAAGCAAGCTTTCGTTAATGTCTTTAAAATTGCAACTTTTAAATTTGAAATTTGACGAGGACAAGGTGTCTCCGTGCATCCAAAATGGTCTGAAACTGACCATGGTAGCCCAGGTTAGCCTCCTGCCTCTTGAGTGCTTGGATTACAGAGATTACAGACATCTGCCCACATACATAGCCGAGATCCTTAATACACTTAATTTTTTTTTTTTACAACAGTTGTAGATTACAGAAAGATTGAGAGAACGGTGTGTAGAGCTTCTGTGTAACTCCCAACTGATTTCCCCTTTCGTTAACAGGTTACTCATTATTATTGGCCAAAGTCCACACACCTTTTCCTTTTCACCCAAATTCTCATATCCCCCCCCCCATAGTCTCATCCAGGTTACATTGGGTTTTAGATTTGGTTTCAGAGTTTTCAGGGGAGATACTTATACAATGGAAACCTCAGGTAACTAACACAGGAAGAGAAAGGCTCGTTTTAGCTCACAGGCTTAGAAGTTGCAACACGCAATCCATTGGCACCTGTTGATCTGGGCCCACGGCAAGGCAGCAAGCACATAAAGAGCAGTGCACAGAGGAACAGAACTACTCACATCATAGCCAGGAAGAGGGGAGATGCGATACATCAGCGTCCCCACAGCTTCCTTCTGGGATGCTATCTTGGTACCCTAAAGAGTTCCCCCAGAAAGTTTGTACTGCTCTCCAGTAGAGCCAAGGCAAGGAAACAAGCCCTTTGCACTAGGACCTTTGGGGCACAGCACCTGGACGTGTGTTTGGACGATACCCTTCATTGTATGTCTTACTCATATTTTTTTCTTTTAAATTTTATTTTTCTTACTTTACATCCTGTTCACTGACCCCTCCCTGTTACCCCCTCCCACAATCCTTCCCCCATCCCCTTCTCCTCTGAGCAGGTAGGGGATCCCTCTGCGTATCCCCTCCAATCCCCACCACTTCAAGTCTCTGAGAGAATAGGCGCTTCCTCTCCCACTGAGTCCAGTCAAGGCAGCCCAGATAGAACATACTGCACAGACAGACATCAGCTTTCGGGTTAGCCCCAGCTCTAATCGTTCAGGACCCACATGAATGAAGGTCAAACTGCACATCTGCTCCATATCAGAGAGGCCTAGGTCCAGCCTCTGTGTGTTCTTTGGGGGTTCATACTCTGAGAGCCCCTCTTCTAAGATTGGGTTTGTGTGTTAAAAGGATAGAGTTAGGTTGCCATGTTCAGCATGGATTTCACGTTGTCAGGATTTAGGTACTGACCTGCTCACCCAGCTGAGTGGCCGTTGGTTTTCTACAGTGTCAAGTTTTGCATTGCAGTTTTTTTTCCCCCCTTTGCATACAGTATTGCTCAGAAGGAAGTCACTTTGTTCCTCTAAGGAATTAGGGGGTTACGGATTTTAAATTATTCTCTGTGGGGAATGTGTCCATTTCCTCAATGTGTTCATCTGTTTAATGTACATCAGTATGGGATTGCAAATATTGGTACTCACAAGATCGGATAACGGTCCAATAGCGCTTTGTTCTGTTGCTGAAATCGCTTTGTTGCTTTGAGTATTGAAAGCTGATTGCCTCCATGTCTCTCTCTTAATGACGCCTTTTAGGCATCCAAACACTTGTATATACACGACCTTCCAAACTTCAGACAACTTGGCCAAACAATTTTCTTTGTCAAGAGAAAAGGAAATCTGGAGCCGTAGAGTTGGGTCCGTGGTTAACAGGGTTCCTTGCTCTTCCAGAGGACCGAGGTTCAGCTTTCAGTATCCCCCATCTTTAACTCCAGTTCCGTGATATCTAACACCCTCCTCTGAACTCTGCAAGCACTGCATACATGTGGTGCACATACATACACACAGAGACGACACCTGTGCACACACAATAAATCTAAAGCCGTGAGGAGGAGGAGGAGGAGGAAGAGGGAGAGGAGGAGAGGAAGGAAGAGGAAGAGGAGGAGGAAAAGAGGGAGGAGGGAGGAGGTTAGGAAACAGTCTTGCTAAGTGAAGTGATTACCTATATTCTCAGCACTTAAAGGCAGAGACAGGCATCTCTGTGAGTTTGAGGCCACTCTGATCTACATAGTGAGTGGCAGGCCCAACAAAGACTCATAGTGAGACCCTATCTCAGGATAAAGACAAAAAGAACGGGTAGGGGGCAGCTAAGAAAACTGAAGCACAAAAGTGGTGGATGACTTGTTACTTGCTACAAGAGGAAAACAAGCAGGACTGAGCCTGGATCTGTTACTGCAGAACTCTGCAACCTCAGGTAGAACCTTTGAAGGCTTCTGAAGGGGTGAGGTGGGGGGGGCTTAATGCTCCCAGGATCACAATGGAAAATACACAGGGAGACGTAGTGTACAGCAAACAAAAGCTTAGCTTAAGACTGGTGTTTAGGATGAAATAGAGTTCATCCAGATTGATGGAAACGGGATATTAGAATACTGACCTTCCCTGAGTGGGGGTGGGGGGAGTCCGTGTGCATGTGGCAGAAAACGTCTAACACTCAGATCCTGCTGCTGAAGCTGGTTTGTGAAGCTGGGATCTGAGGGTGTCGTGAAAATTGGGAACAGAGAAGCCAGCGGGGCTCTGACTCCAGGAGTGGCGTTTTATAGGCACGGTTCTGTGATTTGGGCCTGCTGCTGGAGATTAAAAAAAAAAGATCACTGAGGTATGACTCTAGTTTTCCCATTCTGAGTAGGTGAGAATACCCATCCACCAACACCAGAAAAAGAAAATCAGTTATAAAACAGTGTGAGAATGTTATCATAGAAAGACAGAACTAACTGGGAAGGAGCAGAAGTGGGGGGCGGGTGGGGGAGTCATTCAAGGCCGAGCTGTGTCTGAGAGAACAGAGTGTACAAGGACAAGGGAGGGGTATGTCACATGAAGGGCCTCTCTCCCTACATTCTTACTTTGGAGTACCAGGTAAGATCGATCAGGATTTGGGGCTGAATGCCCTGCCTTGTGTGTTTTGAAGCAAGACAGTAAACAGAATGAGACGCATATTAGAAAGGCAATCCTTCAGAGCTCTGTAGGAGAAAGGCCACCTGTGGTGCCTGTTCTTGGTTGGCAACCTTGACTGTCTGGAATGAACTACCACCCAGAAATGGAGGGCATACCTGTGAGAGGTTTTCCTGTCTGGTTTGAAGAGGGTTAATCTACTCATAGTGCGTACCTTTGAGATAGGAAGACAACGTAACTTTGATCTAGGTTTTAAGTCTGGAAGACACAGACCTTTAATTTGGATCTTGAGGTGGAAAAACATACCTTGAATGTGGGCCATACCTTCTACTGGAAGTTTATATGAGGACATCCAGCCTTGTAGGACTGAGCAACTTCTAGATTCTTGGGCTTTCCCTTCACAGCTAGCCATGGTTGGACTATCTGAACTGCGGCCTGTAAGTCATTCCAGTAAATCCTCGTGTGTGTGCGTGTGTGCGTGCGCGCGTGCTCGTGTGTGTTCGTTCGTGTTCTGTGACTCTAGAGAATCCTAATACACCACTCATCAAATATGTGACCCTTCAGTTGCTTGGTATACCCTTGGTTTATATTCTACATGGAAGACTATGTTTCCAGTTAAATGATACATGTCACTGACTACGTGTCAGAGATGCTAAGGTAGAGTGTCCTAGGCGTCTCACCGTTGACGAAAAATGGAAACTCCCTATTAGTTTGCCGATTCACCGCCACCCAATATGAATAGTCAGAACTTCCTTCTCTCATGGGTGGATGTTGAGTTCTCTGACTCCACTCGTGGGTATTTACTTATTTTTTGAGACAGAGCCTCACCCCATCCCTACAACACTCACGTATAGACCAAGCTGGCCTAGAACTCAGACATCCACCTGCCTCTGCCCCGGACTCCCCAGTGCTGGGATCAAAGTTGCATGCCACTGTACCATACCTTCCATTTGTGATACCCCACCCCCACCCCCACTCCAGCTCTCCCCTCTCACAAGACGTACCAGGTACAGTAGCCTGGGCTGAGATGTGCATGGGGTAGGTTTACTCTGCCTCCTCTTTCTGTACGCACAGAATAGGAATACAACCTGTCGTTGAGCATGAGGAGGTCACCGTCCTTGATTGTAGAAACACTGGTTTAGCTGGGGTTTGGTTGGAATCCCCTCACTCAGGAGGTAGAGAAAGAAGAATAGGAGTCTTAAGTTAGCCTTGACTACATAGCAAGTTAATAGCAATGGCTTAATACTGCACATTAACTATGCTGGCACATCTGCTGAACCTTACTTCCGGTCTTGTGAACAGCTCTGAAATCCACACCTTTATTTCTTTATAACAATATAGAAGCTCAGGAGAGTCAAGAGACTATCTAGCCTCGTGCTGAACAGCAGAGCAGCCGAGGCTGTGTGAACATCCAGGTGGCTCACACTAGGCCTCTTGGGTGCAGACTTTGATTGACTGCAGAGGATGGTAGAAGATGAGGCTTGCGTTCCCTACTAGGAGCCACAGGAGTTGTGATGTCCCAGAGCAGGCTAAAGGTCTACTGTGTCTAGAGGTTGTCCTCTGTCTGTCTGCCTGGGTTGCAAGACCTGTCTCAGTTGGTTGACTGATTTTTTTTTTTTTTTTAGTAAATTGTGTATTTCGGCCCAGTAACTTCCAGACTAGTCCAAGCAGGTGGGGCAGAAAGAAGGTTTATTGGCTCATAGAACTGACAGGTTTAAGGGTAGGGCTAGCTTTGGGCACAGGATTTGAAAAAGTGCTGACAAAATAAGCTTTCCCCCCTTCATCTCCCCTGGTTGGCTCACTTCTCAAAAGATTAACAGGATGATTGCTCTAGGAGCTATAAAACCAATGACTTCACCTCTTGAAAGTTCCTGAGGTATCACAGGAATTTCTCCCCTTTCCCAGCTGGGTCTCCTTGTGACTGGTTGCAATGGACTTGTGTTTCTCCTTGAACCAAAGGGTATGACTTATTGATATACCTAAGACTGATACTTTTGCTTCACCCTGCAACTGAGGGAGAACTCCACCATAAGGATGGGCTCCCCCGAAAGGAACCAAAGAGAAAGTTACCACAGGAAAAAAAGGAATGAAGGGTGTAGGCTCCTGATCCCCAGCAGGTAAACATTTTCTAGTGGATCAGAAAGCACAGTTATCTTCCCCGTGTTTGAATTCCTTACTCTGTGATTGGTTCTCTCTCCTGCCGTCCGCTTTGCCTCCTTTTGCGTTGTGCACACATGATGACATTCTGTTTTCTGCTCACCGACCTGGCTACGTTTGTAAAGCGGGTGGCAACCGGGTGTCGGTGAGTCTGTGGAGCTCCTTGGTGGAAGTACATTACCACAGCTGCTTTGGAAACAGCTCTGCTCATTCTAGCAAAATCAAGAGCCCACGTGCCTTGTGTGTGTACATGTAGGGTCATGGGGGCAGCGTCCATAATGTCCAGACTTAACCCAGATGGCCATCAAAGGTGGGAACAGTAAATAATTAAAGTCACAGAACAGCAGAGCAAAGCAAGCACAGTCATGGTCACACGAGTGAAACTCTCCGCCCAGTTGGAAAAGGGGGAAAAAATGGAAAATTCCACACTGTGGTCCCATGCTTCAAAATGAAAAAATCAAGGTGTGCCAGGGGCGGGGGTCGGGGGCTAGCCCACATTGTTAATGGACGCATACCTAGGTGTAAAGCTAAAGAAAAGGGAGTGAGGGGTCACCATTATAATAAGTAAATTCCCCCCCAACCGTCTTCTCACCTAGTTCCTGAACTTATGTGGAGTGAACCCTGTATACTATGACTGGGCGATGGAGACATACAGTCTGCCGTCCTATGGTCAGTTGCCAGAGGGGGTGGTGTTCAGCCGAGGACTCCAGCAGGAAAAGGAGTCATAGTGCAAAGAGATGGTACTAAGCAGGGTTTGGTTCAAGGCAGAGTTGAAGGTGGGAGTGGCAGGAAGTGAGCTGGGAGGTAGGACTAGGACTGGGTTAATAGCTGGAGGCTCTCAGGAGGAAAGGGAAGGGAAAAGAGTCTTGACTTTATTCCTGGGGTGCCAGAAAGCCACTTCTGGAGTTTTAACCAGTAACCACATTGGCACTTTATACCAGGCTGGGTATGTTTGAGGGACAAAAAGGAAGACCGCTGTTACTGGCGACTGGAGCAGTAGTACCAGCAGAGGAGAAAAGTGTTCAATCTCATTGCTGCAGTCACTAGACATGTGTCAGTTTTCAGTGTCAAGGAATGTTCTTCTGTTCCCCGTTTAACCTCAGTTAACCTGAAACACAGTAGGCACTCAATAAATCATGCTTAAACCCTCAGTGGTTTCCCAGGACTGTGAGGATGAAATTCAGAATCTGTTACCTGGCTGAGCTGGACCAGAGAAAACAGTACAAGGCCAGAGGAGAAGAGCAGGAGTGCAAGGAGTCTTGTTTTTTGTTACTGTTTTGAGACAGGGTCTTGGTATGTAACCCAGGTTAACCTTGAATGTGTGCCTGCCCTCTTGCCTGAGCCTCCCAAGGGCAGGGATTACAGATGTGTGCCTCCACACACACAATCCAAAATGCTTAAGCTGTGGGGCCACAGTCACCAGGATTCCCAGGGCAGACATACTCAGCCATAGCCATAATTAGGGCTATAGTATTGTGGAATATCCCCTTTGGTAGCGAGCGTGAGTGTAGCCATTTCTCTAGTTTATATAGCGAGATCACTTGCTTTTTTTTTGGCCTGAAGTTTTGTTAAAAGACTCTCTCCAGGTTTGTTAGCGATTGCTGGGTGAAGTTTACTTCTGGAAGAATTTACTAATTTTAGATTGAGAAATAAATAGGCCTTAATCGGCACCTTGTGAGGCTCACAGTACACGGAGCCTTAAACTAAGTATTCTGGGATGGCAGGAGGAAGGGGCTCCTGTTGGGAGGCCCAGGGACACGTTTGAGGAGGTGCTGGGGTAATTGTAAGAGCCCTGAGTGACAGGCTGCAAACCTATTTGCTGGGTGCTAGTCCATACCTGGAGATCCATTGTCTTCTGGGATCTCTATCCAGCTTTAGTAGGAGTTTAAGGAAGCAGGGAGTAAGGAACTAGATATAGGGCAGAAGAAGCCGTAGGAGTGGGGAAAGAATTTGGCACTTAGAGCAAAAATTGCAAGTGTTAAGTGTGGGTCCAGAGCTTGGATACTCAGGGGTGAGAGCAGTCGCACAGGTGTCTGCCTCAGAGGTGTGGACCTTCACGACACCACTTCAGTGTGTTTGCAGCCCACAGTGATTCTCACAGCCAAGAATCATGCCCAGAATCCACTGTGTTGCCAGAAATGACAGTGCCACCCCACCCCCAACCAGTTTGTTGTAGGTTAGGAACTTTCTAAGGGAGAGGTGGTTTGAGGATAAAGGGAGACTCAGCAAAGGATAGAACGTATCCCCAATTCTGAGTGTCAGGATACTGCAGGCCTCCCTGCTTCTGCGGAATTGTAGTTGGTTTCTGGCTTATTTGAGGGCCTGAGATCTGCTGCCCCAGGGTGTGTGACTTCAGGCACAACATAATACGAAGTCATTTCCTTCCTGTCCATTCAGAATACTCCTCTGAGTAAAGGGAGTGGTGGTGAGCTTCTCTAATTTGCTTTTCTGCTGCTGCAATAAAGCATTCTAACCAAAAAGAACTTGAAGAGGAAGAAACTTATTTCAGCTTAACATTTGCTGGTCACAGCCCATCACTGAGGGAAGTCAGTGCAGGAATGGAAGAATTTAAAGGAACACAATTTACTAGCTCACCTGCTGGCTTGCACTCAGCTGCACAGCCCTAGACTGCCTGCCGAGGGGATAGCACTGCCCACGGTGGGCAGCGCCCACCTACATCAACTAACAGCTCTCATTTAGGCAATTCTCCAGTCAAGGTTCCGTCTTTCAGGTGACTCGTTCTGTTAGAGTGTCAATAAAAAACAAGGCCCAGACTGCTCACTTCTGATGGCTTCATGGCTGTGCCTGGGCTATGGAGGATAATAGTGTAATCTTTCAGAAACTTGTAGATATGATCAGAGAGAACAGGGTCAGGTTTGTATGATAAAATGATAGATCATGGTACGGGGAAAGTATTTTTAGAATCCAGCAGAGGTACGCACCTGTGATGCCAGTACTCAGGAGGCAAAGGCAGGAGGATAGAATATTCAGGGCCAGCCTGAGCTGCTTAGTCCTGGCTCCACCTCGTCAAACAAAACACTAGTTTTGTGGAGGGCCTGACAGAACAGGTACGGGAAAGTGGTACGGTCTGCTTTGCCCCACCTTGTCTCCCCTCTATCCCTCACCCCTGTCCCCCAGCATTCTTCCTCTTTAATTCCGCAAGCTTGAGCTCCTCCATCCATGAAAAGCAAGAACTGCTGTCTAACAGGAATGTTTCCAGTTCACTCATAGTAGTAAAGGCTAGAGTGCTTTCCACCAAATCTGAAGAATGCACACCCCTTTCCTGTTGTCACCTCTGCTTAGTTTAACAAGCTGTCTGTCTGTGTAGATGAGCTCATCGGGGTTATCCAGCGGAGGAGCTGGTCTCAGGCTCCATTTTACAGCGTGCTGGGGAGAGAAAAGTGGGGTGGTTGGGACCAAAGTTTGGACACCTGGACAGCTTCCCGGCCCTATGTCCTTCAGTATCATGGTTAACGGGACCAATCCTCAGTTTCCTCAGGAGAGTGTCCTGAGTGTGAAATCACCTGGTTATTGGACTCTAGAACCTGAACTTTGAGCCTGAATTGTTGAAGTTTTTGAGTTTATACCTCTGGTCTTACAAATAACATGTTCAAGGTGAGCCCTTGCAGCCAGGCAGTGGAGGTTGGACTGTCACGGGATGGTGACCCAGAAACAAAAGACACTGTACAGTTAACATTGGCTTTGGTTTTTCTAAACCCACTCATTATTTCAGTATGAGCGTTAGGCAAGGTTTTAAGTACTCTGGTTTTGACAACTTGGGTGGTTAACAGGAAGCCATAACCTCTGTTTTCCCAAATTTTCTTCTTTCGTACAGTTCTGTGAAAACCATCTCAATGTAGATTGTATGTAGTTTTGAAGCTCTCAGTACCGTGCCATTACGATCGTCTCCATTTAAATTTTTTTTTTGATAGTCCCTGAAGTGCGGTTATAACTACCTTTTAAAGACAGACTCCGGATAGATTTTATTTTTTGCACCTGCTTATTACTGTGATTTTTTTTCTTTTTGCGTGCATGCTTTCCCTGCCCCTCTGTGTGTGTGTGCATGTGTGTGTGTGTGTGAGTGTGTGAGAGAGTGTGTGAGAGTAGAGTGTGTGAGTGAGAGTGTGTGCGAGTGTGTACGTGTGTGCACGTGTGTGCACTCGAACATGCCTGAAACTTGCAGGAATTGATTCTCTCCTACCGTGTGAGTTAAGTTATAGTGATCTAACTCAAGTTGTCAGGCTTGGAAGCAGATGCCTTGACCCCCTAGGCCATCACATTATTCCTACATTGGGGTTTTTAAAAGACCAATTGGTCTGTGACTATGGGTGCCCTAAATTCTGAATCCGTCTGATTATTTCCTCACTATGTGGTTTAACTTGGTGCTATGAATACCTCCTCTGTGGTAATATAGTGTGTTTTTTTAATTGCCTATGCTCTCCATACACTGGAAGTTAAATCTAAAGTTTTTATCAAGTTCAATCAAGTCAAACATTTTTGGCAAATAAACTTCATAGGTATTTGCGTGGGGGTTTTTTGTTTGTTTGTTTTTTGTTTTTTTAACTTTATTTCTTTGATGGGAAGTGTTCTAAATGCCTGCATGTTCGTCTGTCTGCCACATGTCTGAAGAGGCCAGAAGAGGTATCCCATCCCCTAAAACTGGAGTTATAGCCAGTTGTGGGTTGCTGTATGGGTGCTAGGAATATCGAATCTGGGTCCTCTGGGAGATCAGCAAATGCTCTTTAACTTCTGGGCCATCTCTCCAGCGTCAGGTGACCGCGCTTAAGTCATACGGTTCCTAGTCAGGAAGCCTGTGCCAGATTGGCTGGCCTGGTTGCTTAGTTAAGGTGACCACTGGATCTCTCCTTCATGGAGGCATATTAGGAAGTTGACGTTGTGGGGGCCGCTCCACACTCTTCTTCACCTAATGGCTTCGTCATCTGTTGGTGACATTTGTACTGTCGCACTGGCAGTTGCAGAAGACTTTTATGTTTTCTCCCCACTCCTTTGATCCCCGAGGAGCTCGCTGCTGATTCTAAACAATACCAGCCAGGTGCTTTCAGAGCTATGCCCTGGTATCTGTTCCACGTATTAGCCAGCCATCTTTCTGTAAGCCCCGAGGTGTTAACTATAATATACTGTACGTGTACCTAAGTAGTTTTTGTTCAACTTAAATCAAAAGACCCGCTGGACCCAGCGTGAGCTGGTTTAATGTGGGTGTGTAGGGGTGAAGGCGTCATATTTTACGAGAAGGAGGAATAGTAGCTAAGCTCTATCCTAGGGGATTGTAAGTTCTGTCCTTAGAACTGCTTGCTTCTCTCCAGCACAAAAAACAGAAAACAAGGAAAAGCTGGCCTGGCCTTTCAACGTCCAGGCCATTCTGCAAATGGTTAGAAAGAGCTTCTGGCCCATAGGCACCCCACAGTTTCATTTCCCTTCGTATTTTCAAACTCAGCAATGTGTTAAATGGAGAGAACACTGGGCCAGGCCTTTCCCTTAAGAGCAAACCAAGAGATCAGATCAGATGCCCTTAACACGTCTCCCAACATTCAGGGGACTGGCTACTTCCTCATTTGCCAGTTCCGTTTCACTCCAGGTTGGTATATGTACTTTTTTTTTTTTAATTACTCATTACATCTTTTTAAAAAGTCACACGTGTCTAAACCAAGGGTGTTTTGGTTCATATTCTCAGCAGCCTGGTTCTCTACCTGCCGAGCACTTTTATGTTTTTCCACATGAGATCTTTTAAGGAATCAGCATTGTAATTTTTCCCTCGGGCTATTCAGGCTGCAGTTTTGTGTCCATGTATTTACTGTCAACCATTTTCACCATTAGCAGAGTCCACTGAGCTCTGCTCTTGGATGCCCATGGTGCCTGTCAGTGACAGTATTACTGTTCCAGCATTGCAAAGTGTTGCATGGTTAACTTCCTTGTGTCCACAGCAGAGCTACCTCCCTGCCCTGTGTGGGCATTGTGTACCTACCATAGGGTGGGGCAGGACCTGCATTCTTGATACCGCTTTCAATTTCAGCTCAGATCTCATCCAGTGGTTGAGAGGCCAGGGCTCGGGGTTCTCTCCTGGATCTCCTTCTATGAACCAGGCCTATGCCTAGTGTTTTCTAACAGAATTCTCTTGTGTAACCTGTTTAGAAACCCCTGTAGGCTTCCTCCCATTTTATGGATAGATAAACTGAGACTCAGCATACTCAAGTGTGCTTTCGGTTGTCGAAGGGGCAAGAAGAGGGCAAAGGTTAATAGGGACAGCTTTCCTCAGCTGAGCTTCTCTAAGGGGCCATATCTGCAGAACCCAGGACAGCCACAGAGGATCTTCCCTTCCCGGCTCCCCTTGTGATCTTAGCTTGAACACTCCCACAAGGGTAACACTCTTCCTCCTTTTGCTGAGTCTGCTCTTGATTTCAGGTCTGGTCTCTGAAGAAGAAGGACCCCCACCAGGGAACAGAGACCCCCCCCAAGCTAAGGGTGCAATGGCAGTGTCAGCCCCCTTGAGGAGTCTGGAAGAGGAGGTAACCTGCTCCATCTGCCTGGATTACCTGCGGGACCCGGTGACCATCGACTGTGGCCACGTCTTCTGCCGAAGCTGCACGAGTGATATTCGCCCCATATCGGGGAACCGCCCAGTCTGCCCGCTCTGCAAAAAGCCCTTTAAGAAGGAGAACATCCGGCCAGTGTGGCAGCTTGCAAGCCTGGTAGAGAACATTGAACGGCTGAAGGTAGACAATGGGAAGCAGCCAGGAGAGCTGGCCCGAGAGCCACAGGACATGAAGTTGTGTGAGCGGCACCAGGAGAAGCTGCATTACTACTGTGAGGATGATGGTAAACTGTTGTGCGTGATGTGCCGTGAGTCCCGGGAGCACCGCCCCCACACTGCAGTCCTGGTGGAGAAGGCTGCCCTGCCTCACAGAGTAAGTCCTCCCAGGGCCTGGGAGGCGGGAGGGTTCTGTCTGGTGTCCCTCCTACCACAGCTCAGGACACTCATCTCTCTCCATGGCTTAATCTTTCCTTAGGAGAAAATTCTGAACCACTTGAACACCCTGAGGAGAGACAGGGACAAAATCCAGGGCTTTCAGGCCAAGGGAGAAGCTGATATTCTGGCTGCACTGGTACGTGGAAATCGGAGCTGAGCGTTGCTATGTGTTTGAGGGAGGGGCGGGGCGGGTGGGAAATGTTTCTGGGAGTGCTTTGAAAGTATGGTTGTTAGGTCGGCTTTCAGCCAACTAGGGATTAACCAAGGATAGGGTTGGTTGGCCTGCCCTGTCCCTTGCAGATGCTGGCTGTCCATTTGGGCCTGCTGTATGTCTCAGACTTTGGGCCTGATTTCTCATCTGACAGGCAAGGTATCTGGCAGCTGAGGGCAGCAGGGGGTATTCAAGATGGGGGTGCTAGCTTCCGGGTAGAGACCGAGAAGAAAGGCACAAGGAAGGAGGCCTGAGCAGCTCTGAGCAGGCTCTGACTGAGGCCGCCTAGTGACGCAGTAAAGATTGGTGGTACATTGTGCATTCTTGATTGGACAGGGCAGGAGAGATGGCTGATAAAGGAGGACCAGTTCTGGGAGAGTATGTGTGTGTTGGGAAAATGGCAGTGGGGTCAGGCCTATCAGCATGTAGCCACACTGTGAACAATAAAGCCAGAAAGAGCTCAAGTCCACAAAGTACTTCTAGATCCTGGTGTACATGGACACCCTCACTTACCTAGAGGGACTGAGGACTCCGTCAGTTCCGGCCTGCAGGTCAGGATGTGGTCCCTGAGTACTCACATTCCAGCCTCACCAAGGAGACACGGTAGAGTCCCACTTGGAGGGATAGGGTACACTTAATATATACAGAGTTACGAGAGTGCGGAAGGGGACTGGTTGAGTTTGGACTTCATCCCTCAAACAGAGCTCCCTGAAAGAGGCAACACGTATTATCGAGAAGGGTCACATGCCAGTAATCCAGGTAATCCAGGCTACCTTTTATTGTCCCAAGACATAATGGTCACCTAGTGACCAAGCAGTTGGGCAGAGTCGGCTTTGAGAACAGTGAAGGGAATAGACAGATTGACAAGTCTCAAGGAGAAGAGAGTAGAGCAAGAGCATCCCGGTGACTCCTCCTTCTGAAGGGAAACTAGGATTCACAAGCAAGCGTCACCAGAGGATTGAGCGGGGACCCCAGTTCCCAGAGGAACCACATACAAGCACCCTGTCCCCTCCTACCCTTCCAGACGAAGCTGCAGGAGCAGAGGCAATACATTGTGGCGGAATTTAAGCAGGGCCACCAGTTTCTAAAGAAACGAGAACAGCACCTGCTAGACCAGCTGGCCACCCTGGAGCAGCTGCTCACCGAGGGCAGGGAGAAGTTCAAGACCCGGGGTGTCAGTGAGCTTGACCGATTGACTCTGGTCATCTCCGAGCTGGAGGGCAAGGCACGACAACCGGCTGCAGAGCTGATGCAGGTAAGATGCCTATGGGCCCACCACTTTTGTGTGACCTTTGAAGAAATCCCCCCTCCTAGGCTCTCAGTCTTATATGAGTATGTTAGTCTTACCCTCCTTGTTTACTCCAGAGACCACATAAGCTTAAACAATGACATGACATCACTTTATAGAAATAATCATTATCTACAAAAAAAAAGTAGAAGAAAGTACCATAGAACTGAAGGTCATGCTTCTCGACATGAGACCTCCATTGAGTCCTCTAGGTAACAAAGCAGATATGTGTTGTTTTTTGAGACAGTCTTACTATGTCATACAAAGACAGTCCTCAAAGACAGTCCTGTCTCAGCCTTCTGAGTGCTGGGGTTATAGATGTGCACCCCCGTGCCTGGCTAAGGCAGGTGCTTAGTTGATTGATAGGTGCCTTATATGTTTCTGGAGCTGAGCTGAGCTGAGCTGAGCTGTGGCTGTCAGGATGCAAGGTGCAAGGAAGGGGAGGGAGGACAAGTGAAGACAGACAGATGGGAGGTTTCCTCTGAACCATAGAGCATCAACCTGGAGAACAGTGACCGAGAGGTGTCTCAGTACACAAAGTGAGAGCAGGCTGTTCGGTTGCACGGATAAGCCCCTTCCTCCTAGTATTTTCCGGAGGAATCACCACCCTTAGCGTCCTACCAAAAAGGGGAGGGCTGGACCGTCCCTCCATGTAAACCAGGAGAAGGGCCTTCTGCCGGTTTCCCTCTGGCCCCGTGGTTTGACGTCAGAAATGAACCTTCCTGCCATCCGAGGACGCACAAAGGTCTCTAGGGAATGGGGTTCCAGAGCACATCGATAGCCAGGGGAGAAGACATGGCCATGCTAATCCCTAGCACAGGCTGTATCATCAGGAAGCCTCTCTTTGTAGAAGATTGAGCCATGTGTAAGAGGACTGGCTGGCCCAAACCCTGGGGCAGATTAGGAATGAGGTTTAACTCAAAGCTGGTGTCTGCTCCCCGGCTCTATACGCTTCCTTCTTGTCCAGCCCCACCCCCACCCCACCCCTGGCCTCCTCCTTAGCTCCGGACATTGCCTCTTCTCTAGATTTCTGTGGTCAGACTCTGGGTCACTTGTCTCCTCTCCCTCACCCTGTTCCTTTCATTCCCTTCAGGGACTTTCCCAGCAGCCCTTCATGTGTGCATGTGAGTTGTGAGTGGAGCAGCTGAGAGTGCCAGGGTTTGTCACCAGTGTGTCTGTCCCCTGATCTACCCTGGGAGTAGCTACTATGCAGAGGCCCCTGTCTGTGCCTGAGAGCTCTGCCCCCTGAAGCTGCCACGGTGAGGAGTGCTGAGGAGAGAAAATCTGTTTAAAAACACTACACAGAATGCTGGCGTCAGCAGCTTTTGTCTGCATTCAGGTTTCCCTGGAGCAAAGCTCCTGAACCTTCTGGAACAGTCTTTAACAGCCACAGTTTGACGATTGCGATGATTGGTTGATTGCGTTTGCTTTCCAAATTGTACCTCTCTGAGAAACCAGCCTGCCCTCTGCCCAGCCCCTTTTACCCTACTGACTTCTGTAGCACCGTCACTTACTAACACGGTGTGATGTTACGTTTTTTTCATGTTGATTTTTTTCACTCTCTTGTCTGCTAGGATGCCTGCTCTACACAGGTAGGGATTTTTCTTTCTTTTGTTTTCTTATTGCAACCTCTAGCTTCTAGATCAGTGTCTGTCTCGCACAAGGAATCACTTAGCAAAGGTTTGTGGAATGAGTGAAAAGAAGAAGCAGATGGGTCAACACAGAACTGTGGAGTTTCAGACTCACCAAAGAGTCCTCTCACAAGATGCCCTGCCCTCTGCGTCCTTGGCACTTGTCTTCCCTCCACTGTCTTCCTCCTGCACAGGGTGCTTTTCCTCAGTGATCCACGCTCTAAAACAGTCATGGGATGCTCAGGGTCTCTTCTGTGCCCCCTGCTGCCATCTCCAAATCCTGATCCACAGCAACCTCCGGGATAGCCTTCCCTGTTCCTGTTGCCTCCTGCCACCATTCACCAAGGAGTAGCCAAGCCACTGAGTTTCAGCTAGCTGCTGCTTAGTAGTGCATAGAGAGCAGAAGTTTCCTTCTGTCTTTGCAGTAGTTCAGAGGTGAGGGTCTAGAGACATCCATGAGGTCATCCAGGAGCTGGCGTATTTCTAGCTGACTGTCCAGTCTCGGGAATATTGTTCTCAGCCATGCGATTTGCGTTGGGCTCCTCAGCTCACCGCTGTGTTCAGACTTCAGCCAATGAGAAGAAAGGAACTAGAAAGCAATTTTTTTTTTTTTTTAAAGAACAAGACTGGGAAGTCTTGGGTTTTGTTTTGTATTTTTATTCCTATGTCCCCATTGTCATTTAGTCACATGACCAGACTTGGTTGTAGGGAATGTGGGAAATACTAATTTCTTGGCTAGTCACATGTCAGGCCAGAGCTCAGGGAGTTTAGTATTATAAAGAAGGGGAGAAGTTGTCCTTTGATCTCCGCATACGTTGTGGTGTACCACTCGTGCACACACTAATGTTTAAAGGTGGGGAGCGGGGTGAGTGCTGGGGGATACTTGCTTTCCATTCCACTGTACATGGAGTCAAATTCACAGTCACCCCATCCTGCCTGGTGTGAGCTGGCCCTGCCTCGTCTCTAAGCCCTTCCCCATTTCTTATCCGTCTGCACCAGGTAGGGCTTTCTCATTCTTCAAACCTGAGCTTAAGTGTCTCCTTGGAGAGGCCAGATCGCTTGTCACCTCTGATCCTTGTCTGACCTTATGTTGTTTGTATGTATGGGTGTTTCTACCTGACTGTATGTCCATATACCACTTGCATGCTGATGCCGGTAGAAGCCAGAAGAAGACACTAGGTTTCCTGGAACTGGAGTTATAGATGGTAGTGAGCTGCCATGTGAGTGCCCGTAATCAAACCTGGGTCCTCTGAAAGAGCAGCCTCTTAACCTTTGAGCCATCTCTCCAGCCCATTGTTTATTTTATTTAATGCTCTACTAGACTGTCAGTTCCCTAAGGGAGGGAGCCATGAGTGCTTTGTTTGCTTTCGTGGACCTCTTCTATGGTACTGACTGTAGACACAGTGTGTGCCTGCCTCTTATATGGTACTGACTGTAGACACAGTGTGTGCCTGCCTGTTACATGGTTCTGACCATAGACTACAGTGCATGCATGCCTGTTACATAGTACTGACTGTAGACAACAGTGCATGCTTGCCTGTTACATGGCTCTGACTGTAGACACAGTGTGTGCCTGCCTATTACGTGGTTCTGACCGTAGACTACAGTGCATGCATGCCTGTTACATAGTACTGACTGTAGACAACAGTGCATGCTTGCCTGTTACATGGCTCTGACTGTAGACACAGTGTGTGCCTGCCTATTACGTGGTTCTGACCGTAGACTACAGTGCATGCATGCCTGTTACATAGTACTGATTGTAGACAACAGTGCATGCCTGCCTATTACATAGTACTGACTGTAGACAGTGCATGCCTGCCAGTTAATGGCTCTGACTGTAGACAGTGCATGCCTGCCTGTTACATGGTACTGACTGTAGATACAGTTTTACTTAATTCACTTTGGTGCCTGTGTTTTCTTTCCTTGCAGGACACCAAGGACTTCGCCAACAAGTAAGAGTTTTCATTTGCTCATCTTCATCATTCTTCCCCGCCCACTTCCATGGCTATGTGAACAGTGGGAGTATAGAGTATCAACAGCACAGCGTCCCTTGTTTTATCTCATGGCTTTCAAGGAAGAGTACAACCTTTGAGGATTAGAGTCTCCCAACACGATCTCTGAAGTCTAACTGGGCTCATGGTCTTCACCCAAGCGCAGTGAGAGAGTAAAAGCCTGGGTTGGCAGGCAGACCGCCCGCTTGTGAGATCTGCTGGCAGTCTTATGTCCTGGCTCACATAGTGTCCGAGCCAGTTTTTCTGCCCTTGATTGGGGATAGTCAGATCTTCCCTGCTCGCCTTGTAACTGTCATGAACACTGGCAGAAAAGCAAGAAGAGCTGAGTGACCGGTTGTCATGTCTGTCACTCAGGTACCCACGGAAGAAGTTCTGGATTGGGAAAGCCATCCCTCACATGGTTAAAAGAAAAGCGGGAGAATTCTCAGATAAACTTCTTTCTCTGCAGCGAGGCCTGAGGCAGTTCCAAGGTAAGCACTGGGAAAAGCAGCAGATCGGAAGTCAGGCTCTGCCACCCTGGGAGGTTTCCTGGCTTCTCCCAACCATATTTTCCCATCTCAGCCTTCCAAGGAGCTCTGGCTTCTATATCTTTTTTTCCAGTAGAGCCCTGTCCCAGAACTAATACCAAGTAAGAAATGAGTTTCCTGGGTCTTCAAGTCATTTCTATCTTTTTTCCTCCATAGGCAAGCTGCTGAGAGACTTGGAGTATAAGACAGGTGAGTGAACAGAAGGTCGTTCCTATTTTACCCTGTGGAATCCTCTCCTCACTGGAATTGCCCACAGACGGCCATATCCCCTTACATTATTTCAGATCATTCTCCAGTGTAGTCTGCAGTATCGCTGAGCCTTTAAGGTCACAGGTCACACACCGTAAGGTCCTTCTCTGAGAGCAAACAGTAGTGGCAGCCCCAGGCCAGAGATCATCCTGCCCAGACCTACGTTTGTGTACCAAGTACCTCAGGGACACGGTTCACAGAGTCCATGATATAAAGAGTGCTCTTTGAACTGCGCAGTGAGACAGCACCAATATACGGAGACTAGTCACCCCTTCCCAGCCCACCACTGACATTTACTTCCTCCCTTGTCCCATAGTAAGCGTCACCCTGGACCCACAGTCGGCCAGTGGATACCTGCAGCTTTCAGAGGACTGGAAGTGCATTACCTACACCGGCCAGTACCAGAGTGACTGCCTGCTCCCTCAGCAGTTTGACTGTGAGCCAGGAGTGTTGGGCAGCAAGGGCTTCACCTGGGGCAAGGTATACTGGGAGGTAGAGTTGGAGAGAGAAGGCTGGTCGGAGGACGAGGAGGAGGGGGAGGAGGAGGAGGAAGGGGAAGAGGAGGAGGAAGATGAAGAACCTGGCTATGGGGACAGATATGAAGACTGGGAAACAGATGAGGAAGATGAATCCCTGGGGGAAGAGGAGGAGGAGGAAGAGGAAGAGGAGGAGGAAGTTCAGGAAAGCTGCATGGTTGGAGTGGCCAAAGACTCCGTGAAGAGGAAAGGGAACCTCTCCCTCCGGCCAGAGGATGGCGTGTGGGCCCTTCGACTCTCCCCTTCTGGCATCTGGGCCAACACGAGCCCAGAGGCCCAGCTCTTCCCGGTGCTGCGCCCCCGGAGAGTGGGCATTGCCCTGGATTATGAAGGGGGCACTGTGACATTCACCAATGCAGAGTCCCAGGAACTCATCTATACCTTCACGACCACCTTCACTCGGCGCCTGGTTCCCTTCCTGTGGCTCAAGTGGCCAGAAGCACGCCTTCTGCTGAGACCCTGAACACCAGACCCTGCTTGGGTCACCCTACAGAAGCTTTACTCTGAGATTCCAGGACTCTGAGATGAAGATATTGCCTGGATCCCACACCCATGGAATCTCCCCTTCTCTGGGATCCCAAAACTATGTAGTGGAGGAACGTTCCTGGCCAAAGCACTAGGAGGAGGAGAGTGGAGGAGGGACATCACATCCACTGCCACCCATTTCCTCACTGCCGCGGCCAAAGTCTCTCTCAGCACTGTCACCCTAACTGTATTTCTTATTCAGCTTCTCATTTCCTCTGAAGTTTCCTGATCTGAAGACCAAATGACTCCCTCTTTCCTGAACACCCATTTGTCTTGGCTCTGGGCTCTCTATTGAGCAGGGTCAGCAGCAGCAGCAGCAGCAGCAGCATCTTCTGGTTCACTTGTTAGCACTCACAGGAAGACTTTCAATGACATCTGAAGCCGTTTTGCTGTCCTCAGATTTGAGGAGCCCCTTGCCCAAAACCACTCTGTTGTCTACCTTTCCTGGCCATCTTAAACTCACTTTTCCTGCCCCACCAGAGTTAAATACATGAAGATTCGAGAATGGATGTAGTCAAGATCCACTCGAGTTCCCGAGGCCGTGTACGTTTGTGTCCTGGAGCTCTGGTAGAATCATCTCCTGGCGTGGCTCCCAAAGCCTATGGCCTTCCAACCCAGACCTTGAGTAGATAGGACTCCCCAGGGACATCTGTGTCTCAGAAAGCATCTAGGTACTATGGCTCAGATAGTAACTGTGGTCAATAAATTACCTCTGATTACCTCTGCACAGTTAGTTCTTGTGAAGGGAGTCTTTAAAACAACCCCAGCCTCTTGGTCTTGATGCTCAGCTAAGAACATTGAGGCCAAGTACCCAGGAGGTCAGGACCTCATTGCTGGCACTACAGAGTGTCCAGATTCACTTTCCTAAGAGAGGGATTGCAGAAGGGGAGAGCGGGCCATGAGGAATATAGAGGACCTCTGCCCTAGGTCTTCCTATGAAGAAAAGGCCTGCATTATCTCCTTGCTGACCTAGCTGGTGCCCACAGTTGAACCCGAGCTCCTGCTTAGCCAAAATGATGCCCCCCCCCCCCTTTAATCCTTAAACATTCCAGATTTCTTCAGCCTGTGCAAGTGTTAGCTCCTCTTGGCTCCTGACAGACTGTTCCCAGATGCTGGATCTCAGTGGCCTCAGAGTAAGCCACACCCCACACCGTCTCGAGACAGAGCACTCCGTAGGCCTCACATGCTGCCTGAGTCACTAGTTACACACACAGTGGCTCCCTCACCACTCTTTGTTCCTAGAGCTAATCATCTCTCCCTCCCTTCATTTCCTGTGTCTTGGTTACTGAATAAACTACACGTTCTTCTCAGTGGTCAGAAATCTCAAAAGACAGTCGTCTGGGGCTGTCTCCTCCTCTTATCTTGGTGCCTACCGGAATGAACTTGAACCTGAGCCATTGATTGTTCCCTCTGCGGACAGCTTTTTAAATCCCCTTTTGTCATTAAACTGGGGGTTCTGGATCTTTTCCCTCTGAGGCCTGTAGCCCAGCTAGCCTAAGTCTTGTGTAGCTGAAGATGACCTTAAACTTCCTGTCTCGCCTTCTAAGGTCTGAGATTTCAGGTGGGTGCCACTAATGCCTGGTTTAAGTGCTGGGGACTGAACCCAGGGTCTCTCGCATCCTGGGCAAGCACTCCCCAGGTGGCATCCCAAGCCCTGGTCCTATTTCTGGACCCTGTGTCTCCTCTCCTAACTTAACTGTGGTTCTGTCACACATCATTTAAAAACTTCTGAGATGAGTTTGGAAGCTGCATTTTCAAACATTGGGAAATGTTTATCTCACTTGTACACTTAAGGTATTCTTCAAAAGTAGTTTTCTTTTAGGATGTCAGGATTGCTCTACTGCCTTAAGCTCCTGATTTTCAGAATTCCCGTGGGGCTCTTTGCCTCATGATATCTCTCTGTGGCCTGTTTCTGTTTTACAGAAGAGTCTGGGAGTCTTACTTGTATCCTTACTCCTTGTTCTAACACATATGAACCACACACATACATAATACATACATACAATTGAGGAGCTGGACATGAATCTCACGATGTAGACATGGCTGGCCTCAGGCTCACATGGCGAGATTTAAAGCCTTATACTGTCACACTAAGGAGGGGTAAAAACCTTTAAAATACCCGGGGCAACCTAGAAAAAAGGTTTATTTAAGCTCCTGGTTCTGAAGTTGCAGTCCATGATCAGTGGTCTCAGTGCTTTTGGCCTCTGTCATGGTAACCAATCCTGGCAGGCTTGCTTGACAGAGCACAGTCACACATCTCATCAGCTGGGAAACAGAATGAACCAGACCCTGAGAGTCTCCTTCCAAAGCTACCCTAGTGACCTAAAGACACTACCTCCTAATTAGTCCACTCTTCCGGCCAGTCCTTTAACACCTCACCATTCAGAAGATTGAAACTAGAATCACCCCAACCCCATCTTTCTAAGTTGCCACAATCAACAGATTAGACACAAAACACAAGGCCCTTGGCTTATTTTATTAAAACATTCTCTTAAAACCTAGAGAAATGACCTGAAGGGACACTTTGGGGTCCACCCAGATTTGTTGAGGCCCCAAAGCATCTCCAGCTTTGTGTCCAAAAGTCATTATAAATTAGTACAAGCCAAACAGCCCTGGTTACCCTACAATGGTCATTTTGAAACTTTTACAGTTACTTTGTTAAATCCCATTGGCTTATAGCTTTGCTTGGTGTCTAGAGCAATGCCTTCCTTGTCTGCTTCTGGCTCTCCAGAGAGATCACCGTGTCCAGGAACGGGATTGCAGGGTGCTGACAGTACTGGATTAACACATTAAAAACTGTACAAGACTCCAAGACCCTAAGTTCCAACCTCATTTTTGAATGCTAGGCACAGAGCTGGGTTTCCGGCTGCTGTCTTGTCTGCCACAATTCACTGCCTCCACTTCAGTCTTTCTACGGCCGGCAGGAACTTTGTCCAGGTGGGACAGGGTTGGAAAAAGATGGCGGTTGGTGCCTTGGTATTTGACGTTTGCAGGATCTCTCCCATACCTGGTAGTCTGTGACCACGTCTACGCCGCAAAGAACAGGTGTGTCTCCATTTGCGTGGCAGATGGGTGCTAGCCAGTTGGAAAAGTGTCACAGCGAGGACACTGTCCTCAGTGCCCAGGTCCTGCCATCCCCTCACCTTGGGGCCACTCTTACGGTGCAGCTGCCACTCGGGTGGCCATTACAGAGAGGATTGGGCTCCGGGTTTTGGTCTGAGGATCCAGAGTGACCCCCTACCCTCACTTCAGGATGACACATAGTCCATTGCTGCCTGCTTCCTAGGCTTCTGTTTCTGGAGGACAGAAGTGATAGCTGTGTCAGAGGATTTGTTTCTTAAAAGTGAAGTAGCCAGGACAGCAGCAGCAGCACAGTACCTAGGAGCCTGTTAAGAAGCACAAAATCTTGGGCCCTGCCCTAGACTACCCCAACAAGAGCCTGCATTTTAACCAGGTGTCTGGATAAAGTTTCTACAGTACGTTAGAGAAGTAGGGATCAATATAAGAACAGGCAAGTGCTTCTGGGAACAATTAAGCGCCAATTTGAAAGTAAATGTTAATTTTGCTCTTTCCTCTCCAGGTCCCTTTTTTGTGGCACTGGGGTTTTATGCATGGTAGGCAAGCAAGCCCTAGTAGGAAGCTATTAATACATCCCTAGACCCCAGCCCTTCCCTACATCCCACCCCTAGAAATGGTCTTTGTAGCTGAGGCTGGCCTAAAACTAACTCTAGCCCATGCTGACCTCAAACTTGAGGCAGTCTGACCGCCTCCACCACCGAAGTGCTGGGATTGTAACTGTGTCGCCATGACCAGCAAATGACTAGGTTTTTAATACATGATATTTGTTCAGATCTACAGAAAGTCTTGCATAATTCTGGACAAATATCTACACATAACTGAGAACATTCACCAGTCACTGTGTGCCCGGTACTGTGCTGAGCTCCTTGTATAAATTCATTTAATCCTCAAATGGATTTATAGTGTAGGAGCAATGGTGGAGAGAAAAGGCTTAATAGACCCAAGACCCCCACACAGTCAGGGTCTAGGTGAGCACATTTCATTGCTGTTGGTGGCCATGGGTGGAATGGATATCAAGGGAACCCCCAACCCCCAACCCCGAGCACTTGCTGATTACCTGAATCTGTTTCCAGATGGTGCATCAAGTTTTCTGAAGAAAGCAGAAACAAAGATCTGTGAGACTTAATATCTCCTACAGATACTCCCAAGGGGAGGATATCCTGACTACAGTGTGAGGATAGGGATACAAGACTTAAGAGAAGTGTATCTCCTGGTCCTTGGATAGAGGAGACCACAATCTGGGGAATTGCTCTCTGAGTAGAGTGAGGTCTTGTAGGAAGGTGCAAGGAGAGAAGACGCTTAACCCAAGCTGTTTGCTTATTTTTGTTTGGGTTTCACTATGTAGTCCAAGCTGTCTTGAAACTTAAGATCCTCCTGCCTCGGTCTCCCTGGTGCCGACATTGCAGGCAGGTGCCACTATGCTTGGTGGTTTGAACCAGGTTTTGAAGTCGAAAGGTGGAGACAGGTGGAAGGTAGAACACCTAATGGGATCCGGAGCCCTTGTACCTGAGAATGTCCTCATCATCTTTGGGAGGCAGAGTATTTTCCTGTGGAGGTTTCTAATCTTTTTGATGAGGTCAGAGGAAATGGCCTCTGGGCACACAAAAGTCTTCATCTCATACCTGCAGACAAGTTGGAAATCAAACTTAAATTCCAAAAATAAAATACTTCGTTCTATCTCTGTGTGTGTGTGTGTGTGTGTGTGCGTGCCCGCCTGTATGCTTGAGGGTGTGGCTTCCCTAAGAGGTCAGGAGCACAGTAGATGCCTTAAAAGCAGGTTGAGAGCTTCTTCATCTGGGTGCTAGGAATCTAGCTGCAGTCTTCTGGAAAAGCAGCAGTCGGTTTTTCCATCATGTTTAGCCATCTCTCCAGCCCTCCAAAGTAATACTTGGGAGACACAAGGTTAAAAAAAAAAAAAAAAAAAAAAAAGACTGAAGGACGATCTTAGTATCTGCTATGAAGATTAGATAAAGCATAATGTATTCACCTTCTTTAGGTAAGGATGGTTCCTAAAGTGAAGGATTTTTCATTAGACACAGGAGGGGCTAATTTTAATTTCCTCCGGAGCATTGGAGCCTGAGTCTGTTCCAGCAGAAAGGGGCAGATGGCATCACCCCTCTCGACCTCTAGGGGGGAAATATGAGGGAGAAACAGCCCTGCACAGTTTTCTTTCTGGTTGTACAATGGGAAAAGAGCTGGGAAGGAAGGTGGATTCTGGTCCCTCTGCAGTGACTTTGCATATGTCCTCCTCTCTCAGCTTTCCCTTCACATAAGACCCACCACATCCTTTTTGACTTTAACCTAACACTCTTTAAGAAGCATGCTTGGAGACACTTAAAAATGGCTTTAGTATTTTCAAATAGCAAAATACTGGTGTGTTTCATGGATTAAAGATACTTCTGGGGGCTGGAGAGGTGGCTCAGCGGTTAAGAGCACTGACTGTTCTTCCAGAGGTCCTGAGTTCAAATCCCAGCAACCACATGGTGGCTCACAACCATCTGTAATGTGATCCGATGCCCTCTGCTGGTGTGTCTGAAGACAACAGCAGTGTGCTCACATACATAAAATAAATAAAATCTTAAAAAAAAAAAAAAAGATACTTCTGGAGCTGGCCATGCTAAGCACCACAGTTCAGTACCCAGCTTCTACATGGTGGCTCTCAACTATCTGTAATTCCAGTTCTAGGGCACCTTCCTGCCTCCTCTGTTTCCCTCTGGCACCAGGCATGCACATGGGGCACAGACATATTTGCTAGCAAAACATACACATAAAATACAAATAACCTTTTTTAAATCTGGATTATTCTAAATCCATGACTGTTATAGGTAACTTCGCTTTGAGGGTCAAAGTGTGTCTCAAAGACCCACGTAGTTGATGTTGGTCAACGAAAACCAATAAATTGATATTTATTAGTTATTTAGTTGTTTATTTTAAATAGGCCCTCATTCTGTAGCTCAAGCTTGCCTTAAACTTAGAGCGATCTGTCTGCCTCAGTTTCCCAAGTGCCGGGACTAAAGGCATGAGCCACAATGTCCAGTTTACTGAGTTCAAGCTGATAGTAAGAGAGGGGGTGGTCTGTGTCTCTATCAGTGTTTTCTGGATAAACACTGGATTCACAAGGGGGCAGATGGATTGCAGTGTCATAAGACACACATAAAGGAGGCAGGACTGGAGAGAGCCTTACCTGCTCTGGTTGAGTCTGGCATCCTACAAAAGAAACGCAAAAACATGCACTTAGTTTCCACATGGCCATTCCAATCAGGGACTCGAGATCTTTCTGTCTTAAAATAAACTAAAAACTCCTACCCAGAGTGCTGGGGCCCCTTCATTACTTAGTGTGCATTTCACTGCTGACTTCATGTTTCCTGACTAAAGTAGGTAGGACCCTGCAGCCAGACAGTTCCTTTGCTCCGGTTGCTCTGTTCCAGCTGTATCCTAAATGCTCTCTGTCCCCAGTGATTAGGAGATGGATGGTAGAGAGCAGAGACCAGTCTGAGCTCCAAGTTGGAACTGATGTGGGGCAGGATTGTGGTAAACACGCAAGGCTACTGATGGTGCTCTTCCTGTGTATCAGGAACCATGCTCAGCACCACACATGGGTTATTCCTTACGTGGCTTACCACTCCATCCCATGCTTAGAGAAACTAAGAGAATGGGGAAGTTGGAAGAGCATGCCTTGGGAAGCTCTCTAGTTTTTTGGGCCATAAAAATTGGACCCTCCCCTACACCTTCTCAATCGAGGTAATCCTTATCACCTTCCACCCACTTCCTGTTTAACCCTCTGCTGTCCCACTAGGTGGTAGGATCGTGGAGTCTCTCACTTGCAGAAGCTCACTTGCTGGTTGCTGACATTTCTCCTCTAACTCCTCAACCTGGGCACCCAGCCGGTCGACCTCCTGGGAGACCGTCGTGATGTACTCCTCCCTCTCCTTCCAGATCTGCTGTTCTAGTTCCTCCAGCCTGGTCAACAGGAGGCACCTCTGGTCCACCAGCTCCCGCTTCAGCCTTTCGAAAGCAGCTTCTACCTGTTGCTTCTTGCTTTCAACCTGCATCTGTGAGGAGATCGAGGGGGTGGGGGTGGGGGGCTCAGAACTGGCTCCCGTAAGGATCATCTGTGTACTTACTATTGATTAAGAGAGACAAGGAGTAAGCCATTTTGGGACTCGTTTCTTTAACACAATGGTAGAAAAAGATCTCAAGATAAACATGCAGAAGATGAGATCTATGCTGGTGTCTTAGCCGGGGATTGTAACAATGTCATACTGAACTCTTGAGAGTCTCACTGAACTAAAAAATTTCTTTCATAGCTGTGATATCCTACTGTTTTAGTTTTCTTCTCTGTTGCCATGATAAAACATTGTCAAAAAAAAAAAAAAGTTGAGGAGGAAAGGGTTTGTTTCATTTTCTACTTTCACATCTCAGTCCATCATGGAGAGAACCCAGGGCAGGACCTCAAACAACTAGAGACAGGGGCTGTGAACAAACACTGCTTACTAGCTTGTTCTCCGTGGCATGTTCAGCCTGCTTTCTTACATAGTCAGGACCACTGGCCCAGGGTAGGCTGGACGCTCCCAAATCAATAACTAATCAAGAAAATGTCTCACAGACTTACTACATGCAGCTGATGTAAAGGAAATATTTTTCTCAGCTGCCTTTTTTTTTTAATTCCTCATTTAGGAAGGGTTCCCTCTTCTTAGATGCCCCATGCTTAATTCAAGTTGACAAACAAACAAACAAGGACAACAATAAAACTAACCACACCCACCATATCTACTTTAGACTTATATGAGTATTAACTTCTTTCTTTTCTTGAGATGTGTTTCTATATCTCGTGCATCCTAGGCTGGCCTCAAACTCAATTCACCATGAAGTCAAAGATGACATTGAGCCTCTGACCCTCTTAACTCCATGACACAGAACATTCAGTGCCGAGTATTGAATCTAGGGCTCCATGTATTCGAGACAACCACTGTTCACGCTGAGCTATATGCCCGGCATGACTACGGTAATGTCTTAGAGAAGAATTAAGGCAAAGGGATCAGAGCCACCAACTATGGGGCATGTTTTAAAAGGATTTGAGATGTTGGAGAGCGCTTTCTGTCTGAACACTCTTGGGTCTCTGGGGTCAAAGTACCTAGTGTGGATTTTCCTCTTGATGGCTGAGTCATGAAGGAAGTGCTAAGAACCAGCCAGATCTGGCTGCTTCATTCAAATCTAGGTCCATTCATTCATTGAACCTAGACACTAACAGACACCCATCACAGGCTTCCCAGCTGAAGATAATATTTCCAGTGGGTATACTGAACCAGGAGAGCCATGGACCCGGGTCAGAAGATCTAAGTTCTAGTCATTTCATAACAGATTTGGGCTTTGCCACATAACATTAAAAGCACCACTTTTATGGACCCCAGTTTCCCCCAGTGTAGAAAAAGAATAAAATATGCCTTGGAATTAGAAGATGCCATGTCCTGAGACACCAGAGGCCGCAGGAAGATGAATTAGAAATGTCCCAAGCACTTTTCAGCCCAGTAACAGATACACCAGCTAACAGACTTCCCCCATCTTTGATGGAAACCCCCAAGGGAGCAGCATGGCGATGTAATATAGTTGGTGCACAGCACGCACAAGAACCTGATCTGGATATCTTGTAAGGCCCAAACAATTCTTAGGATGCCTGTAATCCCAGCACCTGGGAGGCAGAGACAATAGGATCAGCTAAGGACCGACTTCGAAGCCAGTCTGAGCTACATGAGACCTCACAAACAAACAAAATACAACATAGGGACAGCCAGAGGCGTGGTCTTTACCAGAACCTCCTGGAGCTTCTGGTCTTCTTGACATTTCCTATCTTCAATCTTGTCCCTCTCCATTCTTAGAGCTTCTAACCGACTCCTGAGACGATCCTGTCAGCAGAAAGCAGAGGGTCAGTGACAATCAATCCAGCTGGCAAATACTGTGGGCTGTGTCGTGGACACACCACTGAGGCTGAGGGATTCCAACTGACAGAGTCCTAATCCTTGACCTTCACTGTATCACCATCTAGGGCAGGAATTGGGTCGGGTGGCACTATGGAGACAGAAAGCGTAGAGTGAAGTGTGTGCGCCAGCCGGGATATCAGAAACAAGGAGAACTCAGAGAGGTTTTTAGACGGCACATCTCTGTCTCTTTTCCTTCACTCACCCACATCAAGTCACCATCCTGCCCCCACGAAGCAGTGCCTCAGCTCCTTACCCTGTAGGGTTGGATGGCTTCATCCAGGAACCCCACAGTGTGTGCCTGGTGGGCGGGGCCCTCCCTGCAGAACACGCAGAGCAGCTCCGCGTCTGTCTTGCAGAAGAAATAGATCTTCTCTCCGTGCTCTTCGCAGCAGGTCTCGCTCAGGGGACCTAGGGATACCGGAGTCACTGCGGTCTGGATTTTCTCCTCTTCTGCCCCCTGACAGAGCGGGCACAGCAGCTGGGCCCCCATTGGGGCGCGCGGGAGGCAGAGTAGGCAGACAGCGTGTCCACAGGCTATGGTCACCGCATCCTGCAGGGGCCGGGTGCAGACAGTACAGGCTACTTGGTGGGGTCCCCGCAGGGACCGGGTTAAGGGCATCACCGTGCCTTCCTCTGCCTGTCCACGCAGTCTTCTGTCTCTCTCCACACCAATTTCCTTTCCCTGAAACTGAGTCACTTTTAAGTGCGTCACTGTCACAGAAGCAAAGGAATCCGAGGCTGAAAGAAAGGCAGGAATGTCAGCTCACCGAGGTCACCTGGCTGCGCCTGAGCCACGCCCAGAACCCAGCAGCAAAGCAGGTCCAAACTCCAGGGCGTCTTGACTACCCAGCGTTTCCCAGTGGCTGCAGGTGACCTAGCTCTCCACTCCTGTCGCCTTCCGTTCCTTGGGTGGGGAGCAGCGTATTGCATCATGAGGTCACTTGGAAATGGGGTTTCCTGGAATCTCTTGGCTACAGAGGGGTGGGACCGTTGGGGAGGAGCCGCTTCCTGTCAGGCTGAGCAGGTGAGAGCCGTAGAGCTAGGAGGCCCGCAGTAGCATCAAAGTCCAGCAAGTGGCGTTGAGACTGACTTCGAACCGAGCCCAAATGCACGTTCCTCTCCTCTGACCTTTCTTTACTCGCCTACCTCCCCTGCCGCCCCTGCCTCCCCTTCCTCCCCTCCCTCCCCTGCCAGTGCGGATCTTTCTTGCACTCCTAATGCAGAAACTGAGCACTACCTAGAGCCTGTGTGATACTGGATTTCAATTTTAAGATCTCCTCCCTTTTTAAAAAAAAAATGTGTGTGTGTGTGTGTGTGTGTGTGTGTGTGTGTGTGTGTGTGTACACATGTACAGTTTCTCTCAGATAGATCCCCTGAAATTCAAATTGTAGGCAGTCGGGAGTTACTCAACATGATGTGCTATGACTCCTACTTGAAAGCGCAGCGACCATTCTTAACAGCTGAGCCATCTTCTAACCCCTCAACTTTATTTTCTAATTATTTTATGTATATGGTTGTGTTGTCTGCCTGTATGTCTGTGCCCCACTGTGTGTAATGCCTAAAGGGGCAGAAGAGGGTATTGGATCCCGGGGAATGGGAATGTGAGTCTTCCTGTGGATGCTGACAACCCAGCCAGAGTCTTCCTCAAGAGCAGCAAATTGAGCAGCAAGAAACCCTTGAGCCATCTTCCCAGCTCCAGCAATATGTACTCACCACCACCACTCCTATCCCCTAGAAATTACTCCAGATCAACCAATTTGATAACAACTCACTGGGACAAATGTTGGGAAGGAGATACAAACGAAGAGGTAAAAAGGATTTCTAAGGGTTGGAGAGTTTAACCGTCACAAGGCTGGGGTTATTGGAGTGTTTGGATTCCAGCCCTGTGCTCTTCCCAAAACTGAGTCAAAGATCAAGCTGCCAGGGTCCCTAAACATCCCTCTGCCCTGTGGACAAGCCACCATGGTCCCTAAACATTCCTCTGCCCTGTGGACAAGTCACCATGGTCCCTAAACATTCCTCTGCCCTGTGGACAAGCCATCACGGTCCCTAGGCATTCCCCTGCCCTGTGGACAAAGTCAGGCCTTTTTATCCCCACCTACTTTCATGTTCCACACACACCCCTTCCTGTCCTACCTTCTCCCTTACAATACATCCCTAGAACAGCTGTCTAGTTATGCGTGGTCAGCCCTGGCTGAGGTGTGCTATATGTATAAAAGACTTCACATCACTACGAAGGAATGTGAAATATTACTTAGTATTTTATGTTGACTCTGTGCTCAGATAATGTTTTGGGAACCCTGGACTAACTTAAACATACTACTAATATTTATTTTCTCTCTTTTTATCTTTTAATATTTTTCTCACCCTTATTATGAGAAACGTTCAAATTTATTGATACTGTGAAGAAATGTTGGCATGAATGCCTTTGTGAGTTTTTGACTTTTGTTGACTATTGGGCCATCTGCTCTCTCTTCCATAAATCCGACAACATATATCTCCTCAGAATGAGAAATTCCTCCATACAACCACAGTGTCATTAAAAAGTTTAGCATGGGCCAGTGTGATACCTCATCACAACGGCAACTGCTGCCAAAGACCTGAGTTCTATCCCCCGGACCTACATAATTGAAGGGGAGAATCTACTCTACAAAGTTGTCCTTTGATTTCTACATCTTTGCCAGGATACCAGCACCCACACATACACATACGCATGCACCCACCCATATGCATACACACATATACACACATACATATATATGCACACATGCACACACATACACATGCACACATGTATACACACATATACACACATATGCATACATACATATACATGCATGCACACACATACACATGCATACACACATGCACACATACACAAGGACACACATACACATGCACACATACATACACATGCACACATACACAAGCACACACATATATACACATATGCATACACACATTACACACATACACAAGGACACACATACACATGCATATACACATGCACACATACACACGATAATAATAATAACTATATAATTTGAGGAAGAACTTTAGCAACCTATTAGTGAGTTCACTGTCAATATTCAAATGTCCCTTTACAATTCTGTTCCACCGGGGTCCAGCTCATATTGGCAACTAGAAATGTCTATATTGCATATATGCCTTTGTGGCTTTCACTGACTCCTTTTTCCTCAAGGCACATTTCACATAGCTCAGGCTGGCCTCCAAGCTGCTATGAAAGTGGAAGCTGGTCTTGAACTCCTGATTCTCCCATCTCCAGATAACAAGTGCTGAGATCACAGGCATGTGCCACCGTGTCTGGTTGTGCTATGGGTTTCTGGTAGACTTCATCTCCTGGAAGACCATAGCTTTGACTTCCCGATAGATCCCAGTCTCCTGTGCTCTGTTGGTTCCCCTTGGATGAGGTGAGGGAACCTGGAGGTCCAAACAGCAGGATGAGATAGCGCTGAGGTGAAATAAATAAGCTGTTTAAAGTGCTTCCTTCTATCAGTGGGAGATGTGTAGTCATGATAATAAAAAAAACAAACAAACAAATGCTGGCTCTATTTTTCCTTCCCCATGCATGTTTTTTTCTTCAGTAACCTCTCATAGGCCCATAGAGGCATCGCCACAGTTGCTTGTGCCGTGCACACCCGAGCTCAGGAGCCTTATCTGAGTCCCCACACTCCCGTGCCCACTGGACTTGTGCTGGCTGATACCTCCAATCTCCCTGGAGACAGGTGGCTATGTTGAAGAGCTGGGGTGGCAGCAGTCCTCTGTGAGTCAGGCTCCTCCCCGACCCCAAAGGAAAGATCTCTTTCAACAGTGGACTGCAGAGAGAATACACACTTATTTTTATGTTTTTTTTCCTGTGAGCAGCTTCGGGTAGACAGAAAGAGACAGTGAGACCCAGGCCATAGGAACTGGTCCGGAGAGTGAACTTATGATGCTGTGAGCTCCTGGGCCCTCCTCCTCTGCTATTTCTACATCTCCGCTGTTGGCAGGAGTGTGTCTGCTCCCAGGAGAGTCGAACAAGGGGTTCTGGTGCCAGAGATGTAACTGGGCCCCTTGTCCGAGTGTGTGTGACTGTACTAGTGTTCAGGACTGACGTGGATGAGAGATGGTGACTTCCAGGAGTCAGAAGGCCCAGTAGGGTTGACATGGCCTCAGCTCCTTCCGTGACTAGCCTGGCAGATGAGGTCAACTGCCCCATCTGCCAAGGCACCCTAAGGGAACCAGTCACCATTGACTGTGGCCACAATTTCTGTCGTGGCTGCCTCACTCGCTTCTGTGAGACCCCAGGCCCAGAATCGGAAGAGTCCCTCAGCTGCCCGCTCTGCAAAGAGCCCTTCCGTCCAGGGAGCTTCCGGCCAAACTGGCAGCTGGCCAATGTGGTGGAGAATATCGAGCGCCTTCAGCTGGCATCCACAAGAGGCCTGGAGGTGGAGGATGCCTGTCCGGAACACGGGGAGAAAATCTACTTCTTCTGCGAGGAGGATGAGGCACAGTTGTGTGTGGTATGCCGCGAGACTGGACAGCATGGGGCTCACACTGTGCGCTTCCTGGAGGACGCAGCAGGTCCCTACAGGGTAGGAGAGGATCCCTGCAGGGTAGGAAAGGGCTGTGGGGGACCCTCGGGGGAGCTGGATTGGACTAAGGGAAGTAGAAAGGTGGGAAAGGTGGTGTGGATTCTGGGCTGGATGGGGTATCCTGACTCCAAATTCTTTCGCCTTATTTAATCTCCCAGACATGTACTCTAGCACAAAGAAGCACAGGGTTCTAATTAAGAGCTCTACGTTGTTTCCTTGTGGGCCATAGTAAATCCTTTCCAAACGAATGAGCCATCAGATGTGTGTGTGTGTGTGTGTGTGTGTGTGTGTGTGTGTGTGTGTGTGTGTGTGTGTGTGTGCGTGCGCGCGCGCGCGCGTGCGCCTGTGTCCTGTATCAGTTAAGTGTGCTTGAAGTTTGTATCTTAGGGACTGACGATGCTTGTATATTTACAAGAGCGAACAGCTCGTTTGTGGAGGGGTGGTCTGAGCATGTTCTATTTGAAGCATGTCACGGAATGTTCCTGTTGCAAATGAGCTAGTTGGGTGACTGTTGGTGGCATATACTTTCATTCTTCATTTAATTACCCATTAACCATTGCAGGTTTTAGTTGCTTTTCTGCCATATTCTTTCATAAGTAGGCGCTTATATGTATGATGTGGCAATGTGTTCTTTTGATATAGTAAGACCAACTTGCCTCAGACTAAATATATATATATATATATATATATATATATATATATATATATATATATATATACATACCTACCTCCTGGACGCTGGGGTTATAGGCGTGTGCTGCCACACTCACAGGGTTAGGGGTTGAACTCGGGGCTTCTTACTTGCCAAGCAAGCACCCTAATAACTGAGCTGTACCTCAGTTTCTAAACACACACTTGTGTGTTTGCTTGTTCCTAACTCTAGAACAATTTATAAAACCGTGGATCAATTATTTTTGCATCTAAGTCCCTTCTTGTATCATTTCTAGATTATCATTCTAATAAAAAGGGAGGCGCTGTTTGCATTTTTTCCCCTCTGGGTGAGAGAATTTCATTTTCACTCAGGAACACGTGGAGCTCAGACCGTAGGTGATGCAGAAGAAAGTAGTAATTTAACCTGAAAAAAGGGGGCTCAAAGAGGGAGGCAAAGTCCTGACCTTTGATGATACATGAGAATGGGGGGAACCCTGGTCACAATCTCTGGGGAACGAAGCAGGAGTCATAAGACTCGAGGCCAGCTCTGGTGGTACTTAGTCCTTGATCCTAATGTTTGGAAAACGGAGGCAGGAGGATGCTGAGTTTGAGTTAAGTCTGGGCTACATGAGATCCAGCCTCAAAATCAGAATGAGAACGAAGACCCTGAGTATCTCCAGGTGCTGGGTTCACACTCATCTCCAGGGCATTTTGCTCCCACCGGTTGAAGGGAGTGACCTTCCTTTACAGTTACTTTCCCCTCATCTTAGTATTTCATGCTCCTTCTACCCAGGAACAAATACAGAAGTGTCTCGTGTGTCTAAGGAAAGAGAGAGAGGAGATTCAGGAAACCCAATCAAGAGAAAACAAAAGAATACAAGTGCTCCTGGTACGTCTCCACCCTCCCCAGGCCCGGCTCCTTCCTCCAGAGTCTGAGGCCCACAGAGCAGAGACTTGAAGGTGCTTTGAGTCTGGATCCTGACTCTGGCATTGTTTCCTCCATCAATTCGCTAGCTTTGGCTTTACTCACTTATGAGATGGAGATTACGGATCATTTCCTTCTCCAATCACTGCAGGAATTAACGTGATCCTACCTCTAACAGCCAGCCTAGTGGTGTGTGCGCAGTGTGCAGGGCAAGAAGAGGCCAGGCGTCTCTGGGGTCTTCTCTAAGCCCCTTTTAGAAGCCACGGTGACAATGATAAGGAGACGATGCTGGGCTGTGTGGCTCCCGGAAATGGAGTGACAAGCAAGAAGAACACAGTTCCACATCCTTATAGGGACGGGGAGAAGGCGGGAGTAGGGGGCTCTGATTTTACTACCTAACCATGGGAGGGGTGTGTGTGTGTAGATCAAGAGGGAAATGGGAATCTATAAGGAAAGGGAAGAAAGTGGGGATGAGATGCCACAGGAAGAGGATGGATGGGAGGAGAGTAAAATATCCTCTGTGGCTCTCATCTTCCCTTCTCAGACGCAGGTAGCCACCAAGAAGCAACAGGTGATTTCACAGTTTGCTCATCTGAGCCGGTTCCTGGAGCGACAGCAGACTGTGCTCTTGGCACAGCTGGAGGGGTTGGACGGGGACATCCTGAAGCAGCAGGAAGAGTTTGATTCCCTGGCCACGAGGGAGATGTGCCGGTTCAGCACCCTGATCGAGGAGCTGGAGGAGAAGAATGAGCGGCCAGCCAGGGGGCTCCTGACGGTGAGGCCTGGCCTACCCTCACCCCTAGGGTCTCTGGAATCATTACCTAGTCGGTACCTCCTTTACATACATGTCTCTGCATCCCGGACGGATATGGAACACGGAACAGGGGGTTGAACTCTAGGCTATGCTTCCCCAAGAGATGCCTGGTCACTGTGCTCTCTGGTCTTGGTCTTTCTTTCCTGCCATCCGTAGACACGAGGATATGGCGGTATAAAAAGGTGGAAGCTGCTCTTGAGAAGTATCGAGTGCTCGCTTCGGCAGCACATATACTAAAATTGGAACGATACAGAGAGAGAAGTATCGAGCAGCGTGCCAACAACTGCCAGGTGCTGCTCCCAAAGCAACATTGTAATAACTTGAACGTCCCCCTCTGCTGGCCAGAAAGTTCTTCCAAGACTGTCTTACTTCCTTGAACCTGAAGAGAAGAGTTATTGGGGTCCTGGAAGCAGGATTTAGGGAGATGTACTGGGTCCTGGGATATAAGACACCTTGGTGTAAGACTTGCTTACTTTTGCCTATAGCAAGAAGTAGGTCATATCACCAAGTCTGTCCATGAAGCAAAGGAGCCAGGTGCTGGTTTCTGGTCCTCATATCCAAGGATGGGAATACAGTACTTTGTATTTTATGGTCGAGACAAAAGTGGGAGAGAAAAAAACAGAACCTAATCTCTCTCTCTCTCTCTCTCTCTCTCTCTCTCTCTCTCTCCCTCCCTCCCTCCCTCCCCCTCTCCCCCTCTCTTCCCCCTTCCTCTCCCTCTTCTTCCCCCTCTCCCTCCCCCTCCCCCTTCCCCTATCCCCCTCTCTGTCCCTCTCCCTCTCCTTCTCCCTCCCTTTTCCCCTCCCTCCCTTCCTCCTTTCTTTTCCTCCTTCCTTCTTCCAGGATATCAGAAGCACTCTAATAAGGTTAGTGATAGTGTCTATTCCTTTTTTCCCCTGTAGACATCCATCCGTACACTACCCACCTAGTTATTGCCATGCAGATAAACCACACTCTCAATTTAATGTACAGCCGTGTATAAATCTACAAATGCTCAAATGTGTTCTCAGATACTGCCATAGATCTACCCACTTTTGCAGCAGTGGGGTCCGTCTGAGAGGATCCAAGTCTCTGTGTGGGAAGTCACTCCTCCAGGCCTTGTTAGAAGAAGATGGCCGTCTAGGGACCTCATTAAAAGAGAATAGTTCTGGGGCTGGAGAGATGGCTCAGTGGTTAAGAGCACTTGTTGCTCTTGCAAGGGGCCCAGGACTCAGTTCCCAGAACCCATACAATAGTTCATACCTAGTAGATCCTATACCCTCTTCTGTTCTCCATGAACACTGTATACATGTGATATACATACATGCTGGTAAAATACCCATACACATAAAATTAAGTATTTTTTTAAAAGATTTATTTTTTAATTTAAGGTTTTTTTTTTTTTTTCGGAGCTGGGGACTGAACCCAGGGCCTTGTGCTTGCTAGGCAAGCGCTCTACCACTGAGCCAAATCCCCAACCCCTTAAGTACGTTTTTAATTTTGCACTTTAAATTTTTGCTTAATTTAAAAAATTAAATATTTTTAAAAGATCTTTTAAAATTCCCAGACTCTGCCATTTCTGTGCCCCTAGATGTGAAACCAGAAAGGGCCGGAAACCTGAGGCTATATCCCCAGGACTGGGCCAAAGGATCCGGGACTTCCCCCAACAGGTCATGCCCCTGCGGCAGGAGATGAAGATATTTCTGGGTAAGGAGACCACAGCCTGGGCTTAGGAACGGCCTCCTGCCTTCCCTGCCAAATGATTGTACTATGTGTTTTTTAGCACATCTCATTTCCTTCCGTACCTTGACTTTCTTATTTGCCAAGTCCGATAAAAATCTTAACTCTCGGGATTATGCGGTGGCGAAGAGACATAATAAAAGTGAGGACTTGGGAGTTGGGAATCAACCTATTAAACAAATCTGACCAGTTGACAAGACGTAGTTGAGGAAATAATGGTTAACAACATCCATGACCCTACATCATCAAGGGTTCTCAGTAGCAGGTGTAATGCATTGTGTGTTTTAATGGTTACCTTTGTTAACTACAGCTGGTGGCAGTGATTGCCTCACCGTGGACGTTGATTCTTCCTTCTTCCTTTGCTTCCTGTCGCTGGTTTTTTTTTTTTTTTTTCACTCCTGAAAGTTGAACCCAGGGCTCCTGTATAGTAGTCAAATGCTCTACGATGGACTACGTGCCCTGGCTTTCCCTCTACTTTTTCTTTTTGTTGGAATGGCTGTCTAAACTGAGACACCCTTATAGGGACTGAGTCACACTCCCTTCCCAGAAGAGGGAGTCATCATGGCAGCCAGCCAAGAAAGTTCGAAATGTTGTGGCTTTCTGCTCCCTTCCAATGGTGAAATCGAGAACAATGTCACATATTTCTAAAGTTCACGCCCACAAAAAAAGTTCCCCTGGGAGGACATTTCTGGAGCCCTGCTTCCTCCAAGAACTCACAGTAGAGGAACTAGACGGTAGAGGAAGTTTTACTCTAATCAAAGGCTGACTGGCCTAACCACTATTTCCAAGTGGAAGAAAAAAGGTGAACCTAATTATCTATTCCCTATGTATACGTGTATGAAAATAGAAGGCAGGACAGCCATAGTCCCTGTCTGCTCAGAGGTGGGGTAGCAGGTTTCTCCCTGAGTTCTAGGCCAGGGGCATCCGTAACCCCTTGTGAGACATCTGTGTCTCTGCAGCCCTGCCCCAGGGTGTCTGGATTTGAAATCGCAGTGATTGTTCTAAGAGGACCGGATGTAAGCAAACTTGTAAGTGCTGGTCTAGACAATTGCACCGCCATTCTTCTCTCTCTTCCTTCCCTCCCTGCCACTGGGTCTTCTGCGGTTTTGAGATCAATGAAATCTCATCTTGTCCTTATTTCCTCCTCACAGAAAAACTCTGCTTTGAGTTGGACTATGAGCCAGGTAAGCGACCCTGCATTAGGATGGGGAGAATGTTTTTTTTAAAGTCCTGAGAAAGAGAAACCACGTTTCTGGGTTCTGCAGTGTGCGCTAAATAATTATATACACACACCCACACTCGTCACATGTAGCATACACACTTGTGCATATAAGTATGCATACATTCCCATATCCATAGATCCCATATTCAGCCCTAGGTAAAAAAAAAAAAACAAAAAAAAAACACAAGTTTGTAGTGAATATGGTAAGATTTTCCCCTTCCCATTATTCCCTAAATAGTGTAGTATAGCAAATATTTCCACAGCATTTACATTGTATTATGCAACATAAACAACCTAGAGATGATTTGAAGAGTGGTTGTTGAGTGGAGGTAGCTATGGCTGAAGAGGGCTGTGTACAAGGAAGCTGTTTGGGAGGGGAGGTTAAGTGAGGAGGCCTTGCATGAGAGTTACTGGGTATGGTGGTAGTTGTACGTGAGGGATGCTTGTTTTAAAGGGAGTGTGTGTGTGTGTGTGTGTGTGTGTGTGTGTGTGTGTTGGCGCACACATGTGCTCCTCTATGAGTGAACCTGTGTGAGTGAAGCTGGTTGCATTGGTAGCTGTGCTTGAGCATCAGTGTGTGGAGAAGCTGTCAGATGGCTGTGTATAAGGTACCTGTGTGGGAGACTGCTTTGTGTGAAGAGCGTGTGTGCAAGGAAGGTGTGTGTGTGCGAAGGCAGTTGCATGAGGAAGGCTTTGTGCAAGAGAGATTATGTAGGAGGGCGACTACCAGAAGGTAGTGCTGGGTGGGAGGTAGGCTGTTGTTGAAGGGAAGCTGTTGGGGAAGGCATCGTGTATGAGAAGGGTGTAATGAGAAGCCATGTGTGAGGGTGGCCATGTGTGAAGTTTGTAGTGTGTGAAGGGGCATTGTGTGTAAACAGCTGCGTGAGGCTGGCTTTGTGTGAGAGAAGTAGTGTGTGAGTCAGGATACGTATGAGAACACTGTGAAGATGGGAGACTGTGTGTACAGATGTATGATTGGCTGTGTGAGGGAAGTCGGCATGAGGCTGATTGTATACGAGGGAGGTCGTGTGTGAGGTTGGCTGGGAATTGGAGGAGAAAGTGAGAGAGAGTGTGTGAGGAGGATACATGGGTGTGAAAGTGGCTTTTTGTCGGGATTACTGTGCCCCATTCAAAGAAGCTGTACTTGAGGGGAAGCTACAGAGGTGAGAGACCATGGGTAAGGCTACAGAGTGTCAGGGTGGCTATGTATGAGGATGCAATTTGTGAGGGTGCCCACGTGTGAGGCAGGTTGCGTGTTAGGGAGCCTGTGTGCTTCACCAACAGGAGGCTCGACTGCTAGTCATGAGCTGTGCAGCTTTCCAGAGGATGTCAGACCAAGCAACGGCAGCATACGCTTTGTGACTGACTTTTCTGACTTTAACATGTACATGCACCCCCTTGACATCCTTTTAGGATGCAGATTTTTAGTCTGTAGGTCTAACCAGTTCCTTGGTGTTACCCAAGCTCTGGAACACACAGCTGGTTCAACACTAGCTTCTAGGTATGGAAGTAAGCTTTTAGGCCATCCTAGTAGGTCATAGCAATGACCTATTGACATTCATGTTCCTTGTTTTATTTCACAGCTCTTATCTCTCTAGACCCCCAGACTTCCCACCCCAAGCTCCTCCTCTCTGAAGACCATCGGAAGGCTCAGTTCTCCTACAAATGGCAGAATTCACCAGATACTCCACAACGCTTTGATCGAGCCACCTGCGTTCTGGCCCGATGTGGCTTTACAGAGGGGAGACACACTTGGGTGGTGAATGTCGACTTGGCCCACGGAGGCAGCTGCACTATAGGTGTGGTCAAAGAAGATGTACGAAGAAAGGGAGAAGTGAGGCTGAGGCCAGAGGAGGGAATATGGGCAGTGAGGCTGGCTTGGGGCTTTGTCTCAGCTCTGGGTTCCTTCCCCACAAGGCTAGCCCTGGAGGAGCAACCCCGGAAGGTGCAGGTGTCTCTTGACTATGAGGTAGGCTGGGTGACCTTTGTCAATGCCGACACCCAAGAACATATCTATACCTTCACTGCCTTCTTCACGCAGAAGGTCTTTCCCTTTTTTGGACTCTGGGGCAGAGGGTCCAGTTTTTCCCTGAGCTGTCAGGAAGGTGTAGTTTCCCTCCTCTGAGTACAAGACTGGAATCAAGCACCCTTGGGAGCAGACCCTTGGCTGGGTCTCCAGGCTCAAACGTGAAATTTTTAGATAGTTGGGATGGCGTGTGTTAGTAAGGGACAAGGTAGTAGGACCTTTAGTTTCTTCATTGTTCAAGCCTTTCCCCAGTGTCCATCAGATGCTCAGGGTGTCTGGGACCTTGGCTGCTGCAGGCTGGTCTCCCCACTGTCATCAACGGGCACAGACATGGATGTACAAACAGTGCTGGCTTTTAAGCCTAAAGACCTGGATTCCAGATGAAGCCCTGTCATCACCCAGCTGCGTGATTTTAAACAAAACTTTGCCTCTTCATTCTGTTTTCTTCCAAAGATATTAGCTAATTTATTCATATTTCAAGAAACATTTGGAGGCATAGATGTGATCAAAACACACACACACACACATACGCACACACATACACACACACCATATATATATATATATATATATGTATTATATAAAGGATAAATAAAAATGTTGTTTGAAAAGGAAGCATCTTCTTTGATCTGCCATCATACCTCTGTTGTGACTTCTCGACACATCTCGCAAGACTTTCAGGGCCAGGGTGGACTCTCCCACAGGCTCTAGCCACATCCATGCCTGCTGACATCAGCCAGTGGGCTGAGCTGCTGAGCCTGCAGAGGGTAAATGAATGGCCCCAGCACCAGGTGGAGGTGGATGAGCAAGTACAGTGCCCACCCAGGAATAGGCCCATCCCATTTCAAGGGATGACCCAGGGAAATTCAACACCTTAGTCCTCACAAACCCACATGGTCCCCACAGAAAGGACTCCAAATATAAGGAGTGGCACGGGTTTCTGGTGGCCAACAGCAGCAGCACGGTCCTCTTGGTTTATGTGGACTCTGGGCCTCCCAGGGGTATCAGCCTCCATTGTTATGTCTGGCTGTTGTACCAAATGGGACAGGCGACTGAAGTGTGACAAACTCATCCTTACCAAGAGGTCTGAAGATCACCATGGAAAGTTCGATATAGCAGCCTCATACAAGAAATACCACCTAGGAGCCCTGATGGCTGGCACGTGTTACCAAGCAGAATGGATGACTATATGCACAAACTGTACTAGCATCTGTCTGGGAAGTGGAGATGCTGTGGATCCCATATTGTCAAGCTGTGCAAAGCATGATACTTTCCCTCCTTGTGGGGAGGGCAAAGGGCTAGTATCATCTATAAGAAGTTCAACAAGGAGACACTCAGGGGTCCAGGCACAGTGCATCTTCAAAGATATGTTTTTAGGGTCGTGTCCCCAATGAAACCAGGATGAGCAAAACCCAGTGGTGTTGCTTGGTGTGTTAATCCTGTCTGTTCAGCTTCAAACAAAAATAAAAAGCACTGAATGCAGTAAAAAGGGGGATGGGGTAGGGTCAGACATTCAGAATCAAAAGATTCCTGGCAAGAAACGAAAGCAAAATGTCTCTCTTAGTAGTTTTCTGTTGCAATAAGACACTAAGACCAGGACAGCTTATAAAGAATGTTTATTTAGAGCTCATAGTTTCAGAGGGTGAGAATCATGGTAGAGGGCCTGGAGCAGGCAGGCAGGCAGGCATGGTGTTGGAGCAACAGCCAAGAGAATACATCTCGATCCACAAGCATGAGCTGAGGGGAGCTAACTGGGATGGGTGTGGGCTTATTGAAACCCCAAAACCCACCCTCAGTGACACTCGTGTTCCAACAAAGCCACACCTCCTAATCCTTCCCAAACAATTCCACCAGCTGGGACCCAAGCAGATGGCCCCTATAGGGGGAGCCATTCATATTTAAACCACCATACCATCCTATTCCTCGGTGGATTCGGATAAAAACTGGTTACAGAATCAATACAACACCCAGAGAAGACACTGTAGGACTGCCAAGCTGGCTCCGTTAGGATCCACATACATCGGCGTGACTCACTATTTATGCTGAGTCATGGTCATCCGTCACACCTACCCGACAGACATGAAAGATTTAATTTTAACCTCTAAAGTTTGGTCATGTTTAACTTAGGAAACTTATTTGCTCTTATCTGTAACACAATGGCTAGCTAGTCGGTTCTGTAATTCAGAAAGAAAAGAGAAACATTTTTTCTGTGGTAGTCGTTGGTAATCTGATAAGGAAATGGGGCACTGGGAAGACAGTGAATTAAAAGTGTGGTGGCTGCTGTGAAAGGAATTGGCCTGGGCATAATGGCTGCTCAGAGGAGGGAGTGATGCAGGGGAGTGACTTTCTCCAGGGTGTTCAATATTTCCTACAAAATATATATCTAAAAAATAATGGTATACACGAGTGTCTGCATAATGCCAAAATATGCTCACAGCCCCTAAGCCTCATGATGCACTAAAATGGAATGTATTTTCCTGTTTCTTTGTACTGGTTTTACTTGAGTCTTTAAAATGACCATGAACCTCTAAGGTATGTGCAAATGAAGTTCTCTTCCTGCTATAAAACATCGCACCCCCTATCGTACTTATTTTGGTAACTCTGTGAGATATACTCTATTATCATCTCTCATTTTTTTCTTTTTTATGTGTGTGTACTTTGTGTATGTGTATGCATGGTTATATGTGTGGGTACACTTATGCATGTGTGTGTGTTGTGCATGTGTGTGTGAGGGTGTGGGGGGTGCTGAGGTAGGTCAATGTCAGATATTGCCCTCAATCACTCTCCACTTAGTGTTTCCTCCCGAACCTGGAGCTCACCCTTGCTGAACCCGGAGCTCACCCCCCAGTTCTGGCTAGTCTCGCTAGCAGGTTGGTTTCGGGGTTCTCCTGACTTTTCCCTTCAATTGCTGAGATTACAGGCAGCTGCATAGCTTTCACATATGTTCACATATGGAGTTCTACAAACTCCAGTCCTCATGCTCACACAGCAAGCACCTTATTGACCGAGCCATCTCCCTGGTCTTTAGTATGACCTGCTTAACATGAAGGAAACAGGTGTGTGCAGTATTATATGCATGTGCTGTCTGTAGGTCTGCAGGAAGACCATGAATTCAAGGTCTGCCACGCGGTGAGATAGCAATTTGATGCTAGCCTGAGCTACATTAATCTCTGTTGAAAAGTGGGGGAGAGAGGTAGCGTGTGTGTGTGTGTGTGTGTGTGTGTGTGTGTGTGTGTGTGTGTGTGTGTGTGTTCACCTGTACGCACCCGCCTACATACATGCATGGTGGTGGGTAGTGAATGAGAAAGAGGAGGAGAACAGAGTTGAGGCTTGGGAAATTTGGTTGTTTGCACATCTGAGATCATACTACCAGAACTCGATAGTCCAAGTCTGACTTCCGAGCTCTTAAACACTATTCCAAGTTGTCTTGTTTGGAAGCTGGTGGTTGAGTGGCCATGGTGAGTATTTTGATGCTCACTACAAGGGACAGCAATTCTGAAAGACAACTTGTATTTCTTTTCTTTCCTTCTTTCTTTCTTTTCTTTTTTGTTTTGGTTTTTTTTTGTTTTGTTTTGTTTCTCAAGTTAAGAGTTTCTCTGTGTATCCCTGGATGTCCTGGAACTCGTCACTATGTAGACCAGGCTGGCCTGGAACATGGAGATCTCCTTGCCTCTACCTCTCAAGTTAAAAAGATTTGTTTACTTTTATGTGACTGGTATCTACCTGCGGAGACCCAAGGAAAGTGTTATCTTCTGTAACTGGAGTTTCAAACAGTTGTGAGCCACTATAAGGGTGCTGGCAATTGGACCCTGGTCCTCTGGAAGAGTAGCCAGCCACTGTGAGGGTGCTGGCTTGGGTTTCTGGAAGAGCAGCCTGTGCTCCAAAACAGCCAAGCTGTCTCTCTATCCCTTGATTTGTATTTCTTAAACTGAGAAGTAGAACCGCTAGAGTGAAGATACTCTTTCAATCTATCAGTGTATGCTCCTCCCTGGGTAACTTGACGCTTACTCCCTTTTAAAGGGGGTAGATGGATTTGATGGCTCCCCAGTAAGGTGATAGATAAGCCTCCAGGTTGTTCTTGCTGGAGTCACACTCCATTTGCTTCCCCAGGAAGAGCTACAGTCTGTCTACACTCTCCAGGCTCCCAACTGCTCATTACCAGACCCCAGAGAAGTGTCACACATTTTACCTGGCCCCTGCAGGTTAACTCCTGATTTTTCTTTACTTACCTTGTAAAAGGCTCCTATCACAAAGAAAAGAGGCTCATCCCAGTTGGTTTAAATAATAAGAGAGTTTATTGTGAAAACAGATGCAGAAATAAGAAAAAAAAAAACTACCATTTTCCAGACCTTATGGAAACTATGGGGCGGGGGACAGGGTGATTAGTAGGGGCCGTTTCAGTTCCCAGAAGTATCTACTTGTGGTGTTAGAAGGGTTTACTGCAACTGTAAGCCCCAGACCCCCTGATTCCTATCATCTGGAAAATGGAGGTTGCTCTAAGAAACAAGAAGCTGCCCACATATCTTTCCCCTCAACATCACTAACGTTAGCAAGAAGAGTCTCTGGAATGCATCTGGAGTCCATTCAGCAGGAAAGAGTCCGTGGTCACCACAGTGACCTCCACCACTTCTGCTATCTTCCTTTGATGAGAAGCAAGTCATAGATGCCACTCGTACTCCAGGGGACAAAGTTACATGTACATGAACATGAGGGTGAAGACTGTGGAAATCACCCTGGAGCCCGCGTTCAACGGTCATCATGAATGAACAATGTGGGCTGTACAGACAGGAGGTTCTGTCAGAGTCAGAAGGAATATGTCCTAATTAACCTGCCAAGCTCCAAGAGCTGAGGCTAGCTCACTCTGTCGTGTCGTCCAGATGCTTTAATACCCACACGAGACCACGGGCAGCAGGTAAGACCACCAGTGCACGGCCACATGGAGATTGTGCAAATGTCCCTGGATGTGACGAAGATCTGAAATGCCTGGCTGAAGCAGTGGGAGCCACAGGTTCAAGTCTGGCTTAGGAAGAAGACTATGTCCCAGTGTCAGAA